>NC_060130.1:581437085-582064752 GCF_021461395.2 Schistocerca americana | reverse complement strand
AACACATGAGCTTTGAAACGCCACCACAAAGGAAGATCTCGTGTGTTCATGTACGGTAATTGTGGAGGCTATGGAGTCTGACCACTTCTCTCCATCGCCGGCCGCTGTGGCCGGGCGGTTCTGAGCGCTTCAGTCCAGAACTGCGCACCTGCTACTGTCGCAGGTTCGAGTGTCCTTAGGTTAATTAGGTTTAAGTAGTTCTAAGTTCTAGGGGACTGATGACCTCAGCTGTTAAGTCCCATAGTGCTTAGAGCCATTTGCACCGTTTGAACTTCTCTCCATCCATCTCTCATGGAATCTGTTGTTCAGAATCCCACCGGTCATGATGCTTAAATGACGAGAAGCACCATTGTGCATGAAGCATGTTTTGTCTCACTAACAACGATCGTATTCCCGTACATGAGTTATAGTACTCTCCAGAAAAGCGTTGACAGATAATGTTTGTTGATAACGTGTTTCAAGAGCTACGTGAGGATTCGTGTCTGTCCACACGTGCTGCTCTTGAAAGTTTACAATACGACCTCGCTGAAGTTACGCCTCATTCGTAAACAGTACAGCTGCATTAAAATGTGTCTTGACTTATTATTGAATAAACCATTCGTAGATGATGCTGAGTATAGGCCAACTTCACATTTACCTACACTTGCATTCAACTGTACCAGAAAACAAGTCCTCGATTAATACTCGTAAAGAGTTATGTGCTCGCCAAGTCCGTAATGATCACTTCAACGGCTGATGCTATGTACAGTTAAGATGATGAAGTGAGTCACAGGTCGCAAGTCAACATTATCTTCGGTGAATTGGAACACATAATACCAGTAGTAATGCTAAGAATTAGAACTGAATCAGACGTATCCAGCAGGGTATTTTGAACTTTTAAATTCGAGTCAAGTGGTATAATAATCACAACTTTGCTATAAACAGAAACAGCAACAGTAAGCAAAGATAGTCTCCAGACCCTCGTTGAGGCCATCTCACCGGCATGTTCCATAGGAACTCTCTGGTTGCAAGTAAAAACGACATCTGACTTCTCACGGACAGCGTCGAATTAATCTCGCACCCAGTGGTTAAGACACAGTGTTTGTATTCGCCAAGATCGGTGTTCAAATCCATATCCGTATATTAAGATTTATTTTTCTCGTACTTTCCTTAAATCGATGAAGATAAAATCCTGTATGGTTCCATTCAAACCGACCCATCTTTTCCCAACCCGAGTTTGGGGCGTTCAATTTCTATCTCTCTGCCTTTCTCGGCAAACGGATACGGCCTTTGCTGTGGTTATGTATTTTGTGATTGGGCTAAATTTTAAACAGCGGGAATTGATAGATAATAAATGGTTTGATAATGCCCGGAATTGCGTCTTGTTTTCGTTGTATAAGTAGCGGCCAAAGAGGCTATGTTGTTTCTTCCCAAAAATGTTATCTACTTCACACACACACACACACACACACACACACACACACACACACACACACACACACACACAAATAAATAGGTGTAAAATAATAGGGACGGGTATTCACTGAACTGCAGCGTGTCGTCTAGCTACAATTCTATGGAGGAGAGTTCAATGCACTGCCATTGGCACAAATACTCTCTTACGTTCGTCACCTGGTTTTACACGCAAAGGAAGGTCAGTAAATGACTTAAAATCTCCAAAATTAGTTAAGAGAGTTTAATGTCACAATTTTTTCTTGATACCAAAAATATCTTTCTCTTGGGAAACTCTATGACATACATTTATCCTTGTGAATGGGCCATACAGCTCTCAGCTTCGTACAATTAACCTGCTCTGTGCACCCAAAGAAATGTATTGGAGGCAGACATGTCCTTCCCTCCGTCCTGAACAAAATGATAGTCTCTGAGATCGTAACAAGGTGGAACGGGAGACTAGAACAGCTATTCTGTGAAACTTACGGACTTGATGCACGGTCACATGACATCTTAACAAGTCGTTGGCGAGCTCTGTGGTTTTATGTCCAGCTAGAGATGTAGAAATGCGACTAAACGTTCTCAGATGAAAAGTAATCCGGCTGTCAATAATATTTGACCACCAAAAATCATCGATCCTTGAAACTCGAAAATCGGCAATGTTTCAATACCACCCTGAGAAATAGCTCGACAGTGTACTGGCATCATGAGTTATTGGCGGCTGACCACTTATTATGAGGACGCCTGTTCGTCGTTACCTCACATGGTGTGACAACTGGCGTGTAGCTCCACCCAAAAGTGAAACGATTTTTCCTGTTTCCAGCTATGACGCACAGAATATTATATGAAGCTCAGACAGAAGCACGTGAATTTGAAGAACGCTTAATTATACCAACCAACACGTGTAATGCCTGTTTTCCAGAAGAGCTTGCAAAGACTATTATATTTCGCAAAAATGAGAAAATATTACCGGTAGATGGCATTTGTGTACAGCGAATTAAAATTTTTGGAAAAGTTAAAAAAGTAACGATACTGCCCCTTTTCAGCATCTATGTGGAGTAGCTTTATACCACAAAAATATAACAGTCCTGGTAAGGAGCGTCATAATCCCAGAACTTCCGAGCAATCTCGCTCTTAAGTTATCTGCATAAGATGCTTGTTAACCATCTCGCACCTTCATAGAACTATTTTTGATCGCACAAAAGGTCGGCCAGTACAAAACTGTAAGTTATTTGTACTAAATCTCACATAGGTTATCAAGGTGGTTTTCAATTCCGAAGTATCATAGGACCATCATTCCTTGACACATCCTTTACCTGTGACGCTGCACCCTTTAAACTCTGCTCCATAAACCGTTAACTCTAATGAACGGTTTCAACTCTCCTAGAACTCTTGTTACTTTCTTACAGAGCAAATGAATCTATATCGGCTTCCAAAGTCAGCGTAATCGTGGGAAAGGACAGATGGCTTTGCGTAAAATAGTATCCTAATCTCTTTTCCCTTGAATGTACATTCTAAATTTAGCCACCTTCGCCATGTACAGGAAAATCCTTGTTATTTTATGAAAAACAATGAACCATCAAGTAAATTAAGTGCATTGTAATTGGTCTTGGACTACTCATTACACTATCAATACATCAAGACGAATGTTTCATCTCCCGGTTCCCTGCCTCACAGCTTGCCAAATAGGATGTAAATTCAGTTACAGTAAAGACAATATTTATAACAGTCTGCTAGAGCTACGACCAGTCTTCACTTATCATTTGCTTTCTCCTGCTTGAGATACCCTACGTAAACTCATCTGCTGCAACTGTATTCCGGAGAGAAAGGTTTTCGCAGAGAATGGCTTAGTCACAGGCTATGGTTTCTTTCCAAAATGAATTTTTCACTCTACAACAGAGTGTGTGTCGTTGGCAGACTTCCTGAAAAATCAAAACTGTGTGCCACACCTAAATTTCTGTACATGAGAAAGGTATATTGTCAGTGGAAGAAGTGAACGAATTTTACGAAAGAGTTCAAATAAAAGTTTTGTATCACGCTCACGACTTGCATAGGTTGTGTATTTTGGATCGGAAACCTCTTTCCCAATACTCTTATGACCACAGAAAGTCACTACGTACAGCCATCTGTGTAATGGAGGTAACAGTAAACCTGCATTTCCAATTTATTTCAGGAGAGCGCGAGAAGCTATCCGCCTGTTTTGCGTTTAACATCGCGTACAACCCATTCGAAAACTTTCAGTAGCTACCGTGAAACGCAAAACTTTGAAGTTCTGCCTCGTAGTGGTCACTCACTGTAAATTAAACCAGCAGATTACCCTACCTAAGGTATAGCCCGAGGAGAATGACCGAGCGAGGTGGCGGGAACTACTCTCACATTCGGGAGGACGACGGTTCAAATCCACATCCGGCCATCCAGATTTAGGTTTCTCGGAAGTTTCCTAAATCGCGCCAGCCAAATACCAGGATGGTACCTTTGAAAAGTACACGGCCGATTTCCTTCCCTATCCTTCCGTAATTCTAATTTGTACTCTGTCTCTAACGACCTCGCTGCCGACGGGACGTTAAACTCAAACCTTCCTTCTTCCTAGGAGAATGCAGCAGAAATGCGCGCCGCCTCCTGGAGGAAACTGGGAGGACTGTGCCCACCTAGACAGTACGCAACCTCTCGCACTACTGATTTGACCTCCTCCATTTATTCCTTGCTTCCTTGAATCTCAGCCCACAACATTCGCATCAGGAGGTGCAAAGTATTTTTGAGCTGTTTATTTGGCCGGCATCACACACAGAGAACGAAATGAACAAGCTCCAGCGAGTAAAACGAAACAAACAAAGAAATCTCTTACAGGAGAAGGAGAGAGGAGAAGGAGCCTTTTGACACATTTAAAGAAAAATTTTCTGAAGTTGTTTGCCTGGAGCACAACGAAGGTTCTGGATGTCAGACGGAAGCTGGCTGTAAGCCTTCTAACTGTCATTATACAGATGAAACTTTAAAGTTAATTGAACTGAAGAAATGTGAAATGTATGAATTTAAGATAGACATGAAGGACTTTAATCAAATACTTTCATTCAGTATCTCTCTCGCCTTCATAAATTGTTTCTATTTTTAGTGAACCTTATTTAACGCAAATATTTGCTTCATAAAATAAAGAATATCATAACTCAGTGTAGTTGGCCCCAAAATGGTTTTCTCAGTCAGAATACCTGAAGAAAGAACAGATTAGGTCGTTCAAACAGAATGATCTCCTCCATGCCAACCAGCATGGATTCCAAAAACAGCGATCATGAGACCCCATCTCGCACACTTCTCACATGACATACTGAAAGCTTCGGATCAAGACAATCAGGTAGATGCAACATTTGACGTTTTCCGGAAGGCATTTGAGTAATACCACAACTACGCTTATAATCAAAAGTACGATCATCTTGGTTATCAAGCGAAATTTGTGATTAGAGGGAAAATTTTTTGGTATGGAGGACGCAGCAACTTATGTTGGATGATGAGTCGTCGACAAACGTTGGAGTAACTTCGGATGTGCAACAGAAAAATGTGTCAGGACGCTTGCTGTTAATGTTATATATCAATGACTTTGCGGACGATATTAACAGTGCCCTCTGACCTTCCGCAGATGATGCAGTTATCTGTAATGTAGTACTGCCTGAAAGCAGATGACTAAATATTCAGTCAGATCATGATAAGACTTCAAAGTAGTGCAAAGATCGGAAACTTGCTTTAAATGTTCAGAAACGTAAAACTGCGCACAACACAAAACGAAAAAACGTAGTATCCTACGAATATAATATCATTGACTCAAAGCTAGAGGCGGTTATTTCAGACAAATACCTGAGTGTAACACTTTGTAGGGTATGAAATGGAATGATCACATAGTCCCAGTATGGGTAAAGCAGGTGGCAGACTTCGGTTTATTGACAGAATAAAGGGAAAATGCAATCAGTCTAAAAAGCGGATTGCTTACAAACCCATACTACGATATTGTTCAAGCGTTTGGGACCCGTACGAAATAAGAATAACAGGGGATATTGAACGTATACACAGAAAGGCAGTACGAACGGTCACAGGTTCGTTTGACCCATTGGAGAGTGAACCGCGATGCTGAAGTAACTGAAGAGAGATGTAAACTATCTCGAGAAAGCCCACTTTCGAAGTTCCAACAAGCAGCTTTATATGATGAATCCAGGAAGGTAATACAGCTCCCTATATATCGTTTCCGTAGGTTTCGTGAGGACAAGATTAGATTAACTATTCGACGTATGGAGGCATTTCAACAATCATTCTTCCCACGCTCCGTACATGTATGGAACGGGAAAAACCCTAAAAACTGGTACAATGGGACGTATCCCCTGCCTTGGGGTTCACAATGGTTTGCAGAGCAAAGATGTAGAGGTAGATGTTAAGATAACCGTATTTAGATAATATGAGAGGCATATATACACTAACCAACATAAATATTTGTGCTCAAAAGCACAGAATTTGCAATTCATTACTCGTACATCCCGTGTGATTTCTAACTGAATTTTGTATGTTGGTAGACTGTAAGTCTTCAAGTTGAATGGAGTGGATCTAAACTTTGCCAACAAACTTTCAGAGGCTTATGAACGACGCTGGCATTAACGGTTTGATACAAGGAACCTATGTGTTTTGGTTTTCTTTTCTCGTACATATTTCTACATACTGCATATTTACACGGAATAGAATATGTGTCGTGTTTGGAAAAAAGTGTCCAGTGACAATGTCACCCGCTATTTGCAAAAAAGTTCAGTGTCTCTCACTTCATTTCGACTCGAGACTTGAACTCTTAATTATTGAGTCCTGTATTGGGTTTTTATTTCGGCGGTGTCACACTATGAATATATTCATGTGCACAGAATTCTCTAATATGTATGAACACCTGTTCCTGTAGCAGAGAAATCTTTCTATTGTTCACTTGCCACCGAAACAGACACCTGCAAGGGAACATATTATTTCATGTTAGTAAAAACGCTGCTGGTCCCGTGCAGTGTACTAGAACACCCGATCTGAAGGAAATGTTAAATGTGTTTGATGCGAATGCCGCGTCTGGCAGTATCTAAGTCTCCGTGTTAAGCACAGAATTATTCTGCAAATTTCACAAGAGCAATAACTGCCCCCTTACAAATCAAAGAGAGTTCACATACAGTGGCCATCGGATTTTCCGCCTTTAGAGAACTTCATGGAATAATTTTGAGGCAATATTCAGAAAACCATTATTAACCTGTTTTCGTATTGTATACAGACTAAGCAACATTAGGAAATGATAGTATTTTTTACAGTCTGAGTAGCATGATACCTGGGTAAGGAAACTCGACACAGTGGTGTGTTACACTGGTCAACAGACAATCGCACAGAATGCATGAAGTAAGGAAGGAAAATTAGTTTTTAACATGACATCGATTTCATGGTCACTAGAGGCAGGCCACGAGCTCGGATGAGGAAAAGGTTAGAAAGAAAACCGGCAATACCCTTTCAAATAAAACATTCCTGAGTTTGCTTAAGTATCATAGGAAAATCATGTAAAATTTAAATCTGGATGGCCGGACGTGGATTTGAACCGCCGTCCCCCCCGAACACTAGTCGAATGTGTTACCACCACATCACCCCACTCAGTGTATGAACATATGTGCTGAGGTTGCAAAGGATTTGATGAGAGGGCTTTACGTAGCCCTACATCTGAAAAGATTTAATGAAGACTTCAAATATTCCGTACACATGTTCCTACACACTTTCTTGAAGATTTGTTATTGATTTGTAATATTTGTGATTTTAGCAGCAGCACATATATTATTCGATGTAAGAGATCACCTTGTTGACACCATAGATACTGCGTAGTGTTCCTATTCCAGGACCAGCTAAGCCTCCAGTTAAGATATCTCTATCTGCACTCGTATGAAGAGCATAGTATTTGGGCTGTATATAATCGCATTGGAGTCTGTTGCTACGATTATCTTCTATAGCGTCGAACGCAGGTTACACAGCCTATACAGGTTGACCAGGAACAGTCTTTTGCAGACTAGATTGTGCTGAGAAATAATTGTTACGAGAAAAATTCGACACACTGCTCCGCCGGTCGGAGTGGCCGAGCGGTTCTAGGCGCTATAGTCCGGAACCGCGCGACCGCTACGGTCGCAAGTCCGAATCCTGCCTCGGGCATGGATGTGTGTGATGTCCTTAGGTTAGTTAGGTTTAAGAAGTTCTAAGTTCTAGGGGACCGATGACCTCAGAAGTTAAGTCCCATAGCGCTCAGAGCCATTTGAACCACACTACTCTGTTTCAGTGTTAATTATCAGTGAAGTTAGCCAATCAGCCCGTTTCTAAAACCGAACAAGAGAGCGATGCAAAAATTGGACGTGGGACGCTGTACTTAATTATCGAACCCGTGCCAAAGGCTGACCAGTCTCGTGAGCTATCATCTAGTCTATGATAACAACTGATACTAATTGTATCTGGCGGCCGTTTGAATCTGAGAACGGAACAGCGTAATTCACCAAACGGCGCAGTTTATCGAATTTTTCCTTAAGATTATTTCTCAACACAATGTATCCTGTAACGCTCTTACAAGCTTTCCATAATGTTTCTGACCAGACTGTGTATAGAGAGAGAGCGTGGCGACCACAGCTACGGCGGCCATGTTTCGTCCCAATTTCAGCGTACGAACGGATGATGGAGGCGAGCACTATACTCCTGCTATACCCCTGTCACTTAGGCAAAAACAGAAGATTAAAAATGCAAAAAATGTGCCAGCAAACTGTTTTTGAACTAGTGGATGCTTACTGGACCAAAAGCACATCTCATTAGCGCTATTTATGCACATAGTTCAGTGAATGAGACAAAACTATTTAGGCACTTACGTATTTCTACTTTGAAGTTTGTTCAGGAGACAAATCACTGCAATAACAAGAACATAGACTGCAACCCTAGATGTGTAAGATTGCAACCCTAGATGGGTAAGATTTTTTTCAATTTTAATTGCAAAATGTTAAAAACAGTATACACATTACGCCAGATAACATAAAATTGTAAGCAATCGTCCATTACAGACAGTCAAGAAGTGTTTTAAGGCGTAACAAAAAGTAATAACGCGACGATTTTGCAGAATCATTCACAGATTCATACTGAACGTCTTTCGTGAGAACTTTACGAATAACAAGTACTTGTGTGATCCCATATTGCAATAACGGAATAAAAGAACAATTACAACAAGAAAGTTGTCTCTACTCCGCAATAAATACTAATTCCTTAATTTAAACAGTAAGTTAAAAGGTTTAGTCAGGGCGACATGTTCATCAAAATTTCAAGTTTACGCTTATTTACAGTAAACAGCACAACAGGAACCAACCACAAATGCAAAAAAAAAAAATGTGTCCACAATTTACCCTCGCCAACAGGCAGCAGTAATACGGAAATCGAAACTAAACTGGTGTTCTGAATCGTAATAGAACTGAGACTGAAATTTTACGTTAATAGCAATTACTGGCAGAAACAGACTGCATAAAGCCTAGTGGTCGTATGCCCAAAATTTTAAATAAATGTAGCGCATCAAAAAATCAGTACTCTGTAATACTCGGGGGAGTGAATTATGTTTAAAAGAACAAACTAAAACAGTCACCTAAAACTCTGAGAGCCACTGAGGGTAAAATAAAGAAGCAAACAATCATTCTCACAGATATTCCTCAAGAGAGTTATCTAATAAATTCTTGTAGAAAAGAGATTCAAAAGGCCGGAGACTATCTACAGAAAGATCTGCTACTTAACTGCAAATACGTTCTCTCCTGGATATTTTTATCTGCTCTGTTTATTGCAAATGCCCACTAATTTCTTGTTTCCTCGTGCCGCAGAAGCACGAGTTCACGAAATCCATCAGTATTATTGATGTACATAGTTTTTTAATTTACCAATAAGTCTTTTCACATGTCTGCACCAAATTTTAATTTTTTATTAAAACTAGTAATTACAGAAGAAAAGATGTTACTCTTATTAGAAAATTATGATTCAGTATTTATTATCATTTCCATTTGACAATAAATAGATAAGTTAAATAAAAGTGCAAAAAATTGCTATTAACGCGGCTTGAACCAGAGATTCTTCAGTCGACAATCTTTGACGCTCCGGACTTTTCTACTGCTGTCTAAATAACTAAGAGTAAAATGATATTTACTTAGCAGCACTTGGAAATCTGATTTCCGAAGACGAATTTTTTGAGGTTCTCTACTTTAGAACTGCATCATGCCGCTTTAGAAAACTTATATCTGGGCACTGAATTTCAAACCCCATAAGTATAAAGACAGTTATAAGAAGGTTAGGCTGTAAGGCTACTTGTCGGATGAAAGCCCATATTTACACTTTCAGATGTAAAATCTATAAAACCTATTGTGTCACCAAAGAACAAACACATAAAGAGTGCATAATGAATCGAAAGAGACCCGCGGACAAATCATGGTGTCCCATTCGGAAGGACGACGGTTCAATCCCGCGTCCGGCCATCCTGATTTAGGTTTTCCGTGATTTCCCTAAATCACTCCAGGCAAATGCCGGGATGGTTCCTCTGAAAGGGCACGGCCGACTTCCTTCCCCATCCTTCCCTAATCCGATGAGACCGATGACCACGCTGTCTGGTCTCCTTCCCCAAACCAACCAACCAACCAACCATGGTGTCCCAGCCGATTAGCCAATCACGTGCGACTTCACCTACGGTCATACCCTCTCTCTGTACATAGGCTCTCTAAGGCAGGTTCATCCAACAAGCAACCCATCATGCGTAACAGTACAGTCTGTCGCGATTATAATGATCGATATTTCGAATAGCTGGTAAAAAAAAGTTCTATATGGCAATATGACAGATAATAAACAGTACTATAATTAAGAGTAAGAAATTTTGCCTAAGGTTAGTTGTATTACTCTCACAATTTCTTTGATAAGCTATCTGTTCTTCTTCATACCGACAGAACGTAATACGATTTATTTTTTGTTATAACGTCCATCTTCTATGGCCTCAGAAACATAACATCCCTAAAAAAATTAACATCAAATTATTTGTGAATGTGCTACTGGAGGCCATTTAGATCAACCCACCTAGCAAGCATCCGTAATAGTTTCTGAAAGGCTCTGAGCACTATGGGACTTAACATCTGTGGTCATCAGTCCCCTAGAACTTAGAACTACTTAAACCTAACTAACCTAAGGACATCACACACATCCATGCCCGAGGCAGGATTTCTGAAAGGTCACCGGCGTTGTTCATTCAGAGTGTATACAAATTAGCGAAGTTTTGCCTTTTCGATCCTGAAGTTTCAGTCTGTGCCTTGCTCTAAGTTTTCGGGATTCCTAAACAATGATAGATTTTTTTTCTAATCTTGCAATAGTTTCGTTGTTACTACTGCTGCAATCATCAATGAACAAAATTTTTGACGTTCTGTGGCTGAGATGTCAAAAATTATTGATCGAATTGAGGGAATCACTGTCTTCACGTTGTACAGCATTGCCTAGCAACGAAATGCTGTGCCGAATAGGGTGATAAGATGTGTTCGACTACCACACAGCGTTTTAGCTGAATAGGGATGACAGATAACGTCACAGCAGTTATGTTGACCCCAGGGTAATACACTTGAGTCTGAGGATCAAGGCCTTGTCCCTCGCTCTCTCCTAGTGCTGCCTTGGCTTTCGCTGAGATACTATTTTCGTGGTATTCTTTCTATCAGCGGAACGTGGCCAGAATGAGGCAACATAAGGTGCATTTTAAGGGACGCTTCTTCGCTCATGACCTCTCGGTTCTTTCCACGTCAGTATCTGAGCTAACTGTTTTAACTTATGATAGTGACATTTTGTTTCAATTTTCTCGTGTGCCAGTCACATTGTTCCTACATTTTCATGTTCCCTTATTCTGCTTGCTAACCTGAAAACGTTTTTATGTATCTGCAGCAGAGTAATCACAAAATACGGAAAGTTGTTCACCGTTGCTCTGAATACACAGTAATGTTACTGTTTATTCAGAGCAAGAGACAACTGCAGTTGAAGAGCAGTGTGTAGAAATACAAACATGAAAATTTCTTATTATTTATTCTTTAAACTTTTGTCGCTTTCGGCCTGGTAGTCGAGTAAAAAGTGGAGTTCCTATTTCCTAAAATCGTTACCTAATCTATTTCAAGCACGTAAAAAATTAGAAACGGAATTACTGATACGCGCTCATGTTTGCTGGTGCCATTTGCTTATCAGACTAAAAATTCCACTCCTTCTGTGTTGACTGCAATTGTGGCTTGTCCTCCTGATCAACATTTATTCGTTATAATACTACTGCTTCTTTGATACGAGCTGCCTGGGCAGTTTCTTGCTTTTGATCTACATTCACACTTGCATATATACTCCCCAAGCCACCGTAAGGTGCACCACGGAGGGTACCCTGTACCACTACTAGTCATTTACTTTCCTGTTCCACTAGCAATCGGCGAGAGAAAAACGACTGTTTATATGCCTCCGTATCACCCCTAATTTCTCGTCTCCTATCTTTGTGGTACTTACACGAAATATATGTTGGCGGCAGCAGAATCATTCTCCAATCAGCTTTTTTCCTAGGACTGTTGTTCAACATTCTAGAGATTCCACACGAAAGAATAATCCCATTTTGTGCTCACACTCGCTTAAGAATATCTGGGTCAATTTAAATAACTGCGATTGAACAAGTACTCGTGAGGACTACAAACGTATTACAGGCAGCGTCCCGCTCCATCTTATCTGCCAGTGATTCCTACAGCATTCCGCATCGGAGTCGTTTCTTTGATCATTGCAGCTCCTGACGAAACATTTGAATAAAATGGAAAAAATATGTTGTTGTTATTGTTATGCTCTTCAGTCCGAAGACTGGTTTAATGCAAATCTCCACGGTACTCGACCCTGTCACCCTGTGAAAGCCTCTGCATCTCTGCGTATCTGCTACAGTCTGAATTCACGTGAAACCATTTAATTTAGTCAAGCCTTGGCCCTACTCTACAATGTTCATCTCAACACTTCCACCTATTACCAAACTATTACTTGGCGCTGCAACGTGTGTCCTGTCGATCGATCTCTTCTTTTAGTGAAGTTGTTCCACATATTTATTTTCTTCTCGATTCGATTGAGGTCCTCGCCATTAGTTATTAGATCTACCCATATCGCCAAAACCCTTTCTTGTGTCACCACATTTCTGTAGCTTCTATTCTCTTCCTGTCTGAACTGTTTATCGTCCACGATTCACTTCTATACAATGCTACAAGCAGGAAACATACCTTTCGAAAAGACTTCTTAACATTAAAATTGATGTTCCACATTAACAAATTTCTCTTTTTCAGAAATACTTTTGCTTTTATTTATAAGGATTTTCCAGACTCGCTGCAGTGTGATGTTTATCTCTTTCCCCTACACTAAAGATCTCGTTCGCCCAAATTGCCGTCATCAAGTGACCTGCGGTACAATATGGGTGACATTATTTTCATTATAAATATTTATGTTATAGTGGAACTGGTCACTCTATAATGGCAATTATCCGAAAGAGATCTGTAGTGAAAGTGAAAGAAATAAAAGAACATCACTCAGCAGCGAATTTGGACATTCCTTAAATAGGCCACTTGTTGACTCTGGCGGTATAGCAATGTCGTCGGTAAAATTGGAGGTTTTAATTTCTTTCTCCTAAACTTTAATTCTCTTTCCAAATTTCTTCTTCACGGTTTGCTCTGCGCACATATTGAATAATATTGGGGTCAGGATACGACCCTGTCTCACCCCCTTCTTAAATCTTGCTTCCCTTTCATCACTTCGACTTGTATAACTGTAGGCTGGTTTCTGTGCAAGTTATCAGTACCTCTTCGCTTCTGTATGTTATCCGTGCTACCTTCATAATTCCAAAGAATATACTCCATTCAATATTGTCAAAAGTTTTCTCTAAATCCACAAATGCTCTAAACGTTAGTTTGTCTTTCCTTAGTCTACCTTCTAAGATAAGTCGTAGGGTCAATATTATTTCGCGTGTTCCTACAGTTCTAAGGAAACCAAACTGGTCTTCCCCAAGGTGTGTTTCTAGCAGTTCTTTCATTCTCCTGCGAATAACTCGTGTCAGTACTTTTCAGCCATAATTTATTAGACTGACGCTTCAGCAACATTCACCTGTCAAATTCTGCTTTCTTTGTAACTGCTGTTATCACATTTTCTTGAAGTCAGAGAGGTTTTAACCTATCTTGTATACTAGTTGGAATTGTTTTTTCATGGCTGGCTCTCCCAAGAACATCAAACATCTCAAACATTCTGAAGGAATGTCGTGTACTCCTGGGGCCTTGTTTTGCTTATAGTCTTTCAGTGTTGTGTCAAATTCTTCTTGCAGCATTGCATCCCCCATTTAATCTCCATCTATTTTTCTCTCACCTTTATATAATACTGTCTTCAAGTTAGTTTCCCTTGCATAGCCCTTCAACATATTCCATCCTTCTATCAGCCTTCTCTTTTTTTGGTTAGTACTTGCTTGCCACCTGAACTCTTAATGCTCGCACAGCTACATGTCTTTTGTCCAATGATCTCTTTAATTTCCCTATTGGCAGCACCTGTCTTTTCAGTACTCATACATGCTTCTACAACTTTGTGTATCTTTTCTAACCATTTCCGCTTTACCGTCTTGGACTTCCTGTTATCTCTTTTTTTCGCGGCCTTTATTCCCTTCTGCCTTCTTCATTAGCTGAATAGCTATATTTTCTCCCTTCGTCAATAAATTCAATATCTAGAATTTTAGCCAAGATTTATTATTGGGTCATGTCTTTTTGTCTACTTGATTTTCTGTTGCCTTCACTAGTTCATTTCAAAACATTTAATGTTGAATTTGACTTTATAATTGGAAATGCGATCTGTAAAATTAATAAAAGCAAATTCTGTCTACTTTAACTACCATAATGAACATGCGGGAAACGAAAGCGTGGTTACAATAAAGTATCGGTCATAATACCATTGCGCATCCCTTATAATTTTCGAATTTTGTTGCATGTGTAAGGAGCAGTCAACTGACATTGAGGCAGATGGTAAAATGTAAGTAAACTGTTTATTATTTCAACAGTAATCGCCATAAAAATATATATAGTCGCTGTAAGTCCATCTCTATACAAGATGGTTGCGGGACCTCGCTGCTCTATACAAAATGACAAATCGAAACACATTCAGTCGTCTAAATTTCCAGCTTTATTTTATTCGTACTACTAGTTTCAGCGTTACATTACGCCATCTTCAGGCCCCTGATCGAGTTGTAGGAAGAATCCCACCTCTTGCAAAAAATGGTTCAAGTGGCTCTGAGCACTATGGGACTTAACTGCTGAAGTCATCAGTCCCATAGAACTTAGAACTACTTAAACCTAACTAGCCTAAGGACATCACACACATCCATGCCCGAGGCAGGATTCGAACCTGCGACCGTAGCGGCAGCGCGGTTCCAAACTGTAGCGCCTAGAACCGCTCGGCCTCTCCGGCCGGCCCACCTCTTGCAGAATCGAAACAGGGGCCAGCATACATTCACTGGTATCCGTAGAATTCTTTTTAACAAAGCGATCCTTTCGATCATCACTTGCAATTGGTCTGCAAGTGACTGTATGCTGTCGCCTATTTCGATTGTACAACAGGTGGGATTCTTCCTATAAGTCGGTCACAGGCATGAAGATGGCGCAATGTAACACTGAAACTGGTAGGACAAATAAAATAAATCTGAAAAATTTAGACGGCTGAAGGTGTTTTGATTTGACGTTAATATATTTGTCCCACTGTAAGACAAGACGGTCAATACCTTCATGGAAAAATGTTTGCGGGTATCTACGGAACCAGGCGTGCAACTTTTCGTACGGAGCCAATCGAAGGCCACGGATGTCTTTCTTGAGGGCTCCAAAAATATGGAAATCGTAAGGTTTCACCATTTTGTGCTGGAGGGCAAGCACATGAATTCATCCCCACCATAGGAATCCAAAGCTGTGGACACCAGCTCCGGGAAAGTCATGATGCCCTTTTTCTTTTACTGCAAGGACGCACTGCTCATGGGCTTTCTGGAACACGGTGCCAGCGGTACGTGGACATTTTGCAAAAATTGTAGCGCGCCCTCAAGTCCAAATGCCCAGGAATGTTGACGGACATCATCCTTCTGTTGGAGGATAATGCCCGTCCACTTGCTGAAAAAGGTTGTTTTGACTGTGCTGTGGAAGTTTCGCTGGGAAGCCCTCCATACATTCCCAATCTCTCTCTATGCAATTTCTATATTTCTGGAGCCCTGATGCAAGACACTCGTCGGCGTCGATTTGCTTCGAACCAGAAGGTGAACGGCTGGGTTCAGTCATGATTCCGTAGCCAACTGCAAATATTTTTCCATGAAGGCATTGATCGTCATAAATGTATTAACAGTTATGGCGATTACTTTTGAAATTATAAACAATTTACTTACTGTTTTTTCTACCTGTCTCGTTTTCATTTGACTGCGCCTGATACGACATGTTGTTTCAGCAACAGATAGTTTATATTTGGAGTGGGATTTAATATTTTCCACTAAGCCACTGCCTGCTGTGTACACGAACGAGATCTAAACGTATGATCCATAATACCCGTTCACCAGTCCCTTCAATTATCTAAAATTAAGTACTTCTTTCTCTGACTGGCAACAAAGAGAAAAAAGTGTTCGTAATGGTGACTATGTTAATGTGAATGTCAATAGATGGTATCTCGTTAGCATTTGTTTGAGCTAGGAGAGTTCTTCGGAGACTGATAATGGTAGTTATCTTTTTCTAAACATCTTTGATATCCTACTTTTCATTTCACGTTTTTATATATTGCATCCTCTGGTATGAAGGGTAGAGTGGATTGTTCGAGATCCGAACAGTTTTAAGGGCCAGTTAGTTTCAAATACCAGACAAGTTAGTAGTAGAGAAGCGGACATGCCAATTGAAAGTATTTGGGAAAGAATTTCCATTTCCATTATTTGCCCTGCAAACAAGGGAAACCTAACAAAAATCTTTATCGAAACCGAGGGATTCATTTGTTTCTGGGACAATATGAAAGTCAAGCACATGTTTCAGTACGTGCTTATGAGTGTTAGAGAGTAAATTCGATGACTTGCTTTACTTGTGCTGTATACTTGAAGACTCTTTCACCCCATTATCTACACATATGCATCATTTACAGTCTCTCCGCCTTGTTTATCTGTCTGTATGAGAAAGCTAATCTCAGGAACGACTGTAGTGATTTTGATACGGATTTCGCGAATAGGGTTGGCTGAATCACGAGGAGGGTTTGTGTATATAATTTATCACCTCTACAGCAGATAAGTCGTTTCGCAGTAGGTACTTACTGCTACCTGTACGAAGCTATTATTCAACAATGCTAGGAAAACTGCAGCATCCTCAAGGGCTGTATTCAGTGGCACCAGGCTATAGCATGTGCGTACTGAGGGGTTGTAGTGTTAGTGATTCATTTGTCACAATCATCGGCTGTCATAAGGCGCTCAGGAGGCCTGTCTGCGTACTCTCTGTTTTGGTTCTGCAGGCAGTAACTGGGTTGAGCTTAGAGGTGAGCGGTGTTTGCAACATTCATACTACGGTACAACCATGCCCCACCGACAAGTACATACAACGCACAATATTGCGCTGCCTGTGTTGTTCATACGATGCATATTCCATGAAATCTATTCGCATCTGCGAACATGGACACCCAGCAGCTGTGTAACTGAATGACGACAAAGAAAATCTGTGCTGGACAGGGACTCGAACCCAGATTTCCGGCTTATTGCCAGCAGTCGTCTTACCATTAGCCTATCCGAGTACCACTACTGCCAGACCCAAACTTTCATATCTCGTCAACTATGTGTCTACAATCCGCACTCGTACATTCATTATGTATATTCCCATATCGGGCAGACATTTTAGTGCATGCATGTCCGAAGGAACATTGCATCGTATTTCTGAAAAACACAGGCACTACTATATCGTATTTATCAGCCGACACCGGGCAAGCGACTTTCAATTAAAATGACACCTGTGTTCGGGAATATACATAATGAATGTACGAGTGCAGGTAGTAGACACGTGGTTGACACTTATGGATGTTTGGGGTTGCTGTGAGTCGTGCTCGGATAGCCTCATAGTAAGGCGACCGCTCGCGATAAGAGAGAAATCTGGGTTCGAGGCCCAGTCCAGCACAAAATTTCACTGTCTTTATTCCATAATACAGCTGATTGTTGTCCATATTCGCAACTGTGAGTACATTTCACGTAGAACATACTCCTGTTGAACAGCTTAAGCCATTTGAACTGGGTTGCGGCTGACCGAACATTATCCAGGCAAGAAATTCGGGCACATGTTGCACCAGATGTGATATCAAGGACCACTGAAAACCGTTTACTTGCAGAAGGTGTAACATCACGTTTCCCTCTGGCCAGGCTGCCACTGACACCATGACGCCGCCATGGCTATTCTGTTGTCGTGAAAGAGTTGAGTGGAGGGTGGAATGGTGCTCTGTTATTTTCACTAATGAGAGTAGGTTCTGTCTGTATACGAGTGATGGACGTACATGTGTAGGGTGTAGACCTGATGATCTACCTGTTCCAAAGTGCATTCGCCCAGAACACACAGGTCTCATCCCAGGCTTTATGGTGTGGGGGACCATCAGTCACAATTCGCGGTAACAATAGGTGTTTCTGCATAGTCTTCCACTTCTTCAACAGAAAAGTGATGTGCTTTTTCAGAAGAACACTGCAGCTCCGCATACGCCTGCTGCGACGCAATGTGCTCTTCGTGGTGTACAACAACTGATCTGGGCAGCCAAACTGCCAGATCTCTGACTTACTCTTACTATAGGGTCTGCAAGAGCCATTGTCGAAATGTAACAAAATGCGCAAGATGCTTGGGACAGGTAATCGCAGGATGCTATTCGGCACCTTTATGATCGCTTGCATGCGGGAATACACGCCTACTTTGCAGCCAGATGGGAGTACACTGTGTATTGATGCGACTGTTTAGGCGTCCTCTACTGTGACATGTGTGTTTCATTTGGTCTGAATTTCTTATCATATAGTCCTACAATGATAAACTACCTGTCATCTCTCTTGTCGATAAAATGACCTTGTCCTTGAGGGTGCTGCACTTTTTCCGGCAGTGTACAACTACTAGTAATCATTACATCTCTGACTGTGTCGCTCAGCAGAATCATCTGCCGAAAGTTCGTCATACACGCTGTAGCCTAAAGGTCCTTGATTTTATTCATCCTTTCCTCTCAACGGGACAATGCATTGACAATGAGTCTTTGTTACCACTGTCACAGGCGACCTTTAACCCCAAGGGCATCTGGGCTATCGTATAGTAATTGAGTAAGTAGTTGCGAGCGTTATCTTTTGACAACGTAGTGCACTTGTCGGTGATACGCCAGACGACTAATCGCCGCCAGTAAAGCCTGTGCCGTTGCCTGCCATCTGTTGGATGCTCACAAAAATTCATCACTTTGCCGTACTAGACAAGGCTGTCTGTCTGAGGCCTATTTTTTCTAAAAGAACGCTAGTGCGTAATTTCATCAGAGACTTAGCGAGGTCATACTGCGCCCTTTGCAGAACTGCCAAAACTGCGCCCACCTCCCTCCCTCCTCATAGAAAAAACCAACTTACTGCATTTTTTTTACATATATTAGGAGATGTTATAATTTGTAAGGTAGGTTCAATAAAAGTGAAGTGTAACTGAAAAATATTACTTAAATGTGTTGCATTAATGAAAAATAATGCACACAACAAACGATATGAATCATTATAGTAAATAAATTACAAATTGTCCAAACTTTCTGGAAAACCTAAAGGAAAAAAATTAAGGAAAGAAGGGGAAAAAGCAAGAAACTAGACTATATGGGTGGAGAAAGACTCCCGATAAAGGCTGCACTGGAACGAGAATTGTAGGAAGACTGTAGAAGAGATGGAGTAGAATAAGAAGCAGTTTGCTTAATACCGGTACGTGAATTTATCAAAATGGGAAAGACAAACTTTCTATAAAACTGAAAGCAAAACAAAATCTCTTTCTTATTAATGGCAGCTTCTATATTTTACAATGAATTATAATAAAGAACAGATTTCATTTTAGCGTCATTCATTATTAACGTGCATTAATTATATAAAAGAAAAAGGGCGATAATTAAGTTTTAAGAAGACATACGTTTCCAAGAACTGAGTTTTTATTATAATCTTGCTTTCAATTGCCTTTGAGCGAACCAAACTCATTGATTATGCCGTTGAAGTCAGATTTAGCAGCTGTGTCGTATTCTGTTGATAAGATAACAATTTCACAATATGCTTCACCACATCAGGATTAATCCAGCGCAGGGCACGTAGCAAATGCTAAAAAGAGGCCCTTGGTTTGCTTTAGGCCTCAATGGTTGGGATACAAAATAAAACAGCACTTCACAAAAAGATTTTTCTGGATATAATTTGCACAAATTTAGAGATAACACTAGTCAAATCAATGTCTTTCAGCAAACCACACTCTATGTTCGTTGTTTCGCCGTTGCTGTCCCATGGTATCCTTAACCCTTTTTTAATGCGCTTTAATCTTGAAAAAGAACATTCTCCACTGCATTTGGTGATCATCAAAAACAATAAATGGACAAGACTATTTCTACATTTGAGAAACCCGATTCTAATGAATTTTCCGTTAAAAGATTACCAAACTGCATTGCCGAAGTACTCGTATTCCATATACATTAGTCACTTTAACTTCAAAATATTGTCCAGATGTTTGATTTTCTCCAACTTCACAGAGCGCAGAGGAGCTGCTGAAATGGTCGTACTTTGTATTTCGCCTGCGTCGTCTTGAAGTTCTTCACAGCCAGTTAGCACTTTGGCTCTTGCTTCAATATCTGAAAGTGTGGACTGCATTGCATGGACGTACGCGTGTAACGATTTATAAAGGTTTTAGCCCGTATTAAGATCTTGATCAGACGACTGAAGCGAAGCACTAATTGGTTGCAAGCTTTCTAGGATTTCATTCCAAGCGACAGGCATTATTCCTGTTTCCAACTCATCCACCTTCGAAACTAGTCTGTAAGCCTGATTACGACACTACCTTTGATCGATGTTATAGATAGGTCATCCAAAACTTGCTTGATTGTGGAAAAATTACATAGGACTGCATTTGTAGCATCTGCTCGGCTTGACCACTAGTGTCCGACAACCATTTCGAAGCAGGAATTTTTGAACTTCGTTTCATTCAATGCTTTCAAAAGAAAACCCCATCCACAGGAAGTACAGGGAAAATGTGTAGAGGCTTTCAACGAAATCGGAAAAAAGAAACTTTCTGTACAGCATTCTGCAGCGTGCATAGCAACCAAATTTAATGAACGTGCAAAGCAGGGAACGCATCCACAGTATTTATTTATCTTCTTAATTCGCTGTACTTCCCACTCATGTTGCAGGCATTATCATAGCTTTGCTCTCGGTAATCTTCGATATCAATGTCACTATCACTTAAAAATCTAATAAGCTTTGGGCGAGTTTCTCAGCGATATGGCATTCCATATCCAAGAACTTTACAAATCTTTTCACTGGTCCAGACGGCAGGAAACTGTTGTCACCTGATCTAAAAGCGATGTATCTAGAATGTAAACCAATGAAATAGAATAATATTTGCATCTATTAATTTAGAAAATAGTATGGTCTCGCATGCTTTGCGCAGTTAGATGGATAAATTCTTTGCATGTCGTTTTTGACAAATATGAGTACATCACTTTCCGTTATTTGCAGAATAAATGTGTGTTGGGCAAGGAAAACGTCAAATTTGGGTATTAATTCTAATAAACCTGAATAATTTACATTGCAACGTGATCCAACAATTTCATCACTACACCGAAACACAAGACCTCTTTTCTTAAAAGAGCTACAAATGCAATATTTCGTTCTAAGAGTGTCCGCCAATACTTACACTGCGTGATCAAAAGTATCCGGACACCTGGCTGAAAATGACTTACAAGTTCGTGGCGCCCTCCAGCGGTAATGCTGGAATTCAATATGTTGTTGACCTACCCTTAGCCTTGATGACAGGTTCCACTCTCGCAGGCATACGTTCAATCAGGTGCTGGAAAGTTTCTTGGGGAATACGAGCCCATTCCTCACCGAGTTCTGCACTGAGTAGAGGTATCGATGTCGGTCGGTGGGGCCTGACACGAAGTCGGCGTTCCAAAACATCCCAAAGGTGTTCTGTAGTATTCCGGTCAGGACTCTGTCGGGGTAGAGTGCGGTCTAAGGCGTCTTTTCGCGGTTCGCGCAGCTCTACCCGTCGGAGGTTCGAGTCCTCCCTCGGGCATGGTTGTGTGTGTTGTCCTTAGCGGAGTTTAAGTTAGAGTAAGTAGTGCATAAGCCTAGAGACCGATGACCAAAGCAGTTTGGTCCCATAGCCCTTACCACAAATTGCCAAATTTTTTTCAGAACTCTGTGCAGGCCAGTCCATTACAGGGATGTTATTGTCGTGTAACCACTCCACAACAGGCCGTGCATTATGAACAGGTGTTCGATCGTGTTGAAAGATGCAATCGCCATCCCCGAATTGCTCTTCAACATTGGAAAGCAAGAAGGTGTTTAAAACATCAATGTTGGCCTGTGCTGTGATAGTGCCACGCAAAACAACAAAGGGTGTAAGCCCCCTCCATGAGAAACACGACCGCACCATAACACTACTGCCTCCGAATATCACTGTTGGCACTACACACGCTGGCAGATAATGTTCACCGGGCCATACCCACTCCCTGCCTTAGGATTCCCACAGTGTGTACCGTGATTCGTCACTCCACAAAAAGTTTATCAACTGTTCAATCGTCCAAAGTTTACGCTCCTTACATCAAGCGAGGCGTCGTTTGGCATTTACCGACGTGATGTTTGGCTCGACCATGATATCCAAGTTTTCTCACCTCCCACACAACTGTCATAGTACTTGCAGTGGATCCTGATGCAGTTTGGAATTCCTGTCTGAGGGTCTGAATAGATGTCTGCGTATTACACATTACGACCCTCTTCAACTGTCGGCGGTCTCTGTCAATCAACAGAGGAGGTCAGCCTGTACGCTTTTGTGCTGTACGTGTCCCTTCGCGTTTCCACTTCACTATCACATCGGAAGCAGTGGACCTAGGGATGTTTAAGAATGTGTAAATCTCACGTACAGACGTATAACGCAAGTGACACCCAGTCACCTGGCCACGTTCGAAGTCCGTGAGTTCCGCGGGATTCTACTCTCTCACGATGTCTAATGACTACTGAGGTCACTGATGTGGAGTACCTGGCAGTAGGTGTCAGCTCAATGCACCTAATATCAAAAAGTATGTTTTTGGGGGTGTCCGCATACTTTTGATCACATTGTGTATGTTCGGTCTCAGTTCGACTAGCAATCTGAGAATCGATACGCACATCCTTGTTTTTTCGAACTAACAACGAAATTATCGCATCCATATGTGAAGTGCTCTCTCCAAGCATTTTCAACAAAAGATTCCCTTTCTTTCAATCATATAAACAGTGTTTCGTAAACAGAGACGAACCTTCTGAATCCGTAGCTTCGCAAACAAAACAGAAATGTTACCTTGAGATTCTGCCTAATACGATCAATCTCTCAAGTGGTTATCATTCGTTAGTTTACGTTCTTGTGTGAAAAAATGACTTTTTACAGAATCGTTGTCTGTTTTATTTGCAGTAAATTTTCTTTGAAGACAAAAACTTTTATTCATATAATGCACTTCGCTATTTCCATTCGGTATCCAGTAATATCGATCAAAGTTTCCCAGGCATTCGCCAATATAATTTACTTTCGTTTCATTTCTGGCTTGCAGAATATGTAATAACATCAGATGCGTGTAATATTCTTTCCACCTCGCTTTGACTTGAAGGAGACCGCTAAGGGGGCGAGAGGACTTCCCGTGATTTTAACTTCTCTTTAGTTGGAAGCCCATTGGTTGAATTGGGAGGATTGCTGCACATTCGACTAAAGTATTACTTGTAGAAAATGCAGCTACATCGGAAAGAGTTGCAGATCGTAATAAATATTTTATAGTGGACCTACTGCTATCATATCTGCAATGAGATGCAATTTCTATATTTTCTGCTTCAGATTCTTTAGATTCACCAGCAGCATTCTGAACATCAAAAAACTCAGACAGCTTAAGTGTTTTTGATATAGCAGTTCGTTTTTTTTTTTTTTTTTCATCTTTTCCTTTATGCTTCGCACTTCGAGATTCCTAGTGTCGGCCTGCATCTCTAAGTTTGGTGCTTATGAGGGCTACTTCGATCTGCATAGAAGAGAAAATAAATTGCAAAATAAAGTGGAATTCTAATATTTGATCGGATGGCGTTACACATCGGTATTAAAATTTACATCCATTTTGTACTGAAGCCAGTGCCAGATGGTTGCGTCAGGTGTAAGAGCGAATCAGTTCTCACAGCAGAGGACCGGAGGGTCACAAATCGACTTTCCGAAACCACCTATACAGTGGTGTAAGGTTGGTAACAATTTTCGCAGCCTTCAGCCGTTCACGCTGGTGGGCCCTCTTTAACGAATGATTTACGAAACAGAGTTTCTAGTGGTGAGTAGACCCCCTAAAGTACCATTATTTACGTAGGTACTGCCGTAGTCTCGCTATATATAGGCAGTAAGGCTATGGAACAGTTTGAATGCACCACCAGCAAGAGAGAACGAAGATCAGGCCCAGTCAAACATGGACTCAGCGACACGTCCGTAGGCACCTGCACTTATTCATTTCGCAACAAGCAAATTACAATGGTTGAACAACTTCTTTGCAAAGAATGCAGATATGCGCTGTCACTAATAGTTACAAACATCAAAGGAGTTCTCGACAGGTGAACAAAGCACTTGAAATTACGAAAACGAATGTCAATAATTTTTTTTAAATAATAAACAGTAAACTTTTCAAAAATTAATATGTTTATTTATTTTGTTTTACGTGTGAAAATAAAAGTGAATCACTCCTTGGAATATTCTAGTAAACTGATATGTGTGTTGACAATTTCCCAAAAATGTGCACCTTACATAAAACACTGTGGTAACCTCTGTTTATATTTTACAGTATACCCACTATGACCATTATCGTCATTCGAAGTGGTAAGCTGATCATTGTAATATTCTAATTTGAAATGGCTGTAGTCTTTATTTTTATCCATATAATTTTGTTGTAAATATAATTATTTTTTATTTCATTTCGTATGCTTGCCCATGGCATTTTTGTAGTCCATCAACCATATTCGATCAAAAAATACCTCAAAGTGGAAGTAAGTTGCAACAGTCAGCTGCAGGCAGCCAAGAGTGTTATGCATTGTGAAGCAAAACGTGGTCGACAGGCTTTTTGCAGCTGGGTATAGCAGCAACCAGTGCTCCAATATGCTAGCAGAAAGATGGAAGCCTTTCCTCACTTGCCACAATGGAAGTGTTCAGAATACGAGCCTCAAGTCGTCGCCTGGAGCATATAAGTATTCAATCATTCGTGTACTAAAATATTCTCATCTCAGTATCACAGCCTACACCATGAGCCTGTGAGACCTGGAGCGACATCCTGGAATGCAGTACGAGGTCTGCTGTTCGACAATGGGGCGGGGCAGCCTGCCCTGAGTCGTCGAGTCCAGCTGCCGCCAGGGCAGGGAGGTGGCTGCTTGCGTAGGGAGCTCACAGCTGCCTCCACGGCATCGCCAATGGCGCTGCCGTACTGTCATCATGGTCGCAGCCAGAGATGTTGCCGACAGCGGCAATCGAGTGATGCCACGCTCGGCCCTGCTCTTCGTGCTGTCAGCACTGCTGGATTTCTATTGTTTCATATGAGGCCTCCACCAAGCTGTGAAAGGTCTCTGTTGGACTCCTTTCATGTTAATTTCTTAAATCTGTTAACATTTAGGCATACATTCCTCTTCTAAATTTACTGTGGTGTTTCTGACTCTATCTGGGAGGAGACTGAGCAGTGGAACGAGTTACTTTTGCACATAAATAAGAACGATCTGTCACACTACTACACTTTAAAACACAGTTTATACGTAATTCATGTCACACAGTCTCATATGGAAATTACATCTGCTTTCTTTTATATAGTGTATATGATAAGATACTGTCATCGCCCTTCCCTTCTGTGTGAAAGGATGAATGAGCAAATGTATTTCTAGTTGCATGCTTGATGGTAGCAGACAAGCCTGTCTGCTAGAGAACAGTAGGACCAATCCAGAATGAGATTTTCACTCTGCAGCGGAGTGTGCGCTGATATGAAACTTCTTGGCTGATTAAAACTGTGTGCCCGACCGAGACTCGAACTCGGGACCTTTGCCTTTCGCGGGCAAGTGCTTTACCATCTGAGCAACCGAAGCATGACTCACGCCCGGTACTCACAGCTTTACTTCTGCCAGTACCTCGTCTCCTACCTTCCAAACTTTACAGAAGTAGGAGACGAGGTACTGGCGGAAGTAAAGCTGTGAGTACCGGGCATGAGTCGTGCTTCGGTAGCTCAGATGGTAAAGCACTTGCCCGCGAAAGGCAAAGGTCCCGAGTTCGAGTCTCGGTCGGGCACACAGTTTTAATCTGCCAGGAAGTTTCAGTAAGACCAATGTCGGAACAGGTAGCTACGCTTTCTAAAAGCAAAGAGGTTTCTATTCTTGGTATGGTCCTGTCCATCCCTTGTCATGTTGGTATAGGAGCTGCCTCTCTGGTCACTTCCGATTGTATCTGTGAGGCACCCTCGGTAGGGGCCCACGCCAGTAGGTCCGCAGCGAGCGTCTGAAGTGGTAAGGTCTCCGGCTAAGTGCGTCTCTGCTAAGTCTGTAGGACAATGGATTTCTTAAGTTCAGCCTAACTGAAAAATTTAATCACCTTTGTTTCAGGTTTAGATCTAAAATATCTTATGTTATCTTAAATTGCAACGCGGTGTTATTCGAGTGTGAAGTTCAGATTATCTTCCAGTAGTTGCTCTGTCACTCAATACTTTGTGAGCGAAGTGGAACCACGTGTTGATGATCCGTAACTCTAAGATCATCAGTCATAAATGCGAATGTGTATGAGATTATAACACCTCGCCTTGGCAATATTTTTCAATATAGCAATTTTTCTTTATGTTCAAGCCACGTGGGGTGTACTTTGTGAGACCAGTACCACATGCTTATATAATTGTTTGACCCATCAGGTTAATAGTATGATGGTGGTAACCAGTTTGAGGTTTTTCTTTTGTAAATTGCGTTTCGATGTACTTTATTTTAAATATCAAAATTATTGCGAAGTTACACTCTTTGTGTAAACCAAGTTGACCACGTGAAGCATGTGGTGTAATCATCAAAGTAGCCCTCAGCTATTCTTTTCGAGAAGATTTCACAGACAATTAGTATGAATTTAGTATACCAGTGTGCGGTAATTTCATGACAAACAGGATTGCACTACGACCACAATCGGTTGGTTGTGGTTAATTTCCTCTTGCATATGTTTCAACATTCTTCGTGTGTTATTTTATGAATGCAGTGTTGTATGCAGTCTCCTAGTCCTGGCTCCATATTTGATGTGTTCCGTAAGATTACAAACTCACATTTTCACAATCCTAAATAAGGCACCAGTTTAGTTATGAATCAAGTTAAATATGCTGAAATTTTTACAGAACAATGATCAGTGTTAAAATAAATGTCCAAATATAACTGATTTATTTCATTTTATTTAAATTCTCTTTATATATTTATCACCAGTTGTCATAAGATGACTATTAAAAGATTATAATTAATGTTAGTCTGGTTGGCAATTTGGTAAGCTACACTGGATACCTGGTGAAACAGTTGCTCAGTAATGCAAGGATAACTTCCCCAGATAGCTCATAGCTTTTAACCCGCTTTTATTATCTTGAATATTAGCACCACTTTCAGAACAACTTAATGCATCAACATTACAGCTGTTCCTGATGTGTTACAGCTGAAGGCCAGAATAAAGAAGCTAATTAAGCAAATATACTGATGTCCTAACCTCTTATTTCACTCTCTTTGGCGACAATCCATGTGTCACCTAACATTGGTGTCCGATCATTGGTGTCACTTTCTTAGAACAACAGCTGAATTTACAGCCTATGGTACAGTGACTCCAGAAATCTTTGATTGTGTTTTGGTCATGGAGAAAAGGTTTAACCGCCATGCATTTTGTAAAGTGGATTTTATTGCTATTAGAGGACCAGTAGCTTTGTCTAGTTACAGATGTAATGGAGGTAACGATTGGTTAGTGCTTATTAGATGTGCACAGTGTTAGCTTGAGGGCCACTCAGCGCCACATACATAATCAGTTCTGGTAAAATATTAGACATGTATTCGTTGGGGGAATATGGCTAGGCAATGTTGGGAGTCGAGATGGTTCATGATTAGACGTAACAATTAAGTTAATGTATTCTGTTTTCTTGTCTTGTGATTGTTAGTTCTCAAAATGAGCATTCTGAAGGACACAACTTCGACAGAAACAGAGATGCAAGGTGTGTCAGAACCGGAAGCAATGCTTATATTGTTAGAATAGGTCTCACAATTAATAGCGGATAATACAGAACTGCGTGAATTGGTAGAATCGCGATCATCACAGTGAGGTGCAGATTTGTCGGTCGCAAATTTAATTGCTCCTTTTTCTGGTAATTCAACTGTGGATGTGCACGCCTTTGTGGGAGACCTCGGAAATCTGACTGGAATAGATGGTTTGTCTGGCACAGAATTATTGAGTGTAACCGAACTGAGACTAACAATGGAAGTTAAAACTTATTGAGGGTATACAGAAGCTCTCAAGGGAGTCACAACACTCGAAGAATTTAACGAATGGTTCATTCAGAGAGTTACAAAATGAAATAATGCCAGACACTATAGAGAACAATTAGGGTAACAATTAAGAAAAACATGGAAGCTGTGGAACAATTTGCAGGCAGGATAAGGAAAATTTATGCATGTGCCTGTGAATTAAGACAAGATGCTGCAGTCAATGAAACTGAATGACGGCGGTGCCCTCTGGCATGGCCACTGCCGTGGTAATACCCATCAGGCAGTCCCCCTTTCATTTTGTTTTGGCGAGTGTCATACAATTGCACTCGCCTTTGGTGTATCTAACTTTTCCCTGACTGATGTTTACCTGCTGGACTATTAGGGTTAGGGTAAACCACTGATCTCACAGTACTTGCATGACTTGAGTAGCAGCAGCAGAATTAAACTCGGCTATAGAGACAGATTTTTGGATGCTGTAGGTGACCATTGCATTAGGGGTAGCTTTGGACCTTTTACCGAGCAGCCAAGCGACTAGCGCGAGGTTTGGTGTTCTCGTAAAGATAAGTTATTTTAGATTATAAAACACATAGATTAGTACTGATTACGTGGTAAATAAGTGTATTAGTGTGCCGTTTAAGTGTACCATTAAAGGTTTCATTTCTCATTACGTAATATAGCAGAAAACGTGAAAAGACCGTACAGTCGTATTTTCTGTTTACGTTCTGCTGCAGCAAATCTATAGAATTTCGTTTAGTTGTTCCTTGCTCTCTCCAGCAATTTAACTTAGCGTACCTCTTCATTATTTAACTAGCATTTCCGGAAAGTAGCGTAAAGTTTAACTTGTTGTTTCAGAAACTTTGCACTTTTGTTTTTGTTTACACACAGTTGCGTATAGGCCAAATTTGTGTAACCATATTTTCGTGTTTATCTGTAATTTAACTGACTTATTCTTAATAAATTATTACGTTTATCATGAGTGAAAAGTGCTTGACTTGCCGTAGAATTGTTAGGTCGGGGCTTTGGTGTGATGGGTGCTGTAGTTTTTTCCATGTGGGTGACTGTAGTGGCGTGGGAATAGGGGAAGTAAATGAGACTCATCAGTGGTTTTGTAGGATTTGTAGTAGAGATAGGAAGATACTGGAACAGGAGGGGAAAATTGCTGCCCTTCAGGCTGAGTTAGACAAGGCCAGGGGAGATCTTGACAGGTTAAGGAGGGAGAAGGGTAAAGAGAGGTGGGAAGTGGCAACAGGCAACAGGAGGAACAGGCCTAGAACTTTGTCTGACAGCTTTATGGTGAATGTGGAAAATAGATTTGACCTGTTGCTTCAGTTAGAAGCTGGTGAGCCTCAAGCAGTTACAGGTGTAGACAGGGCACAACAAACTTTCAGCAGCAAATTGAAAAGTAAGAATGTAGGGAAATCAGTAAAGAGAAAGAAAGTGTTGTTGTTAGGTAGTTCCCATGGAAGAGGTCTTGGCCAACTCTTGCAGGATGAACTAGGATCAGAATACCAGGTCACCAATTTTTTTAAACCTAGTGCTGGTCTGGAGCAGGTGACAGAGGATTTAGGATCACTTTGCAAAGATTTCACTAAGGAAGACACCGTGGTTATAGTGGGTGGGGCAGGTAACAGTATTGACAGAGATCCTGGGTACAGCATAGAGTGTGACCTGGCGAAGATTGCATCAGCATCGAGGCATACCAGTGTTGAGTTTGTATCTGTTCTTGGGCGCCATGACCGACCTCATTTGAACTCTTCTGTCAAGAGAGTTAATTTGGAGCTGGAACGGCTGCTCATGTCGGGTGCGGGGTCACACATTGGTGTGGTTCATGTTGATTCTGTCAGTAGGTGGGATTATACTAGGCATGGCCTTCACCTCAACAGGAAGGGGAAGGGTAAATTGGCTGGGGAAATAGCAGGAAAGTTAAAGGGGGGAGGCACTGTCATGAGTGGTAAAATACCAGTGGTTATAGGATTCAGAAAAGACCCTTTTTTAGGGTAGGGAGGACAGAAAGAAAACAAATTTTAAGAGAGGTTAGAACTGAGACAAACCTTCAGTTTGAGAAAGAAATCAAAAAACATAATTCCAGCTTATTACATCAACATAAACAGCCATTGGTTAAGAATTTTCAACTGTCAGCAGATATTTTAACTCCATCCAATTTTAAGTCAGTCAATGTGAAATGTCAGCTATCTTTATTGCATCAAAATATTCGAGGACTGAGAAATAAAATTAATGAATTAACTATCTGCATAGATGAATTAGAGTCTTCAAACCCAGCTGACATAATCTGCCTCTCTGAACATCATGTGACCACTGGTATAGAACTTTTAAGTGTTACAGGGTTTAGGTTAGCATCTCACTATTGTAGATCAGAAATGGAGAAAGGAGGAGTTGCCACATTCATCAGGAACTGTCATAAATTTAAGAACATAGACATTCATAAATTTTGCCTAGAACAGCATATGGAAGCATGTGCAACAGAATTAGATTTTCACAAAAAATCTTTCATAATATTAAGTGTATATCGAGCACCTGCAGGTAACTTTAATCTGTTTGTAAACCACCTTGAAGCTGTACTGGCCCATTTAACAACCAAAAACAAAGAAATAGTGGTTGCTGGTGATTTCAATGTAGATTTCCTTAAAGACTCTCCCAATAAGAACCTATTTGAGTTAGTAACACTATCATTCAACTTAATTCCCACAGTAAAGTTCCCCACTAGGATAACCACTTGCTCACAAACAGCCATTGATAATATCTTTATAGAAAAGTCAAATGAACAAAATTATATTACAAAACCAATAGTCAATGGCCTCTCAGACCATGACATGCAGTTCCTTCTGTTAAATGTTAATACTGAACAGGATATAAAATCTGTTAAATCTGAGCTCAAGAGGGTAATCAGTAAGCCAAAAATTGATTATTTTAGGACACTCCTCAGAGACATTCACTGGACTGATGTTTACAGTGCTCATGGCATGAATGAAAAATATAACATTTTTGCTAATAAAGTGCTTACCTTATTTGAACACTGCTTTCCCCCAAAACTTACCAAGGTTAGAGCAAAGTCTACAAAGAAGCCATGGATTACTCGAGGAATAGGGGTATCTTGTAAAACAAAAAGAAAACTGTATCTGTCAATCCGAAACATTTCCAATGTTGATGCTATAGCACATTATAAGAAATACTGCAAAATATTAAAGACTGTAATACGGATGTCAAAGCAAATATATTACAAGGAAAAGATAGTCATATCAGATAACAAAATAAAGACAATATGGGATATAGTGAAGGAGGAGACCGGTAGAACCAGACATGAAGAGGAACAAATAGCATTAAGAGTAAATGATGCATTGGTGACAGATGTGTATAGTGTTGCAGAACTTTTTAACAAACATTTTATAACTGTTACTGAAAAGATGGGGTTGTCAGGTTCGGTAGATGCTGCTATGGATTACCTTAGACCAGACATTTCAAGTAACTTCCATAATATGAATTTGACCCTCACTACCCCAACAGAAATAATGTCCATCATAAAATCTTTAAAATCAAAAACATCTAGTGGGTATGATGAAATATCAACAAAGTTAATTAAAGAATGTGATTCTGAGCTAAGTAACATATTAAGCTATCTGTGTAACCAGTCGTTTATCAGTGGAATATTTCCCGAATGGCTGAAATATGCTGAAGTTAAGCCACTGTTTAAGAAGGGAGATAAAGAAATAGCATCAAATTTCCGTCCAATTTCACTGTTGCCAGCATTCTCAAAAATTTTCGAAAAAGTAATGTACAGTCGTCTTTATAACCATCTTATCTCAAATAACATACTGTCAAAGTCACAGTTTGGATTTCTAAAAGGTTCTGATATTGAGAAGGCTATCTACACTTACAGTGAAAATGTACTTAATTCATTAGACAAAAAATTGCAGGCAACTGGTATATTTTGTGATCTGTCAAAGGCATTTGACTGTGTAAATCACAATATCCTTTTAAGTAAACTAGAATATTATAGTGTAACAGGAAATGCTGCAAAATGGTTCAAATCTTATATCTCTGGCAGGAAACAAAGGGTGTTATTAGGAAAGAGACATGTATCGAGCTATCAGGCATCATCCAACTGGGAACGAATTACATGTGGGGTCCCACAAGGTTCCATTTTGGGGCCCTTACTTTTTCTTGTGTATATCAATGACCTTTCATCAGTAACATTACCAGATGCCAAGTTTGTTTTGTTTGCTGATGATACAAACATTGCAATAAATAGCAAATCAAGTGTAGTCTTAGAAAGATCAGCCAATAAAATATTTGTAGACATTAATCACTGGTTCCTAGCCAATTCTTTGTCACTAAACTTTGAAAAAACACACTACATGCAGTTCAGAACTTGTAAGGGGTGTCCCAAGAGTATATGTCTAACATATGATGACAAGAAGATAGAAGAAGTGGACGGTGTTAAATTCTTGGGATTACAGCTTGATAATAAATTCAACTGGGAGGAGCACACCACAGAACTGCTGAAGCGTCTTAACAAATCTCTGTTTGCAATGCGAATTTTGTCAGACATAGGGGATATAAAAATGAAAAAGCTGGCATACTATGCTTACTTTCATTCCATAATGTCATATGGGATTATTTTCTGGGGTAATTCATCAAGCCAAGCTAAAGTTTTCCGGGCACAAAAACGTGCAGTAAGAATTATATGTGGTGTGAACTCAAGAACATCCTGCAGAAGCCTGTTTAGGGAACTAGGGATACTAACTACAGCTTCCCAATATATTTATTCCTTAATGAAATTTGTCATTAAAAATATATCACTTTTTCAAACCAACAGCTCAATTCATGGAATCAATACTAGAAATAAGAATAATCTTCACAAGGATTTAAAGTCACTTAGTCTTGTACAAAAAGGTGTGCATTATTCAGGAACACACATTTTCAATAACTTGCCAGCAGCCATAAAAAGCTTAACAACCAATGAAATTCAGTTTAAGAGAAGCCTAAAGGATTTATTGGTGGCCAACTCCTTCTACTCCATTGATGAATTTCTGAGGAAAACCAACTGATTTGTATATAAGTACAACATAACTTCTGCACAATTTCAGTGCAGTAATGTGTTCACTGAAAATTTGTGTGTGTGTGTGTGTGTGTGTGTGTGTGTGTGTGTGTGTGTAAGTATAATCTAACTTCTGCACCATTTCAGTGCAGTAATGTGTTCATTGTAAATAAGTATTACAGTAGTTGTATTACATGTTTCTTACCTTATAAATAAATATAAAACTTTTTTATTTTAAATTCAGTGCAATAGTATTTGTAAAATGACTCTTAGTGTTCATTAAAAAATGACGATCATTACACTTGGGACCTGTGGAATGGTACATTAGCTTATTTGTTTTAGTTTAAATATTTGTCATGTATTGTTGTTTTTCTGACATGTTCCACATCCTGGAGGACCTCCTCACTACGGATCAATTGGAATGAAAGTAAATCTAATCTAATCTAATCTAATCTTTGTAGTCATCGGAACTGGCCATGGGGTCTCCAGGGCAGTGGTTTATTGGCCATCATTCTGGCAGACGGCCTTGTTGCGCTACTGGCCAATCAAGAGGGTGGGAACTCCATGGCTGAATCCAAAATGACACTTCTTTAGAAACTGGTAGCCCGGGGCATCCTGGTGCCGGCCTAACTGCTTCATTAGCAAGTGGACATGCTGCGGAAGCCCGGTCTCTTTGTCCCGTGTGTGTGTCCAGGTAAAATGGCGTCAGGCTGGCGCCCGACTAACGTCTTTATTACAAGAACAGCGTACCTTGTGAGACGGGACGACGAATTTCTCCAGATGTCGCGTTTCTTAGATCCCACTGCGCCTAGCAAAAACGGTGTACACTAAATCGTTTTATGGACGAGACGGAGCTTGTTTTCACTAGGAAGATTCCCTCAACTTGCGAAATACGCCGGGGGTTTGGCTGCAGGACCGACAGGTATTGTGTGCTGTTTCTTCAGAGAACAGAATGTGTACTGCACTGCAGTGATTGGTTGAGTAAGATCGGGTCTCCTTGCTAGAAAACATGATTGGCACTGTAAGCACTGCTGCACCATGATAGTTTTATTCAAGAATATTGGGGGGAATGGCTGTTGTTCGGAAGGTTTTGAGCAACGGGAGAGGCGGGGACTTGCTTCTCGATGGTTGCGGAGTACAGTCACTGGAGCTCTTCCGTTTCTACGGAGAGAGCAGTTAATTGTAAAATGCCCGGACACCTGGACGAAACTTTGTATTTTTGCGGACATGAGACAATCACTGGCAGATGTGGGGTCATCTCCCACAGTACGACGCTTCGGCAGCACCCGCACGCAGACGATACCATCTAGTCTTTGACCGTCTATACCGGTATCATTGTTCAGCTTCGGCAAATTCAGAAGCCTATCAATCGTTTTCATGACTATCTTTTTTCATAGAAGCCTTGTACTTGCAGTAGTCACTCTCAGTGTCCATTGCATACTTAATTATATTTTGACGTGAGAGACCAGTCAGTGGAACGACACAGCAGAGTGTTCTCGACTAGACTGGCATCCTTCCACTCACGATAGCCGGTCTCATTTACAGGTAAATTCCAGTTAGGTTCACCAAGCCTATTGCCAACCAACCTGAGTTCGTGTTAATGATATGTTATACAGTTGACGTTTCTGTTTGTATTTTTTTTCTCTCTTGTCCTTGATATTAGTTGATGAATCTCTTTGTCATGCCGTAGGTCCTTGTTATTATTTTTTCAACGACACCCATTCTCATTCCCTACGATGTCATTTATTTTGTTGTGGGTTTTGAAGGAATTAAATTAATTTTATGTCAAGTTAGCCAACTCAAGGGTGATCCACACTGGGGCCACTAGTCAGATTTCATTGTACTATTGATAAACGTGGCACCTATTTAGTGTGGTGGTTACGACGTTTTAGTCTTTTGGCAGAAGGAGAACCGCCGCCACCATCGGCTAGTTTGCAAAATTATTTGGCAAGAAGATGAGCACAGGGCAGTCAATACTTTTTTAAGAGGGTTGCATGCGGAAATCTTAAGTCGTTTACAGACAGGGAGTGTGACGGGTATGTGTACAGCAGCCCTGTTAGCTATAGAGCGTGTGGATATCGATGTGTCGACTGGAATGCAGTGTAAACGGACAGTGGTTGCAGCTAATATAAAATGTTTCAGGTGTGGACGAAGGGGTCATGTAAGTAGGCAGTGTCGCCAGCCTCATGGTGCTGTGAGTAAAGTAGGAGGAAGTGATAGTTTAAGAAGTAGAGGTTCAGGGAAGAATAACGTGTTAAACGCCATTTTTCAAGATATGTAGAAATGGTCGAGATAAAACTAGCAGGCAGCAACAGTGGCAAAGCGCTTGTGAATAACTGGATACTGAAGATTGGATTGCCTAAAACAATAGCAACAGACGAGTGAATGAACTACATGTCAGATCTATTCAAGGAATTGTGTAAGTTACTGAATATGAAGTAGTTAAGGACGAATCCTCTCCATCCACAAGCCAGTGGAAGAACTGAAAGAATGCATAGGACAATTGGAAGATGCTTGGGTAGTAGATTGACTCCCATCACACCAACTGGGATGTCTACTTGAAGTACGTCGTTTCTGCCTAGAGCCCAAAGCAGCATACGAATACAAAATTATAGCCATTTGAAGTAGTATATGGTCGTACAATGCCACCACCATTCGACACATTGAAAACGAAGAAAGGAAGGATTGGACTGTCTGTTAAGGAATTTGTCAGAGTGATAGGGAAATTTTGAACAGAGTATGAAGGCCAAATACATGAGCACTGGAGAAACAGGAAGGAGCAGTGAACTGTACGGCAAAAATTCCACTGTATAAGGTTGGTCAGTGAGCGATAGTATCAACACTGTATATGCCGAATGGAAAGACAAAGACGTTTTTTGTGAAGTTGAAAGCCTTCTACTTACATTTCAGATATCGACTTTAATAATAAAATGGGAAGGTATTGTTAATCAGAACTCAGGGAGAAGTTGTGATCTGAATGACAATATATTTATTCATCCTTAACATCAGGAGACAACAAAAATGTCTAAAGAAAAATCACACAAACATTTTTATTTGACAAACGCTTTCGCTAACATGGGGTCTATGTTGAGCAAAGTGATCAGCTGGGGATCGACACACGACACTAACCGGAATACTAATCGCTTTATCTGACTTCATACACGTGAATTCGGGTTATGGCACAAAAACTACGCCAACATCAAGCATCTATAGCCTACCATTCCAAAAAGAAAAATATGGTTCGAAAGAACAGGGTGCTGAGAAACATATATTGGAGCCCTACGCCGTAGCAGCGATTACCTTACCCTCCTGCTGGTCAGGGCAACACACCAAGATGCGTTCGGCATCTGAAGTCATGAAATGCCGCAATCTGTTATTAATGGCGCGCCCCCGAAAAATGCAAGTATGTGGTCTCACGTTCGGTTAATTCAGAACGCAGGTACTTCCTATGAGCCTCTGAAACCCCGGTGGATTCCAGTGTGCAGGTGCACCCGTTTGCTGGTCTGCCAAACAAATTTGACTCCGTGCCATGACTATGCGTGATGGAATAGTCAAATGTTTAGACAGCCGACTCAAGACAAATAAGTAAACCCACACATCACTCATTGTGTGCGTGATGCTAGAAGCAGTACCTCTGACGGTTCAGAAGGTGCCTGGCATAGACTCTAAGTGGCACACTAGCAGAGCACACGAGTCTCACCGTTTAGGTAGAGACCTGCAGTTCTTTACTAGCGGAGTGCCAGTACAAGAGTGGCCTCTCTTCTCTTTCTGTCTGCTTCCTCCTCAGCTAGGCTGCAAAGCACATTTACATTTTAGACTTTCCCCACTTTAGCACAAGCCAGTCACAAGGTGGAGACCAGCATTCGAAGCTGGGAGAGCGGCCTTTGCTCTGCATACACCAATTTGACCAATCAGAGACTTTAAAGTTAATTGGGAGAACAAGAAAAAAGATTCAGCTTCATGACCTCTTTCCCACGCGTTTGCAATGTCTTTTGCTAACAACATGACCAGGATGGAACTACATCCCTCCATAAAAGCATGTTATCTCCCCTGTTGCGTCCATTTAAAAGTTTCCAAAGAACGGCCATAAACTTGCTAAAAGCCTCGTGCTTTCACAAATATGTTTTGTAACAGAGTATGAACGTCTGGGCGCCAGTGGCCCTGTCTCACGGAAATTCGCAGAACGCTCACACTTGTTTTGTCAGCTTCCTAACAAGGGCCCATCCTCTGCTTTATTTCCAGTCTGCAATGCACTGGCCATTGCAGCGGCGACTTCTCAGCGCTAGGCAGTCTACATGGACGCGGCTGTCTCCCGACCGGCGCCAACTAACGTGCCTGCACAATGAGACCGTGGAACTCGGCCGTCCGGAAATGTCTCCCCCAGGTTCCGCAGAAAAAATGAGCTTCCCTTGGCCCACCGTCGCCGTGCGCTTTCACTGCAGTCGTTTAAATCGAAACCCTATTCCTTTGAACGCAGGTAAAGCTTACCGTTATTCCTTCCCTAGAGCACGCAAGCAAGAGCGTTAACTACTGCCCACCATTTCATCAAGATGTATGAAGTCAAAATCGCAATAAAGATCATATTACCTAAGAACATGAAGCGGCATAACACCGAATTAGAAATGGGAGTGCCCTGCAATCTCTCACAACCTCCCCATTTCTCTCAAATTTATTCATGGGGAGTGTCACACTTTAAAAGGATAGTGTGACATGGAACAGAATAAATTGTGACACTTTAGTTGGGTCATTATCAAAGAAATAAACATGAATCAATCTTTGTACACCATAAATCCCAACACAGTGCTATACCCTGTCTTTACCACATTCAACCAGGGGTCATCCATACCCTCTCTGCTGCATGCCCACAAATTATATGAGAAATAAAATGTGATGGGCGTACCATCGGGTCATATTCTTGAAGACCAAGATTTAAAGAACAATTTCTAGACGGTTACAGGGTCTTGCAGATATTTATCTACTCATTCATCCTGAAATTGGGGCCAGAGAAGGCGATTCCCTAACCTGAATATCAGCGGCGGTTCGTGACCAAAGAAGATGGTGGTGCACTTTCCTCACGAAGGAAAACATCAACCAAAGAGAGAAAATCAGTGCACTACTCATGTTTTTGTAACGCCTGATATAAACAGACCGCTCGCTCGTGTCACTCCTGCATCTACTCATAATAACACCAAAAGGTGTACACAGAAAAAAAGTATTACTTTTGCAGAATAAAAGGAATTAAAATCAACTGCAGCTCTATGTGCTCAAAAACTGGTAGGCATGCCTTACTGACCTTTTTCAGCAGGACTGATGCTAACGCCGCTCGATTTTGTCTCTGAATTTGGATGTGGTGGTGATCACTTGTACAGGAACTCTATTCTTCTTTCCTTCATATTTGCAAATCTTTCAATCACTGTTTGATTGAAGTCTGCAGTTCCTAAAACGAGGTCTCGTTCAGTAGAGAGCATCCCGAGAGCTGAAGGTCTTTCTTGGTCCATAGTATTCCGCAAGAATGTTTTGATGCGCTTCAGCGAAGAAAAACAACGTTCTGCTTCTGATGTGGTCATTGGAATTGGAACTATCGCTTTCAAGAGCTTCACAGATTCGCTCAGTGTATCACAAAGATTATTGTCTGTTATGTAACCAAGAAAGCTCAAAGCTCCACACATGCTTTTGAACTCCTCTCTTCCATAAATAACAGAGAGTTTTGTTCGAAGTTTCTTTGCTTCCAAAAATGAGTAGCAGTCAATAGTAGCGCTGAAAGATGTTTCTGGAAAATTGGAAGAGTTATGTAGCGAATTTCTCTGGTAGGAAGAGAGAGGCTGCAACTAGGTGTCTAGTGAACTTGAATCTTTCTTTTGCCTCGTAACTTATGATATCACATACTTCTTTTGCCTCCCGCAGTAGATTACACATCGCTGCGCCATCTTCAGTTCTCCCTCTTTTATGGTACTCGTGTAAACCTGTTGAATTTTGACTCACTCCTTCCCTAATGATCGCAATTTCATGCTCAAAAGCTGTCAGCTGATTTTGTGCGTAAGTTGGGTCAATATCCCTCTTTTGTAGCTGGTTATACAAAATATCCACAAGGATCATGATTTTATGGAAAAATGAAAGCCAGAAAATGAACTTTTCATATTTCAAAATTGTTACTTTTTTGCCACAGGCTTGCAGGATCGTGTTCTCATTACACAGTTTTTCCCCCTGGCTCATATTATTCATGCACGTGATAATATCTTCCCTATATTCGAAAACGGTATTGACGCTCCTTGACTGAAAATTCCAACGAGTAGGCACTGAACGTGGCAGTCGTTTTCGTACTATTTCGTCGAGAACTGCTGTTCTTTGAGGAGATGCTGAAAACAAGCTGCGAAGTCCCTGAAGTTTAGTGAAGAATATTCTCACACTTTTATTAATGAAAGCGGCTTTAAGCATAATGAGATTCAACTGGTGGGCATAACAATGAATGTATGAAGCATTGGGAAACTTTTCCTTATCAAGAGCCTGTACGCCACGTGACGAACCACTCAAGGCTGCTGCACCATCACATGTTTGCGCTATTAGCTTATGTGGACAATTCCCCAAATGATTATTTACCTGTTCGATGATGGACGTTGCCAAAGATTGGGCATCATGCTTTTCTGGTGCTATGAAGTCCCAAAATCTTTCAACTGGTTTTCCGTTAATGATGTACTTATATACTACAACCATCTGGAAAACACGGGCTACGTCACTGCTTTCGTCAACTATTACGACCAAAAACTCAGCCCCCTTAATTTCCTTTCTAATTTCCTCTTGGCAGACTTGAAGCATGCACTGGAGGGGTTCATTCTGGATGGTTTTTGAGGTTCCTTTGAAAACTGTAGCTTTCTCTAAATGCGATTTTAATACAGAGTTTAATTCTGCACTGAAATTAATCAACGAACGAAAGCCAGTACAAACTCTGTTGAAACAACTTTAACCTGGTATTTGTTAAAGGTACTTGCAGCAACAACAAGTTCTACAAATTGCATGATGCTATAAATCCTATCGACATCTCGAATTTTCCTCTTAATCACCGCAAAGTCCCTGTCACAGGGTAAGAATGAATGGCCTCTGACCGGGAAATAATGATAAATTCTGAGTAAACGCTGAGATGCTGCAACTGCCATGAGGAACGAACCTGACCATAGTATTATTCTTATTCTGCCGTGGGCAGACATCTGAAAATATATGCAGGTATTTTATGTTTGGTGGCAACTCATTTCGTATGTAATCCAGCAGAAACGTGCAGATTTCATCGGGACCCTTCTTTACTACACCTTCGTGATGAACGTAGAATGTTGCATATCCTGTCTTCAGGTTGTGGATATTGAATACGTTAACATTGAGTTGCCGAAAGTAGAAAACTTCCTGAACTGGAATGGTAGGAAGGGAGAGATTTTGCATAAAATCTATGGCAATACCTGCAACATCCTCGTCTTTTTGACACAATACTAGTACTTCACGAATACGAGCAGAAAACTTTGCAGCCCTGCGTTTATGAACCATCATTTCTGCAGCAGCAATCCTCTTAGCCTCTTCATTCGGTGTTTTGTTTCGTAATTTATTTTGAAGCGCTTCACAAGTGCCACATGTGTCAACTTGTGTTCGACCAAATGTAAGTGAAAAACGTTCTTTGAATATTTTTAAATAAAATTCGTACTTAATATTACTTGCTTGGGGATACCGTAATCTGAACTGCTCATGCATGATTTTGACATTAAGTTGGCTATTTAAATAACGCTGTTGTCTTGTGCCATAGTGAGTAATCTTTGGGGGATAGAAATTTATGTGATCAATTATCAAACTTATTTCCGCACCACCGATTTGATTTCCCGATGCATTTTTGCCCCTCTGGTCACTAGGCGACTTTCCAGAAGCAACCAGATTGCTTATCCTCCTTACCATTTGGTTTGACACCATGGATACTTAAGAAAGCTTTCTTGCATACCTCTGATCGTCCAGTGCTGGAATTAATAAAATATTGAAAACTGTTGCATCTTGGTTTGCAGTTGCCTCCTTCTGGTACTCTTCTTCGTCTTCTGGCATATTATCTACAGTAATCAGCCCTTGGAGATAGGAATCTTGTGCGTCCTTTGATTTCATGTTGTAGAAAAGTGAAAATACTTCATTTCTTTCCTCTTCAGGAATTCTCCCAAAGCAGTTTCTACGACATCTACACAATTACACAGATATTTCAGTCACGCAATAAATCATTAGTTTACTATTTTACTGACGAATAACATCCCTTATTAGATCATTACTCACTTGCAGTCCACACCAATGCTTTTCTTTGAAACTAACTTTCCACTGTAGTTTTTCTACTCTAAACATTTAATTCGCGACCTTTTTATGATTTCACACTGATACTCAACATTCTTTACACCTTTTCTCTCTTTCTACTTTCACCACCATCATGTACACCCATATCTCCCCTGTTCAACATTGCTGTGCTTCACAAAGAAAAACCGCGCGAACACAGAGATGATATTACACAACAGGCTAGCCAACGTTGGCTGCAGAAATAGCACTAGTCCTGGACAAGTGTTCTTTCTCCTCTCACTCATAACGTTGGTATCTTGTTTGTCCCATTAAGAATGATGGACAAATGTTGTTTCTGCATTCGTTCGATAGAGGGAGCGCCATAAAATGGAAATCAGCTCTTAACTCAATTTAACCAAAAAGTGGACGAGTGTTGTTTCTGCAATCAGCGATTCAGTTAGATTCAATATGTACCTATTATCGGTAACTTTTTGGTTGTGTAATGCCACGGACCATCTGTACCCACTGTCTAATTGGGTAGCTATATTTACATTGCCCAGACTTGCCATATTCAAAACGTTATTTACTTGGACTGAAGAAAGTTCGTGTTTTCTAATTTTGTCATGGAGGTGTTGAATGTCACAGACTCCGTGTTTAGACCATGAAAGATCTCCTCCAAATAATAACCAAGGAAAATAAAATAGGCATAGACGCGTGCAGCATATGTACACAGGTTTGAGGTGAATCACCTCTCGTTGTCGCCGTCGACCGTGTCTCCAGACACGTAATACCTCCAGTCAGCGGTCCCCAAGTGCGCCCTGCTGGCGCTGGCTTTGGACTTCCGTTCAGTGGTAGGTCCCTCAGGACCTTGTAGTGGCAGCGGCAGCGAAAGTGCTCCGGTGTCGGCTGCCCCAGCCCCCTGTTGACAATTGGAGGCGCGAAGGGGCTTGCCCTCTCCTGACCCCTATTCACGCAGCTGATGACGTCATGTCGACCAGCTGCCCTGCGGTCGCCAAGTGCCACCGCCTGCAGCGTCTCCCCTGCTCACAGGGCTGGCGCATGGCCTTGAAGTCGTGTCTGAGTGGCGGCCTGTGTGCCCAGCCGCTCCGGTGTCAGCAACCTCTCCAAAAAGCCTGACACGTCGCCAGCCGCTAATACGTTTGCACAATCCTTACAAGGAACCTCAGTGCCGTGTTTTTGAAAATATGCTTACAACATAAATACAGTGAATTATAATGAATGATTACTCCAATATAAAGAATAAAAGGGCTTACAGTTCTTTGAAAATATATATATATAATCCTATTCTATTTCTTAATTAATTTGATATTATAACAGCAATAATTTTAAATGATTAATTTTCCTTATAATCTTAAGTAGTGGTGATGTGTTGTACTGTATGATGGTGTAGTGTTAATTTCCCACACACTTGCCGGCCGAAGTGGCCGTGCGGTTAAAGGCGCTGCAGTCTGGAACCGCAAGACCGCTACGGTCGCAGGTTCGAATCCTGCCTCGGGCATGGTTGTTTGTGATGTCCTTAGGTTAGTTAGGTTTAACTAGTTCTAAGTTCTAGGGGACTAATAACCTCAGCAGTTGAGTCCCATAGTGCTCAGAGCCATTTGAACCACACCCTTGCATACACTCAAAGTACTAAGCCAGCTTAGACTGCACATTCACTTGAGTCATTCTTATTCCATCTAAGCATACTACTTATTCATGCAACCCAACTACTATAAAAGATATGCAAACTACTATACTCCCATTTTGTTGTCGTTAAGGTGGCACTAACTCTGGCGTATGGTGTGAATCTCGATGAGTACCGACGTCACCAATCTGCTCGATGTTCTAAGTGGGATAAAGAAAACACGAAATTCTCTTTTTGCTGCAACTGACACAAAATTTTCTCAGGTTGATGTAGACTTTTTTTTTCACTCCAGTCCCTGAAACAAACATAAAAAGCACAAGGTATTATCGACATTTGACTGCAAAGCTACATTTCTTCTCTTCTTCCTTTCTCACAAATTGATGGTATGCCTCGCTCACTCAAAAACATCAAATTGACTCGCGCATTCCATGCTCACGCCACATAGTACAGACTATAGCCCAAGATCAACCCCAAGATCAACCCCCACAACATTATCTATGTGATCGTTCCAATTCTAGTTATTTGTAATTGTAAGCCCTAAGTATTCTGTTGAATCTACAGTCTTCAGATTTGTGTGACTTATCGCGTAATCGAAATTTAGCGGATTTCTTTTAGTACTCATGTTGCTGATGCTCGTTCCCAGGTGCCAGGCCACAACAATCTGCCCTTTGTCAAATTCGCTAAGGTCAGTGGGATTCCCCATGTGTAGCCATTATCGTTTGATCGTTTGGACAATAATTCCCATTTGTCTCTGCTCAGTTTATATACTTTGCTTGGCGCTTCACGTGCCCGCAACGTCACCAGATGATATTCAGTCTAGCGGTGGGCTGTGGTCCTCAAAGTTTGGCTCATCGGTGTGTGAATCTAGTAGGGCGGTTCATGATAGGAACGACCCACCATGGTAGAGAGTCTCGCTAAAGCAACTTAAAAAAAAAAAAAAAAAAAAAACAGCGACTGCTGCATAACAGGCGTGAAACAAAGTAGACTTCTATAGATACAGAGAAGCTTAAAGATACATTTTTGACTATCAAAAAGAGAATGTGTATAGTCCTCAATGACTATGGTAGCAGAATCTTCTCAAAAGACCTCTACAAAACACAAACAAATTTTGGTCATACGTAAAAGAACTCAGTAGCAACCAAGATAATGTCTAGACACTCACCGATGACAAAGGAACTCATATTGATGGTAGCAAAGCAAAAGCAAAAATACTGATCACGTTTTCAAACGTAAGTCTGCAGGCTTTCGTGGCCTTTGTCACTGAAGTTAAAGAATTTTAGGCTCAATCTACAGTGGACACCACAAAATCCTGAAGAATATCCCAGCTGAGGGATCATAACGTCGATTGTTTGAAGAAATATGACGCAGCCTAATAACCCAGAAGTCTTTAACTTCACGTTTTCAAATTTTCCTTCAGAACAGAAAATCCAGGAGGACTTCTCCAGTTTATTTATCGCTCCACTGCAACGATGAGTGATATAGATATTAATGTCGCGTGGAATTAAGAAACAGCTGAAATCGCTAAAATTGAACAAAGGTCCAGGTTCTGGTGGACACCCTATCACATTCCACACTGCGGTGACAAACGTCATGGGATGCCTCCTAATATCCTGTCGAACCTCCTTTTGTTCGGCGTAGTGCAGCAACTCGACGTGACGTGGACTCAACACGTCATTGGAAATCCACTGCAGAAATACTGAGCTATACTGCCTCTATAGCTGTCCATACATCTGACCAAGCCAATGTTTTCCAGTCGTCTAGGGTCCACCCGGTATGGTCACGAGCCCAGGAGAGGCTCTGCAGGAAATGTCGTGCTGTTAGCAAAGGTTCTCGCGTCGATCGTCTGCTGCCATAGCCCATTAATGAAAACTGAACTACTGCCTGAAAAAAGCTGCACAAATATTTAGTCAGATTTTCATGAGATTTCAAAGTGCTTCAGGAAGGGCAAAATTGTTTATTTATTATCAGATTGCGTAGGACGACGCTATCCAAGCTATTTGGTCATAGAACGAGTCAGTACGTATAAGGGACAGCCAAATGGAAAAAAGACAGATGGAAAAAAGTAAGTTATCTGTTTAGTATTTCAAAAGTTGTCGTCAAATATGTTAATACATTTGTCCCGTTTTCAGAAAATACGGTCAGTGCCTTCATGGAAAGGTGTTTGCGGTTGGCTAGGGAAATATGATTGTACCCAGGCGTGCACCTCTTCGTCCGAAGCAAATCGATGGCCACAAATGTCTCTGTTCACGACTCCAAAAACATGGAAATCGCATTGTTAATTTAGAAGGAGTGGACATTGTATCTCAGGAAGGCGTCAAGCGAATTTTTATCCGCTTTTTTGAATAGATATATTTTTTAGAGCTGTTGTTTTGCGGGCTCCTTTGGCGTGATGACGGTTGGTGGTGGGAGGGGGGGGGGGGGGGTTGATCACTTTAAAAATGAACCTGTCAGAAACTGTGACACCACTTTAGTCTCGCGGCTAGTTTACCGCCTGAAGGTAGACAAACCGTACCTAGTGATACCGAAGGCGTTACTTAACCTACAGGCGTTAGAGCAGCTACGAGGCTGAATCGGTGTCGAAGTTTCTGACAGGTTCATTTTTAACGTGCCGAACAAAAGTGCGTTGGTTGCACCGAGAGTGTTGCGCATTGGTGGGGGGGGGGGGGGGCTTAAAAGTACGCATTTACGCTTTATTCACGCACATGTCAATTTTGCACCCCTCCCTGATCACGCCACTGGAGGGCGCGAAACAGAAGAGCTTAAAAAGCATAAACCCCTTCGTTGTTTCGTATCACTTCGAAATTTCGTCAATTCGTTTTGAACGGCCCCTAGTGATTCCGCTGTTTATACCAGAGCAAAAATCGCTGTCGCACTACACTACAAAGGGATCAGATCGCATTCAATGGACTGTCCTTAGAGAAGGGCTGAAACGCCCAGGGGATGTCAGCAGTGTCGAATGTTGTTAAGAACGTCGTTCTGTTGCTCACCGCACTGCAACCTTCCCTTGTCAACAGCGAAATGTGTGGGAATCAGCACGCCAAGGGGAAGTGGTGGTTTCACTGACGCCCTTTAGGCCACCCCCTGAGGCCTTTTCGAGCCGAGTCCGAGCGACTGTGTGTCTGAAATGTTTCCCTTGGCCACCCACAAAAAACAGCATGATTTCAACGCTGGGTGTCGCGGGTCTGATCTCCATCGCAGAGGCGTCAAAAGAAAGGTTGAAATGTTGGTATCAGGGGGTGTGACATATTCCCATCGTGTGGCACGCCAACAGTGACGTTGGGCAGATCTGTTGTGGAAGTTGGTGCCAATGTGAGATCATTAACCCACCTTAAAGCTCAAGTGAACTTCGAAGCTGTGACCTTTTTTTCGCATTTGCCGATTGCGTGCTGTTTGAAGCGTTGTTGAGCCCGCGAGTCATGTTGCAGACCGCCACGCTTTTGCACCATTACACAGGAAGGCCGTAGACACCTCTGAGAAAATTTAAAACACATGTGCCGGAATTGGAGACAATTACGGGGTTTCTAAACAGTGATCCTTTAATTTTGTTGCGCAGTGTGGGTTACAGAATAATGATTAGAAAATTTAGAAAAAACTAATTAAAGAATTCATAAAACACGAAAAAACAGACTATTTGAATAAATAACACATTACAGAGAAAAGTTCTCAACTACTGATAATAGCTCCTGCACGCAACAGAAGGAATTTGACGCAAGGAAACCTTTCAGTTTGGATTTGAATACGTGAAGTTTGTCGCTCAATTGTCTTCAGCTCTGCTGGAATCCTCTCGGAAATGAAACCTGCAGAATAGCGCACATCTCTCTGCACAATGCTCAAGGAAGTGTTATCCAAGTGCAAATCGTTTTTCTGTCTAGTATTCACTGAGTAAATGTTTCAGTTCTTCTGAATAAGCCAATATTGCCAGCAACAAATCCGATGATGGAATACACGCACATGGATGTGGAATACATGCAGAGTTAGGATTCCGAGACAACTGAACAACGGCATGCACAAACGGCTTGTTTTAAATGTTCAGAAATGTAAACGCTCCCACTTCAGAAAACTTCAAAACGCTGTAAATATTAATTAATTTCAACTGAAATGAGCCAACTCATACGAGCCTGGATGAACCGATTTGTGGGGATATGGAATGGAAAGATCACACAGGCTCAGTCGTTGGTAAGGCAGGGGTAGGCTTCAATTAACAGTCTACAAAGAAGACTGCTTACAAAATAATCGTGCGAATCATCCCAGAATACTGCTCAAGTGTGTTGGACTCATACCAAATTGGAGTGACAGGCGATATTGAATGTATCCAAATAAGGGCATCACGAATGGATACAGGTGTGTCTGACGCACGTGAGAGATTCTGAGAAATATAAACTGGTGTACGCTTGAAGATGGACGCCATTTATCCAGCAAAGGCTACTTACAGAAGAAGTCAGGGATCTAGGAAAACACTAGAACCCTTTACGTTTCTCTCCTGTAGAGACCGCGAGGCAAGATAAGGTAACCACAGGACGCACATTGTACCCACGCTCCGTGCGAGAATGGCATGGAAAGAAACCCAAATATGTGGTACACTGGTAAGTACCCTCTGCCAAGCACTTCATTGCAGTTTGCAGAGTATAGATAGATGTGGAAGTATGTAAGCCTACTAAATCTGCAGATAATACAGAGACTGAAACAAAAGTATGAGCTAAACGAAGTTACGCAGTATGTCAAGCGAGGAAAAATACAATTGTAATGGGGGACTGGAATTCGATGGTAGCAGCAAGAAGAGAAGGAAAAAAAGTAGGAGAATATGGACAGGAAGAACGGAATGAACACGAAACTTGCGTAGTAGAAATTCTTCACAGATGACAATTAAATGTTTGAAAACGCTTGGTTTAATTCGTCAAAGAAGGTTGTAGTGAGGAAGAGTCTTGGAGATATCTGAAGATTTAAGGTAGCTAATATAACGGTAACACAGAGATTTCGAAGCCATATTTTCTACTGAAAAAAATTAGTAGAAGTAGGTATTTAATGTGACCAAATGTATTAGTTATGAGATGCGAATTAAAGCTGAAGAAATTACAGGAAGCCTGGAAATTATTGCGTAAAACCAGGATAAATTAAATAACGAGAGACTGCTGAGAGCTCCAGATGGGCAGCTTTGAGAGTTGGAATAGTGAAGGTAGCAGCGTAATAACTAGGAAAAATTTCTGGATAACAGACGAGAAGATAAATTTAACTGATAAAAGGGGAAAATATAAAAATGTTGCAAGTGAGAGAATGCAGGCTTTCAAAAGATCAGACTGACAAAAGGTGCAAGAAGCGAAACAGAAGTGAGTAGGGGAGAAATAAAAAGCTATATAAGTGTACATGCTTACAGCAAAATTAAAGAAAGCATTGGCGAAAAGAGAATCGGCTCTATGAACGTCAAGAACTCAAATGGCAAACCAGTACTAAGCGAAGTAGTCGGGGTTGAAAGGTAGACGTAATATACAGAAGGGCTAAGTAAAGGACAGGAGTTTGAAGATAATATAATTGAAAGGAAAGAGGAAGTGGATGAAGTTAAGACATGGAATGCCATATTGGGATAAAATTTTGACCAACCCTGAAAGACCTAAGACGAAACAATGTACGTGGAGTGAACTACATTCCCTCTGAAGTTATAAGATCCTTGGAAGAACCAACTATGACAAAACCGTTCAGCCAGGTGTACAGAATATATGAAACAGGCGAAATACCTTCAGTTTTCAAGAAGGGTGCAATAATGCAATTACCAAGGACGCCGGGTGCTGAGAGTGCCAATGGCATCAGTTTAATAGCTCATAGTTGCAAAATAATAAAATGAATTATTTATTGATGGACAGAATGACTCGTAGAAGCCGACGTGGGAGAAGACCAGTTTTGGCTCGTAAAAAATACAGGAACACGGGACGCAACACTGACCCTATGACTTACGTTAGAAGATAGAATGGAAAGGCAACCTCACACTGAATCATTTGTATATTTCGAAAATGCCTTTGACAAAATTGACTGAAATATACTGTTTGAAATACTGAAGTCATCACCAGTAGAATGTAGAGATCGAATTGCTAGTTATGGCCTGTAAGGAAATCAGACGGCAACTACAAGAATCGAAGGACATTAAAGGGAAGCAGTAGTTGAGAAGGGAGCGAGACAGGGTTGTAATCTGTTCCCGATGTTACGTAATTTGTACAGTCAACAAACAGTAAAGAAAGCCAACGAGAAATCTGGAAGGAAATTTAAGTTTAGGGAGACGAAAGAAACACTTTACCAAATGTTAATGAGACTGTAAATCTGACAGAGACAGCAAAGAACTTGGAAGATCTCGTCAGTGCAATGGATAATCTCCTGAAAAGAGGTTATAAGATATACACCAATACAAGTAAAAACGGGTTATTACGTTTAGTCCAATTAAATCAGACGATGCTGAGGATTACATTAGGAGAATTAGATCCTAAAAGTACCATTGTCTACGTGTTTTGCTATTTTGGCAGTAAAATAACTATGGCAGCGGCGAAGAGGATATTAGGTGAAGATAGACAATAACAAGTACAGGCTTTCTGGGAAAAAATTATTTGTATATAATACAATTTTGAATCTTAGAAAAATCTTTTCTGAAAAAATTTGTCTGAAGTTTAGCCTTACAAGAAGTGAAATGTGCGGTACACAATGCAGACAACAAGAGAATTGAAGAGAAGCTATTGAAATGTCGTGCTCCACGACAAACAGAAGATCTTATGGCTAGATCGGATAACTACTCAAGAGATACTGAATCGAATCTGAGTAAAAAGAGTCTTATTGCAGTCTGATTAAAAGAAGGAAAAGGTCAACAAGGCCTATACTGACCTAAGAAGAAGTAGTTAATTTATTGATGCGGGAATTGGAGGGGGCATGGGACGGGGGGGGGGGCGGCGTGGGGGGGGGGGGGGGGGGACAAATTGCAGATGGAAGCCGCGACCCGATTACAGTAAGCAGGTTCTATAAGATCCAGGTTCAACCAGTCTTGGGACAAACAATCACAACAACGTGACGTCTAACTCCAGAATCTCTGCACTGTCTGAGATTGCTGGAGACGTTGACAAAAACTATGTACAATTACTTTTTCACAAGGTATTTCAGGTGACAATATCTCTGCCGCATTGCTTTTAATATGTTATCACAGGAGCTGTACACTAAGGTTCCAAAAGTCATGTCATACCTCCTAATATCGTGTCGAGCCTTCTTTTGCCTGCCGTAGTGCAGCAACTCGACGTGACATGGACTCAACAAGTCGTTGGAAGTCCCCTGTAGAAATATTCAGCCGTGCTGCCTCTAAAGCCGCCCATAATTGCGTAGTATTGCCGGTGCAGGATTTTGTGCACGAACTGACCTCTCGATTATATCCCATAAATGTTCGATACCATTCATGTCGGCCGATCTATGTGGTCAGATCATTAGCTCGAACTGTTAGAATGTTCTTCAAACCAATCGCAAACTGCTGTGGCCTGGTGACATGGCACATTGTCATCCATAGAAATTCCATCATTGCTTGGGAACATGAAGTCCGTGAATGATTGCAAATGGTCTCCAAGTAGCCGAACAGAACCATTTCCAGTCAATGATTCACGTAAACGCTGCTCACGCCATTATGGAGCCATCACCAGCTTGCACAGTGCCTTGGTGAGTTAACGGCGTAGTGGGGTCTGGGCCACACTTGAACTCTGTTATCAGCTCTTACCGACTGAAATCGGGACTCATCTAACCAGGCTACGATTTTCGAGTCGTCTAGGGTCCAACCGATATGGTCACTAGCCGAGGAGAGGCGCTGCAGGCGATGTCATACTGTTAGCAAAGGCACACACGTCGATCGTCTGCTGTCATAGCCCATTAACGCCAAAACTCGCCACACTGGCCTAGCAGATACGTTAGTCGCATGTCCCACGTTGATTTCTGCGGTTATTTCACGCAGCGTTGCTAGTCTAGTAGCACTGACAATCTTACACAAACGCCGCTGCTCTCGAACGTTAAATGAAGTTCGTTGGCCAATGTATTGTCGATGGTGAGAGATAATGCCTGAAATTTGGTATTTTCAGCACACTCTTGACACTGTGAATCTCGGAATATTGAATTGCCTGACGATTTCCTAAATGGAAAGTCCCATGCGTCTAGCTCCACCTATCATTACGCCTTCAAAGTCCCCGTCGTGCCGCCATAATCACGTCGAAAACCTTCTCACATGAATCACCTGAGTACAAATTACAGCTCCACCAACGCACTGCATTTTTTATTTTGTGTACGCGATACTACCGCCATTTGTATATGTACATAATCAATATCCCATGACTTTTTGTCACCTCAGTGTAATTCTATATACCAAATAACTTCCTTTGCTTGCTGTGTTATCTTATCCTGAAACATTGAGTCAAAACTTAAGTGACTGCCATATTCTTCTGTCGAGAGCTTCATTACTTTGTGTATCTTCCTAGATACTGCAAGAGACTTGTGCACAACGTAAGGCATACCTCCAGTTTTTTATGTCTGTTGCCTTTCTTGTGCATAACATTTACAAGTTTATTTCTTTAGTGAATCTAATATCAGCCTCAGATATTCCCCTAATCAATGTGGAGCTGTCTGCACATTGAAAATCGGATGTTCTTTCTGGTTTTTTTTCTGACATATTTCTCGCAGTCGAAACAATGGGTAACAAAATCATTATTGGATTCAACTACTAGAAACACACAACTAACCTAACACATCCGGTGATGTGCACACAGCTTTCAAACTTGCCGTGGTAGCATCAGTTCTCTTATTCTCAGTTATCTTTAATTTCCTTATGCTTCTTTACGTGCCCCAATCTCTCCTCCCTTTTCTCATGATACCTACGCGAGATGTATGATGATGGAAGCAGAATTTTTGCAGTCTTTCTAGAATACTGTTTCTCTAAATTTACACAACAGAGTTGCCCTCGAGAAAAATTTCACATTTCTTCCAAAGGTACCCATTTCGATTTCCAGTCGTCTCTGTTACACTATCGGACGGACTATAGCGACCTATTACGATCCCAGTAGCGCATCTCTGCATTCGTTCGATGACCGCCGTAATGGTCGTACTAGGACCATGCATTCAATTTCATCTAAATATGTACTTGGTGTAACTTACTGCAGATGGTCACCAACTAATCGTGCAATCTGATACTATCGAGTTAATTCTCATTCTTATAGGCATTACCTTGCATTTATCTGCATTTCAACAGGTCTTCATTCATTACAACATGTGTAAATTTTGTCCACGTCTTTTTGCATATCCTTACGATCATTCAGCGTCAGCACTTTAATGTAGGCAACAGCATAACAAGCAAACAAATAGTGTTGCTGACCCTGAATGCTAAATTGTGTATGTATATTGATACCATATCATGTCCTACTACACTTCGTTCTGGCACACCCGAGATTACTCTAGTTTTTGTTAAATACTCATCATCTAGCGTAAGGCGCTAGGTTCCATTACACAAAGATTCATCGAGCCAGGGCACATATCTATGAAGACTCTCCACATGATCATATCTTTGTTAGCAGTCTTCTGTGTGGAAAAGCGTCAAGCACTTTTCAGTAATCTAGGAAGATTAAATCTACCTGTTCAGGATCTTCTGTTTGCAAGATATTTTGTATGAATAAAGCAAACTGGAATAATGTTCAAAATACCTTCGTCTATTCTCGTACTCTGCCCCAAACACAAAATTGTAATTTAAGGTAAATCAGTTACGTTTATTGAAATTAATGAAAGTTCAGTTTGTCGCGATGAATGTGAAAATAACTCAGTCGTTTTATTTGATTTTCTTTACTTCTGATTAATGCTTGGTCAGAGAACAGTTCGTAAGAAAAAGAAATAATGAAATAGATTGTGACTTCCTGGCAGATTAATATTACATGCCGAAGTGGGTCTCGAACGCTGTACCTTATCTGTCGCAAGTAAAGCTGTTACCTATTGATTGAGCTCCACAAGCGGACAGAAAGCTTCACTTCTGCCAATATCTCTTTCCTACTTTCTAAATTTCACAGAAGCTGTCCAGTATAGCATGCTCAACTGCCACGTCTGGAAGAAACAATAGTGTGTACCAATGGCTCGAACACAGCGTAAGGTATTGCTCCAAGAATGAATGTTTCACTGGCAGAAGCTAAGCTGTGAGGGATACTCTGGATAATTCAGTCAATACGATCTTACCTCGTGAAAGTCAACGTTCCGGATTCGAGTACCCGTCTGTTCACACAGTTTTAATCTGCCATTAAGTTCCAAAACACAGCACACTCCGATGCAGTGCGAAAAGCTCAATTCGAAACAAATTCCCTAAACAGTGTCTAAGGCATTTCTCCGCATTATCCTTCCTTCCAGGATAGCTCATTCAGTAAGAACATTGCCCCCAAAAGGCAAAGTTCCTAAAGAACACTAGTATGGCACACAGTTTTAATTCGCTGAGGAATTAAAAAGCAGTGCACACTTCGGTGTAGAATGAAAGGTTGATTCTGCAAAGGAGCAGAAGGTTTTATCATACAATTTTGCAGTTTTAACTCTCGTGATAAAGTAATATTTCGCCACCAGTACTTGCCAGAGAGTAGATGAGAGATGGCGGCGTAAGATTCCTAATCACTAGACTTTGCGCCAACGTCCTGGATTAAATTTCAGACCACTTCACAATGTCTTACGAAGTAAGATTATGTGACACTTTTGACGGCGATTAGTCCGTCGGATATGGCGTTAAACGGGGCGGTCCCCTTGCTGTTATTCAAGAGTGTAGTGTATGTGGTGCCACTGGGTTTCTCCACTCTTCTCTCATCATCTTACAACACTAACCTGGCACCACGCTACACACATACTCATTAGTCACCTATACTCAACATATACGCATAAGATACAACTCTAACACACCGTGAGGAAAGTGGCCACCATACACTGAGGAAGAAAATTCCTTAAAGTTTCGTGGCTCAACAAATTCTTGAGGTCTCCCAGCCAACACTGCCATAAGGATCATTCTTTTTCACTGTAAGACCGTTCGTTGCATCAATATTATATTATCGCAATGTTTTAGTGTATTGACAGTTTGCCTCTGCGGAGTATTTTGCACAGACATGTAAATGGACGTCAGCAAACTTGTATAATGTGGGCTTAACAAATTTTCAAGGAGAACTGATCAATGATGAGCCTTTTTGTTGGAATATCTACGTGAGGTATCAAAGGGCACAGTCTCTATGTTAGTCACGGCCTACACGAATCCTGACAAGACAGCCTCGTGGAAGTGATGTGTTGACTACATATTACTCCCAGCTGAGAGTTATCGACGAACTGTCGAAAAATCACGATTCAAGTAACAACAGAACACAACGAACGTGCTGAAGACTTATTGCCGTAAATATGTCTGACGATAGCGTCACAAAACCAGCCTCTGAATCAGAACTGTAGCATTCAGATTCATTGTGAAAACAAAGATTTATGGCAGAAAAGATATTTTATGAGAAAGAAAATACAGATCAAAGATGACTTTAGATAAGAAAGACCCCCGCGCCCGGGTTCCAGGGTTCGATTCCCGGCGGGGTCAGGGATTTTCTCTGCCTCGTGATGACTGGATATTGTGTGATGTCCTTAGGTTAGTTAGGTTTAAGTAGTTCTAAGTTCTAGGAGACTGATGACCATAGATGTTAAGTCCCATAGTGCTCAGAGCCAGATAAGAAAGATATCCTTTGAGAGGTAAGGGGACGGTTATACACGAGAAGAAAATTCAAATCAACCTGTACTCCGAACTGGATGGTTTCTTCTTTGAAGAATCGAAGCCGGTTACTGAAGACCAGGTCAACCTGAACTGGTTCCACTATGCAAAGAGAAGAAGGAAGGGAGGATAGGTTTTAACGTCCCATCGACAACGAGTTCACTAGAAGCGGAGCACAAGCTCCAACTTAGGATGGATTGGGAAGGAAACCGACCGTGCCGTTTTACAGCAACCATTCCGGCATTTTCTTGAAGTGGTTTAGGGAAAGCTCGGAAAACCTAAATATGTCTTGCCTCTAAGCCACCTCGATCGGTCATATTTGGAGACATTACAATGAAATTCATTGTCTTTCCTGATCAGCAGAATTAGATCACTTCAATATGACGCTTTGCTGTCGTAAAAGGATCATATATTTTTCAAAGAATTGTCTAAAATTACACTCAAACGGCGTAGGATGAATAACAATGTCTGCTCAAAAACATTCAAACTGTAAAACAGAGGACACGTTACTCATCACACCTTGTTAGCGAATAAACATGTATAAAATTCAAATATTTCCACTGCATTGTACATGTTTCTGTAGGCAAAAATAAGTTCCCACAAACTTGTTATCCGGTTTTATCCATCAGGCAAAATACGAATCCTATTTCTCACACCTCCGGTGTTTGTTTCCTCGTACAGCTTCTTGCCATGTTTTTATAAAATTTACGAAAGACTGTAAAAAGATGTCTTCACTCATAAAGAATTCGCCTCGATGTAAGCAATTTTTGGTATTTAAATGTACAAAACGAGTACTTTTGTTAAAATGTTACTCAAGATGTCGGCCTGTGTGACACCCTCTGGTTCTCTCGAACAGAGGCGATCCGCTCTTCCGTTGTCTTTCTCTTTCGCTCATGCTACTACCATATTCATTAGCTTTCTTGCAACGTATATCCCATCCCTTCTCGTGAGATGCCCATATAAAGAGACTCCTCTCTCTTGGGCTCTACTGCGCGCGCATCAGCGGATTTAAACTTCCTCACATATTCTCTTTCAGAATTCTGTACATTCTGTTGCTAATCACATCCGTCTTAGCATCTTCACTTCAGCTACATCTATCCTTTTTCAATGAGTTTTTGTAGTTATCCATTTCCATCCTATATACGGCAAATATTTGCTTCACTACTGTCTTACACATCCTTCTTTGTGTTTAGAACCTACAATATGTACCTGTCACGGTGAATTCCAGAACTTCTAATCCAACTTGCAATCTGTAGCCCACCTTAGGATCTAGTTTTCCTGTAAGTATCTAGTTTTCCTGGACTTTCTGCAGTTGACGTGGGTACTTAAAGCTGTCTACTTTACTTAAACTCTCCCCATTCGTTAATTCTGTTTCACCTGCCCCGTTTCCCAGGCATAGACATACCCTTTCATTTTGCTGATTTTTAAGCTTGCTGACGTCTATTCGTACAATATATGAGCCACACGAATACGCGGAAAATTTTCACGTTACAGCGTCTGAATTTTCTATACACAGTCTCGGTTTTCTGTTGTTAAATAGTCACTCTTTTCGACGGCACAAGCTGTTGAACCAAGCAAGCGTGTAAGCATGGTCGTCAGAACGACGGCTTTCTGTACTATAGAACTCATTCGGATAATTATGATGAAGTCTTGAATTAACATGTGGACTGGAATATTCAAGGCTGCAGTTTTTGGAACAATCGGCCTTGGGCACCCAAGGTTCGCCTTGGTTCATCTGTACTCCAGCGCATGGTAACGCTACACGATGTTGAGCAATGAAAAAATGTCACACGTGGTACGCCGATAACTTTGTGCTGGCTATACTGAATTCTGATAGTGTCGAGAACTGATTGCGACATAATCCCTAGCCTTGCAACAAGACGACGTAATTTTAATCACTATTTAAATGAGTACCCGTATTTTATAATTACTACATTCTTCATTTAAGAAAAGGAGCTTAAATTAATTTTTTTGTGTCCTTGTATACATTATCTGTCTGGTAATACGTACTCATGTGTCAGATTGCAAGCATAAGACATTCTTACCATTGCCCGAACTTAGAACTTTCACGTTGTACGAACTGTGAGAGTGACAAAACCTAGAGAAACATGTAAATAATCCCATCTTTACCTTTGTTGAGTCATATGTCAGAATTCAGCACGTTTCGCTCTTAAACCAAAATAATTTATTGTTTTTAAATACCGAATAAGAAATAAGAAGTCAAAGAAAAAAAAAGTTGTTTTCTAGCTGCTCTAACTGTATCACGTGCAGTTGGTTCTTTTTAACACACTGTTCTTTGAATCTAACCTCATAAGTACCAGACATTCATGCACAGTCGGTGGCTATCTTTCAACTTCCAAGAATGACATGAGAAACTGTTAAAATCTCTGACCTTCGTAAAAATTGCATTTCATTTCTACTTGGTCTCAAGGACTGTGTCACGCTTCCGATGTCTATCTGCTGCAAGGATTTAGAAGCAGTCTCTCTCTTGAAACCTGTTTGCAGTCTGTTCGATGATTTTCGAGCATAATGAGCAAATGGTAAATACTTCAAGGGTGATATATGTATGCGTTGCAACATTATAATGCTGATTCAGAGCGCTGCTCGCATTGCGGAAGAACAATTAAAATCTTCGTCAAATCACACCGCTTTAGATTTTCCACCCTTCGCCTTAATTAAGGAAGACTGATGCTTAACACCACGTCGCTGAAGAAATCATTAGAGGGAGAGCACAAGCCAGTAATGGACAAGCATGAGGAGGGGAATAAGCCACATCCCTTTGTAAACTCCGTCTTGGTATTTGCCTTAACAACATAGAGCCTAAATTTCCTCTTGAATGTGAGGTCAATGGCGTAATCACTACTCCACGTGGCTAGCTTTCTTGTAAATGAAATGAACTGTGTATTGGCTTGGGCCTCCCGTCGGGTAGACCGGTCGCCTGGTGCAAGTCATTTAGTTGACGCCACTTCGGCGACTTGGGTGTCGATTAGGACGAAAGGATGGTGAAGACTACACACCACCCTCTCCCAGAGTGGAAAAAATTTCCCACTCGACCCAAAATCGAACCCCGGGCCCTTCGCATGGCATTCTTCCGCCCTGACCGCTCAGATATGGAGGGGGACTTTTTGTAAATTGCTTCAGTTGAATGTCGGAATAGTTCCTTCTCCATTGATACCTTGCTTTTCCTCGTCACCCCCTCTCCCCCCCCCTCCCACCCACCTCCCGGCACTGCCTTCCACCAGAAGAGGCTAGTCCCCTATGTCCCTAATAATTTCAATGTCGACGTGACATACAACTCTAACTTCCCTTCCTCGTTTCGAGCAGCAGCCGTGTGTACCACATAACTTTCTGCCATTTAAGATTTTTCGACGTTTTTACTATACTTTCTGGCCGCCCTTTTTTGTATAAGTTGCACGTCCTTGTCAGTTAAACTTGAAATATGTTCGATATACTTGACCAGTATACCAGTCTAGACTGAAAGAATATTTAGAAAGCGATCTCTTCTTTTTACTACCCATTACAGAACTTCCGCAAAGATAAACCAATCTACGAAAAGTCGAAGATTGCAACGACGCTATCCGCAAACACTTATGTATGAGTGTTCCAAAAAAAAAAAAAAAAAAAAAAAAAGGCACGAAACAACGCTGTGGATATATTTGCCTGAGCACTCTCACTGTTTCGCGAGCCGGACTCCCTATTTCCAGAATTCCTGTGGTTGTGACAGAAGCTAGTCTTCCACTGTGTCCTTCTGTTCGTCGTCCGAGTTGAAGGGCTTCTCTTGAGGTTTTTTTTATGTCCAGGCTCTAGAGCGGATCCCCAAGCTGCTCCCACCTAGCCATTACCCTTTATGTGACCTTGAAGACCTATGGGGACTACGGAGTATCTCACAGTACACGTCAGTGTTAATGGATTTGCCCTGCTCGAGGAATTCGATGAATATCTGACCTCAGACGTCTAAAACGACGGTGAGCATCAAATTGTCTGCTGAGGGCACAGCTCTGAATTTTTAGGGGGAGGTGACGACGCATGCTTGCATTGCCTAAATTTCTCACTACGTTATCCCAAATTGGCATATGCAAGTTTCAACCGCTCTTATACAACTTGAATGGTAATGGTACAATAACATTTCCTTTTTGGTGCATCTAATATTACTTCTGTTGCTGTAGATGACTCTCTACTCAGGACACGTTGTGTACGCCAGTCAAGAAATTTTCAATCCAGTGACAAAGCCGTTTAAATCTCCCATGCGAATGAATTTTCTTTAGCGAACGTATGTATGGTACTGAAAAAAACTTTTAGGAAGTCTACAAACTTTGAACCAACCTAGTTGCCTCTATCCGTGTGTGAAGAACGCTATTTGACTTTCGTATGCCCTTGAAATCCATGTTGATCTCCGCGAATGTGGTCATTTCTTCCAGGTATGTAATATGTGTTACAGTCAAGTATACGCTCTAGAATTCTGCTGCAAATAGAGGTGAGTGATAGAGGACGGTAGTGATAGGATCAGGTAGATGAGTTCTTTTTTACGTGCATCACCTGTGCCCTTTTCGAGTCATGGAACGTTAGATTTTCAGAAAACTGTAGTAGTAGTGCAGCTTATTTCCTTGTAAATTTTGCCAACAACCTGGCAGTGCGTCTGTCTGGCCCTGTTACATAGCTGAGTTTTATAAATTTCGTGTGATTTTCAGCATCCCTAGTACTGATTACGGTATCACCTTTCGAGAAATGTGGCAAATGAATGGTGGCAACATTCCTTGATTTTCCTGTGTGGAGATAGATTTCAACGCAGAATTTAGCCTTGTGTATTGGCTCCTGTGTCGTCAACATGTGCCTGGACACTAACTGTTGTGTCACCGTTACCTGGTTTCATATAACATGATGATACATGAGCGACGTAAACGAGTGCCTTCTTCAAACCGTTTAATTGTTTTTAGAAATGTCGATCGTATCTGAAGGGAAGGAATCGGTCGTGTTCACCCTAAGTATGAAATTGCAATGCGATCAAGAAATTGTAGAATAAAAAGATAAAGATTCGGAAAAATATAATCTAGTGTCTTCTAAAATAAAATAATAAATGACTAATGCAGTTCGAATACCTTTGATTTGGTAATAACACCACGAAACGCGTCAAGGTATAATGCGATGCAGATTCTCCACTAATGCCTCTTCTACACCAAGCAAATTTCCAATCTCAATCTGGGCAGTAGCGTCATATCTCATTGAGGAACTTAGAAACTTTTAGCACAGGATCGGAGAATGTAGAGGAACTATGGCTCAAGTTTAAAAGAATAGTTAAGCATGCACAGGATAGATACACTATGTGATCAAAAGTATGCGGGCACCCGGCTGAAAATGACATACAATTTCGTGGCGCCCTCCATCGGTAATGCTGGAATTCAATATGGTGTTGGCCCGCCCTTAGCCTTGATGAGAACTTCCACTCTCGCAGGCAACGTTCAGTCACGTGCTGGAAGGTTTCTTGGGTAATGGCAGCCCATTCTTCACGGAGTGCTGCACTGAGGAGAGGTACCGATGTCGGTCGGTGAGGCCTGGCACGAAGTCGGCATTCCAGAACATCCGAAAGGTGCTCTACAGAATTCAGGTCAGGACTCTGTGTAGACCAGTCCATTACTGGGATGTTATTGTTGTGTAACCACTCCGCCACAGGCCGTGCATTATGAACAGGTACTCGATCGTGTTGGAAGATGCAGTCGCCATCCCCGAATTGCTCTTGAATAGTGGGATGCAAGAAGGTGCTTAAAACATCAATGTAGGCCTATGCTGTGATAGTGCCACGCAAAACAACAAGGGATGCAAACCCCCTCCATGAGAAACACGACGACACTATAACGCCACCGCCTCCGAATTTTACTGTTGGCACTACACACGCTGGCAGATGACGTTCACCGGGCATTCGCCATACCCACACCCTGTCATCAGATCACCACATTGTGTACCGTGATTCGTCACTCCACCCAATGTTTTTCCACTGTTCAATTGTCCAATGTTTATGCTCTGTACAACAGGCGAGGCGTCGTTCGGCATTTACCGGCGTGATATCTGGCTTATGGGCAGCAACTCGACCATGAAATCCAAGTTTTCTCACCTCCCGCCTAATTGCCATAGTACTTCCAGTGGATCCTGATGCAGTTTGGAATTCCTGTGTGATGGTCTGGATAGATGTCTGCCTATTACACATTACGACCTTCTTCAAATGTCGGCGATCTCATTCAGTCAACAGATGAGATCGGCCTTTACGCTTTGTGCTGTACGTGTCTCTTCACATTTCCACTTCACTATTACATCGGAAACAGTGGACCTAGGGATGTTTAGGAGTGTGGAAATCTCGCGTACAGCGGTGTGACACAAGTGACACCCAATCATCTGACCACGTTCGAAGTCAGTGAGTTCCGCGGAATGCCCCATTCTGCTCTCTCACGATATCTAATGACTATTGAGGTCGCTGACGTGGAGTACCTGGCAGTAGGTGGCAGAGTGTCCGAATACTATTGATCACACAGTGTATGTACATAGTATAGCGGGTCATGATGGGGGTTAATGGAAGTAAGCATAGGTCACACCTGTATACAAGAAGGGTAACAGAAGTGACTCACAAAACTAAATATCCTTGATATCGATTTCTTGTAGAATCTGTGAACACATTTTAAGCTGAAACATAATGAAGTATCTCGGACAGAGTGGGTCCTCCACGTCATCCAACATCGATTTCGAAAAAATCGATCATGTGAACCGCCCCTCGCACTGAAAGCTTTGGATCAAGGCAGTCAGGTAGATGCAATGTTTCTCGACTTCCGGAAGGCATTTGACTCGATAGCACATCTACGCTTATCATCAAAAGTGCGATCGTATGGTGTATCAGACGAAATTTGTGACTGGCTTGAAGATTTCTCAGTTGGGAGGACACAGCATGTTATCTTTGGTGAAGAATCATCGACAGATGTAGAAGTTACTTCGGGTACACACTAGGGAAGTGCGTTGGGTCCCTTGCTGTTCACTTTGTATATTAATGTCGTTGCGGGCAATATTAATAGTCACCTCAGTCTTTTCGCAGATGGTACGGTTATCTATAATTAAGTACTTTCTGAAAGAAGCTGCACATACAGGGTGGTCCATTGATCATGACCGGGCCAAGTATCTCACTAAAACTAAAAAACTACAAAGAACGAAACTTCTCTAGCTTGAAGGGGGAAACCAGATGGCGCTATGTTTGGCCCGCTAGATGGCGCTGCCATAAGTCAAACGGACATCAACTGCGTTTTTTTAAAAATAGGAACCCCCATTTTTATTACATATTCGTGAAGTATGTAAAAAATTAGGAATGTTTTAGTTGGACTACTTTTTTCGCTTTGTGATAGATGGCTCTGTAATAGTCACAAACATATGGCTCACAATTTTAGACGAACAGTTGGTAACAGGTAGGCTTTTTAAAATTAAAATACAGAAGGTAGGTACGTTTGAACATTTTATTTCGGTTGTTCCAATGTGATACATATACCTTTGTGAACTTACCATTTCTGAGAACGCATGCTGTTACAGCGTGATTACCTATAAATACCACATTAATGCAATAAATGCTCAAAATTATGTCCGTCAACCTCAATGCATTTGGCAATACGTGTAACGACATTCCTCTCAACAGCGAGTAGTTCGCCTTCCGTAATGTTCGCACATGCATTGACAATGCGCTGAAGCATGTTTTCAGGCGTTATCGGTGGATCACGATAGCAAATATCCTTCAACTTTCCCCACAGAAAGAAATCCGGGGACGTCAGATCCGGTGAACGTGCGGGTCACGGTACTGTGCTTCGACGACCAATCCACCTGTCATGAAATATGCTATTCAATACCGCTCCAACCGCACGCGCGCTATGCGCCGGACATCCATCATGTTGGAAGTACATCGCCATTCTGTCATGCAGTGAAACATCTTGTAGTAACATCGGTAGAACATTACGCAGGAAATCAGCATACATTGCACCATTTAGATTGCCATCGATAAAATGGGGGCCAATTATCCTTCCTCCCATAATGCCGCACCATACATTAACCCGCCAAGATCGCTGATGTTCCACTTGTCGCAGCCATCGTGGATTTTCCATTGCCCAATAGTGCATATTATGCCGGTTTACTTTACCGCTGTTGGTGAATGACGCTTCGTCGCTAAATAGAACGCGTGCAAGAAATCTGTCATTGTCCCGTAATTTTTCTTGTGCCCAGTGGCAGAACTGTACACGATGTTCAAGGTCGTCGCCATGCAATTCCTGGTGCATAGAAATATGGTACGGGTGCAATTCATGTTGATGTAGCATTCTCAACACCGACGTTTTTGAGATTCCCGATTCTCGCGCAATTTGTCTGCTACTGATGTGCGGATTAGCCGCGACAGCAGCTAAAACACCTACTTGGGCATCATCATTTGTTGCAGGTCGTGATTGACGTTTCACATGTGGCTGAACACTTCCTGTTTCCCTAAATAACGTAACTATCCGGCGAACGGTCCGGACACTTGGATGATGTCGTTCCAGGATACCGAGCAGCATACATAGCACACGCCCGTTGGGCATTTTGATCACAATATCCATAGATCAACACGATACCACCTTTTCCGCAATGGGTAAACGGTCTATTTTAACACGGGTAATGTATCACGAAGCAAATAAGGTCCGCACTGGCGGAATGTTACGTGATACCACGTACTTATACGTTTGTGACTACGACAGCGCCATCTATCACAAAGCGAAAAAAGTGGTCCAACTAAAACATTAATATTCCTTTACGTACTACACGAATATGTAATAAAAAATGGGGGTTCCCATTTTTTTAAAAACGCAGTTGATATCCGTTTGGCCTATGGCAGCGCCATCTAGCGGGCCAACCATAGCGCCATCTGGTTTCCCCCTTCAAGCTAGAAGAATTTCGTTCTTTGTAGTTTTTTCGTTTGATGCTTATTTCGTGAGATATTTGGCCCGGTCACTATCAATGGACCACCCTGATATCGAAGTGATGCAAAGATTGACAACGTGATTTAAGTGTTCAGAAATGTAAATTTGTGCATTTCACAAAAGGAAAAAACGTAGTATCCTGTGACTATAACATCAGTAAGTCACAGTCAGAATGGTTAACTCATATAAATACCTGGGCGTAAAACTTTGTATAGATGTCGAATGGAATAATCACAGAGGCTCAGTCGTGCGTAAAGCAAGTGGTAGACTTCGGTTTATTGGCAGAATACTGGGGAAATGCAATCAAATGGCTCTGAGCACTATGGGACTCAACTGCTGTGGTCATCAGTCCCCTAGAACTTAGAACCATTTAACCCTAACTAACCTAAGGACATCACACACACCCACGCCCGAGGCAGGATTCGAACCTGCGACCGTAGCAGCAGCGCGGCTCTGGACTGGAGCGCCTAGAACCGCACGGCCACCGTGGCCGGCTGAAATGCAATCACTCTACAAAGGGCATTATTTATAAATCACTCGTACGACCCATCTTCGAATATTGCTTAAGTCTGTGGGACTCATACCAAATAACAGCAGGGGTTATTGAATGCGTAGAGACAAGGGCAGCACGAATGGTCACGTATTTGTCTGACTGACGGGAGAGTGGTACAGAGATATTGAAGAAACTGAACTGGCAGAGTCTTGAAGATATACGCAAACTATTGCGAGAAACCCTATTTACAAATTTTCAAGGTCGCACTTTGAAGGATGACTAGGAATATGCTAAAACACTCCCAAGTATCGCCCCCGTAGGGATCGTGAGGGCAAGATTAAACTAATTATAGCACGCACGGAGACCTTTAAACAATCTCTCTTTCCATACGTGAATGGAACGGGAAGAAACACTAATAATTGGTACAATAGGACGCATGCACTTCACTATGGTTTGCAGAGTATAGGTGTAGATGTAGATGTGCGAACCCTCCGTGTTATAAACTCACAGAAAAAAAAAGTTCTAAGGAAACGGAGAATACTGGATAATACATGAATGTATTCGCAGATGCGAATATACACAGTTGATCGATGAGAGGATACGAAACAAAAAAGGTGTAATGAACTTATATCCGGATGCATGGCTTCCATGCTAGAGACTATTTATTCAATCATATTTTGTTACAGAGACTGCGGTCTAATAGGCGCTGCACCATGCAGCCACTGTTACAGTATGGATGGTTTCCTTCTGGGGGGTGGTATTGTTCCTCAAACGTCATGCCCTAGCGCCCTCTCCTACCATTGTAATTAGTAATGTTGTTTCCAATTCACTTCTCTTGCTGACTCACCTTGTAGTGGATGTGACACAGCGTTGACGCTATGGTTGCATGTTTGAATCGAGAGCTTGCCAATCTATTGTTTACTTATGGAGAGGCAAATGGCAACGGGCGGCGAGCAGCACGGTTTGTCAGGAGACCTATCCCCGCCGACAGCATTCAATGTTTGCAACAGTGTTTCGCCGTTTGTATGAGACAGGGTCGTTTCAGGAAGCAGGAAATCATGCAGAACGTAACCGAAATGTTCGGACACCAGGCTTGGAGGAAAATGTGATTATCGCTGTGGAAGGCAACTGCCGTGTCAGTACTAGGCAGTTGGCCCGCCAGTGGAGGGTAAGCCAGATGACCGTGTGGAACATTCTCCATGACAACTGTTACTACCGGTATCATTTACAGCGTGTGCAGGGCATACTAGCGACAGACTTTCCACTTTGGGAGTAGCTTTGTCACTGGTTTCTTCACCAGGCAACCACGATTTCGGGATTTGTGTCATCCATCCTATTCGTAGATGAGGCCACCTTTACACGGAGTTGTATCTTCAACTTCCAAAACAGACATCTGTGAGATAGTATGCAGAACCCCCATGGTATGGTGACACCTAATCATTATCATCGGTGCAGCTGTTTTGGAACCAGTCTTCCTTCCACGTCGCTTAACAGGCCGGAACTATCGCCGTTTTTTGCGAGTGACTTTGCCTCCCGTGCTGGAAGAAGTGCCGTTGATGATTCGAAGGGTTATGTGGCTGCTACATGATAGTGCTGCACCCCAAATCACCGTAAACGTCCGGACGCATCTCAATCATGTCTTCCTCGGTCGATGGATCGGACGAGTGGGTCCAGTTGCATGGCCTGCTCGTTCACCGGATCTCAAGCTGTGCGATTTCTGATTATGGGGCCGTCTCGAAATTATCGTGTATGCAGAGCCCATTCCAGAAGTGGAGACATTGGAGTAGCGTACTCATGCTGCCTTTGACAGCCTGGCCGATATGAACATATGAGACAGAACATGCTACGGCGAGTACACGCATGCGTTGAGGCACATGGAAACCATTTTCAGCACATACTGTAACTGTGGCTGCGTGGTACAGCGCGTATTAGACCGCACTCTCTGTAACAATGTATGATTGAATAAACTGTCTCTTGCATGGAAACCATGCATTTCTGGACATAAGTTCATTAGATCTTTCTTGTTCCGTATCCTCTCATCGATTAATCCCTGGCGTTTGTACACTGTGGAAAAAATCATCCTGTATATGCATGCACTTCCGAAGGAATCCCTATCAGATTCTGTGCCGAATTTACCGCTGAATTAACCCCTTTTTAACCATAATATACGGAAGTTCCCTCGAACAATAAAGTGTGCCTAATGGTTGGAAGAAGGCACAGGTCACAACTATTTGCAAGAATGGCAGCAGAAGTGGTTAACAAACTACCGTCCAATATCCGTGACATCTGTTTCTTGTACAATCTTAAAACATATTTTAAGCTCAAGCGGAATATGGTATCTCGAACAGGATTACTTGCTCCATGCCGACTAGCATACGGCATCGATCGAGGCAGTCAGATAGATGTAGTGTTTCTTGACTATCTAAAGGCATTTCACTAAGTACCACACATACGTTTATTATCTAAAGCATGATCATATGGGTCTGCAGGCGGGTTTTGTGAGTGAACTGAGGATTCATTGGCAGGAAGGATATACCATATTATCTTGCATAGAGAATCATCGACTGATATAGATGTAACTTCAGGCGTATCTCGGGAAACTACTTTGAGAGCCTTACTGTTCATGTTGTATATTGCCCTGACAGACAATATTTATAGTAACCTTAAACTTTGCAGACAGTGCAGTAATGTATAATGACGTACAGCCTGAAAAAAGCTGGACAAACATTTAGTCACATTTTGAGAAGTTTCAAAGTATTTAAAAGAGGGGAAACTTCTTTATTTATTTATCAGGTTCCGTGGGACCATGCCAGCCAAAACTACTTGGTCATGGAACGAGTAACTACATGGTTCATAGAATGTTGATAGGAAAATCTATAAAAAAGGACACAGGTTTGTTTGGCCCATGAGAGTGTATCATGGAGATTCTACTGCAACTGAACTGGTATACTCTTGAAGACAGACACAAACTGCCCTGTGAAAGCTTCTGGGAGCAAATTTAACAAATGAATCTAGGTATGTAGCACAACCCTCAATGTATCGCTTTCGTAGGGATTACGAAGAGATGATGATGATGTCCCATATTCCGAGGAGCGTAGGGGACGATGCGGGAGACCTGCACCGCCGACTAGGCAAGGTCCCGGGGGAGGTGGTTTGCCATTGCCTTCCTCCGACCGTAATGGGGATGAATGATGATGATGAAGACGACACAACAACATCCAATCATCTCGATGCAGAGAAAATCCCTGATCCCACTGGGAATCGAACCCGGGACCCCGTGCACGGAAAGCGAGAACGGTACCGGAAGACCACGAGCTACGGACTTACGAAGAGAAGAGTAAACTAATTGCAGCGCACACACAGGTGGCGAAGCAATCATTCTTCGTGCGCATGAATGTAACGGGGAAAAAGCCTTAATAACTGATACAATGGGAAGTACTGTCTGTTTTGCACTTCACAGTGGTTTGTAGAGAATAGATGAAGATGCAAAGGTAGACTAGTCGTGGTAGGTGAGTCTACTGCAGCTCACTTGTGCTGAGCCTCACTGTAACGAGCGGTTGTTTTTGTTTACACTTCGGCGAAAGAAATTGCGTGTGTTCAAATGGTTCAAATGGCTCTGAGCACTATGGGACTTAGCTTCTGAGGTCATCAGTCCCCTAGAACTTAGAACTAGTTAAACGGTCGTGCGGTAGCGTTCTCGCTTCCCACGCCCGGGTTCCCGGGTTCGATTCCCGACGGGGTCAGGGATTTTCTCTGCCTCGTGATGGCTGGGTGTTGTGTGCTATCCTTAGGTTAGTTAGGTTTAAGTAATTCTAAGTTCTAGGGGACTGATGACCACAGATGTTAAGTCCCATAGCGCTCAGAGCCATTTGAACCACTAGTTAAAGCTAACTAACCTAAGGACATCACACACATCCATGCCCGAGGCAGGATTCGAACCTGCGACCGTAGGGGTCGCGCGGTTCCAAACTGTAGCGCCTAGAAGCACATTGCGTGTGTTGTGAGACAGGTCTGTTGTGCAGTCTGGTACCACATGGTGAAGGAGAGGTTATGAGGCACTGTCCATCTTACAATAAGTAGAAATGCAATAACAGAAGTAAGGAACTAACAATGACAATAGAGTTTCTTAATGACAAAAGCAAAACTAACAAAGGTCGTGTGGTAAGTTCTCCACACTGCTGAGAACTGAAAGGAAAAGAATAGTGTCGTCCAAACTTTACAGACTTCAATATTTATTTTTTCGAGAAAATTTATACGTACAAACACATTAAACAATATTTATAATGCAGTAAATAGCATTTCTTTAACTTAATTCCTTGTCTCTTAATTTCTTTTTATTTGCCAACCAACTTTTTAAAACTTTTTTCTTGTTCTATACATCTGACTTTTTCACCTACGAAACAGTTTTAATTCACAAATGTCATTAACTTATTTACATTCTTGTTTGTGGATAACGCTGGCTTTCTTATGCCAGGTATCATAAAACCTAAATAATTATTCGCTTTCAGATATTTGGTTTCTGTTGTGTGATAACACTGTTAGAGAAAATATCTTGTCGTTATGAAATATTTGCATTGCATCATGAGATCAAAGAAAAATATAGAATAAAGATTAAGAAGATACAGACGTACAAAATGCATTTCTGTAACTTTAGTGAATGCGACAAGAGCTGGATAACTTCCATTGTTAGCGGACGAGGCCATAATCCCTTGTTTGCGCCTATGTGCAGTTTCGAGCGTACACAGGAATTTAGAATTCCACATTAGGCACAGTCAATTGGTCATTGACGTCACTGACCCACTCGTGACATGGTTGGCGGCCGTTGTACACGCAGGCGCTTCACGCACACCCACCACGAGTAGTCGGTCTTGACCAGAAAGTCGCTTGTGTAAAACAGGCTTTACATCTTCTGTGATTTCGTTACTACAGTTCAAGTGAAAGCTGAAATGGTTTCTTCAAATAGGTCATCGTCGATCCCACCCCAAACCTTTTCTATCCTGTCTGAGCTTAAGCTCCCTCTCCGGTGATCTCAACTGCAAACTTCTCGCATGAAAGGTTTTTATCTTTGTTTGTTTGTTTTAGGGCGCTCCGATGAAGTGTTCGTTGGCTCCCTTCCTTCCGATGACGTTTAAAACTCATAAGTAAAAAAAAAAAGGAATTCTTGATAGCCATATGAGATTGAAATGTTTGATGTATACAAGCAGTGACACCCAAATTTTCCTTCTAGTAACACACGCAGCAACTAACAAGCAATATTTGTATAGTAAACTTTCAATGCGTGCAGTTAAAAGATAGCAAGCAATCAGAGCAGAAACATGCCGACGTTGACAGGTGGCTGAGTGCTCATCTTGGATCGCCTGCAGACTGTCCAACTTGTTCCACTTGAAGTATATCATTGTAGTAGAAGTCGAATGCCTGTAACACGACCACTGATGACACATATCCACATAATCTCCAAGTATGCTTAGCAGTTCGCACTTCATACAGGAAGTCTGTATGAGGAACTCCTGTGGTACGATTACTTCACGTCCAGTCTTATAAGAAGAGACAATTCACAATGTACTGGATCATGTGTAAACTGGATTTACACTTCTAGAATCGAATGTCTATTGGAAGACACATGGAGCTGTCTCATACGATTTTGATCGCTCGGAGATACGGGGATAGTGAGTCACACGTGATAGGTGTAAATGTTTCCCCAAGACGTTAACTTCCATAATGCAGAGAACACCAAGTAGGTACATATTTCGAAAACCCATAGTTCTGAAAGAATGGAATGGCTTGAAGATAAATCAGGCACTACTCATATCGATCACCTGTGAGATGCTCTTGTTCGACATCTGGCTGCTTCCCAACCGCCTCCTATTAGACAAAATTTATATCTGTATTCCAAAGAAATCAGCAAATATGCTAGTCACGTTCGTTCATTCCGTTTGTAACACAATGCAGAGTAGTTACAGTGTTTCACATCTGCTATGGGTAATCACATTTCCTAATAGAGCATCAGCTGAACCTCTTTTTTCTGTTTTTGTTCTGCTCTGTTCTGAGGTCAGATTTTGAATCATTATTATATTTGAAAAATAATATTTCTTTTTTTTCTTTCCGTCAATATATTATTTATCAATAATATTCTGTCAAAGTAAACTGTATGTATCAGTATTTTTAGTTATGGTTTTTCATATTTCCATTCGTGTCTGTAATCGTCACTCTTCTGATATTGCTGCTCTAGTTAGAAAGAAAAAACACAGAACTACTTGACAATGCCATTAGGTAGTTCAGATTTAGGTCTTTCTGCAACTTCCTAGTTAATTTCATTCGAATGCAAGGACTGTTTGCTTTCACTAAGTCGTGATCAATTCTGTCTTCCACCCTTCTCCACATGTTCCACATCCTGGAGGACCTCCTCACTACGGATCAATTGGAATGAAAGTAAATCTAATCTAATCTAATCTAAGCTAGTGTTCTGTGCCTAATGACATCTGCCCCGGTATCCAGCTTTTCTTTTCCTTGGGCCTGTAAATGTGTGGCAGTAATGCCACTGACCTTCTTCTACTATGAAAAGTCTGTATCTATCCTTCAAAAAATTTTCAAGGTTCGTTTAGATTGCTAGTACAGAATAATAAAACTTCATATAATAAGCATTTCAACTGAAAATACAATGACATCGTCCAGTATACAAAATTAGAACGTTAATGGTCTAATTCTAGCATAGACGCAGTATGACACTTATCACAGGTCATAGGATGATATGACTTGCGTCACAGACTTATTCTAAAAGCTATGAGAGCGATATTCCCCATCGTATTCCGTTGTCGTACTTAGCCGTTCAAATCCACGTCCGACCATCTAGATTTAAATCTCCGGAGATTTCCCTAAATCACTCAAGGAAAATTTCGAGATGGTTCCCTTGAAAGAACACGGCTGATTTTCTTTACTAGCCTTTCCCAATCAGAACTAGTGCATCGCCTTTAGTGATCTAGTCGTCAACGAGACATTAAACCGTAAAATTTCATCCTTTTTTTCAATTATGATGGACTATAAGCTAACACATTTGTTACAACCTGACGGCGATAGCGTCTGTGATTATATTAATTATACAGGTTTCCATGCTGCTTCACAGTTTTGCTCAAATTAGCACTGCTTGTAAAAACGGTATGTGTTTAAGAAACCAGTGGAGAAATCAAGCCCGGATTAAAGGGGGAAGGAGATGAGGAGTCACAGGTGCCATGCCTCCCTTAAAAAAAAAAAAAAAAAAAAAAAAAAAAAGCCCTGTGTGGGCAGTTCGAATACACGTCGTAAATTCTTCGTGAAAACGTCGGGATATCATAACAAGTGTTTCGCATTATTAGATAATTTAATTATAAATCACTTCAATGCAATGTTTACACAGAGTAGTATAATGGTTACAGATTAGAGAGACGTAAAATCTGGATTGACGCTGGCGCTGTACACCTGATGGGCCAGCTACGTGATCGCTTTGCTCTGTTTCTTCACGCTGCCGTAGCTCTCTCAGTTTCTCGGCACTGAACTTTTTTTTTTTTATTATTCATTTCAACGTGAACTTTCCTCTGGCAAGCGTTTTCTACAATTCCGGCTTTATTAACGAATCATATGAGAAGACGTCTTTCATTATTTTGTAATTTTCAGTTTAATGTCGATTTTCACTTGTATTGTGACGAATGTTTTTAATGTATTACTTTGTGTCCTGGTAGTGCACCGAAAGCTCTTCACAATGGCACCGGAACAAATGTCCTAGCTAAAAGCGCTTCCAGGCTACACCAATTTATAAATTTACACAAAGCTGATTTACGTATAACTTTGTACCTTCTAATACAGATCATGAATGAACGAAAATGTTGAAAAGTAGTCACTATCAAAAATATTATTTGCAACTCAGTCGGAAACCTTAAATAATAAATTACAAAGCTAATTTGTAGCACTCACCTACAATGATACTCGTAAGCAAAATAAAAGCTGCGCGACGAAGACATTGAAACATAATCTATTCATTGTGGGCTCAACCATTCATTGCGTCTCGTACTTTTAGCAACTCAAATCTGACGTTTCGTAACACTAGAAAGTTCGACAGAATAGCAAACAGACATTTTCACGTCAATTATTGTTCTATAAACGGCTATATTTTCAAAGATATCAATTTCTGAACTACTTAACTAATTATCTGCGAATAAAGTACTGTGAAACTCAAATGTCATGAAAATGCCAAAGAATTCATGAAAATTATAAGCTGTGTATAACAAAGGATACTTTTCACATGTTTTCCCCAGGTTATGGGCTAGCGTTCAACTGGTTACAGAAAACATTCCAGCGGGTAAAGGCGCCAGTCAACAGGCCTATCCTTCCTGCCAACAACAAATCCAACTCGACTCGTGAGCCCACAGGAAGAACAGGCAAACCACAACAAGATCAGTATAGTATGACAAATAAGGAGAGAGCTTCTGCTAAGAGAAATGTAAGTGAAATACTGAGTTAGCAGAAAGAAAGGTGGAAAAAATTGAATGAAACAGTGTTTCCCCCGTTTATATTCTCAAAAAGCCGTTGCCAGTAGACCTGTGTTCATGATCTCAGTGTTGACCAAAATACTGACAGTGGCAAACTAAGGTCATCGGAGACTCAGGACAGTGAAACTAATTGAGGCTCCCAGTCTGTTTAGAAACTGCTGTATTTGTATTGTACATTTTGTAAATAATGAATCATATAGATGTAATGACTGACAAAAAAAACCAAGTATTTATAATGTGTGTACTCTGCACTCTAATAACTGTAATACACGTGCATAAAGATATAGCTGGAAACTTAGAATAAGAATCAGCATTTATCACAGCAGCCATCAGGCAGAGTGCAATGAAATAATAAAGAATAGTATGATAGGATTACCTTTTATTTTATTGATGTCATTACAGTATGTATATTTGTGAATTTATGTTACTGAAATTCTCAGTAACGTAACTGAAATCTATTTCACTTAAAACTTTTCTTTCAGTTGATAAAATTGATAGATTGGCTAGTTCTTGATTCATCATAGATGGAAGATAATTTTTATTAGTTTCAGTTTAGAAAAACTTCTCTCGTATGATGCGACTGAGGCACGAAAGGCCAAGAAGTATTGGATTCTAAGTGGCGTACAGAGTAATAATTCACTGAAGTTTCTTGGGCTGTTCATGTAGCAGCAACGTCCACATTCGTATCGGTTGCACGTAGATGCCTACAATATCTTCTTATTTCTCGCATTCTTGCTCGTTACCAAACTCATCCAGTGCTTCAGCCAGAGCGTCACCAGAAGCTTCAAACAGAAATTTTGTTCCAACAATTTCGAAAATTCTAGTAATTTCTTTAATAGTCATGTATTGCTGTGACGATTCTTGTATAAATCTGTCTATGCATTCAATCGACGAATTTCTTCTTGAATCTATAATTCAGCGTCATGAGCCAGCACTGTTTTATTTATCCTCCTCCTTCCTTCTCGGTCAATGTTAATGTTCACATCATTTCATTTTTAGTGCCAAAAGTAACAGCATTTTCTATAATTGTAGTCCATTCCATAATTAAAAACTCATGTAAGGTTTTTAATTGGGTGAGTCCTTTATCCAAAACAATTTTTGGAGACTGTAAATATTGTTGGACTAAATTTACCTGTTGCAGTATTATATGCAAAAACCAAATCTAGGCAAAAAAGTTAGAATCATGCACAGAGGGAAGGAGCAAGCTCGCTACAGATCTAGTGTCAAGGTTTGCCTCAGATAGATCTTGCATAATTTTAAGGAGTACTCCAGCAATAATCACAAAACTTTTTCAAAAGTTTTCCTGTTTTTTCTGCAAGTAATTCTCATCAGTATGTAGAAGACGACAAGAATGAACATAACTTCTTTACAGTTCCTAAACAGATAACACTAGAGGGAGGACATGAGAATGCATTAACTCCACAAAGATTTAAGGAATGATTAGCATAGGGACTGAAGAGAGCCTTTGGGTTGATCCTCGAATTTTTCGTTGAACTCCTTGCACACCAGACTCTGACACAGCATTGGTATAACACTGAGCCACACACAGCCTAATATCCAACCAATCATTTTTCATCTGCTGTGAATGTTTTCTGACATATTCTCTGCAACTTTTCCGACATATCTAATTATTTGACTCAGGTGGTCAGTTATGCTTTCATCAGACGTCCTGCCAAAACTTATTCCGTAATATTTATCCTTTTCTATATGTTCAATAATTTTTTTTCCTTAACACATTCATCCAGAATAGAAATAAATTCACTTTGTTCCCTTTTTGACAAATAAGAAGATAGTCTCTTTGACCCACCAGAGGACTCTTAGAGTTTTAAACAATTCCTTTCAATACTGGATCATATTTCGCCACCACATTCACCAATTCTAAGCAATTTCCTCTATTTTTTGACAAAACCTCTTCACGATGACCATTAAATACAATGTTTTTGTGGGCTAAAAGTAGTGTAATACCTAAAGGCGATTTAAACTGTTTCTCCATTTCTTAGTTTCATCATTAACAAACTTCTGATTATCTTTGTCAACGGTTTTATTAAGTTACAAGCCCATAGAGGACGTTTTCCATTTATCTTAATTTGATAGATTTTCATATCTGATAAATATTCATGCTTTCATATCTTTGGATTCAGTTGCTACCACTGACAGAAGAAAGAAACAAATTTATTTCTGTTGGTATTGCCCTCAGTGGTAAGTAATCGGCAGGAAAAATAGTGCACTTTCTTTGTTTTTTTTATGACTTACCACGCCACAACAGAAATCATAGAAAAAATTACGTATATTATTTAGTATTTCTAATCGAACTCTATGAGGAATGAAATTAAACGAAATTCACCACGAAACTGAAGATATTCTAGAGGACAGGCGCTAATGAACTGTTTGAGTTTTCCACACTCTGACGGATATTCCCCAAGAATTTCAAATGGATGTCATAGGGGAGTCCTGCAGCAGCCGCTATCTTCATTTGGTCTCTTATCGGATTACAAGCTATAACGTAATTTTATGACAGTAAATTACTAATTGAGTGCCCCCGTTACTATTCTTTAAGACGTATGTTCTTCTTTTTATGAAAGAAATCATCACATAATTTCTCTGTTGTTCAGAACCATTATTCACATTCTGTGCCGAAACCGCCATAGAGCGAACAGGGTGCTTTATTTAAAACACAGAGTATAACTTACAACAAACCAAGACTATAGAGTTTCTATTTCAACTGAAGCTTACGGTACCATCTTGAATTTACCGAAAATTGTGATTACAGAACGTTTTTGGGTAATTTTTGTTCTGGTTTCGGTCATACAGTACGATGTTTATAGTATTTGTACAAGTGTGCTATATTCTGAATTATTTTTCAAATTATGCTCTCTTCCAAATTGTTTATAATGTTATTACACGTTTCTGCACTCTATTATGTGAATGAATTACAACACAAAACCTTTTTCATGCTATAGATTTTACTTAACGAGGAGATTTTGTCTCTATGAAAAACGGAAATTGTTTTTATTTGTTTTATATCATTCATAACTTATGCTATACGGTCTTGATTATTTTCCAAATTTAATTTACGTGACAGAAAACAAAACATTAGTATTCATCACAAGAAGGATCATTATTATATTTCAAAAACACTTCCAGTTTCTGTAAAAACGGTTTATAATGATATAAAACGTAAACAACACTTTTTATGTGGCATATCTTGAAATTTTACATTTTTATTTTATGACCATATCAACTAAATTTCATTACTACTGTTATTCTCAGACTTTTTTAAGTGTAAAAAAGGTGAAAGTTTACTTAGATTCTTACTGTTTGTAATACCAGATGTTATTATAATATCCATTTTGAACAAATAGGTTATATAACATCTGTAAAAGCATGATATTTTTATATAGAACTAATTGCGTTCCAAATCAGTATGTATCTAGTCTGAGATCAGGCTGTCAGCAATCATCAGTCAAGCTGTAATCTGTAAGAACTTGTACTCTGCATACGTCTTTTGTTTTTCAAAATCTGTTTCGAAAATTGTTCTTTTGTTTGTAAAAAAAATGTGTGAAATGCTTTATTTTCGTGACCAGACAAAAATATGAAATAGAATGAGAATAAATTGTGTGAAATGATGTTTCCACTGGAAAATAAACACCTGTGGACTACGTCATCTTATACTAAAACCATGAGCACTGCATTTTTACAACGAAAAGACGAGTATATATCATATGACTACAATATCCATCAAATTTTAGTATTCAATGTGCATACTTTCTGTTTCATCTAAATGTACTAATCAGAAATTAGAACAGGTAAAAAAGTACTTAATTTTTCTGATAAGACTTCACAAACTTTTGGTAATTTTGGAGAGTAGACTATTTCAAACCAAATAAAGATTTATACGATATCTGGTGTGATCAGCAAAATGTAAATGTCACAAAACGTGTTTCTATGGTTACTTCCAGCCTATATAATCTAGACGACTCTAGCATTGACCTTAACATTTGGATCTGGCGAAAACTGCTTAAATCCTGATGATTCAACTGTAGTTCATCGAACATGATTTTCATTTTCGTAAAATAAAGTATTTAATAATTACGTAAACCCCGCAATAAAAGTGTTTTAGAATGTACTTAAAAATTAATAAATCACTGGTATGCTATTCACTGCACCCATGTGTAGTACATCTATGTAGATCGTACAGGTATCAAAAAAGTTTCATGTAGAATAACTGCGTCTAACAGACATCTCATTATTATTCTACAATTTTTAAGTTTCATACAACATCTTGCAAAAATTCTGAATACTTCCACTGACAATTTCCATGGCCTGATAATAGGCAAGTGAATGCCTGTGTTTACATTTTGCGTTTGTATGTTGCATTGAACTCCAAACTGCCTCTTATTTGCTGAACATATTTTGGCTTTGTCTGCGATTTGGTTAAAAATTGTCTGGTCCTGGTTAAGATTTGCAGGCCATCCAAGAACAGAGGTCTGGGGCAGGACACCTAATAGGAAAGAGACAACGTGAGTTGGAAAAAGGTGACAAGTAATAGACAAAAGGAGAAATTACAATTCATATTCCCCTTAGCAATCAGTTTGACTTCGTACTTGAAATAGAAAAGGAGCCTCAATCAGTTTTTGAGCTAATTAGAGTGTAGCAGACTCGTGAGAGCGACATTAAGGATATGTCGGTAAAAAAGTCACGTAGAGAGACAAGATTCCTGCTGCTACACAGCTGTCACAGGAGAGGTATAGGCCGTAGTCTACAGAAAAAGCTAGGCTTAAGTCACAGGCATCATGAAGCATGGTGCCACGTTTTGCCAGGTGACAGAACATAATGATCTTGCCCAGAGATTTTAATGGAGAGGATCAGGTACTTAAAGCAGAAAGAGAAAGAAACAGCCAGGCTAGTGACTTAGGATATAGCATTAAAGGTTACCTGGAGGATGTAGAAGTTTGTGGAGGTTTCACAGCACCATAACCAGCCATGGGTCAACACAGCTGTTAGTTGTGTTAACAAAGAGCTCAGCGGATTGCTTTGGGCTAAAACAAAGTCTCATATCCGTACGGTGGCTGTTGCCGCCTGCACCCAGAAAGGAGGACGGATGAAAGATTAGATGAGCACCTTGTAGAAAGAGTAAGGTGGGATCACAAGCACACAAGACGAAATCCCTGTGATTACATTTTTTAGGTTAGAGTCGGGTTACAGAAGACAGTATCGAATGAAATTAGACCATAACAGGACAATAGTATAATCGTATGTAACAGTTTCCAGAGAAATAAAATTAATTTGTTCCATCAGAGCATTAGGGGCTTGAAAAGCAAGATAGGTAAGGGTTTTGCATGTCTAGAAGATGCGAAAAATTCTAATGTCATAAATATCTTGTGCCTCTCTGAACACCATGTAACCACAGGGACAAAGAAGTTAAATATCATGTTTATAGACAAGCATTTTCGGGTAGATTCAGTAACGAAAGAGGATGAGTTGCCGCATATGTAAAAGTTGGACAGAAAGTTAAAAGTATTGAAACAGATAGTTTTTGAGTGGGTCAGAACCAAGAAGAATATGCTTATGTGTCGTTACTGCAAAATACTTCTCTGATACTGGTAACAGCCTACAGGTACTCTCAAGGAAACTATCAGTTATTAATGAGAAATTTAGATAAGAAGAAATAGTTTGTAGTTTGTGGAGATTTGAATGTAGATTTCTTAATAGATACAGACAGGAAAAATGAACTGGAATCATTGTATGGGTGTTTCACTCTAATTTCAGTAGTCAATTTTCCACATTGTGTGCAACAGGACAATAGAACACTCATTGATAACATTTTTATAGACAGTTCTCAGGCTGAAGTCATTAATGTGTACCCAGCTATTAATGGATTATCCGATCATGATGGTCAATTAATGGAAATAAACAATATAGCACCTTACAGCCCTAAGGAAGGTTCATACAAGGCAGTGAGGCTTATTAATGAGAAAAGGATACAATGTTTTAAGATTCAGTTAAAAGAGGTGATATAGAATGAGGTACATACGTAACTTTCTAGAAACGCAACTTTCAAATATTGACAAGACTTTACTGTGGATGAAATTGAATCTGACATTAGCATCTCTTTATATATACACTAAAGCACCAAAGACACTGGTATACGTATGCATATTCAAATACAGAGATGCGGTACCAGGCAGAATACGGCGCTGCGGCTGGCAACGCCTATATGTGACAAGTGGTTCAAATGGCTCTGAGCACTATGGGACTCAACTGCTGAGGTCATTAGTCCCCTAGAACTGAGAACTAGGTAAACCTAACTAACCTAAGGACATCACAAACATCCATGCCCGAGGCAGGATTCGAACCTGCGACCGTAGCGGTCTTGCGGTTCCAGACTGCAGCGCTTTTAATCGCACGGCCACTTCGGCCGGCATATGTAACAAGTGTCTGGCGCAGTTGTTAGATCGGTTACTGCTGCTAAAATGGCTGGTTATCAAGATGTAAGTGCGTTTGACCGCGGTGTTATAGTCGGCGTACGAGCGATGGGACACAGTACCCCTGGGGAAGCGATGAACTGGGGATTTTCCCGCACGATCATTTCACGAGTGCACCGCAAATATCAGTGATCCGGTAAAACAACAAATTTTCGACATCGCTGCGGCCAGAAAAAGATCCTGCAAGAACGGGACCAACGGCGACTGAAGAGAATCGTTCAACGTGACAGAGGTGCAGCCCTTCTGCAAATTGCTGCAGATTTCCATGCTGAGCCATCAACAAGTGTCAGCGTGCGAACTGTTCAACAGAACATCATCGATATGGGCTTTCGAAGCCGAAGGCCTACTCGTATACCCTTGATGACTGCACGAAACAAAACTTTCCACCTCGCCTAGCCCCTTAACTGGAAACATGTTGCCTGGTCGGACGAGTCTCGTTTCAAATTGTATCGAGCGAATGGATGTGTAAGGGTATGGAGACAGCCTCATGAATCCATGGACCCTGCATGTCAGCAGGAGACTGTTCAAGCTGGTGGAGGCTCTGTAATCGTGTGAGTCGTGTGTAGCTGGAGTGATGTGGGATCCCTGATACGTCAAGATACGACTCTCACAAGTGACACGTACGTAAGCATCCTGTCTGATCACCTGCATCCATTCGAGTCCATTGTGCATTCTGACGGACTTAGACAATTCCAGCAGGACAATGCGACACCCTACACGTCCAGAATTGCTGCAGAGTGGCTCCAGGATCACTCTTCTGAGTTTAAACACTCCAGTGCCCACCAAACTCCACAGACATGAACATTATTGCGCATGTCTGGGATGCCTTGCAACATGTTGTTCAGAAGAGATCTCCACCCCCTTGTATTCTTACGGATTTATGGACAGCCCTGCAGGATTCATGCTGTCAGTTCCCTCCAGCACTAATTCAGACATTAGTCGAGTCCATGTTGCGGCACTTCTGAGTGCTCGTGGGGGCCCTGCACGATGTTAGGCAAGTGTACCAGTTTCTTTGGCTCTTCAGTGTATAAATTACTTACGTACTATAAAAAATACTATAATATGTACGGAAAGACATTAAAATGTCGAAAAACATGTAAATCCTGACAGAAATTAATGAAGTGGATAATAAGGTAGAAACTTTATGAAATACTGTCATACAGGAGACAGGACGGCCAATCACTGTACAGGATACCGCAACAATTAAACTAAACGACAGTTTTGCGACTGGTAATTCACAGTTTGGGAGTACTTTTAACAATCACTTTCTATGTACATTATAGGTTTGCTACTTTCAAATAAACTACACTAATGGCCATTAAAATTGCTACACCAAGAAGAAATGCATATGATAAACGGGTATTCATTCGACAAATATATTACACTAGAACTGCCATGTGATTACATTTTCACGCAGTTTGGATGCATAGATCCTGAGAAATCAGTACCCAGAACAACCACCTGTGGCCGTAATAACGGCCTTGATACGCCTGGGCATTGAGTCAAACAGAGCTTGGATGGCGTGTACAGGTACAGCTGCCCATGCAGCCTCAACACGATACCACAGTTCATCAAGAGTAGTGACTGGCGTATGGTGACGAGCCACTTGCTCGGTAACCACTGACCAAACGTTTTCAGTTGGTGAGACATCTCGAGAATGTGCTGACCAGGGCAGCAGTCGAACATTCTCTGTATCCAGAAAGGCCTGTACAGGACCTGCAACATGCGGTAGTGCATTATCCTGCTGAAATGCAGGGTTTCGCAGGGATCGAATGAAGGGCAGAACCAAGGTTCGTAACACATCTGAAATGTAACGTTCACTGTTCAAAATGCCGTCAATGCGAACAAGAGGTGACCGAGACGTGTAACCAATGGCACCCCATACCATCACGCCGGGTGATACGCCAGTATGGCGATGACGATTACACGCTTCCAATGTGCGTTCACCGCGATGTCGCCAAACACGGATGCGACCATCATGACGTTGTAAACAGAACCTGGATTCATCTGAAAAATGACGTTTTGCCATTCGTGCACCCAGATTCGTCGTTGAGTACACCATCGCAGGCGCTCCTGTCTGTGATACAGCGTCAAGGGTAACCACAGCCATGGTCTCCGAGCTGATAGTCCATGTTGCTGCAAACGTCATCGAACTGTTCGTGCAGATGGTTGTTGTCTTGCAAACGTCCCCATCTGTTGACTCAGGGATCGAGACGTGGCTGCACGGTCCGTTACAGCCATGCGGATAAGATGCCTGTCATCTCGACTGCTAGTGATACGAGGCCGTTGGGATCCAGCACGGCGTTCCGTATTACCTTCCTGAACCCACCGATTCCTTACTCTGCTAACAGTCATTGGATCTCGACCAACGCGAGCAGCAGTGTCGTGATACGATAAACCGCAATCGTGATAGGCTACAGTCCGACCTTTATCAAAGTCGGAAACGTGATGGTACGCATTTCTCCTCCTTACACGAGGCATCACAACAACGTTTTACCAGGCAACGCCGGCCAACTGCTGTTTGTGTATGAAAAATCGGTTGGAAACTTTCCTCATGTCAGCACGTTGTAGGTGTCGCCACCGGCGCCAACCTAGTGTGAATGCTCTGAGAAGCTGATCATTTGCATATCACAGCATCTTCTTCCTGTAGGTTAAATTTCGCGTCTGTAGCACGTCATCTTCGTGGTGTAGCAGTTTTAATGGCCAGTAGTGTACATGCAATGTTGCAGAATTAATCATTCAACAAGCCACAAAGATAAGTAAACCTTTTTAACTCATTTGTGTGACTTTGTTACTAATGTGTGGGAGTGTTGTAGAACCCTCGCTATCCCATCCTGTTACCAGACCCTGGGTCATAGCTGTGTAATAGTGGCAGGGAGAAATTGTCTTAGCGGTGTACTGTTCACCAACTCACAAACGCTGCCTACCGTAATAACAGTGGCAACTCGGCCTCCACAGCGGTAGCGACGAGGCCTTCACTTGTACTGGCAACTAGGGTTTACAAAAAAACCAACACTAACTTCGACATGCCTGTTGCTATTTCATTTCTTAAGTAATAGAACCCAGTACGTTGTCCTCGATGGTGAGTGTTCATCGGAGGTGAGGGTATCATCTGGAGTGCCCCAGGGAAGTGTGGTAGGTCCGCTGTTGTTTTCTATCTACATAAATGATCTTTTGGATAGGGTGGATAGCAATGTGTGGCTGTTTGCTGATGATGCAGTGGTATGCGGAAAGGTGTCGTCGTTGAGTGACTGTAGGAGGATACAAGATGACTTGGACAGGATTTGTGATTGGTGTACAGAATGGCAGCTAACTCTAAATATAGATAAATGTAAATTAATGCAGATGAATAGGAAAAAGAATCCTGTAATGTTTGAATACTCCATTAGTAGTGTAGCGCTTGACACAGTCACGTCGATTAAATATTTGGGCGTAACATTGCAGAGCGATATGAAGTGGGACAAGCATGTAATGGCAGTTGTGGGGAAGGCGGATTTTCGTCTTCGGTTCATTGGTACAATTTTGGGAAGATGTGGTTAATCTGTAAAGGAGACCGCTTATAAAACACTAAAACGACCTATTCTTGAGTACTGCTCGAGCGTTTGGGATCCCTATCAGGTCGGATTGAGGGAGGAGATAGAAACAATTCAGAGACGGGCTGCTAGATTTGTTACTGGTAGGTTTGATCATCATGCGAGTGTTACGGAAATGCTTCAGGAACTCGGGTGGGAGTCGCTAGAGGAAAGGAGGCGTTCTTTTCGTGAATCGCTACTGAGGAAATTTAGAGAACCAGCATTTGAGGCTGACTGCAGTACAATTTTACTGCCCCCAACTTACATTTCGTGGAAAGACCACAAAGCTAAGATTAGAGAGATTAGGGCTGGTACAGAGGCATATAGGTAGTCATTTTTCCCTCGTTCTGTTTGGGAATGGAACAGGGAGAGAAGATGCTAGTTGTGGTACGAGGTACCCTCCGCCACGCACCGTATGGTGGATTGCGGAGTATGTATGTAGATGTAGATCATGGGAACCATTCTTTAAGATATGTGTTCGCAGTTTAGTCTGAAACATTTTCAGGAGGTGTGGGCCTTGCGACGTTGCCTTGTTCGCAGCTATATCCCCCAATGGAAACAAAGCCCAACTGAGTTCTGTTGTATACTATGAAATATTGATTTTGGCATGATGTTTGTAGAGAAAATCTAGCCCAAGAATCGCTGAATACCCTTCACCCACGTACAGTAATACTTCCATATGCTTGAAAAAGTCTAGTTCCGATACTAAAACTGAGCAACGTCGCCTCCAACGACTCTACGTAATTGTCACCAACACAACAGAATTTGTAACGTGGAGATCCATGTCTCCTCTGGCCTACGAAGTCCAGACTAACGACTTACATGTGCGCACCTATGTTCACTGAACATTTATATTCCTTGCCTCCCACAATGCCTGCCAAGCAGCATTCCGTCCGTGCATCCATTTGTACAGTGCTGTGTCGTATTGGGAATGCCTTCTGACGGCCGAAGCTTTCCCACTGACGATTTCCCTGCCTTTACTTCCCACAATCCTTGGCCACACTTACAGCATTCGTTATCAACACTGCTTCTGTATGTTACCTGTACGCCAACAACTGTAACACTTCACCTCTTTAGAAAAAACACGGTGGTCTATAGGTACTTTTGTAGCAACGCCAGTGTCTTCTAAATGTGTAGCGACCCTAAGAGCCACGGCCAAATCCCCAGGATTTTAAATCCTCAACCTCCGCGACATCTCCGCGCGTATACATCTACATCTACTGCTATATCTACATAGATACTCCGTAAGCCACAGTACGGCGCGTGGCGGAGGGTACCCTGTACCACTACTAGTCATTTCCTTTCCTATTACACTCGCAATAGAGCGAGGGAGAAACGACTGTCTATATGCCTCCGTACAAGCCCTAATTTCTTGCATCTTATCTTCGTGGTCCTTACGCGCAATGTGTGTTGGCGGCTGTGGAATCGTTCGGCTTCAAATGCCGGTTCTCTAAATTTTCTCAATAGTGTTTCTCGAAAAGAACGTCGCCTTCCCTCCAGGGATTCCCATTTGAGTTCCGGAAGCATCTCCGTAGCACTTACGTGTTGTTGGAACCTACCGGTAACGCATCTAGCGGTCCGCCTATGAATAGACTCGATGTCTTCCTTCAATCTGACCTGCTGCTGATCCCAAACACTCGAGCAGTAATCGAGAATATGTCGTACCAGTGCCCTATACTAGGTCTCCTTTACAGCTGAACCACTCTTTCCTAAAATTCTCACAATAAACCAAACTTGACCATTCACCTTCCCTTCCACAGTTCTCCCATGCGCGTTCCATCTCATATCGCTTTGCAGCGTTACGCCCAAATATTTTAACAGTTGACTGTGTCAAGCAAGACACGAGTAATACTGTATCCGAACATTACAGGTTTGATCTTCCTACTCATCAACTTACATTTTTCCACATTTAGGACTAGCTGCCATTCATCACACCAACTGAAAATTTTGTCTAAGTCGTCTTGTATCTTCCTACAGTCACTCAACTTCGACACCTAACCGTACACCACAGCTTCATCAGCAAACGACCGCAAATTGCTGCCTATCCTGTCCGCCATATCATTTATGTATATAGAGAACAACAGCTGTACTATTACACTTTCCTGGGGCACTCCTGACGATACTCTTGTATCTGATGAACACATCAAAAGCCATATTTTCGGCTTCCTACAGCGAGACTCTACCCACTAATCCATTTTTCATCGCTTAGTATGTCTGCACATTTATCCTTCGTGTCCTATCTGAAAAGGTATGCTTGTGTGGAAAGGTACTCAAATTTTCTCGGAAGAATCTAGTGCTATTTTACTTCTGATGACGCTGTCGTAAGCTGTCAGTTAACTGTAAAAATGTGTACGCCTTGCTAAGAACTTCATGTTACAACACGTACGTTTTCACTTCGCCAGAAAATCGTAAATTAGCCACACAGAGAGAAATCTCGTCCGACCAACCATTCACTGTGGCGATAGCACTAACATCTTCAATGAACACAGTTAGTCAGAAAAACACGTTATTAAGGTTGCTGCCGATGGCTCGAGAGGAGGGGAGGGTACACACACACTGCCTTTGCTTCCTCTGACCCCGACTGCAATTGCTCAACCACAGCTTGTAAAGCTTCAGCCTACCTATGTATCTCCTCTTTTTCCTGCTGCTGCTGGGAATTCAAACGTGACAATACCTGTACCTGATACGTCAAAGCAGCAACAGTCTCGTGCGTAGCCTAGTACGCATGTCTGACATTTTGCATACTCTGCCACTGCAGTTTACAGCATGTAAAAATAGAGAAACTGCATTCCAAAAGCATTAAAATAATTATGCACTAATCCTTTTGGCACATCAGCACCCAGTGGGTCTCAGAACAGTCCTGTGTCAAATGCCCAAATCGTCCAAAAGTACTACACGTGGCTGGCGCAACCTTGCCATATGGCAATTCACGCCCTGACAGGTTACAAGACTTATACCGAGTTGGTGTTAAATACTTTACTCTAACATTCCCTCTATATAACGACAAGTCCACAGGCATCTGTGGTTTAACAAATGACACCTAAAGGGTGCTACTGATATCTCTGCAACTCGACATGGCCTAAATAGATACATACAGACACTAAAAATGCTATCAACAAAGAAAATGTTCACTCACCACACTACACTGTGCTGGTACTGTCAGACGACGGTCTATGCTGTAGACGTAGCTCCATTGTTAGCGAAATAATGAGGCCACAGCAACTTCTGACACCAGTATTTCGACCTGGGTTGCTGGGACCACGATGCATACAGGAGGCGAGGAACGGAGGGTGGAAGAGTTGTCCAGTTCACGCCCGGAAGTGATAGTGACCCAACAGTATCTGTAATAACATTTATTTTCCTGGTTGAGTTTACAGAGTTATGAAGTGTCTTAGTGTGTCGGATGGTGGCCGGGATAAGGGCGAGCCCCAAAGAGGTGCTGGCACCCTGTCAGTGAGACATGTCGTTCGACCTACGGTCGTGTGTTGAACTGGCAGCAACATGAAGACAGGCAGGCGCTATCCGCCCAGACATTCTGTGACACAGTACAGCTCACACTTCAGCGGTCTTACAGACAGCGGGTCACGCGCTCAGGTGAGGACAGCCGACTGTGCGCTCCAGGACGCCGATTGTTGTGAAGACTACGCTCTGGTCATCCACCACGGATCGACCAAGACTACAGCAGATGTTCAAGAGTCGACCAGAGAGCTGCACGAACACGCCACGCCTCGACGTCGTGGAGGTGACAGCTCGCAGATCATCTGCGATTGGCCTTCACTGCAGGAGGGCTGGCCACACACCGGTCTCGTCCTCATTCGCAATGCCCCATTAGCAGTAGTCGTAAACCATGGCTGTGGCTTTCAGAAGGCTGGTTGCGTCTCGGTGTTAAAGTCAGGAAGCAGTCAGTAGGCAGATCATCGATTAGCTTGTCGTGGTTTCACTGAAACTCAATAGGCCATCATTCTCTCTGATTCTAACGACATGGACAGAATGGCGGCGCTACTGGATTGTCTTTGAGGTCCGAACGCCTCATTATTTAAAGAGCTAAGCCCACCTCTGTGATACAGTGGCTTTGAGTGTATGATCGAATTTGTCCTCGTTTATTTGTCTCATCCGGACACCTTGCCTTGCTGTGGAAATTCAGTAATTATTCTGGGTCGTTGAGCTTGGTTCTTTCTGCGAAGATGGCGCACTGGTGCTCAAGTTACGGTTTGTTACTTCATACCACCCTGTTACCTAGCGTTCCGGCGTTTGCGCTTCTGCTTCCCTCGCTCGGGGGTTGCGTGGCAGTGCCCACCTGGTGCCCAGCCGCCCGCTGCATCGGCAGTATGCCATGTTGCCATTTCGATTGACACACCAGCCTCGAGCTAGCCCTCTTCGTTCTGAGCCCGCTGAGCAAGATTAAAAAAAAATTTGAACATGTACAACGAAATTATTCTGCGGTGGAACAGTGCTATTCATTCCATTCGATACTCTTTCAAGTCTTTTATCGTCTCTAAACTGCAATGTCATCGACAGACCTTGAAGCTTTTATTTCTCCTCTCTGAACATTAAATCCCTGTCAAAAATTCCTTCGTGGTTTCTTGTACTCCATGTTTAGTGTACAGACTAAATACCATTGGGGACAGACCACAACTACCTCTCATTCCCTCCTTAACTACTATTTCCCTTTCGTGTCCTTCAACTCTTACAACTGTAGCCTAGTTTCTGTGCAAATTGTAAATAATCTGTATTTTACCCTTCTACTTACACAATTTCAAAGCGTATACTCGAGTCAACATTGTCGAAAACTTTCTCTCAATCTACAAATGCTATAAACATAGTTTGCCTTCCTTCAGTCTTTCTTCTAAATACGTCGTAGGATCATTACTGCATTGCGTTGTAACATGACCATTTTTATTTGAGACAGTCCACGAACATGTTCCAAAAGATAATATGCAGATTATCTTGATCAAGTAGTCGTTCAGTTACACTTCTCTGTAATTGAAAATGTGGATTAGCATCGCCAGTGCCTGTTTTACGTTTCACTGTTTGTTTTTATACTTTTGCTATGTAGCTGATGGAAGTTTCGAAGACTTGAAAGCTTACAAGATAGATGCGCGAGGTAAGTGTCCATTTAAGTGGAATTTGCCCCTACAAAACTGCTCAGCTTGGGTAGGTGCCCGGTCGCAGACGGCGTGGCTGGCTTTCTCATTCTTCCAGCGCACTCTCTAGAATCGTTGCAGAACATAGGTATTTCTAACGAAAGAAATATGGAATTATTCGCAGATGTCTTTTATCCAATTAAGGGATCTCTAGGCAGGTGTGGCTTCTTTCAGGGCGTGTAAATATTCGTTACAGTGCCTCGGAGTAATATTAAGTTTAAAATTTGAGAATGCAGCCATCTGATTGGGTCATACCGTTATTTTCAGGAAGGACGCTCTCTCGCTCTGTGCCTATGTGTAGAGTTTTTTATTTGCCAATTTGACAATCATTTATGGAGTGAGAGAAGCCTCCTGGCTATGGCTGTCCACCTCTGGCGTATTGACTGAAATATAGTGAGATAGAAAAGAATAGGAGATTTTTTCATTCTGTTACGTATTTTTCATTCGTCGGAACTCGGAATCTCCTCGCTCATTGGGCGGCGAATTCCAGTTCTGACAGCAAGACAGCTGAATTACAGATGGCTCTGGGAGAAGAGACTTCTTTTCAGGGTTTTGTAAAGTACATTTCGCTTTACGCTTTTATAGAGTATAGACTTCAGGTTAGTATAGGAGAGGTGACTGCTGAGACAAGCCTTGCTGCTGCTGGAAGGATGTCTGTACTTAAGCACTAAGTACAAATAGAGGGAGATAGTCATATTCTGAAGCCGCTATTGCCGCTGGCTACCTCATTTACGCTCTGCGTGCTTTGGTAAGATGCATCGACGCACCCGCCATCATATTTCAGACGTGAAGTTAATTCATTACCTTCAGGAGCCGAATATGCGTTGTTAAAGTTATGTTGATGTCTCAGTGGGCTTTTAGGCATTTCTATGGTTTTCGTTCCTATCTTTCCATGTACTTTCTGCATCTAAATAACAACTGAGGCAGTCACTGGCCACGTCCGCAAAATATTAACGTAATTATTTTTTATCCTCGCTACCCACCTGTGCCATGGTCATACTTCAGCGTTATAATTGCTTGTGTACTCGTGAGTGGTTCTCTATAAATATCAGTGGGTAATTCTCATGTCTAAAGTTAATAAAACTAATTGTTTTAGTGACCATTTGTTTTCATTCATAGCCAGAAGCTCCCTGCTCTCATTAACATGTCTACGTGGGTGATGTGGTAAGTTTTTTTTCATGCTTAATATTCATTTAAATAAGATTTTCTTCTGTTGTGCAACGGTATCTTTATTTTAAATTAATTTGCACGATAATTTGGGGTGATTCCTCACTCAGTTAATCACAAGAGTTTAGTCCTGTGCAATCCTAGCGGTATGCTCCTACCACAGCCGACACTCCACATGAGTTCCTGACGATCACGCCAGGAATAATTTACAACGATTTGCGATCTTCTGAGTTGCGTAGTCAAACTTTCTTTTAACTTATTTTTACTGGTGAAGTAAGACGAACATACAAAAATAATCGAACCTCACCAAATCTAAACTAATTTTAAATGCATGCACTTTTACCAATTTGTGTTTTTACCTAGCAAACAACAAAAGTTTGGTGAGTAGAAGTCCATCGTTGTCCTGAGTTCTCATCGTTGAAATTTTGGGGAAATATTTTTATGTTTATACGTGTGTGATTAAGATTTTAATGTGTTTCATAAGATATAAGGGAAGATTTTGGTTATCAAGAGGAAATAGTCACGTGTGCATGTATTTCTGAGAGTTTTTTGTGGGTGTTGTTTCGTGTACGAGTAATGAACTCTATGAATTCTGAGATTAAATGTCGAGTAGTGGTTCGTGTACATTGGTCAGAAACATGCCAAGATATCCACTAGTTCTAGTGAGGTTTTTGCGGGAAACTGCACTGCCTAATCTGCATCTGTTCAGGGGAAACACGTGTGTGGTACGAGGGTTATTTGGAAGATAAGGTCCGATCGGTCGCGAAGTGAAAACCACTGTGAAAATCAAAAATGACTTATTTGCAACAGTTTGCTACGCCTTCCAATTACTTCTCTACGTAGTCCCTGATCCGACTTAGATAATTGTCGTTGCATTGTACCAACTTCCAAACACTCTCTTCATAGAGGCAGCTGCCTGCGCTTTTTACCAATTCTCCCGCTGGTCTAAAGCTTTTTGTCTGTGCCAAAATGTTGTCTTCATAGCCAGCGGTTCATGTGAGCAGAGATGAAACCCACAGGGAGCCGATTATAGACTGTGTTGTGGATGATCAAACACTGCCACTGCAAGAGCATCTCCATTGCCCCCGGGGGGGGGGGGGGGGTGCGGCCGAGAATTGTCATGAACAAGGAGACGTTTGACAGTTATGTTATGTGGGCTGCGTGACATCAGGCGAAACCTCTCACCAGGCCCTCATACTTGGCAGGAGACACTATTTTCTAGGCATCTTTACGTGCTCACTGTGCGCTCAGAACTGAAATGCGCGACGTGACGCGATCGACAGCCAAAAAGTCCGCAGGAAAATATGGTTGGGCAATAAGTGTCCTGTGCTGCTATTGGCTGACGCTGTGGCGTCACTAAAGAGCAGCCTCGGGAATAGCGCTATAACATGTGTGCCGCATATTTATGCGATGTATTTTTAGTATGTTTTAGTTCCTACTGAAATCATGAAATGTAAATTGATATTGTGCTATTGCTAGAATATTACCTCTACACTGAGTAACTTAATCAGCTTTTACACAGACACTGGTCATTTAAAAAAAATCTAACACCTATAGAATCAAAACATGCAAAAAAGCGCGGAGTATAGTCCGTTTTTAAAGTTTTCTGTCAAAATAAATGTTCGAAATAAGCTTGCAATTTTGTAAGTTGGCTTTGAGAAAAGTTTTAACAGGTGAATCAGACCTATGTAACTTTCATTTTGCATTCATCACAAGTTTAAAGAAAGGGAAACAGTAGTTAAGGAGGGAATGAGAGGTAGTTGTGGTCTGTCCCCAATGGTATTTAGTCTGTACACTAAACATGCAGTACAAGAAACCACGGAGTGACAAGTGGACACTGTTGTTTTCACCCAAGAACTTATACAGTGCCTTGTTTGTAGAAAGCATTTGATTTAGCAACTCGAACACTCTTCAAGATACCTGGTAGCAACTGAAACTGTAGTTTATCCAAGAACGCAAGGTTGACACTGCAGGTTATATGAAGACGGTATCTGTTCTTTCGAACATGTCCGAAATATACGGTGTTACAAAAATATACGGCCAAACTTTCAGGAAACATTCCTCACACACAAATAAAGAAAAGATGTTATGTGGACATGTGTCCGGAAACGCTTACTTTCCATGTTAGAGCTCATTTTATTATTTCTCTTCAAATCACGTTAATCATGGAATGGAAACACACAGCAACAGAACGTACCAGCGTGACTTCAAACACTTTGTTACAGGAAATGTTCAAAATGTCCTCCGTTAGCGAGGATACATGCATCCACCCTCCGTCGCATGGAATCCCTGATGCGCTGATGCAGCCCTGGAGAATGGCGTATTGTATCACAGCCGTCCACAATACGAGCACGAAGAGTCTCTACATTTGGTACCGGGGTTGCGTAGACAAGAGCTTTCAAATGCCCCCATAAATGAAAGTCAAGAGGGTTGAGGTCAGGAGAGCGCGGAGGCCATGGAATTGGTCCGCCTCTACCAATCCATTGGTCACCGAATCTGTTGTTGAGAAGCGTACGAACACTTCGACTGAAATGTGCAGGAGCTCCATCGTGCATGAACCACATGTTGTGTCGTACTTGTAAAGGCACATGTTCTAGCAGCACAGGTAGAGTATCCCGTATGAAATTATGATAACGTGCTCCATTGAGCGTAGGTGGAAGAACATGGGGTCCAATCAAGGCATCACCAACAATGTCTGCCCAAACGTTCACAGAAAATCTGTGTTGATGACGTGATTGCACAATTGCGTGCGGATTATCGTCAGCCCACACATGTTGATTGTGAAAATTTACAATTTGATCACGTTGGAATGAAGCCTCATCCGTAAAGAGAACATTTGCACTGAAATGAGGATTGACACATTGTTGGATGAACCATTCGCAGAAGTGTACCCGTGGAGGCCAATCAGCTGCTGATAGTGCCTGCACACGCTGTACATGGTACGGAAACAACTGGTTCTCCCGTAGCACTCTCCATACAGTGACGTGGTCAACGTTACCTTGTAAAGCAGCAACTTCTCAGACGCTGACATTAGGGTTATCGTCAACTGCACGAAGAATTGCCTCGTCCATTGCAGGTGTCCTCGTCGTTCTAGGTCTTCTCCAGTCGCGAGTCATAGGCTGGAATGTTCCGTGCTCCCTAAGACGCCGATCAATTGCTTCGAACGTCTTCCTGTCGGGACACCTTCGTTCTGGAAATCTGTCTCGATACAAATGTACCGCGCCACGGCTATTGCCCCGTGCTAATCCATATAACAAATGGGCATCTGCCAACTCCGCATTTGTAAACATTGCACTGACTTCGCATGTGGCCGCATCTCGTGGTCGTGCGGTAGCGTTCTCGCTTCCCACGCCCGGGTTCCCGGGTTCGATTCCCGGCGGGGTCAGGTATTTTCTCTGCCTCGTGATGGCTGGGTGTTGTGTGCTGTCCTTAGGTTAGTTAGATTTAAGTAGTTCTAAGTTCTAGGGGACTGATGACCATAGATGTTAAGTCCCATAGTGCTCAGAGCCATTTGAACCATTTGAACTTCGCATGTCAACATAAGCACCGAAGTCAACATTACCTTCCTTCAATTGGGCCAACTGGCGGTGAATCGAGGAAGTACAGTACATACTGACGAAACTAAAATCAGCTCAGACATGGAAATTAAGCGTTTCCGGACGTATGTCCACATAACATCTTTTCTTTATTTGTGTGTGAGGAATGTTTCCTGGAAGTTTGGCCGTACCTTTTTGTAACATCCTGTGTAAGACATTTCTTTCCAGGCCTTTGTAAAGTACACTTCGCTTTAGCTTTTGTTAAGACTTCAGGTTAGGGCAGAAGAGATAACTGAAGAGACGAATCTTGCTACCCTTAGAAGGATGTATCTACTTAAGCATCAAGTACAAAAAGAGGGCGATAGTCATATTTTCTAGCCGCTATTCCCGCTGGCTACCTTACTCACGCTCTGTGTGCTATGGTAAGATGAACCATCGTCACGCCCACCAGCATCGTTCAGACACGAAGTTAATTCACTCTCTTCACGAGCCGAGCACGCAATATTAAAGTCACGTATCCAGCTTGTTGCTTTCAATGCGCATTTTGACAGTTCTGTGATATTCTCTCCTATCTTTCCGCCGCGCGAGGTAGCCACGCTCTTAGGCGCCTTGTCACGGCGTGGGTGTGTATGCTGTCCTTAGCGTAAGCCAGTTTAAGTTGAATTAAGTAGTGTGTAGGCCTAGGGACCGATGATCTCAGTTGTTTGGTCCCATAGGAACTCACCACCACCACCACCTATCTTTCCGTGTACTTTCTACTTCTAATTAAATACTTTTGCGGTCACAGGTCATGTCCCCGAATTAGTAATGTAATTCTTTTTTATCGTCCCTACCAACCTCTACAAACGTCATACGTTAGCCTTATAATCCCTTGTTCACTCGTCAATGAGTCTGTACAAATATCAGTGCGTATTTCTCACGCCTAAAGATGATAAACCTAATTAATATAGTGACCATTTTTTCCGTTCATAGCTAGCAGCTCCCTTCTCCCATTAACATGTCTATGTGAGTGGCGTGGTACTCATTTGTTTCAAGCGTAATTGAGCCACTCTTCTAAATATTCATTGAAATAAGACGTTTTCCGTCATGCAGCAGTATCCTTATTTTAAATTAATTTGTGTGATCATTTGGGGTGATTCCTCACTCTGTTGGTCACGAGCATTTGATCCCTTGCGTTTTAGTGGTATGCTCCTACTACAACCGACACCCCACAAGTTTTTTCTTTGTAAACCAAACTAATCTTCCTTGAAGTTAGCTTCTACCAGCATTTCCATTCCTCTGTGAACAATTCCTGTCTGTATTTTGCAACCATGGTTTACTAAACTGAGACTTCCGCAATACTCACCGGTCACCTCTCGCCTTCTTTGGTACTGTAATTACTACATTCATCTTGATTTCTCCAGGGTATATCACCTCTCTCGTGTACCTTACATACGAGGTGGAACAGTTTTCTCGTAGCTTGCTTTCCCAGTAACCTCAGTAATTCTGAGAGAATTCGCCTTCTCCAGGGTTCTTATTCCGACTTGGATCTTTCAGTGCTCTGTCAAATTTTTTCGCAGTATCATATCTCTGACCTCATCTTCATTTAACTCCTCTTCCCCTTCTTTAGTATTGACTCCAAGTTCATTTCCATTGAACAGCACTATGAATAAGACTCTCCGTCAGAGATTTGAAATAACATTTTCAGACCAGTACCTGCTTAAGTCGCATATACACTCATGTTCACAAAAAAGCAGAACACCTTGAACGACTAGAGACAGGACGTTCATATTCAGAGGACGTGTTCATTAGTATGTTCTACACAAATGAGTAGCATTTCAGTCACCTTGGTTCAGCATGTGCCCTGTTGCCTCGTAGGGACAGGGTCCGCCAAGTGCCCTGATAACCTGTTCCATGCGTGATGGCATCGACACGCAGAAGGCGCGGATGGCGTTCTGTGGCATAGCCATCCATGCTGCAGTCACATGGTTTCCAAGTTCATCTGTTGTGGTGGGCATTGGGTCGCAGCGCTGTACAAATCATTTCACCATAATGAGATTTTCACTCTGCAGCGGAGTGTGCGCTGATATGCAACTTCCTGGCAGGTTAAAACTGTGTGCCCGACCGAGACTCGAACTCGGGACCTTTGCCTTTCGCAGGCAAGTGCTCTACCATCTGAGCTAACGAAGCACGACTCACGCCCGGTCCTCACAGCTTTACTGGCAGAAGTAAAGCTGTGAGGACCGGGCGTTAGTCGTGCTTCCGTGGCTCAGATGGTAGAGCACTTGCCCCCGAAAGGCAAAGGTCCCGAGTTCGAGTCTCGGTCGGTCACACAGTTTTAATCTGCCAGGAAGTTTCATTTCACCATATTCCACACATTTTCGAGTGACAACAAGTCTGATGATCTAGTGGGCCAGGGCAAAAGGCTGACATCCTGTGAAACCAAGAAGGCACGTGTTCATGCAGCAACATGTGGTCGTGCATTGTCTTGCTGAAAATTGGCGTCTGGGATGTTGCACAGAAAGGTTATCGCTACGGGTCGCAGGGTGTCGTTCACTTAGGTCACACTGGTCACAGTGTCCTGGGCATGCACCAACTGTAATTTGTGGCTGTTCCCAATAGTATCCTACACCATAATGACTTGAGTTGGCGCTCTATGAGCCGGCCGCTGTGGTCGAGCGGTTCTGGGCACTTCAGTCGCGAACCGCGCTGCTGCTGCGGTCGCAGGTTCAAATCCTGCCTCGGGCATGGATGTGTGTGCTGTCCTTAGGTTAGTTAGGTTTAAGTAGTTCTAAGTCTAGGGGACTGATGACCTCAGATGTTAAGTCCCATAGTGCTTAGAGCCATTTGAACCATTTGGCGCTCTATGTCTTGTGTGAATGCAGTGTGTGATGCCGCTTGCCCTATCTGTGGCGAATCAAAATGCAGGGATCATTTTCAAACAAACAGAACCTGAATTCGTCCGAAATGCAATTCCTGTCCCAAGACGTTGTCCCATGCCCCATTGCCGTCTAGTATGTTTCTGTACATTCATCAAAGGCAGACAGGGAAGTGGACGACGCACATGTAACCCATGCTGTATTAAACGGTGACGGACTGACACCCCCGATGGTGTACGGTGTGTTGCACTGATCCACTGTTGCGCCAGAACCGACGAGGACGCAGATCTATCATGCAATGCCTTTCGGATGAGGTGTCGATCTTCTCGGGAGTGGTCCATTTGGTACAACCTGATCCATCTCGCCGTGTTCTACGGCCTTGCGTGAGCCATTCTGACACACCCCTTGCACTGCCGAAACACTCTGTCCTAGACGAGCAGCAATTTCTAGGATGGCTGCACCACATTATCTCATATAAATGATGCGGCCTCTTTCAAACTAACTGATTTGACGACACTGTTCGCACATATGTCTGCGAGGCATCCTACACTTCTACTTAAGTGACATTGACCCCTTACCTTCGGTTTATAGCCGACAACGAGAGTAGCAGACACCTTACAGCAGTAGGTGCTGTTGCGCCGCGATATCGACGAAGTTCAAATGCTAATCATTACTGCAGAACATACTAATGTACATGTACTGTGAATATGAACGTCATCATCTCATTCAAGGTGTTCTGTTTTTTCTGAACGTTAGTGTACTTCGAAGCTGACCACTGTGTTCGTGAAAGTATAGGAAACCGCTGCTCCAGGATATTACTATCACCCGAGTTACTGGCGAACGGAACTGATGGTCGGCCACCGTTGCAGGCGCTGATTTGTGCAGACAGTCTCGAAACTGATTACAAATTAAAGTGTTTTGCATCACCTAGGTATCTATGAACTTTGGTGGGCTAATGTTTAAGAGGTGTAGGAAATGAACTAATGAGCCTTATAAAAGGTACTCTAGTGAAATTAAAACCTGCTGCTCGTGTTTTGTGCCATTCTTCGCTGGCACCCTCATGAAGTCATTCAATGCGGGCGGATGGTTCCTGCAACAATACACTGCGTGTTTCAACTGACCCCAACCATGCTCAGTCGGTTTTCTGTCAGCAGATAACATAAACTAGTCCATTAAGTTGATTCCAGCCTCCTGGGAGAGAGAGTTCACGATGTAGGAGCGATGTTTTCGTGCGTAATCGTGTTAACAGATGAACACATCGCCGAAATGTTGACTGAAGGAGTGGATAATGTGTTTGAGTACCCTGTCCCGAAACTCCACAACCATCAAATTATGCTCGATATCAATGTGAGATGTCCAGCATTTGAACTTCATATCAACCCATAACATGACTGACCCATCTAGCCGTCCAACCAACGGAGCTACATGACTCAGATATGGTTCAAATGGCTCTGAGCACTATGGGACTTAACTTCTGAGGTCATCAGTTCCCTAGAACTTAGAACTACTTAAACCTAACTAAGCTAAGGACATCACACACATCCATGCCCGAGGCAGGATTCGCACCTGTGACCGTAGCGGTCGCGCGGCTCCAGACTGTAGCCCCTAGAACCGCTCGGCCACCCGGCCGGCTGACTCAGTTATGCACTGGAATCTGATCACCTTCACATTCCTATACGACAATCAATAGCAGCAGACAAACCTTCCACAAGTCGGTGGAGAGAAGCTGATACCATTGATTCCCACATTCTTCATGCACCACGACTCTGGAATGGGGTATTTGTACTGTTGTTCTGTTGTACTCCTAGAAGCTAGATCGATGATGTGCAGACGATTGTGCAGGGTGCATCATGGGCTAATGTGTCGTTTACATATGGCAAATAATTATTGGAAACTCGAATCTCTTTAATTCTCTGCGTTCTGTACTATCAACATTTATTGACATAGTGACAGTAATACGGTTCATAAAATTAGATGTCTTAATGTATCTGTTTCACTCTACAAATAATACACGTAGCATACACCTATTCAGTCGGAAAACTTTTGAGATTGTATTAACAAAAAAATAGGGAAACATTAAGATGGTGGTTACAATGCTTTAGGTGTTCTACATAGTCTCTCCTCCCCCTCCCCCTTGCGTACAATGCACAGAACGTTCATACGACCAAGTGAGACTGTCAGAATAGTCTTTCTTTGTGATGTTGTTTAACCTGTGTATGTCAGTCATATCTTCAAACTACTGACCCTTCGTGTGAATTTCTGCACTTTGTTGTTTTGTGGTAGGTTCATATTGATAAAACCAAATCTCGTCTCATGTAATCGTTATTGCAGAATAGCACTGTCCGCATTTTACATTTCTATAAAGTCACAGCAGGTGTCAAAGGTCACAGCAGGTGTCAATGTATCATTGATTTTTTCCAGGAGACAAGGTTGTGGGGCCAACTTTGCACTCCCTTTTCTCTTCTTCAAAATATTCTGGAGAATGTCTTGAACATCTGATTTCGAAATAGTGTTCCATTGTGATTTATGACGCAACAACATTTACACACTGCAGTCGCACATCCACTATCTAACGATGCCTGCTTTCAACTGACGTCTAATGCACATATGTTGTTAGTTACAGCTGCCACCATAGTTACAGCACTGACGTCCTTATATGGCGTGAATAAAAACAGTCCTAGAACTTTTCGGATAAACAGCAAATTTACAATGAGACGTTTTGAATGAAAGTACTGGATATTTGTGCAATATAGATGGACGTTATCTTTTATGGTATCACTGATTGCTTCATCAGTGGTAACATTATGGAGACAGATCTTTGTTTATGACGAAAAAATATGTATGTTGGTTTGACAAGTGACAACGAGCTACACAACAGCTCATTCATTCAGAAGATCCACGATGGTGAGAACCATTACTGTAGACACAAATAATCATGTGTAACATTTGAGGTGTTGAGATCAAAAGCGGGACTTGTAATCTTTTTGAGGTTTATGAGTTATTACTGTAGTTGTTATTTTCACACTATTCCGCATCTGTTGGTTCTGAAACGGTGCTTGTTCAGTGATTTTCTCCCTGTTTAAGCCAGTGTTGAAATTTCGTTTTGTGCTGAAAGAGGACTTGTCACAGAGACAAGCTCTCTATTGCATGAAAGAACTTGAGGAGTGGTGGCAGATTTAATAGGGTTACATCATTACGAATATATGACTTACGGTTTTTTATTATAATAAATCGATCGTGTCGTTTGTCTATCTGCAGGCTGAAGTTACCTTCAAGAAAAATATGGAATGCAATAAAGCTTTTATTGCACTCTATGGCATAACAAAACGCCAAGTGGAGGAACTGTGATGTCTAATTCGAGAAGGAGTGACTTCCCCTCATGATGGTCGTGGTAGACATCAAAATCATTATCCGGTTCCAGAAAATACTAATGTCATGATAGCGCAATCCATAAAAGTGTTTTTCAGTAAGGCTAGCGCATTATGGATTTTGTGGTAGCAAGAAGAGATACCTCTCAAGTTCTTTATCTATGAAGACAATGTGGGAAATGTTTCTTGAAAAATACAAACGCAAAAGTACATGATTTACAGGTCTTAAACTAACACTAATCACCGTGGGTTGTTCAAACCAACGGAACAATATCATTATTTTTATCGTTATTTCAAGAATCATTACAAATATGGCATTGGCCATCCTCAAGTAGATGCCTGTGGTGAGTGTGATAGGCCTAAATGTAAGACTGAAGGAGAGAATAACCCTCCTATCAAGACTGCAGCGTAAAATGAGTTGCAACTCCATAGGCTTCTGGCATGTCAGTTCTACGATAACATGACATGTTGTGAAAAATTTTTATGGGGAGAAGAACTGGGAATATCAGAATTGGTCACATTCGATTTCATACGAGTGCCTGTTCCACACATACTAGTAACTGATATACTCTGCTTTGACTGTGGATACTGTATCACAGATACAATCCCTTTGACTGTTCAGAGATGTCACTAAACCCGCCCAAAGATGTAAACAACCACGCATAAGCAGCGCCTATTAGGCGGAGGGGGTCCGACAGCCGAACAGTTCCAGTCATTCCACCAGGAAGGAGGTACACGGCTCGTGTTGTCTGTAGTTCAACCATGCCTAGACGGTCAATACCGCGGTTCGATCGAATCCGCATTGTTACTTTGTGCCAGGAAGGACACTCAACAAGAGAAGTGTCTAGGAGTCGCAGAGTGAACCAAAGAGATGTTCGGACATGGAGGAGATACAGGGAGACAGGAACTGTCGATGACATGCCTCGCTCAGAACACCCAAGGGCTACTACTGCAGTAAATGATTGCTACCTACGGATTATGGCTCGGAGGAGCCCTGACAGCAACGCCACCATGTTTAATAATGATTTTTTTGCAGCCACAGGACGTCGTGTTACAACTGAAACTGTGCGCAATAGGCTGCATGATGCGCAACTTCACTCCCTGCGTCCATGGCGAGGTCAATTTTTGCAAACCACGACACCATGCAGCGCGGTACAAATGGGCCCAGTAACATGCCGAATGGACCGCTCAGGATTGGCATCACGTTCTCTTCACCGATGAGTGTCACATATGCCTTCAAATAGACAATCGTCGGAGACGTGTTTGGAGGCAACCCGTTCAGGCTGAACGCCTTAAACACACTGTCCAGCGAGTGCAGCAGGGTGGAGGTTCCCTGCTGTTTTAGGGTGGCATTATGTGAGGCCAACGTACGCCGCTTGTGGTCATGGAAGGCGCCGTAACGGCTGTACGATACGTGAATGCCATCCTCCAACCGGTAGTGCAACCATATCAGCAGCATATTGGCGAGGTATTCGTCTTCATGGACGACAATTCGCGAGCCAGTCGTGCACATCTTGTGAATGACTTCCTTCGGGATAACCATATCGCTAGACTAGAGTGGCCAGCATGTTCTTCAGACATGAACCCTATCGAACATGCCTAGGATAGATTGAAAAGCGCTGTTTATGGACGACTTGGCTCACAATCCACTCTGAATCGTCGTTGAGGAGTGGGACAATCTAGACCCACAGTGCCTTGATGAGCTTGTGGATAGTATGCCACGGCGAATACAGGCATGCATGAATGCAAGACGTGCTAACCGAGCTGATGCTAAACTTTTTTTGATGTGTGTATATTTGGTATTCAGAGATTTTCTGACAATAAAGCATTCATCTATATGTATGATGAAGTAACCGAAATGGATGTTCGTAATACAGTTGCTTCTCTTCATATGAATTTCATAATGAAACATGTGGCCTCTTGCGTGAGAACTTTGTATGCATTTTCAGATGCCTGTGCAGGTCACAACAGGTTAATTAACCAAGGTTTTCCACATGTCCCCAACCTGTGGACATTTCTACAATGGTTGTGATAGTGATTTTACAAGCCTGGAATTATGATACAGGAAACAGGACACAGTGCATGCTCCCCACCAACGGTTCACAGTACCACAAAAAGCGAGGAAACATATGCATCTTGAACTGTGCACACAAGACGCATTTCTTGACCGTCAGAAACATCAACATTCATTTCTTAAGAAGTCTATAACTGTGAAATGAGAAAAATGAGCTGTAACACAACACAAAGTATTTGAGTACAATGTTCAGTCGAAATGCGCTTCCATTTCTCCCAGTAGCAGTGGAATGGCGAAATATGAATTTCGTCTGGTTAACACAGGGGTAGACCCTCATTTTCATAATGTACTGGGATCATACATGGATGTTATTCCACTGAAACTGGAGAAACTACAAGATGTTTCACACATGATTGATGTTATCTCCTTCCATTTTCGTTAGAATTTTAATAATATTCTAAAGAAATGTGCCATTAATAAGGTGAGTTGTGGATGGGAAGATAATGACTCTGGAAATGAAGTTTGGGACAGTGATCAAGAGTGACAAGTTTATGAATGTATATGTCTGTCAAAATAAACAGTGTTGTTTAATAAGTAAAAAACGTGGAATTAGCTCTCCCACATTATAAGCCAAGGATACTGACTTCCATTATATTGTCTGTTTTGATATTTCTTGTTTATTTATGAATGTTTAGGAATGTGTATGAACATGTTGAAATGATTAAAGAGAACATTTTGCTTGAAAATATACTTATTTTCGTTACATGATATTTACGATGAAATTAGTGTTGTTTAAATCAAAAAGGGGATGTGTTGGTCATTTGCTGTTACCATTTTCTATTATTTGCCTTATTCTATGATTGCAGATTTTGATATAAGATTGTACTCCTTATTCAAGATTGTACAGTTTTTTCAATAAGTCTCAAAACAAAAGTTGAGTGACATGCCTCCTTTTGATCTCAACTCATCATTTAAATTTCATGGAAAAAGGTAATATATACAGAGATACTACACTCCTGGAAATTGAAATAAGAACACCGTGAATTCATTGTCCCAGGAAGGGGAAACTTTATTGACACATTCCTGGGGTCAGATACATCACATGATCACACTGACAGAACCACAGGCACATAGACACAGGCAACAGAGCATGCACAATGTCGGCACTAGTACAGTGTATATCCACCTTTCGCAGCAATGCAGGCTGCTATTCTCCCATGGAGACGATCGTAGAGATGCTGGATGTAGTCCTGTGGAACGGCTTGCCATGCCATTTCCACCTGGCGCCTCAGTTGGACCAGCGTTCGTGCTGGACGTGCAGACCGCGTGAGACGACGCTTCATCCAGTCCCAAACATGCTCAATGGGGGACAGATCCGGAGATCTTGCTGGCCAGGGTAGTTGACTTACACCTTCTAGAGCACGTTGGGTGGCACGGGATACATGCGGACGTGCATTGTCCTGTTGGAACAGCAAGTTCCCTTGCCAGTCTGGGAATGGTAGAATGATGGGTTCGATGACGGTTTGGATGTACCGTGCACTATTCAGTGTCCCCTCGACGATCACCAGTGGTGTACGGCCAGTGTAGGAGATCGCTCCCCACACCATGATGCTTGGTGTTGGCCCTGTGTGCCTCGGTCGTATGCAGTCCTGATTGTGGCGCTCACCTGCACGGCGCCAAACACGCATACGACCATCATTGGCACCAAGGCAGAAGCGACTCTCATCGCTGAAGACGACACGTCTCCATTCGTCCCTCCATTCACGCCTGTCACGACACCACTGGAGGCGGGCTGCACGATGTTGGGGCGTGAGCGGAAGACGGCCTAACGGTGTGCGGGACCGTAGCCCAGCTTCATGGAGACGGTTGCGAATGGTCCTCGCCGATACCCCAGGGGCAACAGTGTCCCTAATTTGCTGGGAAGTGGCGGTGCGGTCCCCTACGGCACTGCGTAGGATCCTACGGTCTTGGCGTGCATCCGTGCGTCGCTGCGGTCCGGTCCCAGATCGACGGGCACGTGCACCTTCCGCCGACCACTGGCGACAACATCGATGTACTGTGGAGACCTCACGCCCCACGTGTTGAGCAATTCGGCGGTATGTCCACCCGGCCTCCCGCATGCCCACTATACGCCCTTGCTCAAAGTCCATCAACTGCACATACGGTTCACGTCCACGCTGTCGCGGCATGCTACCAGTGTTAAAGACTGCGATGGAGCTCCGTATGCCACGGCAAACTGGCTGACACTGACGGCGGCGGTGCACAAATGCTGCGCAGCTAGCGCCATTCGACGGCCAACACCGCGGTTCCTGGTGTGTCCGCTGTGCCGTGCGTGTGATCATTGCTTGTACAGCCCTTTCGCAGTGTCTGGAGCAAGTATGGTGGGTCTGACACACCGGTGTCAATGTGTTCTTTTTTCCATTTCCAGGAGTGTACAATTCTGAGTAATTTCAAAAGTTTTAATTCATCTTATTTCCTTAACTAAGCAAGGTATCTTGTTAAGCCTTAAATAATAAATAAGTTAATATTTACATTTAAAAATTAAGCACAAACATGTTAACCTAAAGAATTACATTTTTTCTTAAGAAACTAGATATCTTAGGATACGATTAACATTTCATTTCTACAAATAACTCAACAATAATTATGATACATTAACTATAATTTATTTGTAAATCAACCTAAATCGAGACATGTAAATAAAAAGTTTGATATACCCCGATAAATTTTGATATACCCTGATAATAAGATACAAAATATTAAATTTACTTCAACAAATGTAAATTAATATTTCATAAATCATTTACATTACCAGAAAACTAAAATGTGAAAAATCAGTTCTACAAAATACACTAACAAGGAAACATCACCAACTTGACTTCAAATTTTAAGGAGAAGAAAGCACATGTGTAAGGCAACAGTCCCAGCAATCGATTCTGCTCGAAAATTTTCGTGACAGAATACTGTTATCACCTTATGAATGTACTGCTTTTAAAGTTTGGGCGCGCTAGTTTGTCAATCGCTTTGCACCACTGCAGCCACCTAATACCTGACTGTAAAGTACTGTGCTGTGGAGTGACTAAGATGTTTGTGATCATAATGTCTGTGAACCAACAAGCGATAGGGCGTCATCTGTAAGAGCAGTATGGAATGACGCTAAAGAACGAGAGGTCCTGAAAGTAGTGACTGGTAAGCATCATTGTATTTATCAATTCATATAACTTCAATGCAAGACAAATGAAAGCATGTAGAGCTTGCTTTATGCTATTATTTATATCTGACAAGATCCTCAAACGAACCCTTAGATTACTAAAACATAAAACAGAGGATACTTTAGTTTCTGTACTGCCAGTACCACCAGGTAGAGCAAGATACTGTCAACTACTGGATATATCTGGATTCTTCGTATTCAAAGCATTTGTCCATAGGTTTAACAGCTCAGTACGCCTTCTGGCCATCAATATGAACTTCAGCCAGTGTAACATCATCCTTCAAATACAGTTCTTTCCTTACGGAGAGTTATGTGCACCAGTATTTCAGCCAGTGTTCCAGTATACTTGATATCGAAATGGTTGTACCAGTGACTGGCTAGATCACTTTAAACATCCAGTGAAATACTGTTTTCACACTGCTAATGTGATGTGTTCACTGTGTCAAAGTGTGTGGTTTCTAATCTGTAGCTGGTCCCAGAATCTCTCTGAAAATCGTTATGTAGAGTTCCACAAATGCAGTGTAATGAATGAAATAAATGAGGGTGTCAAAAGCTTAGCGCTATTTAATTATCAACATAACTGTTGTGTGCTGTTTTCTTTGGACTGAAAACCTAATACTGTTAAAGTGATATGCATTTGTATGAGATGTGCTTTCTTCGCCATGATTCACATGGTTAAATTGTAAATCGAAAATCATTAATTTCATTTTACAATACTTCTTAAGTTGATGAAGTTTATTCATTTTGATACGCCGAACACCAGTACGAGAATGTTCTTAAAATAATATTTGAAGCATATGTGTGTAAGGTATGTACAAATATTACTCACCCCTTTCTTGCATATGATAATGTGTATTATCAAACATGATTTGAAACATGTTGATCACACATTAGCCCCTCTCCTTCCCTTGCCTTCAACATCCTGCAAATAAGAGGACTCTGGTTGTCACTCCACTGCACAGCAGTCAGTGGTCGGACATCCGGAAGTTCATAACTGCATACTATCAGAATTATGGCCCATATTTTGGCGTGGGGTCGATTCCTGTGGCCGATTTCTCACACGTATGTTTTTTCTTCTTAAAATATGGCAACAAGTTGGTGGCGTTTCCTTCTAAGACTATAGAATACGGCAAAATTATTTCTACTAAATAATCAAATGAAGAATAATGTAATATAATATAATTAGTAATTAAGGCATTGTTTTGCACAGACAGATTTTCAATGTGTGTGAAATACAGAACATCTAGCAGTAATGATTAAAGAACAGATTCAAAACTTCACAAATTGTAACTAAAAGAAAAATAATCATTACCAAAAAATTTTTTAATTATTTTTAAATCAGTATAACAATAAACACAAATTATAAAGACAAAACTCGACAGTAACATGAATGAATGAACCAACAATCAACAGTTATTTAACAAATAAGAGGCGGTTAAAAATAGTTACAAATATAATATATTAACATAAAGACAGTCCAAAGGAATTAAAGTAATCATTACTATAAGAACAAACCATTGGAACTAAAATAAAGAGACATAAAGCCCCTTCACAAACAGAAAACACTAAAACAATAACTGGAAAAAATAATCATAATCAAATTCAATAAGAAAAATAATAATTAATGTAAAGAACACTTTATTTAATCTCAAAAATTTATCAATAAATGTTTATGTTTTGAAGAAAACGTGTAAACACCAGCAAAATAAACCAATGAAGAAGTAAAGATAGAAAATATAAACATTAGTTTCAATAGTTTAAAAAATACTAGGTGTGTAAACTGAAAATACCTCTAGTTTCTTCTTTTAAATCTTCAGGGGTAGGAAAATTTTCTTATCCTCATACCTATATTTTTATAAACTAACCCCTGATATATTAATTTTGTTAAATTAAGTTCATCATGTGGCAATAATACTTTTTTATTATTCTATAAAACTTCCATTTCGTTTGATAACAGAAACAATAATAAATAGTTATTGATTATTATATGTTTTATTTTTAACATTTCTTGGTGCTGTATTAGTTTTACTTATTTACATTACCAGAGATGCCTTAAATGCAATATTTAAACCAAATCCGTTACTATAAAGTTAAATTTAATAATATGAATTATCATTACATGTACATTCATCGTTCTAGCTATAATGATATTGGCAGATACTCTTAAAAATACTGAAATTATAAATATTAAAAATTCAATGAATGGTCAAGAAATACCAGTATCCTTAGAGAAATTATATAATAACCCAGCATTCATTATTACAATTATAATAATCTTTTATTTGAACCCATTCATGAAATAACTACACTAATGAATAAACCTTTATGACTAAGACACCCATTATCTAAAATTACTAATAATTCTTCAGTTGACTTACCAGCACCAACAAATATTTAATTTTGATAAAATTTTGGATCACTATTTGGGATATGGTCAGCAATTCAAATTGGAACTGGATTATTTTTGGCTGTACAATACACCTCAAATATTGAAATAGAAATTAGAAGTGTAATACATGTATGTTGAGATGTAAATAATGGTTGAATTTTTTGAACATTACATGCAAATGGGGATTCTATAGTATTTATTTGAATTTATTATATGTAGGGCAAGGAACTAATAATGGATCATATATTTATATACACATATGGTACAGTAATTTTATTTTGAGTTATAACAGCTGAATTTATAGGATATGTTCTACATTTAGGTAAAATGTCCTTTTGAGGTGCAACAATAATTAGAAACCTATTACCAGCAGTTCCATATTTAGAAACAAACTTAATTCAGTGAGTAGGAAGAGGGTTTGCTGTTGACACTACTACTATAAACCGAATTTTTGCATTTCATTTTGTATATCCATTTATTATTGCAGCTGTAGTTGTACTTCATTTATCTTTCTTCACCAAATAGGGTCTAATAGCACTTTCAGGTTGAATGGGGTATTGAAAAAATTCCATTTCACCCATATTTTGCATTCAATGACTGTACTATAGTTGTACTAGAAAAATCGTTAGTATGTACATTATGTTTAACTCACCATTATCTCATACAAGAGCTGGACAATTTCATTCCAACTAATCCTCTCATAACACCAGTTTGTATTCAACCAGAATGATACTTCATATTTCCTTATGCACTTTTACTTTAATCCAAATAAGTTAGAAGATGTTATTGCATTATTTCCGTCAGTTGGAATGTTAATAACCCTATCATTTAATAATAAAACACAATTTCTTAATATTCTATTTTATCCTATTAATCAAATCATATTTTGAATTATTGAATGAACCATTTTCGTAATGAACCAGTTCAACAACCTTATGTTGTAACAAGACAAATCTTAACAATTTATTTTACCTACTTCTTAATTATTGTTCATTTTGCAATGCTTGACATAAATTAATTAAGGAATAAACACCAAATAAGTTAATTAGCTTAGGAAAAGCACATGTTTTGTAAACATAAAACTAGAGGCTCAACTTTTCTTTTAAATTCTTCTTAAAAAATTTCACAAAATAAGTGAAAGGAACAAAATTTTTAGATGAATAAGGTAAATAAAAAAATTTAAAGCTACAGGTAAAAAACAAGTAAATATCTTCATTTGACACAACAAAACCATGGTAATGTTCGCTGACCATAAATAAACCCAGATGATATAACAGGAAGTTTAATAATAAATATAAAACAGTAAAAGTCACCGCATAAACAAATTAAAGCCAATGGCATACATATAAAAACAATTCTAGTATACTCTGCCAAAAATTAAAGTAAAACCAGCTGCACCATATTTGATATTAAATTCTAAATCTAATTCAAATTGTTCTCCAGCAAAATCAAAATGGGTTTGATTAGTCTCGACCAACCAAACACGAAGCAAAACAAGATGAAGCTTAACAACAAGAGAATAATAAATCAACAATAAAACCGACAAAAATCGGACATAATAAAAATACTAATTAAAATAATTAAAGTTAATAAGCTCAAAGCTAATCTAACCCCATATGAAACAGTCTGAGCAACAGAATGGAAAGAACCTTGTAAACAATAGTATGTGTCTGATGATCAACCAGTAATTATTACAGTGTATGCATCCAATCTAATACGATATAAAAAGAAAAAATAAGAAAAAACACATTTAGGTTAAATAAGGAAAAATCACCCAAACAGCCAAAGAAATTATTAAATGGAAAACAGGGGAAAAATAGTAATGTTAGTAATTTGATATAATAGAAACAGGTTGCTCCTTAGAGATTAATTTAACTTTATCATTAAAAGGCTGAGGAAGACCAACAAAAGCTAGCTTATTTTTGCCCTTTCGAATTTGATACAACCTAACACCTTACATCTGAATAAAGTTCAAAAAGGCACATTAATTAAAATACCTAAAATAAGAACTTTTTTACAAATGTAAATAAATATAAATGTGTCAATACCGTTTGCAGAAAAATCTACATAAATGGATTCTAAATCTGATACATTAATCTGCCAAATTAGCAATCAACTAATATTAATCAATAAAATAAAAAATATTTTGTCCACATAGTCCTTTCATACTATGATGAGTAAATAAACTTAGGATAGAAGCTGATTTGGCTCATACAAGTCTGAACTCAGTGCATGTAAGAATTTAAAATTCGCACAGTCTGAAGCACTTGGCTCCTGCATCCAAAATGTTTCTTAATACATCAAGGTCTCAATCAGCTTTGTCAGTATGATCTCTCTCATACAACTACGCTGTTATCGCTAAGCTAACTTAATCATAAGATCATAAACTACAGATCACAATTGATGTAAATCAACGATTTAATAATAAAGAGTTTAATTGTTACCATGTCATCTGAACAAAACAATATCATTAAATATACAAAGACTAACTACAAAATATGTAAAAAGAATAGTTAAGTTCTACAGGGTCTTCTCTACAGATTAATTTAAGCTTTTTGACTTAAAAGTTAAATTCAAATATTTATTAAAAGACAGTTAATTTCTTGTCAAGCCATTCTTTCCAGGTACTAGTTAAGAGACTAATGATTATGCTACCACTGCACAGCCAACATACCACAGCTCATCACAATTTTTTCTCAGTGAGCATGTCAGACCTCAAAACATTATCAGTTGGGCATCTTTTTTATAAACAGGTGAAAATCAATATTGCCTAGTTCCTTATAACAAATTATCAACAACGAAAATTAAAAGCAAATTAAACATACTAATTTCACCATTACAATGATTAGTCAATTACATCCAATATCTTAATATAATCTCTAAAATTATCATACAATAAATTTAAAAACCAAGTAAAATGTAATGGCAAAGATAGCTGGTTTTACTCTTATTATTGCATTTTAAAATGGATGACTAATAGGTTAATAACTTTAAACCTTATCCCTTAAAGAATAAATAAGTTGATATTTATATTTAAAAAATTAAATATAAAGACATTAACTTTAAAAAATCAATTTTTTCTTAAGAAACTAGACATGCTAGGAAAGAACCATTTCATTTCTACAAATTATCAACATGATACATTAACTATAAATTATTAGCAAATTAATCTAAATCGAGACAAGTAAATAAATACCAAAATTTTGATAACCCCTTACATAAAATTTTATTTAAAATTTTCTTTAGCAAATTTAAATCAATATTTCATAATCCACTTACATTAACCAGTAAGCTACAATACGAAAAATCAATCCCACAAAATACAATAAGACAATACAATACAATGACATTCTTTCTATTGTATAATTAAATAAATATAAATCTAATATAATATAGTTAATAATCAAGACTTCCTGATTTACACAGAAAATTTTCAGAATATGTAAAATACTTTACTGATAAGTTATATCTTGAACCTCTTCCTGGATGCACTTTCCGGTACATCCACTGTAAAGTGGCTTATCTCATCGAAATTGAAACAACCTTACAAAAAATGTAATAGAATAATCAATAATGAAAGCGAGTGGCGAAGTGTACACACATCAGAGCCATTATCAGTTAAACTAACTACCCTAAATTAGTAATAAATCTACTTTCATGAACATTTTTTCACTGTCAATTCCATTGTAAACAAAAATCTATTGTAACCCACCTCCTCTTAATTATAAGCTACATCTTCACCTGAAATACTTTATTATTATAAATTAAGAGAATTATAGCTGTAAAAAGATTCTCTGACAATGGAGATGTACAGTCAAATAAATTAAGCAGAGTCAATCATATTATTAATTGCGGGGTAGGTTCCTCTGAATGGAATGAGATACTGCCAAATTCTTTGCATTTAAAGACCTTAACTAATAGTTTAAAATAATAGGATGCCTGGTCCTAGTACATTATTTTAGTATCACAGACTCAGAAAGAGAAAAACAATTTAACATTTCACCTTACAACTTTATAATTTAACTATTTGAGGTTATGTTGTCTTGTGTAATAATCCTGTTTCCCTCTTATTGAGTGATCATGTACATTTTTATAAAATATTTGATTGTTACTTTCCCCCGCCATGTCAACATTCTGATGTAATTCAGTGAGTGTACTAACATAATATTGTCTTGCATAAGATCTACGTGACCCTGTGGGTGTTTAATAATCTGTTTCTAGATGTTCTGCCAAGTTGTATTTAATTTTATGCACAGACACAGCTGTCTTCTTCAGGTGCTGTGACTTTCGCTGTATGTGTACTTACTGCCTGGACTTCAAGCAACCTGTTTTGTAGGAGTCCAGTTAGCGAGTACAAATTCAGCAAGACTCGCAGCACCTGAAGAACATGACAGGTTCAGTCATCAAAATGTTGTGCATAAAATGGAAAGAAACAAATCAGCAGAACACCCAGAAGCAAGTCAGTAATCAATCATGCCAAGAAAATTTGAGAGATCAAATACTTGGATGGTATTTTGACTGCACACCTCACTGCCATTTTCTGAAATATTGTTTTCTATTAGTCAGCGAATGCATTTTTTCATACATGTGTTGAATTTGATAGATGTAGGAATACAAGAATGTAGCAGTGTCCTGACAACTTATTTAGCCACAGCATTTGCTATTTTTTAAGTAAGGAAGATCTGTGTTTACAAAGTGCATCTATATATCCCAACCAAATGAAGTGCTTACCTGCAATATTTCCTAAACTTACTTTCTTAAATGCTTTTGTATTTATTTTAATATTTACATTTTAAACTTCACTCTGGTTTGGAGGTCTATATACATTGTTTTACAATGATGTAGAAGAAGTTTGTCTAGTAATATATACTTATTTAATTCAAGAGCTCTTCTTTTTCAAGTTCCTCCTTCATCTTAGCTACATAGATGGCTGTAATATCACCAGTGTACATTGTAGTTTTATGACTTATGCTGTCTGCAAAATAAATTATGTGGAGAATGAGTAGTATTGGCCTAGTAAAGAATCTTGTGGCACACCATATTTGATAATTTATCGCTCAGTTCTGTGACTGATTATATTTCTCTCATTAATGTGTCTGATTTCAGTGTACCATTGCTTATTTGTCATGTTTAATTTTGTTATACCATAGTATTTCCCTTGAATGCCATACACATACAATTTTAACATTATCTTGGAATGGCAGCTCAGAACATCTTCAACTTAATCTGTTGTTCCAGTTATCATTGACTTTCATTATCTGAAACTATGTTGTGATGAATCCAGTACTTTAAATTTTGTTACAAAATGTAAAATTCTATTCGTTATTGTCATTCCATAGTTTTTTTTACAAAAATTGAAATCAATGAAGAAATAAATAATCAATAATATGGGCCAATAGTTTCCTAATACACCTCTTTTCCCTTTCTTAAATATTAGCTTCTCTCTGCATGTTAGTAGTGACCTCTAGAAAATACACTCCTGGAAATTGAAATAAGAACACCGTGAATTCATTGTCCCAGGAAGGGGAAACTTTATTGACACATTCCTGGGGTCAGATACATCACATGATCACACTGACAGAACCACAGGCACATGGACACAGGCAACAGAACATGCACAATGTCGGCACTAGTACAGTGTATATCCACCTTTCGCAGCAATGCAGGCTGCTATTCTCCCATGGAGACGATCGTAGAGATGCTGGATGTAGTCCTGTGGAACGGCTTGCCATGCCATTTCCACCTGGCGCCTCAGTTGGACCAGCGTTCGTGCTCGACGTGCAGACCGCGTGAGACGACGCTTCATCCAGTCCCAAACATGCTCAATGGGGGACAGATCCGGAGATCTTGCTGGCCAGGGTAGTTGACTTACACCTTCTAGAGCACGTTGGGTGGCACGGGATACATGCAGACGTGCATTGTCCTGTTGGAACAGCAAGTTCCCTTGCCGGTCTAGGAATGGTAGAACGATGGGTTCGATGACGGTTTGGATGTACCGTGCACTATTCAGTGTCCCCTCGACGATCACCAGAGGTGTACGGCCAGTGTAGGAGATCGCTCCCCACACCATGATGCCGGGTGTTGGCCCTGTGCGCCTCGGTCGTATGCAGTTCTGATTGTGGCGCTCACCTGCACGGCGCCAAACACGCATACGACCATCATTGGCACCAAGGCAGAAGCGACTCTCATCGCTGAAGACGACACGTCTCCATTCGTCCCTCCATTCACGCCTGTCGCGACACCACTGGAGGCGGGCTGCACGATGTTGGGGCGTGAGCGGAAGACGGCCTAACGGTGTGCGGGACCGTAGCCCAGCTTCATGGAGACGGTTGCGAATGGTCCTCGCCGATACCCCAGGAGCAACAGTGTCCCTAATTTGATGGGAAGTGGCGGTGCGGTCCCCTACGGCACTGCGTAGGATCCTACGGTCTTGGCGTGCATCCGTGCGTCGCTGCGGTCCGGTCCCAGGTCGACGGGCACGTGCACCTTCCGCCGACCACTGGCGACAACATCGATGTACTGTGGAGACCTCACGCCCCACGTGTTGAGCAATTCGGCGGTACGTCCACCCGGCCTCCCGCATGCCCACTATACGCCCTCGCTCAAAGTCCGTCAACTGCACATACGGTTCACGTCCACGCTGTCGCGGCATGCTACCAGTGTTAAAGACTGTGATGGAGCTCCGTATGCCACGGCAAACTGGCTGACACTGACGGCGGCGGTGCACAAATGCTGTGCAGCTAGCGCCATTCGACGGCCAACACCGCGGTTCCTGGTGTGTCCGCTGTGCCGTGCGTGTGATCATTGCTTGTACAGCCCTCTCGCAGTGTCCGGAGCAAGTATGGTGGGTCTGACACACCGGTTTCAATGTGTTCTTTTTTCCATTTCCGGGAGTGTACCTCCCCCTACTGTAGTGTTCAACAAATCACTTAAGGACTTTAGTATGGGTTTCCTGCATTCCTCTATGAAATGTGATGTAACATCACCTAAGCCAGATGCATATTTGACATTTGGTTGCTATATAAGGATGGAAACCCTTTCTCAGTTGGTGTGATGATTGCAGTGGTGTGACTCATTCATGGAATTTTTGGTATTTTACTCATGCCATCTGTTTTACTTCATCTTATCAATTTATCTCATATGTTGAAAGTGTTTACTGTTCCTTAAGAGCTACATCACATTTATAATGTTTCAGTTGGCATATAGTCTCCGACTGTTTTCACACTTTTCCCTTTTTCAATCACTTATAAAGAACCATAAATCTTTTGAGCAGTTCTCTGCTTTATGTCGAAATTGTCTCAATGAAAAAGTCCTTTGTTTCTCTGAAAAATCCACAATACTCTATCCTTTTTATTTTATGCAGAACATTATATCCCTCAGTCTTTTCTTCCTAGATAGGTCATAATACACTTTCAGATTATGTATTACATTGATTAAATTTCAAGTACTGCAGCTTTCCTTTTTTTTACTGCAAGCAAGAGTTTTGTTGGTAGGATATATAATAATGTAATAATAGCCTAATAAAGTAAAACTTATCTCATTTAGTATTTATGTGACTGTGTGAATATACTGCTTTCAACTTTTCAGTCATTAACATGTTTTTAACAGAACTATGTTTTGTAATTTAACTTGACTTTTCTGTTATTATCTGTATTGCTAAGTGGCTTCTGCTGTACAAGCTGCAACACTTCATCATAGGGCCTGACATTTCAATTTACTATTTCTTTACTACCGACTATATTCACAAAACAGGTTGACAACTGTATCCATATATAGCACTGAATGTACGAGGTGTGACAATACAGTAATGAGACTGATTATCTTTGCAAGGTGTGGCAACCCTGCAGGCTTATGTAGGCACAATATCTTTGACCTTCGTCTATAAGCTGCTTCTAGTCCAAGCGGTACATCGATGCAACTGCTCAGTCGTGAGTTGTGCTGTAATAAGTTAACACATGTTTGTGCCTCTCATCACGAAAATGGAACCATGTAATATTGCGCAATGATATGCCATTCCTTTTTGCCTTAAATTGGGTGGAAACGCTACGACAACTTATGGTAAGCTTCAGAGAGCTTTTGGAGAGGAGGTTATGTCAAAAATGGAGTGCAAATTACCCAGACAATATTTATCCAGTGTTTCACTGTGAGAGCACTTAATGATTTCCAACAAATTGTAAGTATAACTTCAAAACATTTGTAAACTTTTTTCTGCTTGTATGCGTTGTCAAATATTTAACACAAAAAACTCATTTCTAAAGTTATAAAATGTTTGAACCTGTTTTATACATGATAGTTCGATTCTTTAAATAATTGCAAGGTTACTGGAATATTCTTTTTGATTTCATCAGTTTTTTGGTTAATGTCTGTAATGAATAAAGAATGGTCTCCTAGTATGGAGTTTGCCATCAATGGGTCACAGTAGCATAAATTTGAGTTTTTTATTATGTGAACGATAGTTGTGTTACAATACTCTGTCACTGTGGTTGGTGAGTCTGTTTTATTAGAATTGTCTATTAGCGTGCACAATGGACACGAATGGGTGCAGGTGATCAGACAGGATGCTTACGTATGTGTCACCTGTCAGAGTCGTATAGAGACGTATAAAGGGTCCCATATCACTCTAAGTACATACCCCATACCATTACAGAACTTCCACCAGCTTGAACAGTCCCCTGCTGACATATAGGGTCTATGGATACATGGGATCTTCTCCATACCCGTACACACCCATCTGCTTAACACAGTTTGAAACGACACTCGTATGACCAGGCAACATGTTTCCAGTCATCAACAATCCAGTGACAGTGTTGACGGGCGCAGGCGAGGCATAAAGCTTTGTGTCTTGCAGTCATCAAGGAAATATAAGTGGGACTTCGGATCCAAAAGCCCATATCGATGTTTCGTTGAATGGTTTGCTCTAGAGATGGGCAAACTCGTTCATCCTTGGGAACTAGTTCACTGGTGATCGCTCTTTTTTGGGAACCATTCATTGTTACTCGTTCATTTGTGTGTGGTATACGGTTCCTATGAAAAATTTAAAGTTAATAGCATAGTTGACTGAAGGATGGAAGGCGACAAAGGGGCGCACTTGGCTGTCCCCTGAAGTACAGCGTTTATATTCATTACAGAATTGTCACACACTTTAAGTAATTTCCGTGGTTCTTCAAAACCTTTCGTTAAGCCAACTGTAGCGTTATGTGGCTGATGGCAGTGAAATAATATAAAGTGGGGCACGAAAAACCAGCAGAGTACAGACTGCTCGCTCGCTACCAGCAGAATAGATAAACATGTAATAATTAGACGGTAAAGAAATAACAAATAAACTAACGCAAACAACTTTGGCGTGACATCACGTGTGCTGGACTGCTGCTGAAGTTGCTCATCAATATTTTATAAAGTGTTAGTCTTTAGTTACTTATTTTAAAGTTTATTTGTGTTAATATTTGCTATAAAAGTAACTTATCAGTGGATTTTCATTAATCACAGTTTTTCTTCCTGTGTTATTGAGTCGAGTGGTGAGGGCGCTTATGTCGTTCGTCCAAGACTCACGCCTCAGTAGTGTGTTATATTTATGTTATATTGTATGTATTTTGCAGCGTGTAGTTGCAGCTGTAGCGGGTATAAAGTTAAGTACTGACAAAGTTACTTGTGCACTGTTATACAGCTATTAAATTTATTACTTTCAGCGGTGTTTCGTGCTGTTTGTTGAGAAAGAACAATTTAATGAACTTTTGGAAACGTTCGCTCGCTAAGGTTTTTAGAGTTTTCTGTGCATTGAAGTCTTTTAGTAAATGTCGTGCTTTAGTTTTCAGCTGACGTTTCTTATTGTTTCTAGTGAAATATTTCAGTTAAATTTTCATTCACTATTTTAAATTCGTTAAGTTTTCCAGTGGCTGCTTAAATTTTTGGTTTTAGCTATTAATTTTGTGAAGTTTTGTTGGTATTGGTATTAGCTGTGGTGTAGTAGTATTAACACAAGTAGTTGTTTTTTTAGTAGACAGGGAATTTGGAGACCGCTATTATTAGTTCTGTAAATAGTTCAAAAAATGGTTCAAATGGCTCTGAGCACTATGGGACTCAACTGCTGAGGTCATTAGTCCCCTAGAACTTAGAACTAGTTAAACCTAACTAACCTAAGGACATCACAAACATCCATGCCCGAGGCAGGATTCGAACCTGCGACCGTAGCGGTCTTGCGGTTCCAGACTGCAGCGCCTTTAACTGCACGGTCACTTCGGGCAGCTATACATAGCTCTACTGGTGTAACTGAACTTAACTAAAGTAGATGTATAATTTTTTCAGTAACTGTAAAATTTTACCATGAGTGAGAAGTGTGGGTTTGTGAGTAGTGGATTACGGTGTGGGATTTGTTCAAAGTATTTTCATTGGGGGGACTGCAGTGGAGAAGCCAGAGGGCATTCTAGCGAGATCCTCTCCTGGGAATGCAGAATCTATAGCAGAAATAAGTTGATAGAGCAGCAGGAGCATAAGATCTGTGCCCTTCAGATGCAGTTGCTCCGCGCAAAGGAGGAGCTAGATACGTTGAGGAGGGTGAAAGATGGTGGGGAATGGGAACTATCAGTTGGCAAGAAGGCAGCTACGAGGAGGAGGTATTCGGACAGTTATACTTTGCGTATATGCAATAGGTTTGACCATCTGTCAGAGTTGAGTGGAGAGGAGCCTCTTGTAGCAGTAGATATAGGGAATGTGCAGCAGCCCTCAACAGTTACGAGGCTTAGGTTAGTTTCAAAGTCAAACAGAAAGAAGAAGGTTCTGCTGCTAGTTACTTCGCACAGTAGAGGTGTGGGGCAGCAGTTGCAGGAAGTGTTGGGGAGTGAGTACTAGGTCAGCAGCATTGCGAAGCCTAGTGCATGGTTTGCTCTGATGACTTACAACATAGGGGAGCTATGTAGGAATTTTGCAAAGGAGGATCAGGTACTGATAGTGGGTGGAGCAGGGAACAGTCTTGATTGGAATGGGGAATATGACAAAGGTGGTGACCTGTAAAGATACCTACTCAAACTGGTGGCACTAATGTGCATTTTGTGCAGTTGTTTCAGCATCATAATCGGCCTCATCTTAATGCGGCTGTTAGGTGTGTTAACATGGGGCTGGAGAGGGATCTGATGGTAGAGGGTGTGGGTCACATTTCAGTTGCGCCAGTTCTGTCTATCAGCAGATCAGGTTTCACTATGTATGAACTGCGCCACAATAGGTATGGGAAGGGGAGGCTGGCACGGCTTATCGGTGACAGTGTAGTAGTGGGTGGTGGTGGGATCACTCATGGAAAAATTCCTATAGTAGTTGGTGTTAGAGGTGCACCTTTTTTATACTGAAGTCAACTGATAGGTATTCCTGCTTAAAGGAAGTCTCTCAAACTAAGGGCTCACCTTCAGAGGATGTCATGGTTCTAAGCAGAGAAGGAATTAGCATATATCATCAAAATATAGGAGGTTTTAGAGATAAAGTTAGTGAACTGCTTACTGATGACACTGAAATTATTGGTATGTTGGAGCACCACTTAAATAATTTGACAATTCAGAGGCTTCCTTTATCAGGATACGCATTAGCTGGCTGTTTTTCAAGGAGTTCCTTGCACGGCAGGGGAGTGGCTATGTATGTACAAAACAGTATTCCATTTTATTCCATACACTTATCACAGAACTGCAGTGACTAAATATTTGAATGCTGTGCAGGAGCAGTTGAATTTAGTGAAACTAAACTTCTAATTGTTGTTGTTAATTGGTCCCCTAAATCTAACTTCAGAACATTTATGCTCAAGCTAGAGAGAGCTATTGATTCACTTTGTAGGAAGAACCAGAAATTAGTTATATGTGGTGACTTCAGTACAGATTTTGTGTATGATAGTGCAAGAAAAAGGATGTTGATAGATCTCCTAAATTCATATGATCTAATGCAGATTGTGTTTTTTTCCAACTAGGGTGCAGGGGAACAGTTGCACAGCGAGAGCCAATATTTTTATTCATTCTTCATCACTAGATAGCCACTCTGTTAGTAAAAGCATGAATGGCCTTTCAGACTATGATGCAAAATTTTAACTCTAAAAGGCTTTTGTACAAAAGCAAATGTCACATGTAATTACAAACTATGTAGGAAAGTTAATCCAACAGCATTAGAGTGTTTCTGTAAACCTTGTCAAGTAACAAGAATGGCAGGATGTTTATAGTGCTGATAACATAGATGATAAATATAATACCTTCCTTAACACATTTCTCATGCTCTTTGAGAGTTGCTTTCCATTAGAACGTTCTAAATGGGGTACTAGCACTAAGAGGCAGTCCGGGTGGCTGACTAATGGGATCAGGATATCATGTAGGACAAAGTGGGAATTATATCAAAATGTTAGAAGTAGTCACAATCAAGCTGCAGTAGCCCATTACAAAGAGTAATGTAAGTTGCTGAAAAATGTTATTAGGAAGGCAAAGAGTATGTGGTATGTGAATAGAATAGCTAATTCACATGATGAATCAGATATATGTACAGTATTGAACAATTATTTTCTGGGCATTGCTGGTGAATTAAATAAAAATTTAGATTCTACAGGGAATCATATACCTCTCTTGGCAAATGTCTTTCCGAGATTGATGTCTGAAATACTCCTCTGTGATACATACAAGAGGGAGATTGAGTCAATAATTAAATCACTGAAGACTAAGGACTCTCATGGTTATGATGGAATGCCTAGAAGAATATTTAAGTACTGTGCTGCACATGTTAGCATGGTATTTAGCCATATTTGTAATTTTTCCTTTAAGAATGGTCAGTTTCCTGAACGATTTAAGTACTCAGTAGTAAAGCCGCTTTATAAATCGGAAGAAAGGGAGAATGCAGCCACGTTTAGACCTATTTCTATGCAATCATTGTTTGCTAAAGTTATTGAAAAAGCTGTGTTTGTAAGGATAATTGATCACACGATTTGCTATCAAATGTAGAGTTCGGCTTTATAAATCGGTTAGCAACTGAGAATTTTATATTTTCTTTTCTCTGTGAGGTACTGGATGGGTTAAACAGAAGGTTTCGAACGCTAGGGATATTTTTTGATTTAACTAAGGAGTTTGATTGTGTTGATCACAAAATATTGCTCCAGAAGTTGGACCATTATGATATACAGGGAGTAGCTCACAATTGGTTCACCTCTTACTTTAGCAACAGACAGCAAAAGGTCATTATTCACAATGTTGAGAATGGCTGTGATGTGGGGTCTGAGTGGGGTATGGTCAAGTGAGGGGTGCTCCAGGGATCAGTGTTGGGGCCACTCCTGTTCCTTATTTGTATGGATGATATACCCTCTAGTATTATGAGTAACTCTAAAATATTTCTGTTTGCTGATGACACTAGCTTGGTAGTAAAGTATGTTGTGTGCATCATTGGCTTGGTTTCAAATAGTGTAGTTCATGACCTAAGTTCTTGGCTTGTAAAAGATAAACTGACACTAAATCACAGTAAGACTTAGTTTATACAGTTTCTAACACACAATTGAACAAAACCTGACGTTTTAATATCATAGAATAGGTTTAAGGTTTAAGGATTAAAGGGACCAAACTGCAGAGGTCATCTGTCTCATAGAATAGGCATATGATTAGTGAAACTGAACAGTTTAAATTTCTAGATGTTCAGATACATAATAAACTGTCATGGAAAGCCCATATTCAGCACCTTGTTTGAAGACTTAATGCTGCCATTTTACAATTTGAACGGTATCTGAAGTGAGTGATCGGTCAACACGAAAATCATTCTACTTCGCTTATTTTCATTCGCTTATGTCATATGGTATTATATTCTGGGATAACTCTTCCCATTCTAAAAGGATATTTTTGGCTCAGAAATAGGCGATTTGGGCAATAAGTGGTGTAAGCCCACAAATTTCTTGTCGACCTATGTTCCCAAGTCTGGGTATTATGACACTTGCCTCTCAATATATATATATTCCTTACTGTCATTTCTTGTTAACAATATTAGCTTATTCCCAAGAATAAGCAGGTTTCACTCAGTTAATACTTGGCAGAAATCAAACTTGCATTTGGGTCGAACTTCCTTAACTCTTGTGCAGAAAGATGTGCAGTATACTGCTGCATCCATTTTCAATAAGTGACCACTCGAATTAAAAAATCTGGGCAGTAATCCACGCGCTTTCAAATCGAAACTGAAGAGTTTCCTCACGGGTCACTCCTATTCTGTCGAGAAGTTCCTTGAAAAAGTAAACTGATTCTTGTTGTATTGTTGATTGCGTTTATTTAAACTTATGTATTGAATTTTTTCAGTTTCATAAACATTTTATTTTTATCTGTTATTATTTTTATGTTGTAATGTCATGTACTGACACGTTCTATGACCTTGGAGATTTGCTCCTCAATTTGGTCCTATGGAACTTGACATGTAAATAAATGAATAAAGAATTGGTGGGCGACAGGGAGCAGTCTAGTACCCAGGGCCGATATTTCGTGCACCACTCTTTACCGCAGAAATAATATTGTGGATATCATCATACTCTCTTTACAAAATATGAGACTAGGCAGTCGATTATGGGGCATGAGCTGCCTTCCATGACAATTAACATGCTGTTTTAGCTAAAATAGCCGACCGGAGTGGCCGAGCGGTTCTAGGCGCTACAGTCTGGAGCTGCGAGACCGCTACAGTCGCAGGCTCGAATCCTGCCTCGGGCATGGATGTGTGTGATGTCCTTAGGTTAGTTATTTTTAAGTAGTTCTAAGTTCTAGGGGACTGATGACCTCAGCATTTAAGTCCCCTAGTGCTCAGAGCCATTTGAACCATTTTTTTATCTTAAATAAAAAAAAAGACGGAAAATGGTCACTCGTGTGTGCCGTGACGACTTCATTTGCACATGTAATAACCAAAAAACTTGCCATTTTATAAGTATGTCTTCTGCTATTTATCGAAATAATGAAATAAGCTGATATGCCCTTTTGTTACCTGGAAACATATGTGTATTCCATAGAACGTAATTTTTACGTAATTTACATAATTATAAAATACATTTTAATTACTGGTCGTGGATGCTAAATAGAGTACGAAAAGAACCATAAGTCCAGAGTTCAAGAAAGGTTTGAAACAGATCCAGAATGGGCGTGCACAGCGAACGAAACGAACAACAACTGAATACTGAACTAACTAGGAGCAGTCGGCAGTGGAACTGCGTGCGACGAGTGACCTCACAAAGAAGGACGTGTCCAGCCGAGGGAGACCAAGACCGAAATAGACGGGAATGGGACCGCGGCTGGAACGAGACCGGCCGACGTGCCGTTGCGGGAACGAGACCGACTGTTTCCCGTTCCTGGGAACTACATGTAGAAAGTGAACTATAAAAGACCGTTCCTTATAATTCATTCCTCCATCCTTCTGTTCATCTTGGTCAACCGTTCCATTGGACCGTTAGTTCGCTAACGACCCATCTCTAGTTTGCTCGCTGACACTTTTTAATGGCCCAGCACTGATATCTGCAGCAATTCGCGGTAGGGTTGCACTTCCGTCACGCTGGACGATCCTCGTCAGTCGTCATTGGTCCCATTCTTGCAGGGTATTTTTCTGGCCGCAGCGATGTGAGGGATTTGATGTTTTACCGGATTCCTGATATTCACGGAACACTCATGAGCTGGTCATACGGGAAAATCCCTTCTTAATCGCTACCTTGGAGATACTGCATCCCATCGCTCGTGTGAGGACTGTAGCACCACTTTCAAACTCACTAAAATCTTAATCACCTGCCATTGTAGCAGCAATAACCGATCTAGCAACTGCGCCAGACACTTGTTGTCTTACGCAGTGTGTTACAAAAAGGTACGGCCAAAGCTTCAGGAAACATTCCTCACCCACAAATAAAGAAAAGATGTTATGTGGACATGTGTCCGGAAACGCTTACCTTCCATGTTCGAGCTCATTTAATTACTTGTCTTCAAATCACATTAATCATGGAATGGAAACACACAGCAACAGAACGTACCAGCGTGACTTCAAACACTTTGTTACAGGAAATGTTCAAAATGTCCTCCGTTAGCGAGGATACATGCATCCACCCTCCGTCGCATGGAATCTCTGATGCGCTGACGCAACCCTGGAGAATGGCGTATTGTATCACAGCCGTCCACAATACGAGCACTAAGAGTCTCTACATTTGGTACACGGGTTGCGTAGACAAGAGCTTTCAAATGCCCCCATAAATGAAAGTCAAGAGGGTTGAGGTCAGGAGAGCGTGGAGGCCATGGAATAGGTCCGCCTCTACCAATCCATTGGTCACCGAATCTGTTGTTGAGAAGCGTACGAACACTTCGACTGAAATGTGCAGGAGCTCCATCGTGCATGAACCACATGTTGTGTCGTACTTGTAAAGGCACATGTTCTAGCAGCACAGGTAGAGTATCCCGTATGAAATCATGATAGCGTGCTCCATTAAGCGTAGGTGGAAGAACATGGGGCCCAAGCAAGACATCACCAACAATGCCTGCCCAAACGTTCTTCACAGAAAATCGGTGTTGATGACGTGATTGCACAATTGAGTACAATTGCGTGCGGATTCTCGTCAGCCCACACATGTTGATTGTGAAAATTTACAATTTGATCACGTTGGAATGAAGCCTCATCCGTAAAGAGAACATTTGCACTGAAATGAGGATTGACACATTGTTGGATGAACCATTCACAGAAGTGTTCCCGTGGAGGCAAATCAGCTGCTGATAGTGCCTGCACACGCTGTACATGGTATGGAAACAACTGGTTCTCCCGTAGCACTCTCCATACAGTGACGTGGTCAACGTTACCTTGTACGGCAGCAACGTCTCTGACGCTGACATTAGGGTTATCGTCAATTGCGCGAAAAATTGCCTCGTCCATTGCAGGTGTCCTCGTCGTTCTAGGTCTTCCCCAGTCGCGAGTCATAGGCTGGAATATTCCGTGCTCCCTAAGACGCCGATCAATTGCTTCGAACGTCTTCCTGTCGGGACACCTTCGTTCTGGAAATCTGTCTCGACACAAACGTACCGCGCCACGGCTGTTGCCCCGTGCTAATCCATACATCAAATGGGCATCTGCTAACTCCGCATTTGTAAACATTGCACTGACTGCAAAACCACGTTCGTGATGAACACTGACCTTTTGATGCTACATACTGATGTGCTTGATGCCAGTACTGTAGAGCAATGAGTCGCATGTCAACACAAGCGCCGAAGTCAACATTACCTTCCTTCAATTGGGCCAACTGGCGGTGAATCGAGGAAGTACAGTACATACTGACGAAATTAAAATGAGCTCTAACATGGAAATTAAGCGTTTCCGGACACATGTCCACATAACATCTTTTCTTTATTTGTGTGTGAGGAATGTTTTCTGGAAGTTTGGCCGTACCTTTTTGTAACACCCTGTATAGGCGTTGCCGACCGCAGCGCAGTGTTCTGCCTGTTTACATATCTCTGCATTTGAATACATGTGCCTGTACCAGTTTCTTTGGCGATTCACTGTATACCATATGATAGGATATACCATATAAATACTATAATATGCATATGTGTTTCTTCACATGTAAACGGGCTTATTTACACAATTGTGATTAAGATTCATGTGAAAGCCAATCATTTACATATAGCAGACATTATAAATCACTTACCATCTGTAAATTATTGCAGGAATTGAAAATATGGTCAATGAAATACTAAAAAACAAATAAGGTAATAAACTACTTCTGTATTTCCACCTTATTCTTAATTGGCTTAATAGTCAACACTGTAAAGTATAGTGTATCATACATGTAAAACAATAAAATTTGATGAGCTAGAGTTCTTGTTAGTGTGAACATACGAAAATAAAACTGTATTATTAACTGCAGTCAAGTAAATGTTTGTTTATATGTTGAGGAAAAATGTTATTCTTTATGGCACATGAGCAACAAGTAGCAAAAGTTGTGTCCAATAGTACTTTCCTTAAATATGATTCATACTTAGTGGAACAGAACATAGAAGTATTCCATAAGGCATTCCAAATTGCCTTATTCACATAGGTCATCAACAGAATAGGGCATCAAATTTTCTTGGGAAGAATGTTTTGTCATTAACATAGACTGAAGAGGTGGTGGAGTGGGAGGGATAGTGGCATTGCTTGCTTGTGCTTATGTCTTTGCCCAGTCTTTTTTTTTATTTTTGGGGTTGTGTTTGTGACACATTACAAAGGTTATAAGGACTTCAATAATTTTCCAGTGAGTGGTCTCTCACAATAGAGTTCAGGTATCAGAAAGCAAAAAATGGTTTGACTTTTACAATACCAGAACAAAGAAAATGCCTACACTATGCATGAATATGACTGACACAACTATTTTCGTTAAATAACCTTTTTAGCAGTGAAAAAGTCAGTTCTCTTCTAGGAGATAAATCTACTGTTTTTATGTTATTTGATATACATTAATGTTATTTGATATAGATTGATATATATGTGTGTTTTTGATATAGATTAAAAGACAATGAATAAACTGAAAATGCTGTGTGCATTGTTTCTACACATTGTTTGTTGCGTTTTTATGTATACATTATCAGTTCAGTGGCATGAATGAAGTTAGAGCTTGTTATCAAAAGTTGAATAAGAGCCCACAGGATTTCAATCCTAAGGTTAATTTGAGTTGAAAGACAGATAACCTAATTTTGAGCAGTGATGAAGCAATATGCCAGAGATGAGGTCAATACTTTGGCCAATTGCTGAATAAGGATACAGATGAGAACCAAGTAACTTACTCCCTGTATACACAAGGAATTCGGAAACAAAGGAACCATCATCAACTCCTGAGGAAGTGAAGGAAGCCATTGAGAGGTTGAAGAAAAATAGGCCCCATGAATTGATCTAATTCAAGTAAAATTAGTAAAAAGTGCAGGAGAGGAAACTGTCAAACATTTACACAAGCTTTTAATTAAGATTTGGATAGAAGAAAGTATTTCCAACGAATAGATTCCCACCAGATCAGATTAAAGGAAGACATTGAAGCAATTCAATGGTGGACTGCTAGATTTGTTATCTTTGGGTTCAATCGATATTCAAGTATTACAGAGATGCTTTGAAAACTCAGATGAGAATCTCTGGAAGAAAGGTGATGTTCTTTTCGAGGAACACTATTGAGAAAATTTAGATAACGGACTTGTGAAACCGATAGAGAAACAATTCAGCTGCCACCAACAAACAGTCTGTGTAAGGACCACGAAGACAAGTCAAAATGAATTATGGCTCATACAGAGTCATAAAGACTGTCATTTTTCCGTCTATTTGAGAGAAGAACAGGAAACTGAATTACTAGTAGAGGGAAAATGTATCCTCCACTACGCACTGTACAGTGGCTGGTGGAGTATCTTTGTAGATATAGATGTTGATAAATGGAATATAAGCTTCCTATGTCCAATACACAAGAAAGGCAAAACTATGGTATGCTCTGTATAGACTTGAGATCAGATTACAATATAACTGACAGAAGGGAGCTGTATATAGTGATGGAAGAGTTAGAAATTCTTAACGAATTGATTACCTTAGCAGAACCTACATTAGAAAACCGCTGGAATCAAATTAAGGTACAGAATATATTTCCAGGTACTGTAACAACAAAAATTAGAGTATGACAGGGAGATTCATTATCCCGCCATTTGTGTAATATAGCCATGGAATAGGTCATAAGAAATGAGGGCATTAATACAAAGAGAAATATCCTGTAGAAGTCAGTTCAGTTCATGGAATATGCAGATAATACTGATAGAATTGCAAGAACGCCATGAGCATTGAAAGAAGAAGGGAGATGAACCTGCAGAGAAGTGAAGGAAAATATAAATATATACTTGTGACTAAGAAATATTATCCTGATGAAGATTCATTGGTAGGAATTGATTCATTTAAGTTTGATACCGTGCTCTGTTTCAGTTATCTTGGATCAGGAATAAACAGTAAGCACAATGACAGCTGTGAAATCCAAAATCAGATATTGTCTATAAACAAGTGCTACCATGCCCTCAGAAAACATTTGAAATCTTAACTGCTGTTCAGGGAATTTTTATAAGGTTTGTGCTGTCGTACAGTGCTGAAACGTGGATACGAACGACACTGGATAGATAGTAACTTGGCATAGTAGAATATTGTTAATAATTTTTCTGATCATGCCTTTGTAATAGAAGATGACTTCAACTTGCCTAGTAGAGATTGGGAGTAATGCTATCAAAACTGGTGATAGAGATGGGCATTCGTGTGACATTATTCTGAATGTGTTGTGTAGCAGATAGTTAGAGAACCAACATGTGATAGTAACTTCTTAGATCCCCTTGCAGGAAATATACCAGAACTTCTTGAATTACTTAACGTAGAGGAAGGTATCAGGAATCATAAGGCTGTGATAGCAATTAAAATTATCGGTTTTACAAGGAATGTTAAAAAAGGTAGGAAAATGCACTGATGAGCCTAAACGTTATGACCATCCACTTAATAGCTTGTTTCTCCGTCTTTGGAACGAAATACGTCACTGATTCTGTGTATGAGGGATTTGACAGTTCGTTCATAGGTTTGTGGAGGCGTGTGGCATTAGATGTCTACGTACAGGTAATATAATTCCAATAAATAACGGGCCACTGATATGACGCCCGATAGCGACCCAGGTGGGTTCCATGGACATACATCAGGTGAATTTGGTTGCTAAAACATCAACGTGAGTTCACTATAGTGCTCCTCAAACCACTGTAGCAAGGTTCTGCGTCCAAGACATAGAAAACTATACTGCTGAAAGATGACATCACCGTCAGGGAAGACATCAAGCTTGAAGGGATGGAGGTGGTTCCCAGCTGTCAACAGCAGCAACGGTGATGGTATTGACACTGAACCTAAGGCAGTGAATAATCGACTCCTACAATATATACACTCATGCCCATAAAATAAAGATAATTGCAGAATGTGGTGCCACACAACGTGGAACTACATAAAACTGGCGCTAATAGCATAGGCAAATCGAGAACACACGCGCCACAGATCTGTAAGTCCACAGTATTGCTGATAAGCTGAGAAAACCGTCCAAAAACACATGTGCTACAAAACGCCACTGTTTACTGTACATGTACCCCAACATCAATATGGAATATGATCACCATGCACACATACACAGGTCGCACAGTGGGTTGGCATACTCTGGATCAAGTGGTCGAGCAGCTCCTGGGATATAGCCTCCCATTCTTGCACCAGTGCCTGTCAGAGCTCCTGAAGTGTCCTAGAGGTTTGAAGACATGCAGCGACACGTCGACCGAGAGCATCCTAGACGCTCGATGGGGTTTGGGTCTGGAGAACAGGAGGGCCACTCCATTTGCCTGATATCTTCTGTTTCAAGGTACTCCTCCACGATGGCAGTTCGGTGGGGCCGTGTGTTATCATCCATCAGGAGGAAGGTGGAACCCACTGCACCCCTGAAAAGGAGGAAGTATAGGTGCTAAATGACGTCCCAATACACCTGACCTGTTACAGTTCCTCTGTAAAAGACATGCAGGAGTGTACGTGCACCAATCATAATCCCACGCCACACCATCAAATCACGACCTCCATACAGGTTCCTTGCAAGGACATTAAGGGTTTGGTATCTGGTTCCTGGTCCACGCCAGATGAAAACCCAGCGAGAATCACTGTTCAGACTATATCTGGACTCGTCCGTGCACATAACCTGGGACCACTGTTCCAATAATCATGTACTGTGTTCTTGACGCCAGGCTTTATGGGCTCTCCTGTGACCAGGGGTCAGTGGAATGCACCTTGCAGGTCTCTGGGCGAAAACCATGTCTGTTCAGTCGTCTGTAGACTGTGTGTCTGGAGACAATGGCTGCGGTAAGGTCCCGAGCAATGTTACCTGCAGTACTCCATGACCGTCGGTGGCCACTGATGGTGAAATATCGCTCTTCTTGCGGTGTTGTGCACTGTGGATGTCCCGTATTGTAACGCCTGGACACGTTTCCTGTCTGCTGGAATCGTTGCCATAATCTTGAGATCACACTTTGTGGCACAAGGTGGATCCGTGCTACGACCTGCTATGTTTGACCAGCCTCCAGTCACCCTTGTGTTCTACCCCTCATAAGGTCATCAATATGTGTTCTTTGAGCCATTTGCAACACACAGTCACCATTAGCACGTCTGAAACGTCTGCACACTTACCCGCTGCACCGTACTCTGACATGCACCAACACACCTCTGCGTGTGTGGACTGCTGCCAGCACCACTGTGCGACGACCGCAGGTCAAATGCACCGCATCGTCATACCTCGAGGTGATTTAAACCCGCAAACCGCCCACGAGAGCGTTGTTTCACCATGTATCAGCATTATTCTTAACGTGTGTATATTATGACGACTGCAACGAGCTAATAGGTCGACTACGTCTGCTCATGGCGTCAGCTGTTGCAGGTGATAAGACTCATTCGAATGGGGTTGTTTCAATCATCTTTAACCTTAGAGAGAGAGGTATCAACGAATAAGTATGCAGACAGTAGTTCTAGAACTGCACAAACCAGCACATAAAACATACCCTTTTCGGCATGTTATGATTGAAGGTTTGGATGACGTATGGTAGGCTGATCTTGTAGGTATGAAGGAATACTCACTTGAGAATAAAGCATTCGAATATATTTTAATGGTTGTTGATACATACTCGAAATTTGCCTGAGCAGTACTTGTTAAAACTAAAACGGGGAAAAATGACGCAGATGCGATTGAGCATTTGTTGCAGACAGAGATGAATCGATTCCCAGACAGCCTCCAAACTAATAATAGTGGAGAGTTTTACAATAGGTATTTCAAGACCGTGATTCAGCAGTATGGAACACATCACTACTCAACATTCACGCACCTGAAGGCGAGTATCATGGAACATATGAACAGAGCAATAAAAGGTCAAATGTGGAAGCGTTTTAATCTTCAAGGCTCATACAAATGGATAGATATGTTTCCAGAAATAACTGCGAGGTGTAATCGAACCACACATAGTTCAATAAAGACGAGAAAATAGATGTTTGTGATAATGGACTCATAGATATGGTGTACTATTGTATTAAAATGCTGAATCCACGTAAGCAGTAATTTAATATAGGTGATTTGGTATGTATCTCAAAACACAAGACAGCATTTGAGAAATAATACCTGATAAACTGATCAACAGAGATATTTACAGTTTCCAAGGTGTAACGAACGAATCCAAAAACTTATATCTTGAAGGATAGTAAAAGTGAAGAAATTGTAGTTTGCTTCTACACTGAAGAGTTGCAGAAAAACTCAGCACCAGATTTGTTTCTCATGGAGAGAATCATAAGACGCTGAGGAAATAGAGTGCGGGTCAAATGGCTTGGTTTTCCTGAAACACAAAATTGTTGGAGTGATGCTATTTGCTATAGGGTACACAATTCACAAGCACTGCAGAAGCATAATATGCAAGCTATGAGACGCATTAGAAGAGGTGTTGCTATTCTAGACAAACTGCAATTGGAATCACACATTCCAGGATACAACTACTGTGGACCTGGAACAAAGCTTCAAAAGCGTTTGCACAAGGTGGTAAGGGGATTAATCTGCTCAACGGAACGTGTATGTAATACGACATTGCATACACTGAAAATAAAGATCTCTCATATCGTCACATTGCAGACCGGATTTTAGCTGATAAGGTTAAGGCGGTAAGCAGAAGAAAGGATATTGGTATATGTCAACACACTGCAGCATTTGCAGTTCATAAAACCATGCATGTAAATATTAAATAGGGTTAAGGAGTAATGAATGTCATGCGAGTTATGAATGCTGCACGTTGTGCACTAAAGAAGAATAGGAAGCAAAGATGTTTGAAGAACTGTATCCCGACAGCAACGCATGCAGCTAAAAATGCTCTGAAGCAGAAGGATGCGGGAAGAAGAAGAGAATCACTTAAAGCACCTTCAATTCTACCAATACCCAAGATGTCTGGTGGTATTCTTCCATTCCTCATTACAGCCCTATCTGCTCTCTGGGCGGCGGACACCCTTGTCGGTGGTGCTGCAGCTATTGTTCGAACAGTCAAGAATGCGTAAAACTCCCAAATGTAGTTAGAAGAAAGAAGAAGACATATCCACATGATGGAAGCCTCAGCCATCGGAAAAATAACATACCTGAAACTGTACATGAAAGGGCTTGGTCTATTCATAAATATTTTAGAAAAGGCCAATAGCACTCCTACCACATCAGGCATCACAAATACTGACCTACTTAATTTCCTTAGAAACAAATTCAACATTCCAGGATACCGTGATATGTTTATTCGGGATACATTACTGAAGACTATGTGGAAAACTGGTGAATGTGATATTGTGAGTTAAGATGTTGCTGGCGATACCAGCAACCACTGGGTGCCATAAGTTATGAAAAACGCAAATACAGCCTACTATTTCAACTCATTTGGTGACCTGCAACTGCCAGAAGAATTACAACGATACTTCACTCTCAGAAGACGACGCGTGTTCTACCATTTTTAACTCTGTTGTTGTTGTGGTCTTCAGTCCAGAGATTGGTTTGATGCAGCTCTCCATGCTACTCTACCCTGTGGAAGCCCCTACATCTCTGAATAACTACTGTAATCTACATCCTTCTGAATCTGCTTAGTGTATTCATCTCTTGGTCTCCCTCTACGATTTTTACCCTCCACGCTTCCCTCCGGTACCAAATAGGTGATCCCTTGATGCCACAGAACGTGTCCCACCAACCAATCTCTTCTTTTTGTCAGGCTGTGCCACAAATTCCTCTGCTCCCCAATTCTGTTTAGTACCTCCTCATTAGTTACGTGATCTACCCATCTAATCTTCAGCATACTTCTGTAGCACTACATTTCGAAAGTTTTTATTCTCTTGTTGTCTAAACTCTTCATCATCCATGTTTCACATCCATGCATGGCTAAACTCCATACAAATACTTTTAGAAACGACTTCCTGACTCTTAAATCTATACTCGATGTTAACAAATTACTCTTCTTCAGAAACGCTTTCCTTGCCATAGCCAGTCTAGATTTTATATCCTCTATACTTCGGCCATTATCAGATATTTTCCTCCCCAAGTAGCAAAACTCATATACTACTTTAAGTGTCTCATTTCCTAATTAATTCCCTCAGCACCTGATTTAATTCGACTACATCCCATTATCCTCGTTTTTCTTTTGTTGATGTTCATCTTATATCCTCCTTTCAAGACACTGTCCATTCCATTCAACTATTCTACCAGGTCATTTGCTGTCTCTGACAGAATTAAATGTCATTGGCAAACCTCAAAGTTTTTATTTCTTCTCGATAGATTTTAATTCCTACTCCTTTTTTTTACCTTTACTCCTTGCTCAATATACAGACTGAATAACATTGGGGCTAGGCTACAGCCCTCTCTTGCTCTCTTCTCAACCACTGCTTCACTTAATGCCCCTCGACTCTTATGCCTGCAGTCTGGTTTTTGCGAAAATTGTAAATAGACTTTTGCTCCCTGTATTTTACCTCTGCCATCCTCAGAATTTGAAAGAGAGCATGCCAGTCACCATCGTCAAAAGCTTTCTCTAAGCCTACAAATGCTAGAAACGTAGGTTTGCCCTCCCTTGATCTATCTTCTAAGATAAGTCCTAGAGCCAGTATTGCCTCACATGTTCCAATATTTATATGGAATCCAAACTGATCTTCCCCGACACCAGCTTCTACCAGTTTTTCCATTTGTCTGTAAAGAATTCGCGTTTGTATTTTGCAGCCATGACCTATTAAACTGATAGTCTGGTAATTTTCACACCTGTCGTCACCTGCTTTCTTTGGGATTGTAATTAGTATATTCTTCTTGAAGTCTGAGAGTATTTCGTCTGTCTTTTTTTTTTCCACGTCACGTTCCGTAGGACCAAATTGAGGGGCAAATCTCCAAGATCATGGAACGTGTCAGTACATGAAATTAAAACATAAAATTAATAACAGATAAAAATAAATGTTCATGAACCTGAAAAATGTCAGTCCATAAGTTTAAAAGTAAACACTATCAGCAATACAATAAAAAACAGCTTAATTTTTCAAGGAACTCTTCGACATAATAGAAAGAGTGACTCATCAGCAAACTCTTCAGTTTCGATTTGAAAGCGCGTGGATTACTGCTAAGATTTTTGAATTCAAGTGGCAGCTTATGGAAAATGGATGCAGCAGTATACTGTACACCTTTCTGCACAAGAGTTAAGGAAGTCCGATCCAAATGTAGGTTTTATTTCTGCCGACTATTAACCGAGTGAAAGCTGCTTATTCTTGGGGATAAGCTAATATTGGTAACAAGAAACGACAATAAGAAATATACATATTGAGAGGCCAATGTCAAAATACCTAGACTCGTGAACAGAGGTCAACAAGAGCTTCGTGAACTTACACCATTTAGTGCCCGACCGCCCGTTTCTGACCCAAAAATGTCCTTTTAGAGTCGGAAGGGTTATCCCAAAATATAACACCGTATGACATAAGGGAATGAAAATAAGTAAAGTAGACTAATTTTCGTGTCGAACGATCACTCACTTCTGATACCGTTCGAATAGTAAAAATGGCAGTATTAAGTCTTTGAACAAGATCCTGAACGTAGGCTTTCCACGACAGCTTACTATCTATCTGAACACCTAGAAATTTGAACTATTTAGTTTCACTAATCATATGCCCGTTCTGTGAAATTAAAACGTCAGGTTTTGTTGAATTGTGTTAGAAACTGTAAAAACTGAGTCTTACTGTGATTTAGCGTTAGTTTATTTTCTACAAGCCATGAACTTAGGTCATACACTGCACTATTTTAAACCGAGCCAATGTTGCACACAACATCCTTTACTACCAAGCTAGTGTCATCAGCAAACAGAAATATTTTAGAGTTGCGGCATAATACTAGAGGGCATATCATTTATATAAATAAGGAACAGGAGTGGCCCCAACACTGAGTGGCATCCCCCACTTGACAGTACCCGATACATGTTGCTCACCAGATTGTAGAGTTTGGTCATGGCTGGCTCTCCGGAGACTATCAGTAGTTCTAATGGAATGTTGCCTACTCCCAGCGCCTTTTCTTGAATTAGATCTTTCAGTGCTCCGTCAAATTGTTCGCACAGTATCATATCTCCCATTTCATCTTCATCTGTGTACTCTTCCATTTCTGTAATATTGTCCTGAAGTACATCGCCCTTGTATAGATCCTCTATATACTCCTTCCACCTTCCTACTTTCCCTTCTTTGCTTAGGACTGGTTTTCCATCTGAGCTCTTAATATTCTCTTTTCTGCAAAACTCTCTTTAATTTTCCTATAGGCAGTATCTATCTTACCCCCCTACATCATTACATTTGTCCTCTGGCGATCTTTGCTTATCCATTTTGCACTTCCTGTCGATTTCATTTTTGAGACATTTGTATTCCTTTTCGCCTGCTTCATTTACTACATTTTTATATTTTCTCCTTTCTTCAATTAAATTCAACATCTCTTCTGTTACCCAATGATTTCTACGAGCCTTCGTGTTTTTATCTGCTTGATCTTCTGCTGCCTTCACTATTTCATCTCTCAAAGCTACTCCTTCTTCTTCTACTATATTTCTGTCCCCTGTATTTTTCAATCGTTCCCTAATGCTCTCTCTAAAACTCTCTACAACCTCTGGTTCTTTCATTTTATCCAGGCCCCATCTCCTTAAGTTTCTACCTTTTCGCAGTTTCTTCAGTTTTAATCAACAGTTCATAACCAATAAATTGTGGTCAGAGTCTACACCTGCCCTTGGAAATGTCTTACAGTTTAAAACATGGTTCCTAAATCTCTGTCTTACCGTTATATAATCTATCTGAAATCTTCCAGTGCCTCCAGGCTTCTTTCCCATACACAACCTTCTGTCATGATTCTTAAACCAAGTGTCAGCTATTATTAAGTTATGATCTGCGTAAAATTCTACCAGGTGACTTCCTCTTTCATTTCTTATCCCCAGTCCATATTTACCTACTACTTTTCGTTCTCTTCCTTTCCACACTATGGAATTCCACTACCCATAACTATTAAATTTTCATCTGCCTTAACTATCTGCATAATTTATTTTATTGCATCATACATTTCTTCAAACTTTTCATCATCTGCGGAGCTAGTTGGCATATAAAGTCATAATACTGTGGTAGGGGTGGGCTTTGTGCCTACCTTGGCTACAGTAATGTGTTCACTATGCTGTTCATAGTATCTTATCAGCGCTCCTATTTTTTATTCATTGTTAATCCTACTGTTGGATTAGCCCTACTTGATTTTTTATTTATAACCCTGTATTCACCTGACCAGAAGTCTTGTTCCTCCTGCCATCGAACTTCACTAATTCCCACTATATCTAACTTTAACCTATCCATTTCCCTTTTTAAATTTTACAACCTACCCGGCTGATTAAGGGCTCTGATATTCCATGCCCAGATCTGTATAACGCCGTTTTTCTTTCTCCTGATAACAGTGTCCTTGTGAGTAGTGACCACCTGGAGACCAGAATGGGGAACTATTTTACCTCCCGTATATTTTACCTCAAGAATATTTAACCATACAGCAAAGCTGCATGCCCTTGGGAAAAATTATGGCTGTAGTTTCCCCTTGCTTTCAGCCATTTGCAGTACCAGCAAAGCAAAGCCATTTTGGTCAATGTTACAAGGCCAGATCAGTCAATCATCCAGACTGTTGCCCCTGCAACTACTGAAAAGGCTATTGCCCCCCTTCAGGAACCACACATTTGTCTGGCCTCTCAACAGACACAGCTCCATTGTGGTTGCACATACGGTATGGCTATCTGTATCTTGACATTTACAAAGAGAAAGGATATACAAGGAAGAGCTTTAAACATTCCTTCATCAGTTGAGGTTCAAATGCTGTGCCATACACTTTGACGTTAAAACAACGATCATCTGTATTATATGCAAATTACTTCTTTTCAATTGACCTGCCAGGGTAGCTGAGAGCACTAATGCGCTGCTTCCTGTGGGCTCGAGTAGGTGTGCCAGCCCCAGATCGAATCTGCCCAGCGGATTAACAACGAGGGCCGGTGTGCTGGCCAGCCTGGATGTGGTTTTTAGGCGGTTTTCCACATGCCACTAGGTGAATACTGGGCTGGTCCCCATCTTCCGCCTCAATTACATGACTCGCAGGCACTTGAAAACGTTCATACTATTCCATGGCTTACACTAGATGCAGAGAGCTGGAGTACACTAATTCTGTCCCTGGGGGTTCAGGGTGGCGGCAGGAGGGGCATCCGGCCACCCTCTGCAACTAACACTGCCAAATCAATAATAACACGGCCAACCCCACTTTGACACAGAACAATGACCCCAAGAAAGAAAAGAAAGGAACTTTTATTTGAACATTGGTGAATGGAGTATTGCATTGATTGGGCTGGAGACATACAGCAGTATCCCAAATATCACCGAGGCTAACAACAAACTGCATCTAGATGTCAATGGTGAAAAAGACGTTGTGGAAATTGAACCTGGTGCATATGACATGGAAGATGTAAGCAAAGCCTTAAAACAGTCTCACAAAGATATTGGGCTATGTGCAAACATCAGTGCACTTAAATCCCAAAATAAGGAATGCAACTATTAACTTTAACTGGGAAGGATCCATAGGCTGCCTACTGGCAGATCAGACTGTGAACATATTGCCTGTCAGTACAATCTGAGTCGAGTGTAACATTGCAACGAAATCCTATCTCTACTACAGTCTGATTCATACTATTTATGGAGTCTTTCCTTTGGTTGCAACAGAGTATTTGATTGTTGAGACTCCCGCCAATGCAACATACCTTCTAGTGTTAGTTCAGACATTGGGCTGTTTGAAATTACGTAATGTGAAACAGAATAATCAACTTGTTGACTTTCGCAATGAGGAAATCATTGTATAGCTACATCTAAGGCAGGATGGATAAATGTTATAAGACCAGTGCATGTCATTGATAGCATACCACTCCACTGCCAAACCACAAAGTGTTGACATGTGTGAACTATCAGTTTCTTGAATCAGTTGGCATGAAACCTCACAATGACATCCTCACTCAATAAACCAGTCCAGTAGAGTATGATGAGCGAATTACGCATAATGAATACTTCTTGCATTAATCTTATGTTTCAACCACATTTAACAAGAATGATGAAATCAGGATTGTCATCCAACACCAAGACGTGCTGACCCTCCCATGCAAGAGTTTCGTATATTTGGAGGGGTCATTCAAGAAAACTGATGGCAGTGCTGCAGTGAGAGCCAAGCTTATATGTAATGCCTTAGCAGTCCTGTATCAAGAGACACACTATGAACTCAGTGGATCTGAGATTGACTGTACAAGCAATGTCGGCATAACATCAACCCTTGAAACATACACATCTGCATCAGCCATGGGTCTGAATGCTTTAGAAAATGCAGAAATGCTCTGGTGGATAGAGCAGTTGCAGAGTTCAAATGATTTACTGTGTGCATACCTCTAAAAATGCTTATGGGCTGCTTTGAGTACATGAAGCAAAATGCTATGAGTGCTCAACAGGAACTCATTCTGGTATGGAGTGCATTGGATAACAACTCATATTTTCAAGGAGCTCAAGAGGAGAATATGATCACAATAAGCAAGCTCATATGGAAAACGCCTTACATCAGTGTATCAGGTGAGGAGCATTTGAAGCTCTTAAAAGTTCTGAATGCCAGTACATATCTGTCGCTCACATTCTGCTCTTGGGAGGCTTTTGAGTACCCAATGCTACTTACTGCAAGCAGACAAACATGGGCTATCAAAACCTCCTCTCTACTAGAGACGTCAAGATTCATCATACTTGCATTTCAGACTGATAGAAGAGGGAATAATGCAAAAGATTCCACTGTAATCAACAACTGCAAGTTGACTAATGTTAGAGTCTACATGAATTCAGAATTCTACTCATATGACAATTTACACCTGCTGGGGGTTGAAAATGTATACAGTCCAGCATATGACATGTATGCAAGGTTCCAAACTTCTTACTTTGAAAGTACTGAAGAAGAAGAACGAGGGTATCTACTCACTCCATGGAAATTTAAGGAGCTATAACTGATCTCCGTAATAGACTGCTCAAAACAGAACAAGATAATTAAATCTGTACCTATAGACGTACAAACTGAATTTGAATCTTCAGCGAATTTGCCAGAAAATACTGCAATGTATGCTATAGTTCTACATGACTGAGTGATTAACTGCTGCCCATTGACTGGTGTTGTGCAGTGAGCTGTATAAGTGAACAGGTGGTGCGCTGTACCCAGAGCATTCTACAATGGTATCTCAAGGTGTGAGCATCATTGCAGGCACTCACGGTTTCTATGATGATGAGCGTAGACAGTTCATATTTAAAGATTTTGCATTCGTAGCATACACAGAAGATACCGGAATAATAGAGACATTCTCAGCAAACACTGGATCACCGAGGTATTTCAAGGATGCGATGTCTACTGAAACATGGAAGAGTGCAAAGTGGTTAACACATTTCTACCATGGAATTCACTGAGATAATCCTGGCATACCCTACAAAGATATGATGACGCTGCTTTGGTTATTCGACCACACAGATAATATCATCTACGTGAAGGGGAAGAAGCAGTTTGCTGCTGTTCAAGACCTGGGCCTTCGACATCTCCAGAGCAACAAAGTTTTCATTGAAAATAGTGACCTACTTAAAGTTTGGTTTGGAATGCAATTTCTTATGCCATAACACACATCCCATTTGGTCCTAATCAAAATATCACGTTAATTTTTTACGTTCTCAATGGTTTTGCCGAAAATGGAATTATTCATTAATTTATAAAAATCTTTTTCCAAAACACTAGTTGCACCCGCCATCTTTTCGTTATTTAGTTCAACATACTCCTTCAACCAGGACTGCTTGAAGGAGATAACCCAGGTAATTCCCCAAGAACCATTATTAAGCTGAGACACTGCTGGAGATTACTATAAGGAATTATATATATCCCTCCTTGTGTCCAACACACACAGTGCTTCTTCATGGAACTTGTTGCTCTGGACACAATGGCATGCCGCTTCTCATTTCATGCATACTAACAGAGTACATGAGGTCTGCCTATACCACACACTGTGCATCAGAATCAGCCATGAGACCAATTATTTTTCCCCCTAATCCCTCTAATTACTTTTTTGGTACCCATTGAAACCCACCAACCAGCAGTGGCTGTGACAGTGCTGTGCTCGAATAAGCTATTCACATCCAAATATAAAATATAACTTGAATCGAGGGGTGTGCTGAACTCCACACCCAATGTGGTTTATTTGCCTTGGCGAGTCTATGGGCACAATGGCAAAGTCCTCGATGAACCCCTTCTCAAAGAAAAGAAGTATATCAGCAGTGGTTAAAATTTCGATGCTGCACCCAGTTTTCTTGAGCATTGCGTCCCAGGACAACCTAATTGCCATGTAATAAAAGATGGGGTCCACAGAGTATGTGGCCATATAAACACTCCAGAGCTTTTCAAAAACACCCACAAGCAAGTGCATGTCAGTGTCCATGTACAGTCTTGCGTATGCACCCAATTTTGGAATGATGAATTCCAGCCAGACATTCATGATATATTCATAATCTGCACTAGTATCGCATCACCTGTGAGAGTACTGGGAAATGCAGGTATGTCATGTAGTCTGGTTTCGTCAAGTTTCGCCTTACCATCCAGATACTCGTAAGGGAAAACTCCTCTCCTAATCACAAGTTGAAACTTTTCCTCATCGTGGTATGCAGATCGGGTGATGTGCATATCCTCCTGAGGTAGAGTGTCAACAAGTTTATGGAGTGAAGTCTGCATGAAATATAAAGAGTCAAGGAACCAGAGTGTAATTTTTGGCATCATTCGTTTCAAGAAAGAAATATACTTCTCTACACTCTCAAACAGGACACTGGCCTAATCATTCTTCATACCAAAATTAGCCAAATGCACAAATAGAAAGTGAGTGTGATACCCACTTAAATTATGTAAGAAAATGGGTATGTTTCGTAGTAACTTCAAATTGTATACATTGTGAGCTGCACTGTGGAACTTTCCTGTAAGGTGACAATGATTTCTATGAGGAGAGTCAACTTTTCTATCTAATGAAAGCCCACACATATGACTGTTAACTGCATTATTGTATAATTATTTAACTTCCTCTGATTCAGTCGTGGGGATGTTGATGCTACAAAGCCTATCAACGTACCATAGGAGTTTTTCAAGCTCAGTGAGCAGCCAAACAGCAGAATTATCGCTGACATAAGACTCATAGTGGTTAAGACTGGAATCATATGAGCATACAAGTTGGTACACTGCCACATATGGTACGTGTTTTGCGTGAAGGCAGTATGTGAGGCTAAGAGGTTCCCTTCACGGTGGATGATAGGAGCAAGGAGACATTCAAAGTCAGTGTATAAAACAAATGGACATCGCTCCTGGTGGTGAGCATTCTTGAATTTAATGAACTCGATTTCTTCTGAAGGCCTAACAACTATAGTTCAATTCTTTTATCTTGGCGGCTCGTGCATATCCGCCCAGACGTGGGAGATTGCTGCGTTGCCAGTTGCAAATGAGGCACGCACCACGAGAAACAGCGCCATAGTATAGTATAGTTCGCAAACTTACGGTTAGGGGGGAGCGCGCACGGCCTCATTAACCCTTTCGCTGCTACAGAGACGTGTTCCCCGCATTCCGCACTATGCGCTATTTTGTCATCACTGCACTGCTCGCCTGTGCAGACACATGGTGCTCCGACTGCTTTGACACACTTATCATTCGATTTCACAAAAACTATTTGGCCCAAAAATTTGATTTTTACACATCTTCTTGACTGATACCTTCCCCCCATAAATGACTTAATTTTGCTTCGATGTTCAACGCAGTTATTGTGCAGCATTAAATGTAGTAAACCATTGCACGAGATTTTGAAGAGTTTGCAGAGGTAAAAGATATACAAACAAAATAGATAACATGAATATTGTATGTCTGCCTTTTCATTGTTTTTAATGGCTGTGAAAAGAAATATTGGAGGACAAAATTAGAAAAACCGAAAACTTATTATGATTATAATGAAGAGACAAAGCACTTGAAATTTCAAAAAATTACATTCAAACGAATAAAATTCATGAAGTAAGACACTTCGATATTGTTTTTAAATAAAGAAAATATTATGCACTGAACAAGGTTTGAAGTCAGAATCCTTCGCTTAGTAGCTAAACACCTTAACCATTATGCTAATGCAGCTCGTCTTTCAATATAACTCCTGGAGGACTCTAAAATATCACGCAAAATACCGACAAACACTGTTGGTATGACTATGAATTACTCACGTTTCGTCGAAGTACAATAGGAAATAAACAATTACCGCTGTTCTTTATTGTGAAAAAGCAGTTCGTGAGAATGATACAAACACCTTTCCTTGCTATCGCTCGAATTAGGAGGCTTAATGCTTGTTTGGTTTAATTAATCAATAGAATATGAAGCAATTGGTATAAAGAATGCGTTTTCCAAACTTTCTATAAAAGAAAGTCTGCTATCAAGACATTGCTTTTGTTCAATTACTCTATTTATGACTAAACGTTTCTAAAACTGAAGATACTCATCCGTGCTCTGCACTGCAGTCGAGTTCTGGCAGCGTCGTTCTCTGTTCATTGGCTGACTGTGTTTTGTGACGTCAGATGCGCAGAACGAACCTAAACTCGGCCGCCGTCGTAAATGACGCGCACTATAGTACCAGTTCCTTGGATTCATAGTCCTTCAGACGCCTTTTTAAATGCCCTTTACCCTTACATTCACTCATCTGGGAGTTGGAAAGGGAAGACATGTCTTTGATCCATATCTAATGCTAATTATCTCCTTCAGAGAAGAGCAGCATGTTTATATGAAGATCACACTCACCTGCACATTTCGAAAAATGGAGTGATCCAGCTATAGTACACTTGTCCTGCTCGTATGGTTTGCTTTTCTTCTCCAGGCCATAAACATGAACCGATATTATGGTATTCTGAGTCTCAAATTTAGGTATGTCCTGGATCTTGACAGGGAACTCGATACAAAGTTATCATATCCACAACTGTCAAGACCTGTTCCATATCGAGATGTGCACTGCGCATGTTTTTTGGAATTTCTCTGGCAAGGTAGGACTTACCACGTAAAATGAGCATTGTCCTCCTTATTTTGAACATTAGTACATGAATGCTTGTTCTTAATATCTTCAGGAAGTTCGATACAACTGGAACATCGTTTTAACTGATCATAGACATAAACATGGAGTTCGAGGTGTGGTATTTGGCTGAGTACTTTAGCTGACCCTCTAACTTCCATCTCGGAAAACTGGGCCAGTATTGCACCCAAGGTGGATTCATGATACCACTCTGCAATTGGTGTGCTCTAAGATATAATGCCATTACCACCACAGATGTGGTGCAGGCTTTTCTCTTCTGCAGCACCCTGCTCACAGCAGAGTAGTGTGTTACATTTAATTGTATTATATCTCCAATCAGCTAGGACTTTGAGGAGCTCCATCTCAAGCACTGGAAGGTATGCTTCTAAAAACCTGATTGGGTCATGATACTCCCCAGCCAGATTCTCGTTTCTGGTGAAAGAGATATGCCCCTCAAAGGCCCTGACAACTGCTGAGTATTCTTGAGGGGTCATGACAAAGCTGGTCTGGTGTCCTTCACTTGAAGGATGGGAGAGAGCACTACTGCTAGCACAGGTTAATTATCATTAACACTACAACTAAGAGACGATTGCATCCACCTGGTTAATGATGGTGTTGGGGAGGAGGCAGCTGCTGGGGTGAGGGGTATGCACCAAGGCACTCATACCTTTCATTGACAACGACGATTCTGATAAGGATGAGAAGGAGGATGAGACAGTACTACCGGGTCAGGCCAGTGTGAGCAACCTGCCGCAATGACAGCTTCCTATGCTGCTGCTGTAGGCCTGACCCACTAGCCTGACGGGTGGTAGCTCGTTGTTTGATGCAAGGACACTAAACTAGAATGCTGCAGGGGGGGGGGGGGGGGTTAGTGGCGGCAAGATGGCCTCTTACGCTACAAATAGCAGGGTTTTTGCCAGTGTGATGTGTCTCACTGGATCCTGCTTTGGCGAAGTAGGTTTAGCCACTACCAGTACTCGCACTACGGTGTGCTGAGGCGGCAGAGATGTGGCCATGGTAGAAGAGAGAGAGAGAGAGAGAGAATAACGAAACAGACGATCACATTGTTATATAAACAGACTGAGTAATTACCTTTCCCATTCTAGGTCCATGGCATGAGCATTTCATCAACATTGTCAGATATCTCTACGATCCCTTCAAGAAAGGCATCCTCCTCTAAAAGGGCCAGGTTATGCTGCCTTTGCAGCTCTTCATCTAGAGTCATTTCCCTGACCTATTCAAATATCTCACCCTTGTCAGAATGGATATGGTGCCTCTGATCCATCTCACCTACAACAATGACAACAACAGAAAGGTATATATATATATATATATATATATATATATATATATACAGGATGAGTTATAAATTAGGAAAAATATGTCATGCAAATTGTTACACACTGAGCTACAAACATAAATTCGTTTTCCACATATTCCTATGTCAAAAAATGACAATGAAATTGAATGGTAAAAATCTGGAAATATGAAGTGGACTTTTGGGTGTTACTGTGCACCGACATTGGCCAAGGGGACAGATCGGCAACAGGGTACAACATGTGAGAAGTTGTGGGTAGTCTAACCGTTCACGAGAAGGTGAGGCATCCGACGTCAAACGACGGTCTGCGATTCTGTGAGCAATGACAGCGCACACATCTATCTTGTACCAGTTATGCTGGCCGGTACTATGCATCGTGGCTGGTTGACATAGTACATACATGTACTACAGTACATACATGTTTTATAATTTGGTTTTTGTGTCCCAGACTTAGTTTTAAGAAACAAGTACATAGATGAAGAATACAAAATACAACAACACAGGTATGTGGCAGTTAATACAGACGAATTCAATACAGCTGTACAAATCGAAACTAACATAGAAACACATGACCAGAAGCTGCAGTGGTGGTTTATAAGTACTCTTCGAAATGATGGCCTCGATGTGTGTGGCAAAGTTGAACTCTTCGCAGGTAGGATTGCTGAACACGATCTAATATGTCTGTATCTCTTTGCGTAACATCACAGGCATGTTGTATTCTGCGTTGAAGAGTGTTGACATCAACAACCTCTCCTTCAAATGTTCAAATGTGTGTGAAATCTTATGGGACTTAACTGCTAAGGTCATCAGTCCCTAAGCTTACACACTACTCAACCTAAATTATCCTAAGGACAAACACACACACCCATGCCCGAGGGAGGACTCTAACCTCCGCCGGGACCAGCCACACAGTCCATGACTGCAGCGCCCTAGACCGCTTGGCTAAACCCGTGCGGCCTTCTCCTTCATAAATCACAGATTTCAGATGGCCCCACAAAAAGAAATCCAGTGGATTCAGGTCTGGCGATATTGCTGGCCATGCTACAGGGCCTCCACGACCGATACATTTCGAAGGGAAGGCATTGTCCAGGTGACGCCACACTGTGCCGCTGTAGTGAGCGGGGGCGCCATCATGCATGTACCACAAGTTCATACGAGAAGCCAAAATAAGGGCTTCCAACAATTTCGGTGATGTAGCATCCAGGAAACGCAGATACCGCTCTCCTGTAAGCCTTTGTGGTAGCACATGTGGCGCTATGAGATGGTGATCAATAATACCACACCAGATATTGACACCGCATCGTTGTTGGTACCCTCGTATCACTGTTCTGTGGGGGTTTTCTTTCGCCCACTCGTGCCAATTATGTGAATTCACTATACCCTCCTTTGTGAAATAGGCTTCGTCAGTGAACAGTATTTTTCGTGAAAAATGCTGGTCGTGGGTCTGGCGGCGTAGGATAAAGTTGCAGAAGTCCTCTGGCAGTCTTCCGGCAAAAATTCCTGTGAAATGGATGGTAATGGTTTCTATGGAACACTCGCATAACAGTAGATTGTGACATTCCGACCGCAGTGGCGAGAGACCTGGTGCTAATTGTTCGGTCCTCCGCAACAGTTTGTAACACTTTTTCTTCGTCATCCGCACTGTACTTCGACTGTCGGCCACGACCACTAAATCCTGGAGGTGCTACACATGCACCATACGCCCTCAAACGCCTGTCATCAGAGTGAAACGTTTTTGCGGATGGAAGGCTCCGGCTAGGAAACCTCTCGTGATACAGTTGCCTTGCAACGTCAGCTCTTCCATCTGCAAGCCCTGAGGTGGATGTCGGCGTATTCCTCGTTTGTGAAACTTGCCATGGTACTGTAGTAACACTGCGACGCGACCGTTAGCAGCTGTCGACACGGCGAGCATCGGGCGGAGTGAGCAGCGCAGAGGTGTTGTAAACACGTCATGCACGCCGCGGTTTTACTTCCGCCGTTGACCACTCTTTCCGCTTAAAGAACACACATTCCCTTAACATGGGACTGTACACTCCGTTACCGCCGGCAACGTGTGATTCACAAGTCCTGATACAATTTCACATACATTACGAGGGGATTTGTTCGTTCTCGTATCTTTCAAACACTGGAAGATACACATCAGTTCATTGGAGTGTCATGTGTTGCATCTGTGGGTGAATGACATGTGATCGTGAGGCTCGTCGGTATCTCGTTCAATGGTTAACAGGTGTTTTTGTCTTACCTACACAGTACACTGAGGAGAACGAAATTAACAACGGTGCGTCACGTGTTACGCATAGCAGCATGCGGTCCTCAACATATTTTTCCTGGGTGTTACAAAAAGGTACGGCCAAACCTTCAGGAAACATTCCTCACACACAAATAAAGAAAAGATATTATGTGGACATGTGCCCGGAAACGCTTAATTTCCATGTTAGGGCTCATTTTAGTTTCGTCCACCTACGCTCAATGGAGCATGTTATCATGATTTCATACGGGATACTCTACCTGTGCTGCTAGAACATGTGCCTTTACAAGTACGACACAACATGTGGTTCATGCGCGATGGAGCTCCTGCAAATTTCAGTCGAAGTGTTCGTACGCTTCTCAACCACAGATTCGGTTACCGATGGATTGGTAGAGGTGGACCAATTCCATGGCCTCCACGCTCTCCTGACCTCAACCCTCTTGACTTTCATTTATGGGGGCATTTGAAAACTGTTGTCTATGCAACCACGGTACCAAATATAGAGACTCTTCGTGCTCGTATTGTGGACGGCTGTGATACAATACGCCATTCTCCAGGGCTGCATCAGCGCATCAGGGATTCCATGCGACGGAGGGTGGATGCATGTATCCTTGCTAACGGAGGACATTTTGAACATTTCCTGTAACAAAGTGTTTGAAGTCACGCTGGTACGTTCTGTTGCTGTGTGTTTCCATTCCATGATTAATGTGATTTGAAGAGAAGTAATAAAATGAGCTCTAACATAGAAAGTAAGCGTTTCTGGACAAATGTCCACATAACATATTTTCTTTCTTTGTGTGTGAGGAGTGTTTCCTGAAAGTTTGGCTGTAGCTTTTTGTAACACCCTATATATATATATATATATATATATATATATATATATATATATAATTTTTTGTTTATTTGTGACTGTAGTATAGGAGGTTTTTCTTCTCTAACACACACATACGCGCATATATATATATATATGTGTGTGTGTGTGTGTGTGTGTGTGTGTGTGTGTGTGTGTGTGTGTGTGTGTGTGTGTTAGAGAAGAAGGAAAACCTCCTATACTACAGTCACAAATAAACAAAAAATTAGAATTCTTTTTTCCACTTAGAGGGCTGTTCAACTCTCTCACTGGGTGCTGGAGACTGTTGCAATTGGTGAATAGCCTCCAGCTGCCTGTCTGTGAGACCTAACCCCTCTAGAATTGTTGCTATAACAAGACTAAACATAATTTTTGGTTACATAGCTGCTACTACATAGACATTTCTTTTTTCTATACTTATGTGACTGTTGGTGCTGTGTATATGCTGCTGGATGTGGTTCCATAGCGTGTGGTTAGTGTATTTTTTCAGCCTCCAACATTGCCTCCAGCTCAAGCTGCATCTTAACCATGTGAACTATATCAAGAACAAGCAAGAAATAAGAAATTAACCAGTGGTACAAAAACAGATTACACCATTACTATCATGAAATTTTTTATACTCACACAGCAGCTCTAGTTGTGGGCTTTGCACAAGGTTTGGACCTTGATAGGGGGAGTTCTCTATAGTCCAGCCTCCTCATCCTGCCGTCTGTCCTCAAAATCCACAATAAAATCCTGGAGATGCACAGTGTAACAGTGAAAAGAAACTGGATTACCAATGAGAATTTTTAACACACTAAATATTCACACTTTCTGCACCATAACAAAATATTTACAAAAACAATCGTTTACTTATGTGGTAATTCGTATTATTCTTCTTCTTCTTCTACAATTCTCCATCGTCAGCCACTGGCGCTCATGCTACTCGATGTACACTTCATTTTCAACAAACTGACGCATGCGACTAAGGAGCAAATGAATGAGGTGGGGAGTGGAGGGGTAGGGTTTATATGGACACACCGATTTGCTGGGAACCATCAGGAGGGGCGGAAGATGGAAAATCCTGAACAGTATTTTCAGCAGCCAGTCAGATTCGAAATCCCAATGTGGTATGATCTGTGATGTTACAGCTCCGTGTCCTGGACGTGCTCATCGATCTCGCCAGAGACACCGCTTCTGGTAGCAGGTACACTCTGTGGCGAGCTGCGGCCACTGATGGATGCACCGCTTCTCGCATCCTGGGCTACGACCATACCTCACATGACAAACAACTGTGATAGTGTATTTAAGAACGTTTTTGCGTGATGTAGGATCATCTTTAGAGTTTCGACGTGGTGTAATTGGCTTATTTATTTTAGTTTCAATTCATAAACAACACTCATGTGCGATATATTTTCGAGTGCATTTGCATTCATTTGTTTTTATGCGGTGTATTTCGGTCCCACGCGCACCTGGGAAGACAGTGTAGTGTTTTGTGTGCAAGTATATTTGAAACAAATTGTTTAAAGCAATAATTGCATATGCATTGAGGCGTCAAACACTTTACCTGATTTGTTTATGCACGAAAATATTCCAAAACAGTGTCGATCTGTAGTTTTAAGTAATATTTCCTACTCCTCAAGTGTATATTCAATTTGTGAAATCCATTGCAAAAAATTGTTTACCGATTTATTTATGTCACTTCTTGAAGCAAGCTACGGTGCAGCGATCCTCTTGAAAGTGTATTTAGGGACATATTTAGTTGGATTTAATAACTCCTGAAGCAGCTCTTGCTCGAAGGCAGGGGAAGGCTGTGGTACTTCCATCAAAAGTACATGATATATCTCAGGGAGGAAGGCTAGCTGAAGACTGGGAGGTTTCGCAAGTGCGCCAGAACCCGCTTCAAGCTTTCTGGAGTCTGTGTTCAAGTATGGCGATATTCCTCGGAATAAAAAGCGTAATTACATCGCAAATTGATTAAATATTATTGTGTCGTCTGCAAAGCTCTCTCACTCCTTGTGCAATGTTACATTTAGTTCCTGTGACATTTTCAACTTGTAAACTGCCTAAAATATTCCACACAATGCCCAATATTCCATAAACAATATGCACACAATTTGTTGAAATATTCCAACTATGATTTTCACAGTGTTTTGAGTGCAAGTGTATTTCGAGTAGCTCTGTGATATATATTCGGTTTGTGAAGCGAATTGTTTAATATTTCTTGTAGTACATCTTCTAAAGCAACATCTGCAGAGTTTTGTGACATCTTCAAGACATGTATGTGATAATATTCCGCACATTGCTTGTATACAAGATTTGATAACTCCTGAAGCAGTTCGTGTTCAGTACCAAGGTGAAGGCTGGTGTATTTCCTGCAAAAAGTGCCACAAAGAAAGGTTGTGGTATTTCCAACAAAAGTGCATGACGTTTCCCAGGGAGGAAGGCAGCATGGCTTCTGGTGTGCTGCTTGCTTCCCGTGGCGTGATCGGGGCGATCGGCATGACACAAAGAAACAAAGTGTGCCAGGTAGGAGGATTTCCAGTGCAACAGTAAGTGCTTCGCATGGCCCTGCAGCTGCCGCATATCGTACCCTGGCCGGTGCTGGGAGCCCAGCCCATGCCGGCTTCCTGCAGGCGCAACTCCAGTGGACAGAGAGCACGTGAGAAAGTTTTTCAGATATGTTTAGTGTGATTTGTGACAGTGTAATTACGTGGTTCCTTTCGTTATCGGAATTTTAAAAATAGTACTGCAATTGTTTACCATCACCTAAATTGTTTAAACACCAGCATCATATTCGATGTATATTCCAGCTTCAGAAATAAATAAAGTCCTTACACAAATTGTTTAAACAATGCTTTATGCAAGCTATATTAGCCTACCGTCGTGAGGTCCTCTCAGTCCAGCAGCACGACACAGACTGAACGAATTTCCCGCCATTTTTTCCCAGACAGCCATCTTAGATTACATCACAGGAGGGGTGGGGAGGGGAGGGGGATAGGGGACTGGAAGTTCCCTGAGGCGGACCAACTACTTTTTTGGCAGAGATGCCATAGATCACCACCTAGCCTTCTTCACAGAACAGACAAGCCTCTGAATCCCACATTTTGTGAGGAGTCCTGGACATCCAATCATCTAGCTCCTATTGGCAGTTTCACTGTCCTTCTACCTCTTTCCACAGCTGCTCACGACAGTAGCACGTGAACATTCGACCAGTTTCGCCGTTTTTGAGATACTCGTTCACAAGCTCCCTGTAATTATAATCTGCCCTTTGTCAAAGTCGCTTATTTCAGTGGGTTTCCCCATACACAGCCCATATCTTCGCTGGAGTGATTCCTGATCCCTGTCCACCCTGCTTACATACCTTTGTCACCGCATCCCATGCCCGCAACGCCACCAGGTGGCATCCAATGTCACGGTGGTCAGTGGTCATAACGTGTTGGCTTATCAGTGTAGTTTTGTTAGCAAGAGTGACAGGAGACAAATTGCGGAGTACCTGAGTACTTAACATCAAATATTGAGTGCTGAGGACTAAGGTGTGGAGTTCAAATGTAAAAAATTCAAAAACCTTGTTCAATACACCTAAGACAACTACATTCCAAATGAGATCTGAATGTATGGGTAAGACTCACCATAGTTTAATAGCCATGGCAGAAAACTGCTAAGTAAACAAAGAGAGCTCCATCACAAATCCAAGAGAAATCAAAACCTAGCAGACAAACAAAAGTTGAACGAAGCGAAAATGGGTTTAAGGAGATCAATGAGAGAAGCATTCAGTGACTTTGAAAGTAGAATTTTGTTAGCTGACCAGACTAAAGTCGCTAACAAGATTTGATCTAATGTAAAATCAGTACACAGTCTGAAATAACCAATTTAGTCACTCAGTGACCATACAGCCACTGAAAAAAAAAACGATAACAGAGAGAAGACCAAAATACTGCATTCGGTCTTCTGAAACTGTTTCAGCACTGAAGATCATAATACGGTCCCTCCTTTCAATCGTTGTACAAATTTCGAAATTGCAGATCACGAGTAGAAAAGCAACTACAATCGCTTAGTAGTGGAAAGGCATCAAGACCAGACTAGATACCTGTAAGATACTACAAAGCTTATGTGAAATAATGTAGATGTAGATGTTGAAAGAAAGTTCTTGAGACAAATTCTTGGGCCATTGAAGGAAATGTTGTACAGAGGAAGAGATTCAGCTATGAACTATATAGGTCTTAATCTATAGGGTGTCCCAGGAGGAATGATTAATACTCGGGGATATACCAGGAACAATATTTTGAAGCAAAAATGTTGAGTAAACATGTGCTCTAAAACCTTCGACCATAGATTCTAGTAGACTGGCCTTGCTGTGCAGAAGCTGCAGGGCTGGTGTGACTCCCAACATAAACCACGTGACTGTTGGCAAAACGTGGCGGGATTTCAAATCAGCGGTCTGCCATCCTACGTTTGTATCGTAGTTTACCCACATTTCTCAATTGACTGCCAAACGCTTCCAACAAAAATTACTTTTTTGTTTGCGAAAAATTGTGTCAGAACTACATTTGACCTGCATTTGTTCACAGTGCCATTTATAAAATCTAACATACATCGAACGCCCCTCTGGTGGGCAGCGGGACGAAATTACTATAAACTATCAATTAAAGTAAAATGTCGTTAAAATTCTTTTAAACAGTAAGAGTGGGCTCGTGTCAAAACTTTAAACATTGGTTTCGCCTCGTTTTGAGCTCTAGTCACTTATAAAAGAAAATGGGATATGGGAATTATGTCAACTATAGGTGCCAAAATTGTCAACTTTAGCACCAGGCACATTTTAGAGTATCAATTTTAGGTGAACTTCAAAGGTTCAGTTCCTACTATTTTTACAAAAGTTTGAACTATCAGTTTAAAAAAATGATATTTCAGATGAAAGGTGAGACTTTGAAGTTTCAGAAAATAATTTTGGAGCCTACATTTATTTAATAGTACTAGAAGGTAGAAAAAAATTCTCTTCATGTGTCGACTATAGGTGCTCTTACGTTATTATAATGTCACTTGTACATACAAAAAGGCGCGTATGTGCAGATGGCTTAAAGTTTTTCCGTTTCAGGGCCTATATCCAAAGCTGCCTTCGGTTTTCATCCTTAGGGAACCTGTGAGTAGGAACGAGAAACAGTTATACTTACTTCTGTAACTGAATTATCACAGATACTTTCCAGAATGTAATATGAGTCTGACTTTACAGGCATCACTTTCAACACTTTAATTTACGTGATACTCTATTTCAAGTGTAAAAAACATATCAAAGTCACTTCAGCAAATTTCAATAAACGCATCTGCACTATCATAGAAACACTTGCACGTGAAATGTAATGCCATTTCCCCCGACAAAACGCTGAGTACAGCCATAAGCGCAACACGAAACAACCATGTTTTGCCAACATTCACGTGACTTTAGCCCAGAGATGTTGGAGCCACGAAAATGACGTCAGGGCCAGTCTATTATATTTATGGTCGAAGTCTAAAACGCATACTTCAAGCGCCATGAGCACTTGTGTCTCTTCGAGATTGTGAAACGAATCTCTTCTATGGCAAGGTCATTGCTTTCAATATTTTGAGAGGAGGTAGTAAGAACCAAAACAAGAAAAAAATGTCTAGGAATCATTGGTTCTAGAGTGCATACTGTAAAGCTGGTTCACACATGAAATTAATGTGACACCATAGCTAATGGCATAATGCAGTGGCACTGCAGTTTCGCTTGAAACATCCAGTTTTCAGGGGCGTCACTTAAGAGCCATAACTTCTGTCATGCCACAAAAAGTTCAACTTAGTTACACTTAGTGCCTCACTTGCCTTCCACCAATGTTCCCTGGTGGCTGTATTTCGAAACACGAGCAATCTGCCGCAATAATCGTGGAGTAATTGGTGCTGTGTCCGCAGTGTCATCGTATCCCGAGCATGGGGACCTGGGTTCGATTCCTGGCAGGGTCAGAGATTTTCACCTGCCCCGAGATGACTGGGTGTTGTTGTGTCGTCTTCATCGTCATCTTTCATCCCATTATGGTAGGAGGAAGGCAACGGCAAACCACCTCCGTTAGGACCTTGCCCTTTACGGTGATGCAGGTCTCCCTCATCGTTCCCCTACGATCTGTCAAGAAGCATGGTACTTCATTTCCATTTCCAGCTGATACTGTACTCCATTCGATTTCAATGTGTTCTCGTTTTATACTGAGAAAGTGGTCGACGTTTACATCTTCGCAGCTTCTGAACCTGCAAGAACAACAGCCTAATATTATTGTTTAATTAATCTTGGAGTAGAAAAGATTTGTTTCACAATATCGAAGATGGTGAGTGCTCATTGCTCTTAAGGTATGGTAGGCATTTTAGAGCGCATATTTACTATACTTTTTTGCTTCAAACAATCCTCCTGTTATATCCCTAAATATCGACCATTCCTCCTTTGACACTCTGTATATATAGTCCAGCAAAATGGTAATTCTTAGAGGACAGTTTTGTAGAATTTTTTTGACAAGCTTTTTATCTGTTTTCCAGAGTGCTGGATCCGAATGTTCAAAATCACGCTAAATTGTGGCCCAGAAGTGGATCAAAATTGGGAAGAAGGCGAGAAATGGGACTTTTTTGGGTTTTATGCTTTAACTTGGAAATTGTGCAATTTTCGGTAAAGTTGACTAGATACGAATATAAAGAGCTCAAGATTTCCCACAAATTGGGTTCTAATGTCTTTTTTCATCAGATCAACTATATGGCGTGTAGTGCCCGTTGAAGCTGGCATGATTTCGGGCGCCACCACCAAAACCCAATTTCTCATCTCTCAAGCTGGCATGATTTCAGGCGCAATAGCCAAAACCCAATTTCTCATCTCGCAACGTGCTATGATGTTCATTCTAAAGTCAAAATGAAAACTTTCATCACTCATACAATTAAAAGCTGTTCAAATAACTTATGTAAATGACATAATAATTATGCTTTGGTTTGTATTTGGCAATAACAATAATAATTATCATAATACTATATTATTCATATTAAAATTTTAAAGAAATTTCATTCTCTTCACGCTTTGTAAGCCACTTGATTCTTCAGCAAAGTGAGAATAATCATAGATACGTTACAGCTAAGTAAGGTAATACACTCCTGGAAATTGAAATAAGAACACCGTGAATTCATTGTCCCAGGAAGGGGAAACTTTATTGACACATTCCTGGGGTTAGATACATTACATGATCACACTGACAGAACCACAGGCACATAGACACAGGCAACAGAGCATGCACAATGTCGGCACTAGTACAGTGTATATCCACCTTTCGCAGCTATGCAGGCTGCTATTCTCCCATGGAGACGATCGTAGAGATGCTGGATGTAGTCCTGTGGAAAGGCTTGCCATGCCATTTCCACCTGGCGCCTCAGCTGGACCAGCGTTCGTGCTGGACGTGCAGACCGCGTGAGACGACGCTTCATCCAGTCCCAAACATGCTCAATGGGGGACAGATCCGGAGATCTTGCTGGCCAGGGTAGTTGACTTACACCTTCTAGAGCACGATGGGTGGCACGGGATACACGCGGACGTGCATTGTCCTGTTGGAACAGCAAGTTCCCTTGCCGGTCTAGGAATGGTAGAATGATGGGTTCGACGACGGTTTGGATGTACCGTGCACTATTCAGTGTCCCCTCGACGATCACCAGTAGTGTATGGCCAGTGTAGGAGATCGCTCCCCACACCATGATGCCGGGTGTTGGCCCTGTGTGCCTCGGTCGTATGCAGTCCTGATTGTGGCGCTCACCTGCACGGCGCCAAACACGCATACGACCATCATTGGCACCAAGGCAGCAGCGACTCTCATCGCTGAAGACGACACGTCTCCATTCGTCCCTCCATTCACGCCTGTCGCGACACCACTGGAGGCGGGCTGCACGATGTTGGGGCGTGAGCGGAAGACGGCCTAACGGTGTGCGGGACCGTAGCCCAGCTTCATGGAGACGGTTGCGAATGGTCCTCGCCGATACCCCAGGAGCAACAGTGTCCCTAATTTGCTGGGAAGTGGCGGTGCGGTCCCCTACGGCACTGCGTAGGATCCTACGGTCTTGGTGTGCATCCGTGCGTCGCTGCGGTCCGGTCCCAGGTCGACGGGCACGTGCACCTTCCGCCGACCACTGGCGACAACATCGATGTACTGTGGAGACCTCACGCCCCACGTGTTGAGCAATTCGGCGGTACGTCCACCCGGCCTCCCGCATGCCCACTATACGCCCTCGCTCAAAGTCCGTCAACTGCACATACGGTTCACGTCCACGCTGTCGCGGCATGCTACCAGTGTTAAAGACTGCGATGGAGCTCCGTATGCCACGGCAAACTGGCTGACACTGACGGCGGCGGTGCACAAATGCTGCGCAGCTAGCGCCATTCGACGGCCAACACCACGGTTCCTGGTGTGTCCACTGTGCCGTGCGTGTGATCAATGGTTGTACAGCCCTCTCGCAGTGTCCGGAGCAAGTATGGTGGGTCTGACACACCGGTGTCAATGTGTTCTTTTTTCCATTTCCAGGAGTGTACATGACTAACTTCAGTTCATACCACACAATAGGTAAATAATTAGAGTTGAAAGCAATGTACAGTGTTTGTTACAATAATGAGATCATGAATTTCACAATGGGAAATTATAATAACAAAAATGGGAAATATGGCTTACCTTCATGTGGTGTGGTACAGAGTGGATTCCCCTCATTACGTCGAAACTGTTGTTTCCAGCAAGAGATTGGGTTTTGTACTCAGCATTTAGGGAGACAATTTGAAATGACATAGATGGATCAAATTACAATTTCTTTGCCATCATTGCTAACACCTCAAGAGGCACTTCTTCTATGTAGGAGGCACTCCATCCTAAAGCAGACAGCACACCAACTAATTTCTGAGAGCCATACATCTTGTACAGGGTGAACACTAATAAAACCGACAAACTACAAAGACGGATTCCAGACTGGAAATGAAGGAAGAAATATCTTAGGAGCATATGTCTGGAAATGCATCACTACCACAGCAGATGGCGCTGACAAATGAAAGTTCCTCAGACCAAATGCCATGTGCTCTTCTTGTATTGCAGGCTGTGTGATCGACGCACCATACCATAAGCAGCAGAATGGTCCGATATTCATGACAGGAACAAGCCGAGATCGTGTTTGTGTATCGTCAGGTAGATGGAAACAATCGAGAGGCAGCACAGCTTTTCCCAAACAAGTCCCTCACAGACACCAACCATATCACATAACATTTCAAGCTCTTTTTGGGCGTTTACGTGACTGTTGATCCTTTCAGGCAGACGAAGGTGCAGGGAGGCGGCAGACTGTGTGTACTCCAGATTTGGAAGACTAGGTTCTACAGGATAAAGAGACAAACCCTCTTACCAGCTCCAGACAAGTGACCCGTCAACATGGTGTAAGCCAAAGTACGATTATGTGTATCCTGCACGGCAACTGGTACTATCCCTATCACCTACAACAAGTGCCAAGATTATCAGCAGCAAATTTCCCTATATGGGAAGCATTTTGTCGCTGGTTTTTACACCATACCATCACAATTATGGGATTTCTGTCATAAGTCCTCTTTCCATATGAAGCAACCTTTATCAGATCTGGCATCATTGTCATCTGTGGGCTACAGACAATCCTCGGGGAATGGTTGAAGCATCTCAGGAGCATCAGTTCAGCGTCAATGTATGGCCAGGGATTCTTGGCAACAACGTACTTGGCTCGGTCATTATTCCACAACCCCTCAATGGAGGAACATATCTGGACTTTCTGCAGAATACTCTGCATGGGCTGCTTCAGAATGTGCCTTGGGCAATACGACAGGTTATATCTTTCTGCCTGATGGAGCACCACCCCACTTCTGCATTACAGTTGGCCAGCAGCTCAACAGCATCTTCCTCAGATGTGGGATTGGACACAGAGGCCCTGTAGCATGGCCTGCTAGATCACTGGACTTAAATCTCCTGAATTTTTAGCTCTGGGGGCGGGGGGGGGGGGGGGGGGGGAGGGAGGGGGAGGGAGTATTTGAAAAGCATTGTGTATGCTGACCAGTTCCTAATGTGGAGGCCCTTCAACAGGGTGTTCACAATGCCTGTGACACTATTTAGAGAGAAGCTGGAATGTGTGAAAGAGTGTGGCAATCAATGATGAGATGTGTGAATGCATGCATTGCGTCCCACTTAGAACGTGTTATGATGTGGGTGAGATGCAGCTCTGCACTGTCTCCTGGGACGTTGCACACATGCCATCCATTTCTGGGCACATGTTCATAGGATCTTTTTTCCTCTCTTTCCAGCCAGGGACCCATTCCTGCAGTTTGTCAGTTTTATTAATGTTCACCCTGTAGATGAATGTAGCCAGGCCAACCTGCAGTGGTGACAAGAATGAGTTGGGTCTGACAGCTGCCACCATATTGTGTCCTATGGCCATACTTTTGGTCTCCTATTTATTCATCACTAGCCGAGTAAAATTTTTTTGGACAGTATCAGTGGCGAGGACCGCATTCTCTGGAAAAAAAAACTGGTCCAGAAGAGGATATTTCAATGTGCAGTGCAGTGAATCAGCAATCGAATACCTTCAACGACCACACACTCACTCTCTTCCTCTGGAGATGGCCTTTTGACTGATACCAACTATCTGTAAGAACAGTGCAGTTTTTTCCGAAAAAGACAGAAAAAACAATTGATTTCTTCGCAGATGAAGGGGTCACCGTATCACTTGCATACTTTTTAAATAGTTCAGCTTTCACAGTCTTGACATCAGGAAGGTAGTCGCCATGGACGTGCTGAAGGGAAAACTGGGACTTCTCATTCTTTTCACTGAGATAGTAGAAAATTTGCTGCACACCACCATCAACTTCTGTGACATATGGACCTCATTATTTTTTCGTTTTCCTACCTGTTTTGGATTGCCGTACTGGACCTTAATGTGTTTGATCAGGTACTAGCATCTGCTTCAACCAGGTCAGGTACCGGTTCAATCCGACATCTTGCTGACCATGCTAATTCACTCTTTTGTCTCTCAGAAAGGTTTAGAACAGTCTCTCGCAGTCCAAGCTTATGCATACTACATACTAGGTTCCGTCGATTGGCTGAAAGCTTTTTTTGTTAAGCCAGAAAATCTGGAGTAATAGCCGAGCCACTCCAGCAAATAGATGGTTTTTAAATCAAAATCCGGCTCAGCAGATCGAATTTCTTTTCAGATGCGCTAAATTCAATACATGCTACACGTCATATGGTTAGTCTGACGTTTCTCTGAGATCTATTTTGTGTGAAATTTTATCGTCTTTATTTTGCCGAAAATTGCGTCATTTCGGAATTATAAGCGAAAAATAAAGAAAGCCCCACTTTTTCAAGTTTTTTTCCGTTTTTGACCCATTTCTGGAGCTAAATCTTGGTGGGACTTCGAAAATTCGGATTCGGCATCCTCGAAGGCATATGTAAAGCTTGTCTGAAAAACTTCTGCAGAACTTTCCGCTGATTGGCTTACTTGAGCACGAGTGGACTGGTAGTAAACCAGACACTGTCAGTTGCTTGACAATTGTGAGGATGTAAACTAAGAGCTAATGACCGAATGATTAAGAAGACATTCACTGCAATGCCTGAAGCAACCAGGAGGGTTGGAAGACTAAAGGTTAGGTGAGAGGAAGATGTCGGAGAGGACATAATGAAAATTGGAATTCAGAATTGGGTGGGTTCGGCACTAAATAAGAAAGAATGGAATAGCCTTCTGCAGAAGGCTGAGGCTCACGAAAGGCTCTCGTGCCGCTAATGCTGATGATACTGTACACAACTGGGAAAAAATGTACACATCGTTTGTGTGGCTGTGAGTGTGTGACACTTAGCGACTCTTTAAATGAGTCATGCTAAGTAAAGTGATCATAACAAAGTTGTTGACACTCTCAGCTTGCAGTTATCGCATCGTATGATGGTTAGGGCACTCGGCGTTTTGGTGGCGAGGTGACTGACTACGTACAGATAACCGAAACGATAAATTCATTGCTGGATATTTTCATTGCTAGCAGCGCTCATGTGTTTTCTCTTCGGCAATGATATACTTTGGCATGTGAATTGTCATCCACCAATGGCACGCAAGTGTGATGTTGTGATACACGGCTTTCGAAATTCAAATTTAGGTTTACAAGAAGTGTGATGCAAAAAACAATATTTGTGACATAAATACAGTGATTTTATTGATAGTGAATGATTGTCAAGTATGGAGGGACCTAAAATTTCTGGGCCCTACAGGGCAACGAAATTGGTAAGCAACTATTTTACGGCTGGTAACGTTTATGGTGTGCCGATATTTTGAAAGTCGTTAGAAATATATATTTGCTTGCTTTTACTTAGCCTGTGTAATTAGGGGCCGTAAGAACTCTAGCTATCTGTGGTGCCCAGTGTATTCTGATGAGCAGAAATAACATCCCACTGCCGTTAGAACGTTGCTTTTTTATTGTTTTCATATAGAATCCAACTGTCATGTAATTAAACTACTTCATTTAATGATACGCGAAAGTGTTTTAACAAGCGAACTTCAAAGGTTCCTTACGTGTTTTCTTAATCAGTTTTGGAGGTATAGTATAAGCTTCGTTTGATACAACTTGTGCTCCACCAGTTTCTTGCCCATGTTGTTGCAAATGTATCTTCATACCTTCTCAAATTTCGTGATTGATTTATTCTTTGTGTCAGTAGGTAATGTATGTCTCGTAGAACTGACTTCAGGAATGAGACTGATTGCCCTAATATGAGAATTCGGTTTTGACTAGTGTGACGACAGTTGATGTATGAGGAAATACCATCCTTGATAAAACTTTACTCAGCGCTGAAAAAGTCCCGAGCCAGCACTGAAAACCATGTTTTCTTCTGTAATGTGCAAACTGTCGTTTTGTAATATGCTGACTACAGCTTTGACGTAGTGTGAAAGTTATTAAAACATTGTCAGTATAATATGACCTTTACACACATTTGTGTAACTAGAGTTTCTAAAACCAGTACCCCCTTTTTTCCATTTGTGGACCAGTAGTAATATCTTGTTCAGGCCATACTATAATTGATTTAGATACAGGGATGTGAACTCCCTACTATAATATGGAGCTATGACGTAAGTCACTGAAAAATTACTGAGTACATTTAAACCAGACCATTTCAATTACTACTTTTTGTAAGAATATATTCACAATTGAAAGGCTTAACACATCAAAAGTTTGTTAGAACAACATGCAAAAAGAGTGCTATACTCTATTAAAATTGCTGTATGATTGATGTTTCAGTGATGAGGGCCTGCTGCTGTCAAGTCATAGCTCTTTTGTGAGCACCACATGCTTCATGTGTTGCCTGTATTGTAGAAACCTGCAGTGCCTTGTGAAGTTTGGCTAGCTGCACGCCAGCAACCCCCCTCCTCGTCCTCAAAGTGTAAACCCATATGTGTTGGATGTACTGAAAAGATTTTGTAGAGCCTTAGTGATAAAAAACTATAAAGAGCAAAAAGGGCAGTGTTTATACGTATTTCCCCATTACTGACATTCATTGGATTCATGAATTATGTTTTTGTTGTGCAACTTGATAATAATTAAGGATTTACTATATGACAGAAGAAAAACAGAACTGCAAAATTACTGGAAATACGGAAGCGTCCGATCCCACCCGTCTGCTTTGACCCATGACGTCACAAATATGCCGGAAACAAAAACAAACACACACACACTTTCCACAAGAAGCCTAATGACACTAACGGGACAAGCGCGGGAAATGGGGTGTTTTGTGTGTGGGGGGCAAACTAAATATAAACAAATTTAGACGCCTTGCGTAGCTGCAACGTGTAAGTGAAGACAGCCATGCATGAATATCCACCCACCTCCCCAGGAGTCGTAACCCCTGCAACCCATAGAAGATAAAGATGCTTCAGTAGCTGATTAGTGTTTTTTGTCTTTTAAAAAAAAATCTCACGGGATAGAACGAAGAGATCAGAAAGATAAATATAATAAACTAAAACAGAAATTCGAGGAAACAGATAATTAAAATAAGTAATAAGTGTTTTTAAATTTAAAAAAAAAATCTCACGAGATAGAACGAACAGATCAGAAAAGTAAATAAAATAAGATAAAACAGAACTGGAGACAGCCACACTCAAACCAAACTCCGCGCTGTCATGACGTCACACACAACACCCTTACGTCACGGGTCAAAGCCGACGTGTGGGATCGGACGCTTCTGTCGACCCAAATTACTTTCCAAACGATTGTGTTAGGGTGATTACCAGAGTGATACAGATTTAAATCTTTGTTAAAAAGTGAAGTCTCGTATTATAAATCAAAGATTTTATGCACAGCACGGCACAATAGCACCTAAGAAAAACATCAAGCCAAACAGTTTCAGCTTGCAAGTTTCAGGGCAAATTATGTATTATTGTGTCGATCTGAGTAATTGTGTATCATTATAGGGAATAACAGATTTCTGCTCAATCTTCTAACCTATAATGTACAAACATGGATGAGTTAATAAAATAATAAGCCTGTCAACCTGGAAAGAGAGAGATATAGAGACATGGGGAGTTAGTCAGAGGCTGAGAGAGAGAGATAGGAGTGGCCACTTTGTGACCTATAAAATATTTCCTTTTGCTTCAGCAGAGTTGGGATGTGGATACTTTATTGAAGAGGGCTGATTGTGACACAAACCAAACTGACAGGTGGCAAAGACACTATAAACTGGGATAGAAAGTAGGATGCATTTAACTCTAATAATTATATGCTACTCACTGCTTCTTGTATACATACCTTAGTAACTGAATTACAACAGAATAACAGTGTTTAGCAATGGAACATGGAAAGCAATAACATTGTGTTGGTGCACTATTTGTACAAAGTAAGTTGACACTTAGTACAGTGAAAATGGGAACAACTGTAAATGGGTAATGCCTTTATGGTCACTCCCATCAGGCATCACACTGAATGTCAACTTAGTTTGCAGGAACAGTACAGTTGTCATCTCTCTCTATATACACACACCTCAATGCCAATTTCCAATAGCTGATAGTATAAAATGAACATGCTGCATAGAGAAACAAAAATCACAATGAAAATAAATAAGAGCATGTTAATGTCCACAAACATTGTGTACTGTTAACTTCCATCTGATGTAATAGACTGCTGTAACAACCATGAGCAGACTAGGCCTAGAAGGTGTGACCAAGCAGATGCTATCATTGGTTGTTGTGTGAGCTAACTATACACCTGTACAAGAGATGTTCAGCACGCCATTTCATTGATGTAGTGGCATTGTGACATGGTGTCCACAAAAGTGTTGAGAACTATCTCGCTCAACTGTTGTCCACAATGAATGGAGACAGGACAGATTTCAATGTGTATATCTTGCTAGATGACACCCCAGATGATCTCAGTGAGAGACATTAGGTGACCTGGGATGCCATAAAATAAGTTCCACATCTATTTAGTGTTCATTTGACCATTCTGATAAGTTTTGAGTGGGGTAGTGCATTGTCTCACTGAGGGGTACGTGCTGCCTGTGGAGTGCTGTAGACAAACAGGTGGATATGATTGGACATTTGGTTCCGTGTCAGCTGCTCTTTTTCATACCGTGTACATATTCCACACTTGAAAATGCCTGAATTGTGTGCATTCACCAGCCCACGTGACCTTTACACCATATTTAACATACGTCTCATTATTAAAACTGAAACTGTAAGGTACATTTTTGAAAAGACTGATAATGGACAAGTCTCAGGTGTGTATTCTGTGGCATATTATGGAAGTATATCTTACATAAACTACAAAAAAATGCAAGAGGGTTCTACTACTTAACTTTTACTTGCTCCCACCATTGTGTTGGCAATTGCAAATATGCCAGTCTAGCTGCTGTCAGAATTCGTGAGTCAGATGCAACCTCGTCATCATCTTCATGCCCATGGTAAGTGGCACTATTTTCCCAGCGGTGAGCAGCTCATGGTATGCCCAATCCAGTGGTGTGTTTTTGCACAGTAGTAGCTGCACAACCTCAGAGATAGTGTCTAGTAGGTCAGATGCACACAATCTAGCAATAGTCAAATACATTGATATCACTTGCCTTACCCAACCAGCATTTGACTCCTGCATACAGCCAATAGAAATACTAATTACATGCTAGCATGTAATAGGTCAAATTATTCCAGTCAGCATGGTGACACAATCAATCCAATAAAGCACACTCCTCAGTGAATAACTAAGTAGCAGCTTCATTTTTTGTGTGCTTTGTGTTAAATTATACTATTATTACCAAAGGCATCACCGTACATGCTTTATGTTGTGAAGTGCCACAGTATGATACTTATAACCATAATGTGAATTTGAAGCTGACTTTAGGACCGTGAATATTGGTTTAGTACAAGAGATTAGTCTATACTAAATTTTCTGCGTGGTGATCTCACAATGAGATGCTAGAGTATAACAATCCTTATCTACTAAATAATAATTAGTGCAGATGGTTGGAATATGGAGCTTATCCTGTAGAATCTGTTACGGTCTTTGGATAATTTCATGTTTGGTTGGGACGCAGAGAGATCCCTGTGGCTCATATTCAGCATATATCTATCTTCTTCTTCTTCTTCTTCTTCTTCTTCTTCTTCTTCTTCTGTTGTGTGCTGGACACTGCTTTGGAGGTGCTTGTGTGACGCTATCAACTACACCTGAGAACACCGTTTACATAATAAGCAGGAACTGCATTGCTACTAATATTTTACCTGTAAGGAGTTGATAGGCCTAGTAAATGGAAGTTGACCTTTACTGGGAGCTTCGGTAATTAATTTCAAGAATTCGGACCTTTTGCTTTGGTATAGACCAAAATAAATTGCTGGGGCTCATAAAGTTCAGGCCGCGAGCAGAGCTTTTATTTTCAGAGGTGTCCATTTGGAAGTTAACTTTGCAGCGATGTTTTTGTTAGGATTTGTATTGATTTTCTGTACTTTTTTACCAGCTGGCCATAGTATCTAAAAGTTCTTATTTCCTAGATGTGAAGTTAGTGGTGGCTGCTTTTTAATATGGCATTGTCCGCCCCCCGTAGCTGAGTGGTCAGCGTGACGGACTGTCAATCCTAAGGGCCCGGGTTCGATTCCCGGCTGGGTCGGAGATTTTCTCCGTTCAGGGACTGGGTGTTGTGTTGTCCCAATCATCATCATTTCATCCCCATCGAAGCACAAGTCGCCGAAGTGGCATCAAATCAAAAGACTTGCACCAGGCGTACGGTCTACCCGACGGGAGGCCCTCATCACACGACATTTCATTTCAATATGGCATTCTCATTAATGTGTTGGCCATTTTGAATAAAATAATTGTGGTTATTAGGGTGTGTCATTATAAAACATTTAAACAACTAAGTTGCTGACACATTGACTAACTCCCTCTGGTCCTCTTCAGAGTGGTTAACTGTGGGAATGTCTTCCCCTGTGTACTGTCTATTTCAGTTATCTGATGGCTGCCAATGTCACATATCTGGGATGTCATTGCATGATATGAAAAGAGGTTGTTACGGAGGGTGATGGCTTTGCGTTAAGCTATTGCCTGTGGCTGACTGGAAGGCAACTCTAGTAGGTGATTGGTAGGAAAGTGTATCAGCAGACTAGTGCCTAGGCCACTCTGGCAAGGGATTGGTAGGCGACACTTGAACTCTTGTTAGTTATTTGTAGGCAATAGCAAATTGGCAACTTTTATCCATGAGATAGTGTTTTCATCCAGTGAGGCATTAAGACTACACAGCACTTATCTCATGGCTACTGCTTATGCTGTTAAACCCAGACAAGCAGTGCTGCTGGCTGATGAAAACAAGCTGTCCACCAAGCTGGAATCGTTGGCACCCAAGCCATAGGTAACTTGTAGCCATCCTCCTTGTACATGCTGTTAGGGCAATTGATTATTTCAGTAGTCTCTCTTATTTTTTGCTGATGCTTCCATGTCTGCTGAGCAGGCATGTGAGGTTCTAAAAAACTGATAGATTGGCCAAACTCCTGTTGGTGTTCAGCTACAGCTGACTTGTTCTGTCCCAGTCATATGTAACATTCATGCTCTGACACACCAGTGCATAGTTCAAATATGGCAATAGTTTTGAGGCAGGATTAGATTCCAGTTGGATTTAATTTGTGTTAATACACAACAATTTCTCTGGCTATTGGGAAGTAGCTAAACATAAGTGCTGATTATATATGTTAGTTATTGGTTGGTTGGTTGAATTGGGGGGAGGTGACCAAGCAGTGAGGTCATCGGTTCCATCGGATTAGGGAAGGATGGGGAAGGAAGTCAGCCGTGTCCTTTCAAAGGAACCATCTCGGCATTTGCCTGAAGCAGTTTCCCTAAATCACAGAAAACCTAAATCTGGAGGGCCAGACACGTGTTTGAACTATTATCCTCCCGAATGCGAGTCCAGTGTGCTAACCACTGCGCCACCTCACTCAGTAGTTACTAGTTGGATGGGTATTAAGTGTTTCACAAATGGAACAGAAACCAGAATAATTTAATTTCTCTGATTCAGGTTTTCTTCAGTTGAGTAATTATCATCTACAATCTTTCACTTGTCACATTTTTAAAATGTGACATTGAGCTTGGAATTTTTTAAAAGCTTACTAGCACTTTTATATGGCTCGCTGACTGCCGAAACCGCTGATCGTTAGCAGTTTAAGGAAATCATTGCCAATTCCTCTACAGATATTTCTTGTTGTGGCCTGCAGTCCGAAGTTTGGTTTGATGCAGGTCTCCACACTAGTTTTTCGTGTGCAAGCCTCTTCATATCGGCAGAACTACCACCACCTACATCCATTTGAACATGCTTACCTAGTCAAGCCTTCGTCGACTTCTACAATTTTTAAACCCCCCCCCTGTGGGTCCGGGGGTTAGAATAGGCCCGAGGTATTCCTGCCTGTCGTAACATGCGACTAAAAGGAGTTTCACGCATTTTGGCCTTTATGTGATGGTCCCCTGTTGCCTTTGACCTCCATTTTTCCAAATTTTCCCAAAGAGCGAACCAATTTTGGAACGGTGCCTTGCATCGTGTCCATCATGCATGGTGATCTTTGGGCCACTTTATTGTCGCGGGTTTGTAGCTCTGCTCATCCTCCATCTGTTGGCTGAGGACACATTCCTGGGAACCTTTTCCTCCATCTGCTGTGCAGTGTCGTTTTCCGCGGCGATGGTGACCATCGGCTTCTTTGCGCCACATATCCAGCACAGTAGCCAGTCCGTTGTGGTGGGACCGCCATGTACTCCGTTGGTTGTTGCCCCCTGACTACACAGGGATGCTCTGCTGATGCCTGCGGCGTTAACTTTCCGCGTTTGCCAAGGAGTAGATGCCCGTCACACTGGGGCATCGGGACTCCTGGCAATGGCCGACCTGCCAGGTGGCCTGTGCTGCAGCTGGGTAGTGCCCGAGGGGAGAGCCCCTGCTTGAAGTGGGTGGCAACAGGGCGGATGACACGCCATGAAGCATAGTACGTCATCTCGTGCTGGTGGTTGAGCACCAGCAGTCTCTAAGCGGTCAAGGTCTAGCTTCAATGCAAAGAAATACAACCCCAAATCGTTCCCCTGCCTGGCCATACCATGGCCCAAACTTGTCCTCTAAATGCTCCACAAAAACTGAGGCTCCATGAACATGAAAGATTCCCCACCACCTGGCAACATCATACCCTTGCCACATTATACAAGTGGGGTCTCTGAGGCCCACTCCTGATTTTCATCCAGAATTTCCTGTCACTTTGTACTTTCCATGTTCAAGTTGGTGCCTCCCATAGTTCCTCCCATATCCAGGAGAATGGGGTCCTGCAGGACTCTGTATTGAGTGTATCTCTTTTTAGTGGCCATTAATGGTCTAGCAGCAGCTGTAGGGCCGTCCGACTCATCCTCTCTGTATGCCGGCTACTGCATTTCGTAATGCTCCACCAGTACTGGTGTTGATGAGCGGCGCCTACAGGGAGCCATCCACAAGGCGCAGTCATGGGCTCTAGCCCACGGCTTCCAGTTTTCAGCCGCAAAGTCATGTGTTATGCACTTCTGTCAGCATCGTACCGTTCATCGAGAACCAAACTTTACCTTACTGGCGATCCCTTCGCTGTAGTGGAGACATACCGATTTTTAGGACTTGTTTTTGATGCTCGATTAACTTGGCTTCCTCATCTTCATCAGCTTAAGCAGAAGTACTGGCAGCACCTCAATGCCCTCTGCTGCCTGAGCAACACCAACTGGGGTGCAGATGGCTCTACGCTGCTGCAGCTCTACAGAGCCCTTGTTAGATCCCGGCTTGACTATGGGAGTCTGGTTTATGGTTCGGCGGCGTCCTCTGCGTTGCATTTACTGGCTCCAGTGCACCACTGTGGCATTCAACTAGCGACGAGAGCTTTTAGGATGAGTCAGGTGACCAGCATCCTGTCGGAGACTCGAGTCCCTCCATTGCAGGTCAGGCATGCACAACTGCTCGCCATTTACATTGCACATGTTCGTAGTTCTCCTACGCATCTGAATTACCATCTCCTTTTCTCTCCCATATCGGTTCATCTCCCACATCGGCAGCCCAGGTCACAGCTTACAATTGCTGTTCACGTCCAATCCCTTCTATCTAATCTGGAGTCCTTGCCTTAACCATCTATACTCAAGGTCCATTCACGTGCACCTCAATGGTGCACACCTAGGCCGCGGCCTTGCCTGAACCCTTCATATGGCCCAAAGGACTCAGTTCACCCCGCGCACCCCGCGGCTCTCCGCTGTTACTTCCTCTCGATTCTTGACATGTACCAACACCATGAAGTGGTTTAGACCGATGGTTGATGGTCATGTTTGCTTCGCATATGTCCATGGAGGACATATTGAACAGCATTTCTTTCCCGATGGCTGCAGTGTTTTCACTGCAGAGCTGGTGGCTATATCTCGTGCTCTTGAGCACATCCGTTCATGCTCTGGGGATTCATTTCTTCTGTGTACTGACTCCTTGAGCAGCCTGCAAGCTGTTGACCAGTGCTACCCTCGTCATCCTTTGGTAGCGATCATCCAGAAGTAGATTTATGCCCTGGCACGGTCCAGTCGTTCAGTGGTGTTTGTGTGAAGACCAGGACCCGTCGCGTTTTGTCACAGGGTTATTTGGTAAGCGTGATAGCGTTACGGAGATCTTTAGCAAACTCAAGTGGCAGACTCTTCAAGAGAGGCGCTCTGCATCACGGTGTAACTTGGTGTCCAGGTTTCGAGAGGGTGCGTTTCTGGATGAGGTATCGAATATATTGCTTCCCCCTACTTATATCTCCCGAGGAGATCACGAATGTAAAATTAGAGAGATTTGAGCGCGCATGGAGGCTTTCCGGCAGTCGTTCTTCCCGCGAACCATACGCGAGTGGAACAGGAAAGGGAAGTAATGACAGTGGCACGTAAAGTGTCCTCCGCCACACACCATTCGGTGGCTTGCGGAGTATAATTGTAGACGTAGATGTAGAATCCCAGGTAACGAACTTGCTGACAGGCTGGCGAAACAGGCTACACAGAAACTGCTTGTGGAGATCAGCATTCCAATAACTGACCTGCATTCATTTTTTCGTCGCCAGGTTTTTTGGCCTTGGGAGACGGAATGGCATGGTCTCAGTATGCACAACAAACTGCGTGCCATTAAGGAGACTACGAATATGGGGCAGTCCTCCATGCGGGTCTCTCGCAGGGACTCTGTGGTTCTCTGCCGACTCCACCTCTGCATTGGCCACGCTTGGGTGACCCATGGCTACCTCCTGCGCTGTGAAGGCTTACCTCAGTGTCAATGCGGCACCCGGTTGACTGGTGCACTGTCCCACTTTGACTGCCCTGCGATGAAATCTTCTGTTATCAGACTCATTGCTGCTAATCCTCATCGGCTGATTTAGTTTTATGTTTGATGTGTGAGGGTGGGTTTTATCATTTGATCCAAGTTTTAGCACGTGTCCTTTGTCCATTTGTGTCCTCTACTCTAGTGCTTTTAGGGTGGAGGTTTTAATGTGTTGCAGAGTGGCAGGCTTCTCCTTTTTGTTCTCATGCTCAACCAGCCATGGTAATCTATTTTGTCGTTTTAATCTCTTCTACCTGTTTCTTGCATTTCTGTGGTTTTCTTCTCCCCTTTTGTCCATTTAAATGTTTGTTGCCCATCTGTCATTCTTGTGGTTTTTCCTTTCTCTCCATTCTGTGTTGTCAGTCTCGCTTGTTTTATTCTTCCACTTGAGGCATTGTTTTATGCGGAACATGGGATCAATGGCATAGCATTTTGATCTCTTCCCCCCTCTTTTAAACCAACCAATCATCTTCTCAGCTGGAGAAATGTAGGTCTTCTTCGGCTCCTCTCACTAGGAAGGGGTTCCTCGGGTCCCTCCCTTCCTAGGTTTCTACCAGTGGGGAAGATTACACCCGCCAGTGGCTGAAGTGCCCAAAACGAGCTTGTCATATGCCTTCACGATCCTTGTCAGTCCTGGAGACTGAATCAGTGAAGCCCTCCCAGCCATAGAAACCCAAGGACCAGCCACAGAAATCCTAAAAGATGACCCCCAAGACCAAGGAAATTGCAGTGGCACCCACACCACCACTACCTACAAGCTCTGCATCTGAGAATGAGATGGAGATTCTGGCATCCGCTTAGGACCTAGAACTCTCCGGACCCTCACAGACAATGGATATAGACTGCTCAGGAACTAAGTCAGTGGCAGGTGACCCTGAGGCATCAACTGCCTCATTGAATGTTCCATGCCTTCCCAGCTTCACGATCAAGTCATCCTCCAGTGGAATTGCGGCGGTTTTTTCCACCGCCTCCCTGAGCTATGGCAGCTGTTTAGCTTTACACCTGCTTTCTGCATTGCCTTCCAGGAAACCTGGTTTCCGGCAATGCGGACCCCTGCCCTCCATGGCTATAAGGGATATTACAGGAACCGTAGTGACTATAACAGAGTGTCAGGTGGAGCTTGCGTCTATGTCCTGAACTCAGTATGTATTGAAACTGTGCCCCTTCAAACCCCCTTGAAGCTGTGGCTGTCAGGATAAGGCTGACGCAGGAAATAACTGTCTGCATTGTATATCTTCCTCCAGATGGTGCAGTACCCCTGAATGTATTGGCTGCACTGACTGATCAACTCCTTGAACGTTTTCTACTTTTGGGAGATTTTAACACCCATAATTCCTTGTGGGGTGGCACCATGCTTACTGGTCGAGGCAGAGATGTCAAAACTTCACCGTCTCAGTTCGACCTCTGCCTCTTAAATACTGGGCCCCCCACACATTTCAGTGTGGCTCATGGTAGTTACTCGGCCATTGATTTATCAATTTGCAGCCCAGTACTTCACTCATCTGTCCACTGGAGAGCCCACGATGACATGTGTGGTAGTGACCATTTCCCCATCTTCCTGTCACTGCCCTGGCATCATGCCTATGGATGCCTACCCAGATGGGCTTTAAACAAGGCAGACTGGGAAATTTTCAGCTCTGCTGTCCCCGTTGAATATCCCCCATACGCTAACATTGATGTGATATATGAATGTCTCACCAGGATGATAGTTTCTGCAGCAGAAATTGCGATCCCTTGTTCCTTAGGGGGCCCCTGGCGAAAGACAGTGCCTTGGTGGTTGCCGGAAATTGCTGAGGCCATTAAAGGGCATAAGCAGGCTCTACAGTGACATAGGTGGCACCCAACCTTGGAGCACCTAATAGCTTTTAAACGCCTCCGTGCCCGCGTTGCCAGCTTACAAAAAGATGGAAGCAGGAGTGTTGGAAGAGTTACATTTCAAGAACTGCGTGCCATATGTCACCTTTTCTAGTATGGGGAAAGATCAGATGAGTTTTTGGGTATCAGACCCCAACAGGTGTTCCTGAAGTTAACATAAATTGTGTTTTATCTACCTATGCAAACGCAAATGCCAAGCATTTTGTTGAGCACTACGCTCATGCCTCTGCGTCAGAGAATTATCCCCCAGCCTTTTGCATCCTCAAACAGCGGGTGGAAGGGAAGGTCCTCTCATTCACTACACAACACAGTGAACCCTATAACGCCCCATTTACAGAGTGGGAGCTCCTCAGGGCCCTTGCCCATTGCCCCGACACAGCTCCCAGGGAAGATCGGATCCATAGTCAAATGATTAAACATCTGTCTTCTGACTACAAGGTCCATCTCCTCGTCATCTTCAAGTGGATCTGGTGCAATGGCACCTCTCCATATCAGTGGTGGGAGAGCACCATCATTCCACTGCTCAAACCCAGCAAAAACCCGCTTGAAGTGGATAGCTATTAGCCCATCAGCCTCACCAACATTCTTTGTAAGCAGTTAGAATGTATGGTAGGTAGGCGGTTGTGTTGGGTCCTGGAGTCATGGGGGCCTACTGACTCCATGCCAGGGCGGTTTCCGCCAAGGTGGCTCTACCACTGATAGTCTTGTATTCCTCGAGTCTGCCGTCCCATCAGCCTTTTCCAGGCGCCACACCTGATTTCTGTCTTTTTTGATTTACAGAAAGCGTATGACACAACCTGTCATCATATCCTTGCCACTTTATATGAGTGGGTTCTCCAGGGCCCACTACTGATTTTTATCCAAAACTTTGTATCGTTTCGTATTTTCCATGTCCAAGTGAGTGCCTCCCATAGTTCCGACCATATCCAGGAGAACGGGGTCCCACAGGGCTCTGTGTTGACTCTCTAATTATAGTGGCATTTAATAGTATAGTAGAAGCTGTAGGGCCTTCCGTCTCACCTTCTCTGTATGCAGACAATTTCTGCATTTCGTACTGCTGCTCCTCGTCTGGTGTTGCTGAGTGGCACCTGCAGGGAGCCATCCACAAGGCGCAGTCATGGGCTCTAGCCCACGACTTCCAGTTTTCAGCCATGAAGTCGTGTGTCATGCACTTCTGTCGGCGTCGTACCATTCATGTTGAACCAGCACTTTACCTTAATGATGATCTGCTCACTGTAGTGGAGGCATATCGATTCTTCCTCATCTTCGTCAGCTTAAATGGAAGTGCCGCCAACACCTCAGTGCCCTCTGCTGCCTGAGGAACACCAACTGGGGTGCAGATCACTCCACGCTGCTACAGCTCTACAGAGCTGTTGTTCAATCTTGCCTTGACTATGGGAGTCTGGTTTATGGTTCGCCGGCACCCTCAACATTGCATTTGCTCAACCCTGTGCACCACTGCAACGTTTGACTAGCGACAGGAGCTTTTAGGGCGAGTCTGGTGAATAATGTACTGGTGGAGGCTGCAGTCCCTCCATTGAAAATCGGACATGCACAGCTGCTCAACAATTACGTTGCACACATTCGTAGCTCTTCTGAGCACCCTAATCACCATCTCATTTTCCCTACCACAGTGGTTCATCTCCCGCATCGGTGGCCCAGGTCAGGGCTTACGATTGTGATTCACATCCGGACGCTTCTGTATGAACTGGAGTCCTTCCCTTTACCACCTCTACCCGAGGTCCATTCACGTATTCCTCCATAGTGTAAACCTATGCCGAAGCTTCGCCTGCACCTGTCGCATTGCCCTAAGGAATCAGTTAACCCTGCAGCTCTCCGGTGTCACTTCCTCTCAATTCTCGACATGTGCCGGGGCCATGAAGTGGTTTACAACGTTGGCTCGATGGCTGTTGGTCACGTTGGCTTTGCGTATGTTCGTGGTGAACATATTGAAAAGCACTCCTTGCCAAATGGCTGCAGTGTTTTCACTGCAGAGCTGGTGGCTATATCTCTTGCTCTTCAGCACATCCGCTCATGCCCTAGTGAGTCATTTCTCCTGTGTGCTGACTCCTTGAGCAGCCTACAAACTGTCGACCAGTGTTACCCTCACCATCCTTTGGTAGTGACCATTCAGGAGTCCATCTGTGACGTGGAATGGTCCAGTCGTTCAGTGATGTTTGTCTGGACCCCAGGTCATGTCGGAATTCCAGGAAATGAATGTGCAGACAGGCTGGCCAAACAGGCAACTCGACAGCCGCTTCTGGAGTTTGGCATCCCTGTAACTGACCTACATTGGTTACTATGCTGCAAGGTTTTTCAGCTTTGGGAGACGGAATGGCATAATCACAGTACACACAACAAACTGCGTGCCATTATGGAGACTACGAATGTGTGGAAGTCCTCGATGAGAGCCTCTCGCAGGGACTGTGTGGTACTCTGCTGGCTCCACATTGTCCATGCATGGCAACCTACGGCTACCTCCTGCACCATGAAGACCTGCCTCAGCGTTGATGCGGCGCCCGGTTGCCAGTGGCCCATATTCTGGTGCACTGTCGTACTTTGACTGCCCTGCAACGAAATATTCGGTTACCGGACTCGTTGCTAATTTTATATGACGATGCCTAATCAGCTGATTTAGTTTTATGTTTGAGGGTGGGTTTTATCATTTGACCTAAGTTTTAGCACATGTCCTTTATCTCTCTGTGTCCTCCACCCTAGTGCTTTTAGGATTTTAATGAGTTGCGGAGTGGCTGGCTTCTCCTTTTTATTGTCGTGGTCAGCCAGCTGTGGTAGCCTGCTTCTCATTTTAATCTCTTCTACCTGTTTCTTGTCTCTCTGTTGTTTTCTTGTCCCCTTTTGTCCATTTAAGTGTTTGTTGCCTTTCCTTTCTTTCTGTTTTATGTTGGAAATCTCGTTTGTTTTATTCTGCCCCTTGTGGGATTGTTTTATTCAGAACAAGGGACCAATGACCTAGCAGTTTGGTTCCTTCCCCTCTCTTTTAAACCAATCAACCAACCATTTAACCCTCACACTCCTCCATTACAAAATTGGTGATCCTGTGGTGCCTCAGATGTATCCTGTGAAATGATCCCATTTTTTAGTCAAGTTATGCCATAAATTTCTTTATTCCCAAATTCAGTTTGGTACGTCCTCGTTAATGAGTGTACCTACCCATCTAAATACCATTCATGTTTCCTTCCTTAGACAGTTTATGTTTGATGGTAAAGTAAAGCTCTTTTTGAGAAACTGTGTTCTGGCTTTTGCCAGGTTACATTATAGAGGGCGATTCAAAAAAAGTTTACAAACTGACATGGCACATCAGGCATACAAGGATCAGTAGTCTCGTAGGAACTGGGAGTCACAATGCCCATCTGGGGCTAGTAAATGGCACTGCAGTTATTTAGTCACATGTTACAAATCGACATCCACCACAGGAGATGCTCAGAGTTTTGTCCAGGTGCATTGCCTTGCCTGACATCAACCCTGCATTTAATGGCACACCCTCTAAGAGGTCATGGTGTATCTCAGAGACATCTTGCTGCCACAACAATCCTGCTACTCTGTCATCTGGCGATGTAACAGGTGTTTCATACACGAGGCCTTTCAGATACCATCACAACGAAAAACTCGATCTACGACAGGTTGTGTGATCACAGTATTCATGCGACTGTGACCAACCCAGCAGCCGGGAAAGGTTGCCTGCAGGTGTGCTCTCACTTGTCCGCTGAAATGTGTGGGCACTCATCATACTGAAATCGAATGTGGAGATGAATAGGCATGGGAATATCATCCAGCATGTCCGGCAGAACCTCTTTCGGGAATAAAAGATACCTGCTGCCATGGAATCAGTACAGGAGAATGTACTGGTCCAATTAAACAGTCTCCGGTGACGCCAGGCCATATGTTAAGGGTAAATTTGCATTTTAAGGCATCTCTGTATGTAGCACGTGGGTTCATATCCAGCCACATATAGAGGTCGTGAATGTTCATCGCACCCTCGAGTGAAAACATGTCCTCATTGGTGAATAGGACAGTTGCTGTGAAGCTTCAGTTTGCACAAACCACAATACAAATCACGTGTGCTTGTTGTAGTAATGCAATGTTAAAAGCTCTTGATGAGAGGCTGTCATCTTCTGAGCATCTTCTTTCAGCTTAAGTCTTTCAGTACTACATATACATGTATACTCCTCAAGACACCATACATGAAGCAGAGGGGTTCCTCTGGTAGGTCAATCGCTATCATTTTCCCCCTTCCCTGTTCTATTCACAAATGGTGTGTGGGAAGAACAAGTGTAGATAAACTTCCATATGAGCTGCAATTTTTCCAATGTTTTCTTTGGTAGTTTTGTGAGATACGTGGTAGGAAGTAATACTTCTACCTATGTATGTTCTCAGAATTCCAGCAGTAGCCTTCTACACAATGCCTCTCTTCTAGCAGCTGCCACTGCAGTTTAAGCATTTACGCTAAATGAAACACACCATTCTTTGTCTCTTCTCTACTCATTCACTCACTCACTCAATCAATCACTCCTAGTGGGTAATGGTCCCCAACTGATGAAAAATACTCAAAAATTGATGGAACAAGTATTTTGTAAACCACTGCTTTTGTGGATGAATTAAATTTCCTTAAGAATCTTCCGGTGAGTCTGTCTGGCACCATCTGCTTTTTCCTAAAAAAATTTTTGTGGTCATTTCACTTTAGGTTACTCTGGATGGTTATTCCTAGGTATTTTATGGTTCTTACCATTTCCATTGACGTTTCGCCAATAATGTAATCAAACAGCCAGGGATTCGTTTGCCTATTTACACACAACATGTTACATTTATTGTCAGTTACCAGTTCCTGCTCCAGCCATCAATCGTCTGCAGGTCTTTCTGCATTACTTAACAGTTTTCTGCTGTTGGAACCTTGCTATAGACAATAGCATCGTCTGCAAAAAAACCTCATAGACTTCTGATGATGAGAGCCTCTTTTGTTTTGACATAATTATTTAAGTCTCATAGTCATCTAAGAATGTTTTGGTATTTATGGATTTAAAGATGTTGTGGGGGAGACAGCAGGTCTAGTGGTTCACATGTTACTTGCCCCTTGAACCCACATATGGAGGAACTTAGTCAAATATTGTGCTATTAAGGCCCCTGTACTCCACACTAGAGAGCTTTGTAGCATAAAAACTGACCAGAGAAAATCACGACTTGTGTTAGTCTTTTACAGGATTATCGTTAATGAAATTCATCATGTCAGCTTTTTCATTCTGTTTTTGGGATAACAGTAAGAGATATTAATTGAATTTTTTTGGAAATAGCCTTGTTGGTATTCTCTGTCTGTGTACTTTGTTTTCAACAGTACTTAACCAAATGCAGGCTTAAGTTTTGTTCTGATTTTTGGTGTTGTATTGCTGGAATTGCTGTCATTGGTAGTGTTGTGAGCAAAGTGAGGAAGTGACATACCAGCACTGAGATGTTTCATTGCCCACTGGATTGATAACAATACAGAGATACAGTTGAAACATTAGAAAAGATGCAGCCATAATTTCTGCATAACACCTCCGTATAACAATAAGAAAAGATGGAAGAAAATCTCTGTATTCTTTCACATACTCAATTGAAGTAAATCTAAATTTTGAGGCTTTCTCACAATTACACAGAGAAGATCGAATCTTCCCCCCACCCCACCCGACTACTTCTTTCTGAAACAGGGAGACCCTCCAGGGGTCTCTCATATATTTAGTAAGTACATACTTGGCCAATACAGGATCCTGGCCCTTACAGCACTACTTCCCTTTCTGAACTGCAAGTCTGTCCTTCTGCTGTTCTCTCTCCCCCCCCCCCCCCCCCTACCTGCCCCCCTCTGCCTATCCACATTGGATGGTCTTCTTGGTGCTGATCTTGCTCTGGTTATGTTTACGATTTAGAATCCTCATCCCCTCTCCCCCTCACCTCACCCTGCATAACAGTCTCAATATAGTACATGGTATCATCTTACACCACGACTTCCTATTACAGACTGGAAAGTTATGTGCCAGTTTGGAGTGATGCAGTGTGCATTTTGTCCATTGTGTCCAGGGGCACCAAAGAACAATAGGGTTGATACTGGGTCTTCATCTTGGCCTGTAAAGATGACTTGTTGGCTGAAAAGGTCAAGGTCCTCATGTATTTATGCAATGTGAAACCCTAAATTTCCCCTCCCATGCGGTGCTTCATATACATGAGATTTGGGCATGTTTCTTCACATTGTAATGCCAGCCCTATCTGTGAGGATTGTGGATATCAGTTTCACATAGACATTCCATATGCCCCGCTGCCAGCGTGTGTCAACCGCAGGGAGCACTGTTCCTCCTGTTCACCAGACTGCACCATCTTCTAAAGAGAAAAACCCCTGCGGGGTTCACATCTCTTGTGAATAAATGGTTGGCCGCCATGGAGCCCACCCCTTGCAGCAGTTTTCCTTTCATTATAGGTCTATCTTTCTATTATTCTTTCCTCCTCTCTGCTTTTCCATTGGATTGTCATCATAGTACCGAATGTTCTTGGATATGGTTTGTGATTTTGGACACTCCTTTTATTCCCTTCTGGCATTCTACATGGCTAAATTCATGACTCTATGGTTCCATTATTGGATTTGGCTTGCTACTGCTAGAAGTGTGTATCATGCAGGGAAGGTCACCCAGTGCAGCTTCTATTCCACCTCTTGTGCCTTCTTTCCTTGCACCCTTACTTTCTTGCAAAGGTACTAAGCCAAAAACCCAGTATGGTAGCCATTGGGGGAGGGGCATGGTCATCAAATACCTGCATGATTGTAGTCCCCTGACCATGCAGGGACTGCACTGTTCATGTCATGTAAGCCAAGGAGTATATGACCATCATGGCTAGGGCATGGAGGTTCTGGGCAATGGTTTACTGGCCAGGTAGTTGTTGCCATGGCTGGGTGGTGCTCGTGGGGACAGCCTCCATCCAGAGCAGGTGTTACCATGTCAGAAGGTTCACACATCAATTGAATTAAACTTTCTTCTGCTGGTGGCTGCAAGGCCCCAGCATTCTCTTCAGATGGGAAAGATTGTTATAATTCAGAGAGGTACAACCCCACAACATTTCCTTCCCTGGCTACGCCATGGCAAGAGGGACAAACCAGATGTGTCTGTGAACAAAATATTTCACCCAATACTTGATCTGTGACGTGAAATACGAATAACTACATATTGTGGATATGACGATCAGTTACTCCTAACATCACTACCATTGCTGCCCCTCCCTCCTCCCATGCCTGCCTTTTGGTTTTTGAATCTCTATGTGTTAATCTAATTTACTAGCCAAAGTTCATGTGTTTTTGTCAGTGTCTTCAGTAGAGTTTCATAGCACATGTCGATATTCATTTGTTTGTCTGTGCGGTGCAGTTTTCCTCTGTCTTTATTGTGCGTAGGGACTACAACTGCTGTGTTTGGATTCGAGCTGCGTTGTTGACACTTTGCTCTCAGCTCAGGCTGTGTTGGCTTCAGCTGCACAGCTTGAAGCTGCAGTTGGGGTCATCACTGTTGTGAACCAACTGTAGGGATCCAACAGACATTGAGCACAACCCACGAGTCCGGCAATCAGGCCGCATAGTGGCCATTCTGGTTACTGCTCACATTGAGGTTGATCCCTACCTGTGGCTGAGTGGAAGGTTGCCTCAGGGTATGGCAGGCTGCAGAAGACTTTGTGGGGTGCCAAATGTAAGGCCTCCCCAGTTAGTGTGACAAACAGGTTCGAGGTGCTGCTGTCTGTGGCTGACAATGTCCCTCAGCCAGAATCAGTCGCTTGACCTGTTTCAGAGGAAACCTCTCAGCCTGCAAGATCCGGGCAATCACAGGGGGTGAGATAATTGATAGTCGGGAGCTCCAATGTTAGGTTCTTTATTGGGCCCTTAGGGACATGGCTGCCAAGAAGGGGAAGAAAGTCAGTGTGCACACAGGATGGAGTCATTCCGGATGTGGAACAGGTTCTGGATGCCATGAAGAACACAGGGTGTAGCCAACTGAAGGTGGTGGCTCATGTCAGTACCAATGATGTGTGTCACTTTTGATCAGAAGAGATTATCTCTGGTTTCAAATGGCTGTCTGAAGTGTTAAAGGCTGCCAGTCATGCTTGCGAGATGAAAGCAGAGCTCACCATTTTCAGTATAGTTGATAGGACCATTTTTGGACCTCTAGTACAGAGCGGCGTGGAGGTTATGAAGCGGAGGCTTAGACGGTTCTGCAACTGTGTGGACTGCATATTTCTCAACTTGTTTCATGGAATGGTGGGCATTTGGATGCCACTAAATAGGTCAGTAGTCCATTACATGTAGGAGGCGGCTACGCAGGAGGGGGGGGGGGGGGGGTGTCTGTATGGTGCAGACAGGGTGGTGGTTTGAATTAGTGTGTCTAGAGGAAACACACAAAGGGCTTCAGTCTCAAAGGATGCAAGTCGAACACAGGAAGAAGCAGATCTAGCAGCCAACTGTATAACAGTTGTAAATCATCCTAGCTGTGTTTGGGAAGTACCAGAGCTCCAAGCACTAATAGAGACAACTGATGCTCAAAGTGTTATAAGCACTGAAACCTGGCTAAAGCTGGAGATGAGTTCAGCCAAACAGTTTGCAAAGGACCTAACAGTGGTCAGAAAGGATAGGCTAAATAGAATTGGCAGTTCTTTCTTCCTGGGCTGAATTTCCCTCCATGTGCCCCTCCCTCCCTATTCTTGCTCCTTTACCACTGCCTCCTCCTTCCCATCTCTGTGTTCTTACTTAAATTGGGGTGTGACCTTCACTTCTAAATTTTCTCTCTGTAGTGTGAGCTATTTGGAGAAGGAGTAGCATCTACAGTGTGGATTCCTCTCTCCTCTTCCTTCCACTCTTCCTCCCCCCCCCCCTCCCCCCCCATAGCCTCCTCCACCTTACTTGGTCACCAGCACGTGTTGCCAGTCCGTGTGGTGGGTCTGTTATGCACCCAGCTGGCTGAGCCCCCTGACATCATAGGGATCACACTTCTGATACCTGAGCTGTTGGCTCCCCATGTATGCCTAGGAGCAGTTGCTTGCCATTGTGGAGCATCGCAGCTCCCAGCAATGACCACCGTGCCAAACTGCCCTTGCCCTGGCTGGGTGGCACCCATGGGGGGAGGGTCCCTGGTTGGAGTGGGTGGTATCAGGGTGGATGCTATGTGAATGAAACGCGTTTGGGTCCAGAACTCTGGCCATTCTTCTATGGTTGTCTCTTTGCATGGAAGTTATCCTTTTAGTGCTGCTTCTTCTGCCCCTTCGGCCTTCCCTTCCATGGCCACCTCTGGGAGGAAGGTCAGGCTCATCAGCTAGGGGCGAAACCTTTCCCCTGTTATCTGGTTTGCACCAGGACTGATGGGGATACTTTCACCAATACCAAAACTTTATTTTTTGTGGAACACATTGAAGACAAGTTTGGCAAAGTGGACTCTCTGAGTAAGATGCGGTTGGTTTCGTTGTTGATCAAAACTGCTTCAGCTGCCCAGTCTGTGGCCCTTCGTGTCTGTAACCATCTTGGCACAATTCCTGTGTCCATTATCCCCCACCAGTCTTTCAATATGGTTCAAGGTGTAATTTTTCACAGGGACCTCATCCTTCAAACTGATGAGGAACTTCGGGACAGACGGCGGAGTGTTCTCTTTGTTCGGCGTGTTCAGAAGGTTCCGAAGGACAATCGCATTGATACTGGTGCCTTTATCCTGGCCTTTGAAGGGGATACCCTCCCTGAGAAGGTCAAGATTATGGTTTATCGATGTGACGTGAAGCTGTACATCCCACCACCTATGAGATGTTTTAAGTGTTTGCGTTTTGGACACGTCTTCCCGCTGTTCGCAGGCCCCTCTCTGTGGTGACTGTGGACGTCCACTCCATGAGGGGAGTTCCTGTGTTCCCCCTCCTGTGTGTGTTAATTGTCATCCACGTTCACCGGATTGCCCAGTTTATAAGAAGGAAGAGAAGATACAGGAGTATGAGTCCCTTGATTGTCTAATGTACACTGACGCTCGTAAGAAATATGCACGTCTTCATCCTGTGTCCATCATGAGGTCTAGCTATGCTTTAGTTATATCTTCACCCCTTCCCCCAGCCTTCCTTACCCCAGTCCCGAATCCCTCTCCTCCTCCCCCCCCCCCCCGCCCCCCCCCCTGCTGTGGCTCCCACACCCTCCACTGTGGGCGCCGCTCCCCCTCCACACTTCTTCGGCATCTGCCGGTCAAGGGCACCCCTCCCAGGATCCCCCTTCCCTACACCTTCCAGGCCAAAGGTCTGCTGCCACACGACGACCACGAGAACCACGGTCTGTGGGCCCCCAGGTCACCCGATCTCTTTCTGTTCCAGATCTTGATGCAGCTGACTCCTTTTTGCCACACAGTCCTCCTCGATCTCAAACAGAAAAGGAGAAACATAAGTCCCGGGACAAGGAGCCTCTGGTATTGCCAGAGGTCCCGTCTCCACCTTAGCAACCTGATTCTGACCTGTTGTTCATGGATGTCACTCCATCCTTGTCGGTGACAGTGGGTGGCTCGGCGGCATAACTGGCTTTAGCCTCTTCACCCCCCATTTGAATCATCGCTCTCTGGTTATCCAATGGAATTGTAATGGATATTACCATCACCTTCCGGAGTTGAAATACCTTATTTCATCCTTCCTATTCTATCCTGTTCCCAGACCAAGGACGTCGCCCACCTGATTCCCAGCCTCGGGCGGGTTTACCAGTTGGGCTCCGCCTTGCGTCTCTTTGCCATGGTGTTCAGCTTCCTTCTTTGTCCTGTCTCCCACATTCCCTCCCCAACACCCCCTCTTGGTTAATTCCTCGGCCCCGGATTTGGATGGATCTCCGCCAAGGTCTGAAAGATTCCGTTCCCCCGATTGTGTTCTGTTGTTTTTTCCGCTGAATTTTATGGGAGTTTCAGGATGCTGTTGTTTTTTACACCGATGTCTCTAAATCTGCTGATCGTGTGGGATATGCCTGCTCGTCCTCTGTGGGCCCGGAAAATCATCGCCTGCCAACAACATGTGGGGCGTTTACTGCAGAATTGATGGCAATTTCCCAGGCCTTTACCTTTATTAAAAAGTCCCAACTCCACGGTGTTTTGCTATTTACAGACTCCATGAGTGGTCTTCAGGTTATTGACTGGTGTTTTTCCCACCATCCCTTGGTCTCGGCCATCCATGACCATCTCGCTGATCTTCACCATGCTGCTTGTTCCGTTGACTTGCTTTGGATCCCTGGCCATGTGGGTATCCCAGGTAATGAGCTTGCTGATAGTTTGGTTGGGGGAGCAGTCACTTACCCTCCTTCTCTGTAATCCCTCCTGCGGCAGATTTACGGCTTCACATCAAATCCCATTTCATCGCACAATCATGGGCCAACTCTTGGGAGGCTACCTCCTTGTCTAATAAACTTCGTGCGATTAAAGTGACACCTGTTCCGTAGCGTTCTTCCTTCCGCCTCTACCGAAAGGACTCTACCACCCTGTGCCGTCTCTGCATCGGCCATACCAGGCTGACCCATGGTTTTCTTTTGCGTAATGAGCCACCCCCACTTTGTGGTTGTGGAGCCTTCCAGTCACTAGCTCACATTTTGGTGGGATGCCCCCTTCTTTTGGCTCTGCGTATTAAGTAAAGGCTTCCCCGCACTTCACCTTCAATATTGGCAGACGATTCCCAGATGGTCGAATTGGTTCTGTTTCCTCTGTGAAAGTGGTTTTTATTCTCAGTTTTAGGGTTTTTAATCTCACTCTGGAGTAGGGACAGGGTGGTGAAGGTTGGGGTGTCTCCCACTGTAAGCTGTGTTTGGAGATTCCTGACCCCCCCTCCCTGGCCAAGATCCTTTTTTCTTTCCCTTTTACTCAGTTTTTATCACTTTTCAGAATTGATTAGTCTCCTTTTACAATATTCTACATTGTAGTGGTTGAACGCTTTTGACTAGCTGGTGGTCTTGCCAGTACTGCATCGGAGGTGGGATATTTCCTGCCTCTAGCATAGCTTTGGGATTTCTCACTTGCTGACTACCCTCCTTTTGTTTTTACCATTGACAACGCGACGGCACTTCTGCATTTCTTAGCCTTTTACCCCTTATCGTTTTGACTTTTCTGAGCTGTCAGTCTGTCTGAATGGATCACATTTGAAACAAGGGACTGATGACCTTGCTGTTTGGTCCCTTCAACCCCAGTCAACCGACCAACCCTCCCAGAACCCCTACCCCGACGTCTCTCAGGCCAGATGCCTGCTACCACAACTTGGCCACAGGAGAGACAGTCTGTGCACCCCCAAGGTTGCCTGCTCTTTTTCAGTTCCAGACCCTGCAGAAGCCTGTTCTCCCTCTGTGCCCTGACCACCTCAACCTATGAAAGAGGAGGAGGAGGAGGAGAAGAAAAAACCTAAGTCCTTGGACAAGTCTCCTCCCTGCCCCCTCCCCCCCCCCCCCCCCCCTTCCCAGTGATCCCGGCTGTGCCATCTCCTGACATCTTTATTTATGGATGTCACCCCGTCCTTGTTGGTGACCCGGCAGTGTGATTGGCTCAAGCCTATTTCCCTCCCATTTGGAAACCCACTCCGTGCTTATTCAATGGATACTACTGTCACCTCCCAGAGTTGCAGTCCCTTATTGCCTTTTACTCATTAGCTTGTTTCATTCTACAGAAATCTGATTTTACTGATGCTCACTCACTGACCCTTCGTGGGTTCCGGTGGCATTTGCACGTTGATCCATGTGGCTATTGTTAACATCTGCCTCCCTCTCTGACCAATTTCTTGCGAACCATGACCTGTGCCTTCTTAATGATGGTTCCTCTACTCATTTTAGTGCTGCTTATGGCAATTTCTCTGCCATTGCTCTTTCGCTCTCTTCCCCTCCCCTTCTTCCTTCCTTACATTGGTCACCACATGATGACCTCTGTGATAGTGACCACTTCTCCTCATTTCTCTCTTTCTTGTCCCGCCTCCCAGTGACCAGTTTACCCCACTGGGCTTTCCATCATGCCGATTGGCCTCTGAATATGTCCCAGGTCGTGTTTACATCTTCTTTCTCAGGTTCTGTTGATGGAGTAATCTGTGTTGTCCGATACGATAATCCACTACCGCTAGGGCGTTGATAAAATATCGATATTTTTTCCAAAAAATGACAATATCGAGTGCTGATATTTTTGTTTTATGTCATATTTTTTTGCAATTTCTGGTAAATATTTGAAACATTTCTTTTGAAATTGAAATAAAATGTAATTTCACTTTCAGCATGTCTCACTACTCTATGAGCTTTCAACATGTCCAGTTTTTCTCTTTGACTGTATGAAGCAAGTATAGATGGCGCAAAGAAGGGGTGGCCGTGTGAATGGAATAATAAGATTTCCAATGTGAAGAAATAGCATAACAGTGGGTTAAAAATTTAATTTTTAATGCAACTAGTTGCTGTTTATTCACATCACATTCATCAAAAACAGTTGCTGAAAATTATGAACAAAAATCTTATTGACAAGAATGGTCTTTGTGGTAGGCAGAGGCATGTGAGTGAAATGCTGCCGTACATGGCACTTGGTACTACTAACTGAAACTTTAACGTTTTACTTCACCACGCAATTTTGACACTACAACTGCTATGTTGCGGGCGTTTGCAGAATTGAAAAAAAAACTGGGAATTCAACGTGAAGTATTCTGGACAAATCTAAATGTGATGAAACCGAACAATGGACTCACTGGACACCTTTTATTTGTGCCACTTACATGTAGATGCCATTATTAGTAAATTGGTTATCGCCAAGTATGAAGGTGCATTGTTTTCTTTCCAGTTCTTGCTTTAAGGGGGATAGGCATGCTGCTACCTTGTTGATGTACAGAATATCTAATAACATACCTATACATAACTATACAGCTCTAATACTGGCAGTATATTTACTATGTACAGCCAATATTTGTAGTCTGGTACGTAGATATTTTTCTGCCGATATATTGATACCTTTTTTTTCCCCTCCCTCAATATATTGAGGGGCAATAATGATATTTTTTTAGATATCGATATATTGGATTCCCGATATTTTTAAAACTATCAACAGTCCTAGCTGCCAGCATTGCCATTCCCTGCTTTACAGGCACTGTTTGCCATCAGCCAGTTCCATGGTGGAGCACAGCCATTGGCACCTCTGTCAATGATTGTCGTCATGCCGTGCAACATCTTAAGTGGCACCCATCCTCTGCCGGTCTTATTACCTGTAAACATCTTCATGTCAAAGCCTGTTACTTAATCAAACAGAGCAAGTGGATGTGTTGGGGACACTTTTGTCTCCTCTATTAGTTCTTCTGTTCCTTCGTCACAGGTATGGGCTAAACTCCGCACCCTCCAACGTTGTCAGTGATAGTCTTCTGTTCCGGGCCTTGCCCTTCCAGGTAGCCTTTGTAAAGATCTCTCAGTTCTTGTAGGACACCATGTACCTTATTTTGTGATGGTATCATTGTCAGTCTCCTATCCAGCTGACTTCCTTCTCCAGAAACAGCGGGCTAAAGTTTCCCACATATGGTGTACCAGTTGTCAGGTGGAATCCTATAATGAACCTTTTACTGAATGAGAGCTTTTTATGGCCCTCTCTTCCCATGATTCAGCTGCTGGCCATGATTCTGCCCATAACCAATTGCTTCAGCACCTCAGTCCTCCACAGTGACAATATCTCCTCAAAGTATTCAACTGTATTTGGCTCCAAGGCATTTTCCCCTCTCAATGGATAGATGGTATTGTGGTTCCTGTCCTTAAGCTTGACAAGGGTCTGTCATAACATGATAGTTGACAACCAATCAGTCTGACCAATGTCCCCTGCAAGTTACTAGAATGGATGATGGCTCTTCGACTCAGTTGGGTTCTTGAATCTTGGGACCTTTTATCTCATTACCAGTGCAGCTTTTGGGAGGGACAATCTCTGATTGATCTTCTGCTTTGATTGGAAACCGCAGTTTGGTAGGCTTTTTCGCAGTGCCGCCAACTTTTCACAGTTTTCTTCAGTCTCCATTAAGGTTTATGACAGTTTGGTGTCATCACATCCCCCTTACACTGCTTGAGTGGGATCTTCGGGGCCCTCTCCTGATTTTTATTTGCCACTACCTGTCCTACTAGTAATTGGGAGTCCGGTTTGGCAATGTTCTGAGCTCTCTGTAGGCACAGGAGAATGGCATTCCCCATGTCTCCATATTAAGTGTCCTCTTTTTTTCTCATCACTGTTAATGAATTTGTGGCCTCTGCTGGACCATTGGTCATGTCTGCTCTGTATATGGATGATTTCTGTATTTGGGCTAGGTCAGATAAACAAAAGACAGAGCTCATCCCCCATAGTACATAAAACAAGTCAGGACAATATTGCAGAAACAACAAAAAAGCATGGCAAATTTAAATTAATGCAAAAACCTCAAGATTAGTGAAGCTCGAAATTTATTGCAGACTTCAATGTGAGATGCTTATAGTAGTTTCCACAAAGAAACTTTCAATCACTTAACAAAAGCAAATTTTTCCAGTCCAGACAGTACGCCAATTAGGTTCCTTTCAGAGTATGCTGATTTAATAGCTCCATACTTAACAATCATATACAATCACTCGCTCATCAGAGGATCCATATTCAAAGACTGGAAAGTTGCATAGTTCACACAAATATTCAAGAGAGGCAGCACATCTATATAGATTCTCCGCAAGCAACTGTACAGTGCGTGCGGAGGGGACCCTGCACCACTACTCGTCATTTCCTTTCCTGTTCCATGTGCAAATAGAGCACTTAGGGAAAAATGACTGTCTATATGCCTCCATATGAGCACTAAGTTCTCATATCTTATCTTCGTGGTCCTTACACGAAGTGTATGTTGGCGGCAGTAGAATCGTTCGGCAGTCAGCTTCAAATGCCAGTGCTCTAAATTTTCACTATAGTGTTCCTCGAATAGTAAATTGCATTCCCTCCAGGGATTTCCATTTGAGTTCCTAAAGCATTTCTGTAACACTTACATGTTGTTTGAACCTACCAGTAACCAATCTAGCAGCCTGCCTCTGAATTGCTTTGATGTCTTCCTGCAATATGACCTGGTACAGATCCCAAACACTCATGCAGTACTCAAGAATAGGTTGCACCAGCATCCTATATGCAGTTTCCTTTATAGATGTACCACTCTTTCCTCAAATTCTCCCGATAAAGCAAAGTAATCCACTAAATTACTGGCCTGTATAATTAACATTGATATGCAGCAGGATTTTGGAACATATATTGTTCGAACATTGAGTTACCTCGGAGAGACTATTGGTACATAATCAACACAGATGTAGAAAACATCAGTCTTGTGGAACACAACTAGCTCTTTTATCACACAAAATGTTGAGTGCTATCAATAAGGGATTTCACATTTATTCTGTATTTCTAGATTTCCAGGAGGTTTTTTAGACCATACCTCACAAGCCTTTTTAAATCAAATTGTGTGCATATGGAATATCGTCTCATTTATATGACTGTATTTGTGATTTTCTATTGGAGAGGTCACATTTCATAGTAAGTGATGGTAAGTCATCGAGTAAAACAGAAGGGATTTCTGGCATTCACCAAGGTAGTGTTATAGGCCCTCTGCTGTTCCTTACCTATATAAATGATTTAGGAGACAGTCTGAGTAGCTTGTCTTAGGTTTTTTGCAGACGATGATGCCTCTATTGTCTAGTAAAGTCCTTAGAAGATCAAACCCAATTGCAGAACAATTTACCTAGGATTTCTGTATGGTGTGAAAATTGGCAATTTACCCTAAGAAATGAAAAGTGTGAGGTCATCCACAGCAGTGCAAAAACGAATCCCTTAAACCATGGCTGGCCAGATGCTGCACACTGTGTAAAAGTGTGGAAGCACAGGACAGGTGCGCACATCTCAGCCAGTGTGCAAATCGGAATTGTGGCATCTGTGGCTAGACACGTATACCAAATCAATGACGACAGATCCACTTCCTTGTTTACGCAGTACCAGGACGATGAAAGTACTCCCAGTCATGCTGCCCTCTGGCAACTGTAGCCTTATATGAGATGTACCAAGAAAAGACAAGTACTGCAAAAAAGCAAAGAATGGGAGATCTGTATTCTGACATTTAAACACAACTGGGAACTGCAATTCTTCTTTACACCTGTAGTTTAAAACTCGGTGTTTGCTGTGCTGCTGAATAATAGGCGGTCAGCGCAAATTAATTATTGAAAAACACGCTACAGCTCTTTTCATAAAGACAATTGTAGTGTAGTGAACACTGAAGAATGGCAAGTCAAATTAAGTGCACGTAAGAAAATGGATGACGCACATCAACACGTTTTTAGTGTAAGTCATAATAGTTGATGCCTCTTGATCTCTTCATTTTTTGTGTTACATTTGTATGTATTTTACTGTGCAACGTACTGTGTTTAGTTTTCCAGAATGACAATCACAATACATCTGCACTGCGACAAAGTTTCAAAATTGCATTAAGAATAGCAACATCCGGGGAACTGTTTTCTGAAGGGGAGTTTGTAAAAGACTGTCTCATTGACGCTGCAGACTTCTTGTGTCCCACAAATGTTAGCAGGTCTCAATAAATCATCCTTTCAAACAAACAGTGACACGACGTGTAAGTGTTATGGCCAGCGATGTGCACAGGCAGTCAATAAATCAGGCTAAGGACTTAGTTGCTTTCTCTGTTGTAATGGATGAAGCAACAGATCTTCAGATACAGCTCAGGTATTGATATACAGACAAGGTGGCGATAATGGTCTGCGTGTAACAGAGGAAATTTGGGGCTTATTGCCTTTGAAAGGGACTACAGCAGGCGAAGACTTACTCTAAACTCTCAAGCAAGCAATTGATGTTCTCAATATGGATTGGAATCTGTTAACCTTGGTGACCACAGATAAAACACCGCCAATGCGAGGCCATTAGAGAGTATTCGTAGCACTGATGCATAAAAAGCTAGGACGCACAGAAGAGATGTTGGATGGAATTCACTGCATTCTACATAGAAAGGCACTTTGTGCAAAATCAGTAACGTTAGAAAAGTCATGCTGTAAACCATCTGAAAACGCATGGGCCTGCACATCGCCAATTACGGGAGTTGTTGGAGGAATTAGGAGAGGAGTATGGCGACATGCCTTACTATACTGAATTATGCTGGCTCAGTTGAGATAAAATGCTGAAAAGATTTTTTTTTATTTACGTTTGGCCGTAATACATTTCTTACATGAGAAGTGAAAGAGTGAACTGAAATTAGAAGATCCTTGCTGGAAATTGGGCCGTGCATTGTTTGTGGACATTATATCTCACACGAACAACCTGAACGTCATTTTGTGAGGTGAAAATAATTTAATTTCTAGCATATTGGAAAAATTAAATTCTTTTGAAAGGAAGCTTGCTCTTTGGGAGAGCCAACTTTTGTCTGAAAACACTGTGCATTTCCCTACCCTTGGTTTGGCTGACGAAAGTGCTAGATTCAAGAATAATTGTAAAGATTATGGAGCAATTTCTAGTGTGGTTTGTGGATGTTTGAGTGTGTGTGCTTGCATTCATTTCTTTGCACGGCCGTTTGCAGTGTCAGTTGAAGATGCTCTGAATCATCTACAGATGGAACTGATTGACCTGCAGTGCAGTACACAGCTGAAGGACAAGTTCTTTGCAGTACAAAGTACAAAATAGTTCTATGAACACTTTCCACAGCAAGAATTTGCACACCTGCGTTACAAAGTTGCGAGAGTTATGTCCATGTTTCGATCTATTTGTTTGTGTGAGAGAGTTTTCTCCGTAATGAAAATGAATAAAGCAATGGTTCGATTGAGTATTAGTGATGAAAATCTTTGCAACTGCTTGCATTTATCAATGTGCTGTGCTTTTATGCTAGCCATTAACTTTATCATTTCTCATCACCACTGGTAAACATCTTTCAGTTTTTTTTTTTTTTTTTTTTTTTTTTTTTTTTTTTTTTTTTTTTTTTTTTTCTTTCTAGTTTAAAATTGTAATTTACTAACTGTGCCTCATCATGCTCCATGTTACATAGGTGAAACATAGTTACTGAAAAATTTGGTATTAAACCAGTTGTTCAAGGTATACTTACACGCTTAAATATCGTCATTTAATTGTTGAGAGAGATGTTTGATACCCTTGTCATGAAGGGTATTTAGGAAGCCTACGTGTTTTTCTATGTTTTATATTAGAACCGTGACGTTTGTTGATAGGGTGATTGAATAACGTGATTCCTTTCCTTGATTGTATTGCACACTGTGAAAAGAGCACCATAGTGCCCCAGGTACAGTGTATCAGCTACTGGATAAAGGGTAAAGTGAAGTGGCGACATCTGTTAGATATATACACTAAATGAGCAGTGATGGTTCCATTTCCCTGTTTACATGTCTGGTAAGTGTGCACACTTTCATCAGGAAGTTACGCATATACAGCAGCTCTGGCCAGCCGTGCGTTAAACTATGGTTACACAATAAATCAATCAAATCCAAAGGCCGTAAATAAACCTAAATACCTAAAAATTAGAATTACAAACCACTTAAATTGGAAAGAACACAGAGAAAATGTTGTGGGGAAGAGGAACCAAAGACTGTGTTTTATTGGCAGACCACTTAGAAGATACAACAGATCTATTAAACAGACTGCATACTCTACGCTTGTCCATCTCCTTTTTGAGTACTAGTGCGCATTGTGGATCCTTACCAGATAGGATTAACAGAGTACATTGAGAAAGTTCAAAGAAGAGCAGTACATTTTCCATTATCGAGAAACAGGGGTGAGACTAGACTATCATGGACGTGATACAGGATTTGGTGTGGAAATCATAAAAGAAAGGCATTTTTCATTGCAACGGGATCTTTTCAAAAAATTTCAATCACCAACTTTCTGATTCGACTGCGAAAATATTTTGATGACACCAACCTACATAGGGAGAAATGATCATCATTATTATACAATAAGGAAAACAGGAGGTCCAGGGGTTAGAATAGGCCCGAGGTATTCCTGCCTGTCGTAAGATGCGACTAAAAGGAGTCTCTCACGTTTTGGCCTTTATGTGTTGGTCCCCTGTAGGGTTTGACCTCTATTTTTCAAAATTTTCTCAAATAGCGAGCCAATTGGGGAAGGGCGCCTCACATGGTGCATCGTGTCCATCGTGCATTGAGATTTTTAGCCCACTTTCTAATTGTCATATTGCAATCCTGCCCATTCTCCATCTCTTGGGCGAGGACACCTTCCTGGGTGCATTTTCCACCATGCATTGTGCAGTGTCACTTTCTGTGCCGATGATGACCATGGGCTTCTCTGTACCTCATATCCAGCATGGTAGCCAGTCCGTTGTGGTGGGGCCGCCATGTACCCTGTTGGTTATAGCCCCCTGATAACACAGGGATCGCTCTGCTGATGCCTGTGCCATTACCTCCCCACGTATGCCAAGGAGTAGATGCCCATAACCCTGCGGCATCGGGACTCCTGGCAATGGCAATCCTGCCAGGTGGCCTTTGCTGCAGGTGGGTGGTGCCCGTGGGGAGGACCCCTGGTTGGAGTGGGTCGCATCGGGGGGGTTACAGGCCATGAAGCATAGTACGTCATCTCTTGCTGGTGGTTCCCCCGCCCCCACCCCAGCATCTCTAAGCGGGCAAAGTCTAACTTCAGTGCTAAGAAATATGACCCCAAGTCATTCCCCTCCCTGGCCACACCATGGCAGGAATGCCAGGCTAAGGATGACAGTGGAGCTTATTCGCCCCAGTAGCTCGTATGTACAAGAGTTGATGGGGAATCTTTCATGTCCATGCAGCCTCAGTTTTTTGTGGAGCATTTGGAGGACAAGTTTGGGGAGGTGGAGGGCTTGTCCAAAATGTGCTGTGGGTCAGTTCTGATAAAAACAGCCTGCTCTGCCCAGTCACTGGCATTACTCACTTGTAGCAAGTTGGGGTGATGTTTCTGTTACCATCACACCTCATAAGAGATTAAATATAGTCCAGGGTACCAGGTTGCCACCAGTGCCTTCATCTTGGCCTTCGAGGGCAACACATTGCCCAAGAAGGTCAAGGTGATGGTCTACCGCTGTGACGTCAAGCCATATATCCCTCCCCCAATGCGGTGCTTTAAGTGCTGGAAATTTGGCCTTATGTCTTCCCACTGTACTTCCAGACCCACCTGTCGAGATTGTGGACGTCCATCGCATCCCAATACTCCATGTGCCCTGCTTCCCATCTGTGTCAACTGCGGAGATCATCATTCACCTTGGTCACCTGACTGCAGGATTCTACAGAAAGAGAGGAAAATTATGGAATAAAAGACCCTAGACCGACTGACCTACACTGAGGCTCAGAGGAAATTTGAGCGCCTACATCCTGTGACTATGACCTCCTCACGTGCCGCCACTACGAGAACAGTTCTCGCCCCATCAGTGCCTTGAATTCCTGTTGCCTCTCAGAACCAGGAGACCACACCTGCCCTCTTGACGGTGGGGGGCACATCCCACTCTGTTGTTCCCACACCACCTACTTCGGGAGCAACACCCCTGCAACCATCAGGGATTTTAGTCCCCACTTCTGAGCGAGACAAGCATGAGGCTTCTTCGGCTCCTCTCACTAAGAACGGGTTCCTTGTGTCACTCCCTTCCCAGGTTTCTGCTAGTGGGAAAGATGACGCCCACCAGTGGCTGAAGAGCCCAAAAGCAGTTGGTCATAGGGCTTCACGCTGCTCCTCAGTCCCGGAGACTGATTCAGTGAAGTGTTCCCAGCCAGGGAAACCCAAGAAACAGAGCGAAAACTCAAAAAAGAAGACCCTTAAGAAGAAGGAACTTGGGGTGTCACACACACCACTGCTACCTACGAGCTCTGCATCTGAGGATGGGGTGGAGATTCTGCTGTCCACGGAGGACCTGGATCTCACCGGACCCTCAGACACAATGGATATGGACTGCTCAGACAAAAAGTCAGTGGCAACAGGTGACCCTGAGGCATAAACTGCCTCATTGAATGTTCCATGCCTTCCTAGTCTCATGATGATGTCATCCTGAAGTGGAACTGCGGCGTTTTTTTCCACTGCCTGGCAGAGCTACGGCAACTGTTAAGCTTTATATGTGCTTTCTGTATTGCCCTCTGTGGCTATAAGGGATATTACAGGAACCGTAGTGACAGGTGGAGTTTGCGTTTATGTCCTAAACTCAGTCTGTAGTGAACCTGTGCCTCTTCAAACCCCTCTTGAAGCTGTGGCTGTCAGAATATGGATGACACAGGAAATAACTGTCTGCAATGTATATCTTCCTCCAGATGGTGCAGTACCCCTGAAAATCCACCTCAATAGCGTAGCGGTAGCGTTACTGCCTACCACACAGGGGGCCCGGGTTTGATTCCCGGCAGGGGACTGGGTGTTATGTGTCCATCAACATTTTCATCATCATTGGCTCGCAAGTCACCGATGTGGCATCAACTAAAGAGGACTTGCAATATGGCGGCCAAACTCCCCCGCATGGGGCTTCCCGGCCAACAGTGCCATACGATCATTTCATTTCAGTACCCCTGAACGTATTAGCTGCACTGATTGATCAACTCCCTAAACCTTTCCTACTTCTGGGAGATTTTTACGCCCATAACGCCTTGCGGGGTGGCACCGTGTGTACTGGCCGAGGCAAAGATGTCAAAACTTTACTGTCTCAGTTCGACCTCTGCCTCTTGAATACTGGGGCTGCCACACATTTCAGTGTGGCTTATGGTAGTTACTCGACCATTGATTTATCAGTTTGCAGCCCAGGACATCTCCCATCTATTCACTGGAGAGCACTGTGTGGTAGTGACCACTTCCCCATCTTCCTGTCACTGCCTTGATGTCATGCCCACGGACGCCTGCCCAGAAGGCCTTTAAACGTGGCAGATTGGGAAGCCTTCACCTCTGCTGTCACCGTTGACTCTCTCCCACATGGTAACATTGATCTGATGGTTGAGCAGGTGACTACCATAACCGTTTCTGTGTCAGAAAATGCGATCCCTTGCTCTTTAGGGTGCCCCCATCGAAGGACAGTCCCTTGGTGGTCGCTGGAAGTCACTGAGTCAATTACAGAGCATCAGCGAGCTCTATAGGTACATAAGCGACACGTTTCCATATAAAATCTGATAGTTTTTAAGTGCCTCCGTGCCCATGTACACCAGCTTATAAAACGATGGAAACAGGAGTGTTGGGAGAGGTACATGTCGACCACTGGGTTCCATACGTCACCTTCCCAAGTCTGGATGAAGGTCAGACGTCTTTTTGGGTACCAGGCCCCAACTGGTGTCCCTGGTGGTACCATCAATGGCATGCTATGTACCAACGCAAACGCGATTGCCGAGCAATTTGCTGAGCACTGCTCGAGCCTCTGCATCAGAGATCTATCCCCCAGCAATTCGCACCCACAAACAGCAGATTGAAAGAAAAGTCCTCTCGTTTACTACATGCTACAGTGAACCCTAAAATGGCCCATTTACAGAGTGGGAGCTCTTCAGTGCCCTTGCACATTGCCCCGACACAACTCCTGAGCTAGATCGGATCCACAGTTAGATGATTAAACATCTGTCGTCTGACTACAAGTGCCATGTCGTCGTCATCTTCAAGTGGATCTGGTGCAATGGCACCTTTCCGTATCAGTGGTGGGAGAGCACCATCATTCCACTGCTCAAACCCGGTAAGAACCTGCTTGATATGGATAGCTGTCAGCCCATCAGTCTCACCAACATTCTTTGTAAACTGCTGGGACGTATGGCGTGTCGGCGGTTGGGTTGGGTCCTGGAGTCAAGAGGCCTGCTGGCTCCATGTCAGGGCAGCTTTCGCTAGGGGTGCTCTACCATTGATGATCTCGGGTCACTTGAGTCTGCCATCTGAACAGCCTCTTCCAGACGCCGCCGTCTTGTTGCCATCTTTTTTGATCTACGCAAAGCATATTTCCTGTCCCTCTGTACTTTCCATGTCCAAGTTGGTGCCTCCCATAGTTCTCCCCCCCCCCCCCCCCTTTTTCTATCCAGGAGAATGGGTTCCTACAGGGCTCTGTATTGAGTGTATCAGTATTTTTAGTGGCCAGTAACAGTCTAGCAGCAGCTGTAGGACCGTATGTCTCACCCTCTCTGTATGCAGGATACTGCATTTCGTACTGCTCCACCAGTACTGGTGTTACTGAGCGGTGCCTACAGTGAGCCATCCACAAGGGACAGTCATGGGCTCTAGCCCACAGCTTCCAGTTTTCAGCCGCAAAGTCGTGTGTTATGCACTTCTGTCGGCGTCGTACTGTTCGTCCGGAACCAGAACTTTACCTTCATGACAACTCACTCACTGTAGTGGAGACATCGATTCTTAGGACTAGTTTTCAACGCCCGATTGACTTTGCTACCTCACCTTCGTCAGCTTAAGCGGAAGTGCTGGCAGCACCTCAATGCCCTCCGCTGCCCGAGCAACGCCAACTGGGGTGCAGATCGCTCTACTCTGCTGCAGCTGTACAAAGCCCTTGTTCAATCTCACCTTGACTATGGGAATCTGATTTATGGTTCAGCGGTGCCCTCAGCATTTCGTGTGCTCAACCCAGTGCACCACTGTGGCATTCGCTTAGCGACGGGAGCTTTTAGAGCGAGTCCGATTACCAGTGTCCTGGTGGAGGCTGGAGTGCCTCCATTGCAGATCCACCATGCACAATGGCTCGCCAGTTACATTGCACACATTCGTAGTTCTCATGAGCATCTGAATTATCGTCTCCTTTTTCCACCCGTGGCAGTTCATCTCCCACATTGGTTCCCCAGGTCAGGGCTAATGACTGCGATTCGTGTGTGATCCTTTCTGTATGAACTGGAATCCTTCCCTTTACCACCTTCCATCCAGTTCTGTCTGCATACACCTCCATGGTGTATGCTTAGGCTGCAGATTTTTACCTTTCACATGACCCTAAGGACTGAGTTAATTCTTCCGCTCTCCGCTGTCATTTCCTCTCGATTCTTGGCGTGTTCCAGGGCTCTGAAGTGGTTTACACCGACGGCTCATTGGCTGATGGTCATGTTGGCTTCACCTACATCCACAGAGGCCATTTTGAACAGCATTCCTTGCCTGATGGCTGCAGTGTATTCATTGCAGAGCTGTTGGCCATCTCTCGTGCACTTCAGTATATCCATTCATGCCCCGGGGAATCGTTTCTTCTGTGTACTGACTCCTTGATCAGCCTACAAGCTATCGACCAGTGCTGCCCTCGCCATCCTTTGGTAGCGTCCATCTAGGAGTCCATCTATGCCCTGCACCGGTCTCGTCGTTCAGTGGTGTTTGTGTGGACCCCGGGACAAGTCGGCATCTCAGGCAATGAACTTGCCGACATGCTGGCCAAACACGCTACACGGAAACTGCTTCTGGAGATGGGCATCTCTGAACCTGACCTGCCTTCCGACTTACGCCATAGGGTTTTTCAGCCTTAGGAGACGTAACAGTACGCACAACAAACTGTGTGTCATTAAGGAGACTACGAATGTGCACAAGTCTTCCATGTGGGTCTCTCGCAGGGAATCAGTTGTCCTCTGCCGGTTCCACATTGGCCATGCTTGGGCGACCCACAGTTATGTCCTGTGCCATGAAGACCTGCCTGAGTGTCGGTGTGGCGCCCAGTTGACTGTGGCCCAAATTCTTGTGCACTGTCCCACTTTGACTGTCCAGCGACAAAATCTTGGGTTACCAGACTCATTGCCGCTAATTTTATCTGACAACACCTCATTGACTGATTTAGTTTACGTTTTATTCGTGAGGGTGGGTTTTATGATTTGCTCTAAGTTTTAGTGCATGTTCCTCTGTGTCCTCCACCCTAGTGCTTCTAGGGTGGAGGTTTTAATGTGTTGCAGAAGGGCTGGCTTCTCCTTTTTTATTCTCATGGTCAGCCAGCAATGGTAATCTGCTTTGTTGTTTAAATCTCTTCATCCTGTCTCTTGCATTTCTGTGGTTTTCTTGTCCCCTTTTGTCCATTTACATGTTTGCTGCCCTTCATCGTTCCTGTGGTCCCCCCCACCCCCCCCCCCCTCCCCCCCCCCCCCCCCCACCCCTCTCTCTCATTCCGTTTTGAGTTGTCAGTCTCATTTGTTTTATTCTCACACTTGTGGCATTGTTTTATTCAGAACAAGGGACTGATGACCTTGCAGTTTGGTCCCTTTCTCCCTCTTTTAATCCAGCCAACCAGAACTGGAGTTTGCATGGAAAGATATAGGTTTTTGTTTTTTCTGCACACTGTTTAAGAGTGGAATAACAGAGAATCAGTGTGAACATGGTTCAATGAACCCTCTGCTAGGCACTTAAGTGTGATATGTAGAGTAGCAATGTAGCTGTAGAACCTTCCCCAAACCAGATCTCCCACCACCCTCCTCACCTGTTGTTCCTGCAGTACCTGCTCTGGCAACCACTTTCCGCACCTGAATGGAGAAGCATCCTCCTCCTTTAGCACCTACTGGTGACGGCTCCCTCTCCCTGGTAACGCCTGTGTTGGAGGCCTTCTTCTTCTTCTTCTTCTTCTTCTTCTTTTCTTCTAGAAAACTGAAATTCCCATTGAAGTTAGTTTTACCTGGAAAAATTAGGGAAATCTCAGGAATTAAATAAAATGTGGGGAAATTCTGCATTTTTAACCTAGCATTGCAGTTCAATTTTGTAAATGACAAATTTTAAAATACTTAATATTTCATCCCCAAGTGTGTTAATTATATGAATATTATTCCATATAAATTATCAATGTTTAAACTGTGATTAAACTACTGCTTATGGTTGGTATATAGTTCAGCTGAGAAAACAGGAAAGTCATTATTTGGGTCTGCTGCCCCCCTCCCCGTCTCGCCATTAATTTATCAGGAGCTTCTTGACACCATCTTCCTTCATACTTGGAATTGTCAAGGATTTTTTCTCCAAATAGCCACCCTGCAAACAGTAGCTGAAGGAGCCACAGCCTATTTGTTCCAGAGCTGTCCACTCTTGAACTGTACACACCCTCAGTGCAGATATCCCCTTGAATAAACAGTGCCCACAAAAAGGTTGTGAAGGAAAAAATAGGAGGAATAAGAATTGGGACAAGGCACCTCCTGTGCACCTGGAGATGCTAGATTGCCAGCACATTCAGACTCTGAGCTGATGTTTGTAGATGTGGTTCCATCCTCACTGGTGACAGGCAGAGATCCTGCAGTGTGACTGCCATCCGAGCCCCTTCAAGCATACCCTGGACACCAGTTACGTGATCATTCAATCGACTTTGACCTGCCAGAACACCACCACCTTATTTCCTTTTCTTCTCTGGTTTGCACTGTTCTCTAAGAAACACACTTCTTGGTGACCATTCTTGGACACTGTGGTTATCTATCATACATTCTTTCAGAACCATGCAGGTCTTGAGAGGGCATCTGAAGGGATCTATACTTTGAAACTTCCTGGCAGATTAAAACTGTGTGCCCGACCGAGACTCGAACTTGGGACCTTTGCCTTTCGCGGGCAAGTGCTCTACCATCTGAGCTACCGAAGCACGACTCATGCCCGGTACTCACAGCTTTACTTCTGCCAGTATCTCGTCTCCTACCTTCCAAACTTTACAGAAGCTCTCCTGTGAACCTTGCAGAACTAGCACTCCTGAAAGAAAGGATATAGCGGAGACATGGCTTAGCCACAGCCTGGGGGATGTTTCCAGAATGAGATTTTCACTCTGCAGCGGAGTGTGCACTGATATGAAACTTCCTGGCAGATTAAAACTGTGTGCCCGACCGAGACTCGAACTCAGGACCTTTGCCTTTCGCGGGCAAGTGCTCTACCATATGAGCTACCGAAGCACGACTCATGCCCAGTACTCACAGCTTTACTTCTGCCAGCACACTCCGCTGCAGAGTGAAAATCTCATTCTGGAAACGTCCCCCAGGCTGTGGCTAAGCCATGTCTCCGCTATATCCTTTCTTTCAGGAGTGCTAGTTCTGCAAGGTTCACAGGAGAGCTTATGTAAAGTTTGGAAGGTAGGAGACGAGATACTGGCAGAAGTAAAGCTGTGAGTACCGGGCGTGAGTCGTGCTTCGGTAGCTCAGATGGTAGAGCACTTGCCCGTGAATGGCAAAGGTCCCGAGTTCGAGTCTTGGTCGGGCACACAGTTTTAATCTGCCAGGAAGTTTCATATCAGCGCACACTCCGCTGCAGAGTGAAAATCTCATTTGGGATCTATACTTTGTTTGGTACAGAAGTCATTGGTGAATGGATTCCCCTTCATACCTCGTTGGAGGTAATAGCAGTGTGGGTGCAACCAAACTCGGCGATTACCATTTGCAGTGTTTACCTACCCCCCCGCCCCCCCCCAGGCAGGCCACTTACATTTGTTTAATTGACCACATTAATCCAACGATGTCCACCCCCCACCCCCTTCTGCTTTGGGACTTCAACGCGCACCACCCACTACGAGGGAGTACAACTTCATCTGGTAGGAGCCTTCTAACTGACTAGCTTCTCACAGACCATGATCTGTGCCTCCTCAGTGATGGCTCTCCTACCCACTTTAGTGCCCCGTGGCACCTTTTCAGCTATTGATCCCCAAGATGCGACTATTGGGAGGGCAGAAGTAGAGTATGGTTCTGTGTCAGGAGGCAATCTCCCCATTCATTCTATGGCAGTTTTCCTCAGAAGAATGGTGGTGTCCTTTTGTTGCTGGTAGGTGCAGGGAAAGAAGATTCTTAATAGTTATTTATTCCCATAAGTTAACAGTCAGTGTCTAGACTTGCTGTTGACTTTGGCTGTTGATGCTTGTTGACAAATCACATCATAAGTGGCCTTCAGTTCTCTCAAGGTAGCTAATGCCGTTTCTGGGCGGCTGCTGCTATAGTGGTTGCCACTTGAGGTGGCTCTAGTGCTGGCCATACTAAGATTCCACTTCTGTTAGTGAAGGCAGCACGTGTTGGACGTACAAACACTGATTTGAGAGGTGCTCTGTTCTGCTCTCTCTGTGTCAAACCCTGATGATGATTGTCATGTAACCGTGTAGGGAAATGATCTTGTCCTGCTTTTCAGGTAGGCCGTGGCCTGTCTGCCAAAGTATCAGGACCGCTGGTGTCCTGATCTGGTGTGATGTGGAAGACCACCAGGTCCACCCATTTGCAACAACGGCAGTGTGTGTTGTAGAACTCTGTGACTGCTGATTATAGCAAGGTAGCCATCTCCTCAGTAGTGGCAGTCATTACTCAGTAGCGTGCAGGAAATCCACAACAGACCTGTGTCGGAAGTCATTTCACTATAATCAGGGAACTGAATGCAGACATTACTTACACCATCAATCCATCGTACTGACTGCCTTACAAGCTAAATTGCTGACGTATTTATAGAGCAAAGTAGTGGCTTATGTTTACCCAGTATCACTTGTCATAACCGCATAGGTCTTGCTATTACAAAGGTGGCAGCAGTTCTCGTGCTGCTGTGCTTGCTTGACGAGTTTCTTATAGCATAGGACACGTTTGTTAAAGTTCTTGGCAAGCATTGTTGCATTACCAGTAGTGTTTCTTTCATCACAAAACAAACTTGACGTGATCCTGTTTAGCTGCTCTGTCCTTCTACAGTCTGCTGAGGCCCACTGTCTGGCATGCCAGAAGCATAGATGTTGTGTTTTCCCCTAACTCACTCTCGGTGGTGAAATGTTATTCTTCACGCCCACCTCGTGTCGACACTGCAGTAAGATAAGCAAGGCAGCTTTGCTCTGGGACTCAGAAAATTTTAACCATTTGGTGCCTTATACAAGGTTGGCATGCAATAAATCTAATGATCTCTTTCCCTAATAATTTAGCTTTGCTACATTGTTCACCATAATACGACCTTCATGACTAACCACTTTCCAGTGATCCTGTAGTTTCCTTGGCACCCCCAGACAAACCAGATGTGATCAGGGGAAGTGCTATTCCCCTTTCTGGAAGTGCTATTCCCCTTTCTGGAAGTGCTATTCCCCTTTCTGCAGCACCCTTCCCCCTCTGTCAGCTGGTGCCATTGTGGACCAAAGACATTGCAGTAGAGATTCAGGATTGGCTACAAATCCTGTAATGGTTCAAATGACATCCTTTGAAGAGAAACATTATTAATTTCATATTACTTCATCCTAAGGCTTGCTATTTAATCAAACACAATAAAAAGGAATGCTGGAAGAGCTATGTCTCCTCTGTGTCTCCCTGCCTTTTGGCCCTTCGCGCTACATATGCCCACCCACCTTCCTTGTCTTGAGTGTTAGCAGACAATTCTTGCATGGTTACAACTATTCTCAGTTTCCTTTCTGAAAGTGGTTTGCACTCTCCAGTATAAGTCCTTGAATCTTCCTCCTGACTTAGTCCCTCAGTTAGCATTGGCCCTGGTTATGGAGGTTTTGACCTTTCCTCCACGGCTCGTCTTTTTCCTGCATTTTTGTCTGCTCTGTAGTGCTATGTTGTTTCTTCTTTTCTTGTATCTTCTTGCTCTGGTGTTGCCCTGTTGTATCATGATAATGGTCTGGTGTGTGGGTGTTGGGACAGGTCTCTGGAGGTGGCGATGCCCCACTGTACGTGGCATTTCTGAGACACCCCTACTCTCCCAGTTTCCACCAACCCCCGTTCTGTTCTTTCCTCTTCCTGCTGCGCTGACATCCCTTTTCCCCCTTTGTATGTGTGATGACTGGACTGTGCTGTTTGTGTTGTTCCTACCTTGCTTTCTGCCATCCTAGATCATGGGACCAATGACCTCACTTTTTGCTCCCCTCTCCCCAACCAACCAACCAACCAACCATAGTTTTCTTTTGTGTAATGAGTCACCCCCACATTGTTGTTGTGGAGTCTAACAGACAGTAGCTCATATCTTAATGGAATGCCCCCTCCTTTTGGTCCTTCATCTTAGTGTGGACTTCCAGACTCGTTGCCTCTAATATTGGCAGACGATTCTCAGGTGGTTGAAATAGTTCTCAGTTTTCTCGATGAAAGTGGTTTTTATTCTCAGCTTTAGTCTCCCTCCGGAGCAGGACTAGGGTAGTTGGGAAAGTGACATCTCCCACTGTATCTAGGTCTAGAGGATCCCTGACTCTACCTGCTTGACAAGGCTACCCTTTTATCCCTCTTATACTCTGTTTTAATTACTTTTAGATTTAGTTTGTCTCCTTTCTGTTGTGCCCAGTTTTCTGATGTGGTTGTAGCACTTTGTTGAATAGAGGGCGCTCATGGCTGTAATGGATCAAGTATGGAACAGCTGTGGATGAGATGTTTTGTGTCGAATGCAGAGCCCCGGGGCACTCACCTGCTGAATTCCCTATCTCCTTCATGTCGCTTCTATTATTGATGGTAAAAAATATGTCCATTACCTTCTTAGGTTTCTCACTTTTAGTGTTGTGCATCTCCCAACTAGACGGGAAAACGTTCTTGGTAGACGGCTCTACTTCCAAATGCACCAATCATGGATCGAGACCTGATGACTTTGTAGTTTGGTTCCTTACCGCCCCCCTCTCCCCAAACCAACCAACCAATAAAGAAAACAGAAAATCCAATAATACAAGACCCTTGATCAATTCACATATCAGGAGGCCAAGAAGAAATATGATCATTTGCATCCTGTACATATCACAATGTTGTTTACTGTGGCTACCACATCATCATCGTCTTTGGCAACAGTACCATCACCCTCTCCAAGCCGCATCTGGAGAAGCAACTCCCTTCTCCAGGAAGGGGACCCTCAAGATGCTCCCCTCCCAGAATTTTGTTGATCTGCAACTGGATACCAACCAGTGGCTGAAGGAGCCTCAGGTTCCTCGTGATAGGGTTTTGCACTCATCCTCTGTCCATGAAACCAGAAACTGTTCAAGGAGAAGAAGAAGAAACAGAAATCCTCCAAGACTGAAGTTCCAGTGGCGCTCCGTGCCAATGGACCCCAATTGTTCGGAGGTGGAGTTCCCAGTGGTCCCTGTGGCACCAGCCCCACACAAACTGATTCAGAACCAATGTGTATTTGATGCTGTATCCTCGCAACTTGGGCAGCAGGCAACCCTAGGGCATGACCTGGTTCCTTAGTCCCCTTCTGCCCCCCACAGGATACTGATTGTGTGATCCTCCACTGGAACTGTAGCAGTTTTTTCCACCATCTGGCTGAGCTGTGTGGTTTGTTTTGTTTCCCTTGCTTTCTGCATTGCCCTCCATAAAACTTGGTTCCTAGCAAATGCAGACCCCTACCCTCTGCAGCCATCGAGACTATTTTACAAATTGATCTGACTATGACAGTGTGTTGGGCGGAGTTTGCACGTATGTTCTGGACTCTGTTGACAACAATACAGGCCACTATGTATGACTTTGGAGGCTGTGGCTGTTCGTGTGAGAACTGCTGTGGATTTTACCATCTGTAATGTGAATCTCCCAACCAGTGGTGAAATGCCTCAGAAAAGTCTGCACTGATTACTTAGATTCACCACACTTCCTCATTGGGGAGCTTTCAGTGCCCACAACCCTTTGTTGGGTGGAACCGTGACCACTTTCTTTACAGAGCTAATTTTTTGTCTCGTGAATACCACTGCCTCCGTACACTTTAGTGTGCCATATGAGCCTAATCTAAATCTTTATATATATGCTGCCATCCACCATATGATGCATGGTGCTCTGTACCACGACTTGTCATTTCCGTTCCTGTTCCACTCGCAAACAGAGCTAGGGAAAAGCAATTGTCTAGATTCCTCCACATGAGCCTTAATTTCTTGTGGTCCTTATGTGAAATGAATGTTGGCAGCAGTAGAATAGTTATACAGTCAGCTTCAGTGTCTGTTCTTCAAATTTTCTCAATACTGTTCCTCAAAAATAATGTCACTTCCCCTCAGGAGATTCCGATTTGAGTTCCCGAAGCATCTCCACATCATTTGCATATTGTTCGAACCTACTGGTAACAAATCCAGTGGCCCACCTCAGAACTGCTTTGATGTCTTTTTTTTAATCTGATGTGGTACGGGTCCAAAACACTCGAGCAGTACTCGGAATAGGTCCGCTAGTGTCCTATACGTGGTCTCCTTTACAGATGAATCACAATCCTAACATGCTTGTTCCATTTTGTATGACTTTGCAAAGATACACTCAGATATTTAAAACAATATGATTGTGTCAAGCAGTACACTACTAAAGCTGTGTACAAACATACAGGATTGTTTTTCCTACTCATCTGCATTAACTTCCATTTTTCTAAATTTTTGCCATTCATCACACCAACTGTCTGTCATCTTGTCCCATCCTACAGTCATTCAACTTCAACACCTCCCTGTACACCACAGCACCGCCAGCAAACAACTGCACATTGCTGCCCACTTTGTCCGCCATATCATTTACATATATAGAATATAATAGTGGTCGTGTCGCACTTCCCTGGGGCACTCTTGATGATACTCGCCATTGAGGACAACATACTGGGTTCTATTGCTTAACACTAGAACCACTTATATTTGGACATACCTAAAACTGCAAAAATAAAGTAGCTTTTAACAACTTATCATTTATTACTTTAAAAAACTTACTCATTTGCTGGGTACCTTTACTGGCTACTATCACATAATAAGTACAAATAATAGTCTTTTGATGTAAATTTGTTGCGGACGTTTTCTTGCACGTATGACACTTTACAAATGATTCGTTTCCTTCACAGTTAGACTTTACAAGGTGATGTGTTTGCTTTTCTTGTCTCTCAGGAATGTTTTCAGTTGTGACGGAGGTACTATTCTTCCTGGTTGTTGCATACTTCTCAGCAAGCTCCTCCCCCAGCTGCAGTTTGAAGTCTCTGCATTTCAACTTTTCCTTGTTTAGAGCACTGTACAATACTCAGGCATTTATCCCATCCAAATCCAGCAATCTGTAAAACGTGTGAGCAGGCCGACATCTCAATGGTGCTTTGACAGAGTATTTGTGAGCCAGTTGATTCACCACATCCACTCCTTATTTAGAGCCACTATAAAATGCAATTGCATCTGTCTCTTTTCTCAGACCATCTTCAATTTTATGTAAGAGTGCATAGTGCTGAGAGTCGAGACATTCTTGTTGTTCTTTCCCTTGTAAACTGTCAGTGTGGTATCATTCTTCTTCAACAATTCTGTACTGTATAACACTTCTTTTGCCTTCTTGATACAGACTGGATTTTCCCTGTAAGATCAAAGTATGATGCCAACTAGACTTGTAGCATTTGCTTTCAAGGTTTCAGAGGGAGCCAAAGAGGTGAAAAAATTATCACATGTGGCATTTCTTCCTTTATTGAGCTAAGGTTGCCTCAATTTTTTCACAACTAAACCACCAAGATCCTCATCACTTGGCATATTGTCATCCTTTCCTAGATAAGGAAAAGCATACTTTTGCCCGTATTTATCCGTTTCTGAGGCCATGAACTCTGTGAATCTTTGATTAGAAAAACTGTTTGTCGATTGTTATATATAGACCCAGTATGTGGCTGTTTTGTGCTTGTATCAGATTTCTTATACCAAAGCAAACTTGTCTTATTTCAGTCATTCTGATTTTGTGGATCTAATGTCAAATCTAAGATTACACATTATCTCTCTGAATCTGTCACTGTGTCAGATGCATTTTGTAAATCTAGAAATATGGAATCTACCTGTTGCCCTTCATCCATAGTTTGCAGTATATCGTGTAAGAAGAATGTCAGCTGAGTTTTGCATGAACAATGCTGTCTAAAAAGCTGGTTTGTGGACAGAGGCTTTCCGGTCTCTAGGAAATTTATTGTATTCAAAATCAGAATATGTTCAAGAATTCTGCAGCAAACAGTGTTTGGGGTGTTGGTCTGTAATTTTGCAGATGTGTTATTTTGTACTTCTTTATTGCAATTTTTCCAGTTGCTTGGGACTTTTTGCTGGGTGAGAGATTCACAATAAATGCAAGCTAAGTAAGGGGCCAGTGCCATAGGGTACTCCCTGTAAAACCAAATTGGCTGGATGGACCTGGGGAATTATGTTTTCAATTGTTTCTCTATGCCAGGTATGCTTGTTACTCTGTCATCCACACAGGGCTCTGATGATCAAACGATGGTATGTTTGTATGATTCTCCTGTGTGAACGACTAAAAATGTGAAATTTAAAACTTAGGCCTCTGTTTTACCATCCTCAACTGCCACATCAGTCTGGTCAACGAGTGACTTATTTAATATAGGACCAGAATTTTCTCAGATTCTTGGCCAGATCTTTTGCTAAGGTATGACGGTGGTAGTTGTATGCTTCGCGCAGAATTCTGCACAGACCCACAAATCTCTACTAACCTTTGCCTGTCATTTGTGCGTTCTTTTTTTGAACCGAGAGTGCAACCTTGTTTGGCCGGTGGCCTTTCCATTTGCAACCCTGGTGTTCTCCCCTCCATCCATTGAAAAGTCCATAGGGACCTGTTCTATAGTGACCATTTTCCGATCATCCTGTCCTTCTCTTAGTAACATTCCCGTGAGCAGCCATCCAGATGGGCTGACGGGAATGCCTTTGCGTTTGCCTCTACCATCGCCGTTAACACTTCACCATGTGGAGGTATCAGTGTGGCTGTCCTGTCGAGAGCACAACCACTACCATTCTATCAGCAGCAGATTTAGCGATACTCCATTCCTCACCCCCCCCCCCCCCCCCCCCCCCCCCCAAGCTTCAGATATCGCCATGGCCATTAGAGATCACGGACGGGCTCTCCAATGCCGTAAGCGACATCCATCAGTGGAGCACCTCATTACCTGTAAATGGCTCTGTGTGCGGATCACCACCTAATAAAATGCCAGACCAAGAATGCTGGAAACGGTATGTTACTACCATTTTACCACGTACCTCTCCTTCGCAGGTTTGGACAAAGGTGCCTCTGTGGGCACCAGTCCCCCACAGATGTATTTGGTATCTCCCTGAATGGTGTTATCTGCACTTTCCTAGATGCTGTTGTCAAACATTTCACCCTGTGGTATGCTTGAGCCCCTGTTTACAAGAAATGTCAGCCTCCTTGTTGTGACCTCAAACAGCGGGCAGAGTGAATTCAGCTACCTTTCACAGTATATGATCTGGAGCCATAGAATGCTCCATTCCGTGAATGGGACTTCCTCAGTGCTCTAACTCTTGGACCTGACATTCCCCAGAGCTAGACTGCATCCACAGCCAAATGCTCAGACACCTTTTTGTGGATTACCAATGTGACATCCTTGCCCTTCCCAGCCATATCTGGGGTGAGGGTGAGTTCCATCTCAGTGGCACAAAAGCATTGTTGTCCAAGTACTGAAACCATGTAAACATCCCATTGAGGTGGACAGCTTTTGCCCAGTTAGTCTCACTAATGTTCTCCGGAGGTTTCTCAAACATACAGAGAGCTGGTGGCTGTGTCGGTATCTTCAGCATTGGGATTGTTTGGCTCCATCCCAAGGTGGTTTGTGCCATGAGGCCATTCTACTGCTGACAATTTGGTGTGACTGTAGTCAGCTATCTGTTCGGCGACATCATCATATTGCAGTCTTCTTTGATTTGCAAAAGGCTTACGATGCCATATGGTGTTATCACATCCTCTGTACCCTACATGAGTGGGGTCTCTGGATCCTGCTCCATATTCTTATCCAGAACTTCTTGTCACTCTGTAGTGTCCAGGTTTAAGTTAGTGCTTTCAACAGTACCCCCCTCCCCATCCATATACAAGAGAATGGGGTCCTGCGCATAGCTCCGTATTGTGTATGCCCCTTTTTCTAGTGGCTGTCAATGATACAGCTGCAGCTGTGAGGTCTAAAGTGACACCCTCTGTGTCTGCTGATGGTTTGTGCATTTGCTGTTGCTCCTCCACTGTGGGTCTTCCTGAAAGCAGACTGCAAACTACCATAAGAAAGGAGCAGTCCTGGAATCTCATCCATGGCTTCCAGTTTTCAACCACCAAGACATGCATAATGCACTTCTGTGTCCATCATGCTGTCCATTTGCAGCCAGGACACTCTCAGTGTGACCTCAGGAGCTCAGCATTGATTTGCTAGGTGTGGGCTGGGGTTCTTGAGCTGGGGACCGGTAAGCACCACCAATCCCCAGTCACTGTAACATCTGGGCATGCTTCAGCGACCATCACGTGGCGTGACAGTGGAACATTTTGTGTCTCAGGGAATGGGGATCTTGGCTTGACCACCCAGATCATGAGGATGGGATAAACCTCTATAAAAAAGACCCTCAGTCTCAAGGTGTGCTGCACGCCGATGATACATGGCTGTTGAGGTGGAACAGTCGTTAGCATGCAACCTCTGGGGAACCTGCCGCACCTCAGTTGTATAAGGCTTACTTAGGCATGCTGGGCTCTGTCTGAATGGACCCTTATTACCCTATCTGTTCGTGGGACTGAGATGGGACCCTCAAAATCTTCTTCTCCTCCTGCAGGGAAGGGTGTACTGCCTGGAAGTATTCACACCCATTCATCCAAAAAGAATGAGAGAGGCTAGTCTTCCTGATAATAAGAATGCTTTGGACTGCAGTGACAGGGCTCATGGAGTCGTGAATAACAATGTGTTTCTGGTGATAAAGAGGGAGGAGGGGACATTTGAAAAAGTAACCCCCTTTTATATCCATAAGGGTAAGGAATGCCTCACTGGAACATTAAAATTTATAAAACAATTATGTAATGGCTTATTGTTGGTCGACCTTCTTAAGAAATTGCAGAAACAGGGTGACCGTGATATCATTGTTGAGATGTATACCTCTCTCAACTCCAGTAAGGGCATTGTCACATGCTGAGGTATCATGGACATGGACATAGCAGAACTGAAGCAAGAATGGACATCCCAGGGAATAGTTGATGAGGAGCAATGAATGCGCAGGAATAAAGGAGCAATTGAAAAGACTGCCACTTTTATAGTCAAATTCAATTCTCTGACATTGCCTGAACATCTTATGGCAGAGTTCCTTCGACTTAATGTTCGGCCTTACATTCCAAGCCCACGCTTTCAGACATCATTCTTTCCCATCTGACTGATGAGGAGGATATAATGGAGTGAGATGCCTTGGATTCAGGCAGCCCCTCCACTCCCCTTCGTTCTTAGAGTGCTTCACCTCTGCGGTGCAAAGATAGGAGTAAATTAAAACCGCACTGATCACATGGCTTCCGTACTACATTGGAACATGGGTGGGTTCAGGACTCATGTGGAGGATCTGAAACTCCTAGCACAGGTACATCCCTTGTGCTTTCATTTACAAGAAATTCATTTTAAAGATACAGATGTCCCTGTGCTACTGGGATAAACGCTGTACCTCAAGGATGACCTATTAGGGGAAAGGACCAAGGGAGGTGTTGCAGTGTTTGTCACTAATGCGCACCACTCCTCTGCCCTCCCTTGGCTACTGACCTGCAAGCAGTTGCAGTTCAAATTCAGTGTGTCGAAGGACCACTGCTCACTGTATTTACCTCCACAAGATGAACTAGGCTCTGAGGCTGTCACAGATCTTATCGCACAACTCCTGCAACCATTCCTCCTCCTGAGAGACTTCAATGCCCATCATGTCCTGTGGGGCTTGCCCTCAGGGTCGGGTTTTGGAGGACCTCATGACTTCTCACGGGCTGTACATCCTCTACACAGGTACTCACACACATTCCTCTACTGCTACTGGGTCGTTCTCAGCTATCAACTTCTCTTTCTATTCCTCTGCCCTCGTTGACTCTGTTCAGTGGGAGGTCATTGATGACCTTCATTCCAGTGACCACTTCCCAATCCATCTTCACCTACTAAATGGCTCATCACCTAAAGTTAAGCCCCCAAAATGGATGGTCAGCAGGGCTAACTGGACGCCTTTCAGCCAGCTGGCTGTGTTCGAACACTGCGACAGCATCTGAGAATGGGTGGTTAACATCACACGAGTGATCCATCATGCCACTGACCTATCCATCCCACATTCCTCAGGTCATCTTAGGAGGCAACCAGTACCTTGATGGACAGATGAGTACCGTTTATGATCTGGGAAAGGTGTGCGGCTCTTCGACATTTTAAATGCTGACTGACAGCAGACAACCTTAGGGCCTTTCGAGTCATGAGGGCCAAGGCTAGACGTGTCATTAGGGAGAGTAAGAAAAGGTCATGGCAAGCGTTCCTGGACTCCATCAATTGTTCTACTTTTTCTGTAAAAGTGTGGGAAGCCTACCCGGAGGATTTCCAATAAACACAGACTTTTACCGATAGCAGTGGTGCTGAAATGGGGGTGCCTCCAAATAACATCCAGAGACATTGCTCAGATGCTGGCCGAACATTTTGCACAAACTACTGCCAATACACGCCAGGATCCAGTGTTTCGTCACTATCATGTGACTGTCGAGAGGGAAAAGTTTGACTTCAGATCCAACAGTTCTGAGCCCTACAACTCCCATTTCTCCATGTGGAAGCTCGAATCAATGCACAGATTTGTGACACTGCACCCGGTCATGACCAAATCTGTTACTGCATGCTTCGAGATTTGCCAATAGCATCAAAGGAAATCCTCCTCGAATGCTTTTAATCTAATATGGCAGACAGGCAACTTTCCCAACTCATGGAGGGAGGCAATTCTAATCCCCCTCCTCAAACCAGGAAATGACTGCACATGTCCCAGTAGTTATCGGAGTATCGGCCTTAACGAGCTGTGTAGGAAAGACACTGGGGAGAATGGTTAACCATCATTTGGTCTGGTTGTTAGAGGCCAGGCAACTCCTTAGCCACTCTGTGTGGATTCTGAAGATATCAGTCTACTGTCGACAATCTGACCCTCCTAGAGGCGGTTATTCAGCAGGGTTTCCTCCATAAGCATCACTGTATTGGCATATTGTTCGATAAAAGTAAGACATACGATACTACTTGGAGACACTGTATTCTCACACAACTGCAGCAATGGGGCTTTCGTGGCCACTCCCCCTTCTTCATACAGTCTTTCCTCCTGTCTCAGCAGTTTTTTAAGACCCGAGTTGGTGACATGCTGTCTGATCGATTTGAGCAGGAGAATGGTGTTCCACAGGGCAGTGTTTTAAGTGCTACCTTCTTTGCCGTAGCCATCAACAGTATGACATCTACGGTAATGAGTCCTGTACAGTGCTCCATATTTGTAGACAATTTTGCTGTTTTCTGTTCCTCCTCCATTGTTGCAACAGCGAGCCGTCATTTGCAACTTATGATGTGGAGGTTAGAGGAGTGGACCGCAGAGATAGGGTTCCAGTTGTCTGCAGATAAGTCTGTGTGTATTCATTTTAATCATTCTCGTCGCCTTTTTAATTTGCCTGTCGTGAATGTGGGGGATACCATCCTACATTTTAGAGAGACAGTGTGGTTTCTGGGCCTCATTTTTGCCTCTACATCTACATCGTTATTCTGCAATTCACACTTAAGTGCCTGGCAGAGGGTTCATCGAACCATTTTCATACTACTTATCTGCCATTCTACTCTCGAATGGCGCGTGGGAAAAAGAAACACCTAAATCTTTCCGTTCAAGCTCTGGTTTCTCTTATTTTATTATGATGATCATTTCTCCCTACGTAGGTGGGTGTCAACAAAATATTTTCGCATTCGGAAGAGAAAATTGGTGATAGAAATTTCGTAAATAGAGCTCGCCTCAAAGGAAACCACCTTTGTTTCAGTGACTGCCACCCCAACTCGCGTATCATATCAGTGACACTCTCACCCCTATTGCGCGATAACATGAAACAAGCTGCCCTTCTTTGCACTTTTTCGATGTCCTCCATCAATCCTACCTGGTAAGGGTCCCACACCACGCAGCAATATTCCAGCAGAGGACGGACAAGTGTAATGTAGGCTGTCTCTTTAGTGGGTTTGTCACATCTTCTAAGTGTTCTGCCAACAAAGTGCAGTCTTTGTTTTCCCTTTCCCACAATATTCTCTATGTGGTGTTTCCAATTTCAGTTGCTCGCAATTGTAATTCCTAGGTATTTAGTCAAATTGACTCCAGATTGTTGTGGTTACCACACCTGCGAGACCTGAAAGCCAGAACCCCGAAGGCACAGAACATCATCAAGTGCCTTAGCAACAGGTCTTGAAGAGTGTACAGGGAGTGTCTCCTTCAGTTTTATCGTGCTTTTTTGTGTTTGTGCCTGGATTACGATTGCACGATGTATGGGTCAGCAGCCCTCTTACATGCGGATCATTAACACTGTCCATCATGAGGGTATTTGGCTGGCCATGGGTGCTTAGCAGACCAGTCCCATACCTATCATCTTTGCTGAGGCAGGGGGACCGCCACTTACCATCCGGCGCCAGCTCCTCATGGTGCGTCAGGCATGTAAGTTCCTTGCAGCTCCAACTTCACCATACTGTTGCTCGTCCACCTCTGGAACGCCTTTTTTGCAACCGTCCACGAGCCGTGAAGCATGATGCCATTTGGAATCCGCGTGCAGCTTGTGCTGGAGTCACTCGGTGTGGGGCCAGTACGACCCCAGATCCAGGGTTTTAACCGTCTGCCACCCTGCTTACTGGAGAGGCCCCGAGTGAGTTTAGATTTTGTGCGATACAGGAGAGATAGCACTCCTGCTTCTGTTTTTAATGCGATATTATCTGATATTTTATCTGGGTACCATGACCATGTAGCTGTTTTTACAGATGGGTCTAACTGGGGAGGAGGAGGGGGGGGGGTGATGGCGACTCTGTTGGTTGCTCTGTTGTTTTCCCAGATCATGTCCTCAATGTCAGACTGCCTCCAGAATTTATCGTCTTCAACACAGAGTTATATGCGATCTTGCAAGCACTGGAACAGATGAGACCTTCTCCTGGTGTTAGATTTCTCTTCTGCTCAGATTCTCTGAGCGCCCTTTTCTCTCTCCAAAGTTTTTACTCAGCAGATACAGTACCCAGAATATCCAGGATGCCCTCCTACAACTAAAACTGAGGAAGGAGGTGTCTTTCTGCTGGGTACCTAGGCACATTGGAATTGCAGGGAATGAAAGGGCAGACTGAGCAGCCAAGGATGCGTGTCATGATCCTCTGGTATTTCGGTGTGGTATCCCCGTGCTTGCTATCACCTCGCTGTTGAGGTACAAAGTTGCGTGTCGATGGGAAGAGAAGTCGCTGGCACTGACCAATAATAAGCTCCATGTCATCAAGCCCACAACTCAAACTTGGAGTACTTCCTTCCAGCCATGTCGGTGAGACGAGGTCCTTGTTACTCATCTTCGCATAGGCCACAGCCCTATGACACATGGATTGTTAATCCGGCGAGAGGACTCTCCAATGTGTGGCGCTTGTGGCGTGCAGATCACGGTGCGCCACATTTTATTGGACTGCATTTTATTTGCTGAGCAGGGGACTTCAGTGGATTTGCCGGTGGATCTGCTGCCTATTTTATGTAATGATCAAGTGAATGTGGTTAGTGTTTTAAAGTTTTGTGAATTATCGAACATTTTTAACAAGATTTTAGGGAGATATCCTTAATGTGTCAAAGGATGGCTGACTCAGCATAGTTTTTTGTAAGTGGTCAGCCAGTCACATGTCCCTGTGCTTTTTAGTTCTTCTGTGTTTTGTTTTCTCTGTGTTTTAATTTCTTAATCCCTTCTCTCCTAATTGGTTTTAGTGCATGTGAGAGCGCATGTGATACAGAATGACTGTGTGGTCATTTCGAGTGCATGCGTGTACAACACTTTTAGTTCATCTCGACATTCGTTTGTTTTCCTAAGTGTAAGGGCACTGATGACACACACACACACACACACACACACACACACACACACACACACACACACTCACACTCACACACACACAGTGAGCAGTTGCTCAATATAGTGGAGTCTTATCACTTTTTGGGACTGGGCTTTGATGCCCAGTTGACGTGTCTTCCCCATCTTCTCCAACTTGAGCAAACATGCTGGTCGCACTTTAATACTCTTTGCTACCCCAGTGACATCAGCTGGGGCACAGACTGCTGTACACTTTTGCAACTTTACAGAGCTCTGATCCTGTCCCATCGTGACTATGGGAGTCTGGCATATGGCTCGGCATTGCCTTCAGCATTGCGGATGCTGGATGTGATACAGCATTGTGAGGTCTGCCTTGCAATAGGTGCCGTTTGGACAATCCCTGTGAACAGCCTACACGTGGAGCTGGGTCCATCCACTACAAATTAGCTGCCTATGACTGCTGCTCAGGTATGTGGTATACATTCACTGCTGCCCTGAGCATCTGAACTACTGTGTCAGTTTTCCTGGTGGGGAGATCCACCTCCCACAGCAGAAGTGCAGGACTGGAGTCACAACTGCAGTTCACATAAAGTGTGTCTGCTCTGAACTCCAACTTTCCCTTCACAGTTGCCTCTTGTCAGGGAGTAATTGTGTACACCCCCATGGCAGTTTACACTGCCCTGGGTCTGTCTTGACTTATCCTTCAGGCCTAAATCATCTACTGACCACATGGTTTTACCGCCTGTTCTTGACCGTCCTTTGTGTGTTTCCAGCTGTGGAAGTTGTATACACTGTACACTGGCGGCTCTCTGGTCGCTGAACAAACCGGTTTTGCCTATACACATGCAAGATGCAGTGAATTACACTCTTTGCTGAACGGATGCAGTGTATTCACTGCACGATCTTTTGGCTATTGACCAGTGCTACCCTTGACACTCGTTGGTTTTGACTATCCAGGGTCTCCTTTGTGATCTCCATCAAGTTGATCATTTAGTCATCTTTGTCTAGACCTTGGGTTACGTTGAGAGCCCAGAGAATGAATTTGCTGTCTGGTTGGCCAAGTTGGATATCAGGATGCTGACTTTGGTTGACGGGGATACTGGACAGGACCTTCAGTCAAGTGAATGCTGTTAATTTTAGAGTTTTGGAACACTGATTCATGTACCCTGGTTTCTCCGATGAAACTGCAAACAATGAAGAGGACCATGAATTTGGGGCTTTCCTCCCTCCATGCTTCTCAGGGGGAATCTAACATGCTGTCAGCTCCATATTTGTCCACACTTGGTTAACCTGGGGCCACATTTTATGACTTGAGGATCCACTCCACTGTTGGTATGGTGCCCATCTCACAGTGGCCCATATACTACTGGACTGCCCTAATTTGTCCACCTTACTGCTAAACCTTAAACTTGCTGACATGCTGTGTGCTGCATCTGGGGCTAGCGGATAATGCTAGAGTGTCTGATCTGGTTCAATGTTTTACCCATGAAGGTGGTTTTTAGTCCTCTCTATGAGATAGGGCACATTGGCCTCGTTGGCTGCTTAAGGGTTTGGAGGGGTGCCTCATCACTTGCTCTGACTACGGCCCCTATGGTTGCCCTTGCTCAGTGGTCTTGGGCTGGCTCCTACCCTTCCCACCTTTCTATAAGTTTTTGTACATCTGTTGTTGATTTACTGTCTCATCATTGTCATTCTCTTTCCTGAGATTTTATCAGCTAGTCAACGCTGCTAGTTTTCTTGTGATAATGGAGGGTAAGAACACTGGTCAGATGCTGAGGGCGTGTCTCAAATCATGTAACATGTCCCTGAGGACACCACCTGCTTTCTGGGTGAGGCAACTCGCTCACCTTCACACACACACACACACACACACACACACACACACACACACACACACACACACACTTCTACTTGCTTCCGTCTCTTGGTTTTATTGATTCTTGCTTACAACTGGGTTCACCAGGATTTGTCTTCTGCATCTTTCCTCTCTAGGGACTCCTCCCAGCTTGGCACCTATAGGATGGAGGGACTGATGACCTTGTAGTTTGGTCCCTTTAACCATATCAGTGCAATCAAGTCCAAGTTGGGAGAAAAACGATGAAGGGAAAAGTCAGAGAAATTAATGGTTGGAAAGTGTCAGAATTTTGTGCTAAATACTGTTAGAGAGAGTAAAATGCAAATTGGAAATGTTATAGTTTGAAAATAGTGGTTTTCCTTATTCTACTCTAGTATGGTGTCTTGGCCTACATTTATCAATTATCTTAAAATCTAGTTTTAATTTTATCTAAGATTTTACATTCTTCATTTTCCTCTTTTTGTCCAATTCTGTAGAAGTTAATCAATGTAATAATGCTTTTTACCTATTCTTATTGCTATGATAAGCTTTCAGTTTCTTTGTTTTACATTGTGTTTTAATTCTCTTCATTTCAGTTAATACTACTCTAGAATAATAGTTATGCTGCATTCTAGGAGGAAAATATAAATTTTCTTTTCACTAAGAATCATTCAGTTATTGTTATGGGTTCACTTGGTAATTTGCTAGCACTTATTTGTACTGTTAGTTTTAGGTCTGTTGTCTAATTTTTATTGTATGTTTCATTTACAGTGGAGTGAAATGGTTCACATATTTTGTACTGGTGTTCCACTTAAAAAACATAGGCGCCACATAAAAGTATATGAAAATTGTTTCACTGCTTCAGAAGCTGTGTCTTGGTTTCATAAAGTATTACAGAGGAACCAAAATTTTGATCCAACCATTACAAAAGAACAAACCATTCAGTTACTTAACAAGTTCTTACATGCTGGAGTCTTTCAAAAGATGAATGCAACCTATCCATCAGAGAGTTGTTTCAAGGAAAATGGAGATATATATCAGTAAGTGATATTTTCTACTATACGAAAAGTGTTACTGGTTCATTTTGGTTTATGGTGTAACAAGTATCAATACTGGAAGTTCTTTTTTTATTATTTTTTTTTTATTTTATTTTTTTTTTTTTCAATTTTAACACGTGTGTGTGTGTGTGTGTGTGTGTGTGTGTGTGTGTGTGTGAGAGAGAGAGAGAGAGAGAGAGAGAGAGAGAGAGAGAGAGAGAGAGAGAGACTAAATGCTGACTGCTAATTGTTGACATAGGTATTATGATGCTCCCTAGCCTATAACTTTTAATGTGTTTGCTATTGCCCTTTCCCACCAAATTGTCTGCAAATTCCCAAAGGAATAAAATTAGTGAATATGTAGTGGTCATTTGTTTCAAATAAACACATAATCTTACACAGAAAAAATGATTTTGCAAAAGACACTTGACATTTACTGTGGATGTGAGCTAACTTTAAACACTCAGCAGAATGTTCATTCTGTGCTTGTGTTTAGAAATCCAGTGTTGAACTTCTTGTAACTGTAGAGGCATGTCCTGTTACTGATTTCAGTGTGAAAAACTATTTTAGCATTTTGAACCTTGTCTTAATTAAACTTAAGAGAAATCAGTTCTCATGACCTTCCTAGAACAGTAGTGTCATGCTATTGGTTTCTATTTTGTTTTAAGGTTGAGGTATCCTGGAGACTGCAAAGTGCATCACATAGTGTGTTAATCTTAGTCAACTAAAAATTCAGCTATCAGGAAACATTTAGTTTTATGCGGTTTCTGGAATTGCTTTGTTTAGAGGTGGCATTTGGGAAAAGTTACCTGGCTATTTCAGCTGGCACATAGCTTCTCAGCTTAACTGAGGTTACATAATGTTACCACAAGCTTCCATTATTATGGAGCCCACTACACAATTTTATTTTGTTGTGTAGTTACAGGCATGATGCAGTAACACTTCTTGTGCCTGCCCGATGTTGCCATTCACAGCGTGCAACTGTAAGTTATAAAAATAAATCACAATGGCGTGTGCGAAATACTTGACATATAGTGATTGCAGATAATTTTCATAATTACTTGAATAATGAAACTGCCACAGAGTACTTATGAAAAGCCTGGATTAGTGAAACATGTTTCTTTAGGCATTTGTGTTGGCACCAACTCCAGTATGTTTTGTAGTACTGTTACAGAAGCATTTCCATTGTAAAATGATTGAGAGTGGATAAACAGAATTAGTACAAAGTGAGTAAGCACTTTTGGATCAACTGGGTCAGTAATATCACAACCGTAATCTCAAACTAGTCCTCTCGAAAAATTATGGAAATTAACGAAATCTATCAGGTACATGTTTAAAGATTGTTAAATTCAATAATACATTTAGAAATAGGCATGCTACAATCTGATAAGAGCTGTCTCCAAATTTAAAATAGTAGAAGCATGTCAAATAATTAGAAGAGGGTAGAATGAAAAAAAAAAAAAAAAAAAAAAAAATTGGTTCTGGTTATGTAAACACTGGTTTTGCCATCAAAATTTACCTCATTAATAGCTGAAATAAAACCTGAAAGTTATCACATAATCATTATGCACTAGTTTAACAACTCAACGTTTTATGACCTTTCAAGGTGTGATTTTGCTTGTTGTATTTATTACAGTTACCTGCATTTCTGAAGTTGACAAACCACCTTCTTGTTAAATGTGTATGTGTAGTAAATAATTAATTTGATGACCATCCTGTCCACTTTGTTAGCAACAGTTTTTGGATTTGGGGAATGTTCTGTGGAGGTCATAATACCATATATGCATTCAACCATTCTTCTTGTGCTTAAAAGGAAATAACTTTGTACATATTCTCTTCACCCAGAAATTGTCATCAGGATAATTATTTCGTGAGATTGAGTTTACTTCAGCTCCAGAAAAAAGAAAGACCGTCTCAGTTGTTACCCTAGGTAGCTTGCAGGCCAATGAAAGTAAGTCCACCCCTTCCCACTATTTTCATTAAAATTCTACAAGCTGGAAGCTGAAAATTACTTCCATCACTTTGTTTCCTGTACCCTCCATTGACTGTGAAAATGAACCTATAGTTATGGACAGCAGCAGCTTGCAAATAACACAGACCAAGGTTTCATAGTTACAATACAGGCTCCCTCACCCTAACAAGCTCCCCATCTATAGTGGCCATTGCATTTGGAAAAATTAGTTTTCTTTGTAGCTATACACAATTTTTAAACAGTCTTTATCAGGTGTTGCTAAGTTCTCAGTAGAAACCTTCTTCCAAATTTCATTGGTATCCGTGGTGTACTATACTTGCTAGAGGTGTTGTACATTCTGATTTGTTGTCCAATGAAGCAAAGGGAAAGACCAATTGTCAGGTATATGGAAAGGTTAAAGTTTCATAGAAGTCTATTTACACTGATGCTGAAGGTTATGCTCTCATGTGTGAAAAGTTCACATTTGCAAGTGTAAAAATGACATCATGGTCATTCCAATTATACACTGTGAGAAAGTGCTACAGTTTTATTACAAAACTTTCACAATGTCCCTTAGATAACACATGCTATTATATGAGTGATAATTGTGTGTGTGTATATATGCTCATTAATTAAATCATGTGATGGACATTCATATATGAAGTACATATGTAGCACACAGTCTGCCTCTGGTACTGGTAATAAAAATAATCGTAACTTAATGTCATAGTTAACTACTTTTCCAATGAAGTACACAATGTGAAATAAGTGCTTGTCATCAAATTTCGCTTCAGTTTCTCTAAGATGTAGTGGAATATCTGTTTTAAACCTATGGTGTAACAGAAATCATTAAATTTGTGTATCTAGACTCATTTCTTCCTTGCTAAATCAAAACAAACCTGTGTCATCCAACAAAAAATTAGTCATTTCCTTCAAATCACTAATAGTGAAAGTTTCCTCAAAAGTAGCAACAGTGCAGGTGTAAGACTTTGATCAAGTATGTTTGATCTGGTCGAATGGTAATGGTTAGCCCTGCCAGAGCGCTTCCGACAGGACCAAGTTCGTAGCCAACTACTTCTGCATCAGGTCAGTGCAGAGTCAATTTGGACTCTGTGTCCAGGGTAAACCTAGGCATAGCCAGGCATGACAGACTGTGCAGGGGTTGATGGACTGTTCATGGAGGTTTTTTGTTTGTTGGGGTCAATGAAAAGTCATTCTGGGTCTCATTATAAACAAAATTTTGTTTAATCCATAATCCCATGTTCTCAGTTAATATAGCAGGTTCAAATTAGTTTGGCATCATATTTGATGGTGACAGCAAAACTGATGATGATGATGATGATAATGATGATGATAAGCAGTCACAGCAGCTGGATATGTAACACTATCCTGTACTACCGACAGAACTATTGCAGTTAACAAGCTTGACAATGTTGCTCGTCAGCCCAGTAAAAGATGGTTTCTTTTAATGTAAGAGTCTTGTGTGATAGAAACAGTAATGATAATGTAACTTAGAAGAAATTTAAATGTAAGGACCTAGGCATCATGATCAATCAGATGTGGAAAGATGTTAAAACTGATGGCATTCCCCTAACCGCTGTTGCCCTGGGATCAGTTCCACATAACGCTAACAGTACTTTGTCTATAGTCCTAAGATGTAGTCAGGACAATCAAATAAAAGATTTAGCACTTTCAGAACCACACACACTGTGTGTAAAACATAAAATAACTTAACCTTCCTAATACCGTGGGGGTCAATATGACCCCATAAGCACAATGGAAATATACAGGGTGAAGTGAAATTCGCGCACTCACTGAGGCTCCACAGCATGACTCCTCACATGCCAGCGATAAAAAAATGTCTCTCACAAAATTTCGTCCAGCAAGTGCATCCAGCAGAAAAAGGATGTTACAGAATTGCAACCTGGCAACACTGTAACCACGTGTGTGGTAACTACCTCTGACAGCACACACTGCTTGTTCTGTACAATTGGTGCAATGGATAGATTTTTGGGTTTGCATGCGGGGGGTCGATGGTTCGATCCTGGGTTGAGGCCTACGAGGTGTGGCTAGAAAAAAACCGAACTAGTACTGGTGAAACAATAAAACGAATGCAATAAGGCTGAAAGTCGCGTGGCCTGTCACGTGACTCTCGCTCCGCCTACTGCTCGAGTTTCATCTGCCTCCTGCACTCAGTCTGCCCGTGGCGTCTGTTTTAAGTAGTTGACGTTTTGTCTGTGCGTCGGAAAATGTTGAGTGTACAGAAAGAACAGCGTGTTAACATCAAATTTTGTTTCAAACTAGGAAAATCTGCAAGTGAAACGTTTGTAATGTTACAACAAGTGTACGGCGATGATTGTTTATCGCGAACACAAGTGTTTGAGTGGTTTAAACGATTTAAAGATGGCCGCGAAGACACCAGTGATGACACTCGCACTGGCAGACCATTGTCAGCAAAAACTGATGCAAACATTGAAAAAATCGGTAAACTTGTTCGACAAGATCGCCGTTTAACAATCAGAGCAGTGTCTGAGTTAACAGGAGTTGACAAGGAAAGTGTTAAGCAGATTCTTCATGAAAGTTTCAACATGAACAAACTGTGTTCAAAAATGGTTCCAAAGTGTCTCACAATTGAACAGAAGGAACGCCGAAGAATGATTTGTTCTGACATCCTGGAAAACATTGAAAGTGATCCCACCTTCTTACAAAATGTTATTACTTGCGATGAATCGTGGTTTTTTACTTACGATCCCGAAACTAAACGCCAATCGATGCATTGGAAAACTCCTGGTTCTCCACGACAAAAAAAAGCACGAATGTCAAAATCGAAATTCAAGGCAATGATGATTGTTTTTTTGACATCAAAGGGATTGTGCACATTGATTGGGTACCAGAGGGACAAACAGTGAATCAGCATTACTACATTAGCGTCCTGGCTACCCTACGTGAGCGAGTGCGGAGAAAACGGAACGATTTGTGGAGAAAAAAGTCATGGATCCTTCACCAAGACAATGCCCCAGCTCACAGTGCGTTGTCAGTGAAGACGTTTTTGGCAAAACACAATATTCCCATCTTAGACCATCCACCCTCCTCACCTGATTTGGCTCCCTGTGACTTTTTCCTTTTGCCTAAAGTCAAGTCAGCTTTGAAAGGAACTAGATTTGAGACTGTTGAAGCAGTAAAAGAAAAAGCGACGGAAGTAATGTATGGACTTACCGAAAATGATCTGCAGCATTGCTATGAACAGTGGAAAATTCGTATGGAGCGGTGCAGAGACCGAGGAGGAGAGTACATTGAAGGAGATAACATGAAATTGTAAATAAATGTTTTTCCAGCATCAGTCCGGTTTTTTTCTAGCCGCACCTCGTATGTTTTTTTATTTGGTAAATGTAGTGCAGGTGGTATGGTATCTGGCATCTAATCATCAACAGCGATTGCAGCGGGTCCTCTAGAAAACACTTGCACTTACATACTACAATTGTACAAATGGAAGATTTGTCAGCCTCGACAGAAGTCCTTTTCATGTCACGGAATTTCACAATTACTTCACTCAATAGATGCCAAACCTGTTTTCTTTGTATCCTCCTCCAATGGAGGGTTGGAACTGTAATAGTGCCAACTATTTATTTACAGCTCATACAAAATAGATATGTGTTTTAAAGTTTTACTGACCTTCAAAGTAGTCACCAGCATTGTGTCAGTTGCCAACAATGTGGAAGTCATAGAATACCCTTAGCAGTGCCAGTTGTTGTGTTAACAGTTCGAGTGGCGCGATCTCTTGCCCGACTAGTTTGTAGCAGTTCTGAAGCGAACGCCGTGAAGTGTTTCCTTCAGTTTAGAAATCAAGTTGAATTCATGAGGGCTTAAGTCAGGGGAGTGCAGTAGGTGGTATAGCACTTAGCAGCCCCATCAGTCAAACAAATCAGTAACAGCTTGCACTGTACGTGCTTGAGCATTAGCCTGCAAAATGATGGTCAGGTCCTGCAGAAAGTGTCATCACTTCTGTCTCTAAGCTGGTCGTAGGTTGAGTTCCAAAAATAAACATCATAGAGACAGAAGTCCAACACTCATATAACATTTATGAAAAGAGAATGATGAATATTATGTTGGAAAGTTGTAATGAATGTTGTTGTGTTAGTTCTTTAAAATATTGTCAGTATATCCTGTGTAAATTATGTGGTGTCTTTGAGGCTCCAATGAAACAAAAAAATATTTTATGAGTCATTTACACTGAAAAGCCAAAGAAACTGGTACACCTGCCTAATATTGTGTAGGGCCCCCACGAGCATGCGGAAGTGCTGCAACACGACATGGTATGGACTTGACTAATGTCTGAAGTGGTGCTGGAGGGAACTGACACCATGAATCCTGCAGGACTGTCCATAAATCCGGAAGAGTAAAAGTGGGTGGAGACATCTTCTGAACAGCACGAACAAGGCATCCAAGATATGCCCAATAATGTTCATGTCTGGGGAGTTTGGTGGCCAGTGGAAGTGTTTAAACTCAGAAGAGTGTTTCTGGAGCCACTCGTAGCAATTCTGGACGTGTGGGGTGTCGCATTGCCCTGCTGGAATTGCCCAAGTCCATCGGAATGCACAATGGACATGAATGGATGCAAGTGATCAGACAGGATGCTTACGCGTGTGTCACTTGTCAGAGTCGCATCTACACATATCAGGGATTCCATATCACACCAACTGCACACGCCCCACATCATTACAGAGCATCCACCAGCTTCAACAGTACCCTGCTGACATGCAGGGTCCATGGATTCATGAGGTTGTCTCCATATCTGTACACGTCCATCCGCTCGATACAATTTGAAACTAGACTCATCCGACCAGGCAACATGTTTCCAGCCACCTACATCCAATGTTTGTGTTGATGGGTCCAGGTGAGGTGTAAAGCTTTATGCCATGCAGTCACCAAAGATACACGACTGGGCCTTTGGCTCTGAAAGCCCATATCGATGATGTTTCATTGAATGGTTCACATGCAGACATTTGTTGATGGCTCAGCACTGAAATCTGCAGCAATTTGTGAAGGGTTGCACTTCTGTCACATTGAACGATTCTCGTCGTATGGGAAAATCCTCAGTTCATCGCTACCTCGGAGAAGCTGTGTTCCATACCGCTTGTGCGCCGACTATAACACAACATTCAAACTCACTTAAATCTTGATAACCTGCCATTGTAGCAGCAGTAACTGATCTAACAACTGCAACAGATGCTTATTATTTCATATAGGCATTGCTGACCACAGCACTGTATTCTGCCTGTTTCGGTATATCTGTATTTGAATACGCATGCCTGTTCCAGTTTCTTTGGCACTTCAGTGTATTTTTCCTTTAAACTAGATTTAACTGTAGGATATTTTTTCGTGCCGTTAATTTTTCTATAATACGTGCATACAATTGTGTCTGTTCATTATGCTGAAAGTATGTCAAAGGCAGTCAGCTGAAGCATAATTGATGTAGTTAATAGGAGAAAAATGTACAAAACTAATTTGTCTCTTACTTTTCAGACTCTGCAAAAATATCCCTCCATTTGTGGAAAATTCTTCTCTGCCAGTCTCTTCCAAGTCTTACCATGTTGCCTCAAGACTGATTAACTATAAAGATGCAATAACTGGCAAACCACAAAGTGATTCTTGCCACTATATTGTGGAGAAACCAGGAGAGCAATATAGTCTTAGTGGTAGACGGGAGATTTTATTGCAAGAGACTTGCCACGCTCAAAGCAATGGGTTTATAACACGTAATGGATCTGCTTTTAATACAAGGGATGAAAAGAAGTTTTCACAGGTTCCACATTCTAGAACTGGGCCACACACTGTATACAGTAATAGAAACAATACGATATCCAGCACCCAAAGGTTAGGTCAGTACATCTGCCAAAATGAAAGCAAAAACGTGTACTCTCTAGGTTCTTCAGCAACTGAACAAGTGTGCAGTGTAACAGGAAAATCAACACACAATCAATATTTAAAACAAACAGTTGAGCCCCAGAGGCAGAATTCATATCGACAGTCTAGAAAGCACACTTCTTCTGGTGAAAGCAGTATTCGGAATCCAAATGGCGTACACCACATGCAAATTGTGGCTGGAAATGATGTGTGTGGTTTAGAACCTGACCATAACAAGAGAAATTTGCAGAATTTATATGCCACTGATTGCTTGTTGGGCCCACAGAATATGCAGTCACACTACGACAGTGACTACTGTGATCTTAAGGGTAAAAATTTCATTTACTCAGATCCTTACAATAAAGACGAACCTCCTAATAAATGTTATAAAGGAAATTTGGTACATTCTAATGTTAATACTGCCCAGAAAGATTCTTCAAATGATTGCAATTTGAAGATATATTCTCAGTCGGATGGCTCAGTTGCCTTTGATCACAATGGACAGAAATTCTGTCAAGATGACATGCCAGCTATGAAGAACATGGTTAGGAGGACTTTGGGGGAATCACAGAATACAAGAAGTTTTGATTCTGTGGGTCATCTGAGCAGGCATTCCTATCTTAGTTCGCAGGATACCAATAAAGTTAAAAGTCAGAATGAGAAGTATTCTGAACACTCACATGCATATCGAGGTACCCACCATCCGAAACTTAATGGTAGTACTAGGAGAACAACACAAGGTCAGTCATCCCAAAAACATCAGTACTTCACAGAGAGTACAACTGCAGAACCCAGAAACTCTGCTTCTGAAGGAGTACAGTCACTACCATCAAACCAGGAATCCAGGTTTTATTTTGGTGAGCTTGACAACAGAGTGCTGCCAACTACACGTAGAAGTTATGCTGTATTAACTACTGATGAAAGCAGTGAAGCTGACCGTACCTCACAGGCCTCTATTCCACCAGACATTTACACGAAACAGAACGGCAGCACTCAGTATATCTGGAAGGATCTGCTTTTTGAAAGGTAGGTGCTTTGACTGTTGTAAGCATCTATTATAACAATAGCTGTTAGCTATCTTACTTAACAGGCATATTTCCTAAATTAATTAAATTATACTTGGAAATGATGTAGGTTGCATACCACTGTGTTCAATTTATTAACATCTCAAGTGAAATAATTATTTTAAAATATTGGCTAATTAAGCTCAGGTATTGCCTGCAGGGGATGCAGCAGCTCTTGTAACTAATGTATGTGACACAACCACAAGTCATGTATGGTGCTGAGCAGTGCTTTTAATTGCAATGTGCTGCCATGAGGGCAGTGAATATGAAGATGCTCGTGTTTGAGTGAAATCAGTTAAAATATATTGAATAATATTCAGCATGTGGTTGTGTTCTGTACATTATTATTGCTGTGTGAACATGACTTTACCACTTTTAAATGGTTTTTACTTCGTCAGAGAACTTCTTTAACAAACCAAAAGGTCACTGTGACAGGAAAGGGAAATTATTGGCACAGGGGTAAGAAGAAGGATTACTTTTTCCCCAGGAATTTGAAACTGTGTGTTCTGATATACAGTAAGTTACTACTACAAAATTTTACAATATTTGTAAACAAATACAATGAAATAATAGCTTTACAAGCAAATACTATATCACTTACTACAGTTAGCTACAAACTGAAAAATATGTACAGAAACTATTTTGTTATTGAAAAATATGTTTTTGTGTGTGAATAGTATCTACAGTTTTCTCCACCTTCAATGGCCATCTCTTTCTGTGGCCATAAACGTAAACACAACTCCCTAACTCTAAAGATTTATCGGATATTATGCTGTTAATAATAGTTTAAGCACTTGTCTCACCACCATTAATTCTTAACAGAACATTGTTGAGGAGCAGTAAGCAGAAATTGACAAAGAATCATTATTCTGTGGTTAAACCTATTTGTAATACCACAATATAGTTTATAATCATAGTGGATTCATTATGTCGACACAGTTTTCATCGTATTAATTTTTAAAGCAGGTGAGTGGGAGATTGAGATCATGTTCATCACACACATGCAATGTATCTTCTTTTTTTGCTTAACATTTGAAAACTGTGAGAGCAAATTGTTTAGTGTATGGAGTTCATTTAAATACAAATTCGTAGTGATATTTTACTGTTCTGTTAGTTCAAAATGGCTCTGAGCACTATGGGAGTCAACATCTTAGGTCATAAGTCCCCTAGAACTTAGAACTGCTTAAACCTAACTAACCTAAGGACATCACACACACCCATGCCCGAGGCAGGATTCGAACCTGCGACCGTAGCAGTCCCGCGGTTCCGGACTGCAGCGCCAGAACCGCACGGCCACCGCGGCCGGCTGTTCTGTTAGTATCTCATCACATGACAAGAATTTTTGTTTACTTCTCCACTAATATTCATATTCATAGAAAGACACAGTTACTACATAAATTAACACTCTCAAATAATCATGGCACTTTTTGGAGTGATGGGGTTTTGCATTATCCTGCTGGTGTATAGTCGCCAGTAGGGTGCTGTGGACAAACAAATGGTTACTCACGATCAGAAAATAGGTTCCATTATCACTTCTGGTAGGAAATGGTGGACCTTTCAGTGGCCACATTTCATTCATTGTAAAAATTCAAGCTTTACACCTGCCTGAACAGTAGCCTCTTAAAGAACAAGGTGCATGGCTTCATGTGGTTTTCAAAGTACTTCTAACCAACCAACACTTTCGGGAACCACTCATCCCTCTCGAGACCCCTATCCCCAGAAACCTACAGATCAGAGGTCAATTACCAGCTGCATGGATCTCAGCCTGTAGGTCCCAGGGCTGCCCACTCTTCACCGATCCCCACACCCGCAGTGGATGAGCCCCCTCAAGAATCTTGACCATCAAAATTTCTGAAAGAGAAGAATTAGATGAAAACTACTGTGGTGACCCCAGAGGCATCAGTTCCTTCCATACCGTTGGATTCTAAACCAGTGTTCATTATTGATGAGACCAGTGAGAAACAGTGGTCCTAGGATGTGACCTGTCCCCGTGGCCTCTTCACTCATAACCAGAACAACTTCCACATAACAATCCAATGGAACTGTAATCAATATTAGTGTCACCTGCTGGAATAACAACAAATTTCCTCATATTCTGCTATCTGCTCTCCATGAAACACACTTCACTGATGACCATTCTCCAACACTCCCAAGATTTCCATGAATTTGTCAAAATTATACTGTCCGTTGGAGGGCATCTGGAAGGTTCTGTGTATTGGGTTGCACAGGTGTCATCAGTGACAGGATTCCCCTCCATATCACATTAGAAGCATTAGCGAGACGAGTGCATGCAACCCAAGCAATCACAATTTGTAACGTTTATTTAGCTCCAGGCAGGCCGCGTACATTGAGATGACTGCCTTAATCCAATAACTCTCCCACTCTTTTCTCCTACTTGGGGATGTCAGTGCATACCCCTCTGTGAGGAAATAATTCCTCCACTCATATGAGCTTTCTGATTGACCTGCTTCTTTCCGATCTTGTTCTGTCTCTCTTCAATAGCAGTTCTCCTATCCACTTCAGTGCCACCCATGGCACCATTTTCGGCCATCAATCTTATGATCTTCATGGTAGTGACCTCTTCCCAGTGACCTGTCACTACCCAGTGAGACAGTTACCACGTTGGGCTCTTCAAAGAGCCAACTGACACTTACATACCTTCCTTGTCACCTTCCTTCCCTCTGTCAGATTGCACTGACGAGGTTGTGGGAGCCATCTTCAACACTAACACATTTTGCTTGGCACCATCACATTTTATTTACCCTCCATGACTAGTTTTTTCGAGGCTCCCTACTGATTGTTATTCCTCATTTGTTATCCCTCAGATTATTTTGGGTTGCAATTAGTACATCACTCAGCTCCACACAGGTTCAAGAGTGGCATATCACAGAGTTCCATGTTGAGTGCTACACTCTTCCTCATTGCCATCAATGGGCTAGGGACTTCCATCTGGCTACTGGTCACCCCTGCACTCTATGTCAATGACTTTTACATGTGGTATAGCTCCCACCAAAACGGCCTTGCTGTGCTGGTACTGCGAACGGCTGAAAGCAAGGGGAAACTACGGCCGTAATTTTTCCCAAGGGCATGCAGCTTTACTGTATGATTAAATGATGATGGCGTCCTCTTGGGTAAAATATTCTGGAGGTAAAATAGTCCCCCATTCAGATCTCCAGGCGGGGACTACTCAAGAGGATGTCGTTATCTGGAGAAAGAAAACTGGCGTTCTACAGATCGGAGCGTGGAATGCCCGATCCCTTAATCGGGCAGGTAGGTTAGAAAATTTAAAAATGGAAATGGATAGGTTAAAGTTAGATATAGTGGGAATTAGTGAAGTTCGGTGGCAGGAGGAACAAGACTTCTGGTCAGGTGACTACAGGGTTATAAACACAAAATCAAATAGGGGTAATGCAGGAGTAGGTTTAATAATGAATAGAAAAATAGGAATGCGGGTAAGCTACTACAAACAGCATAGTGAACGCATTATTGTGGCCAAGGTAGATACGAAGCCCACACCTACTACAGTAGTACAAGTTTATATGCCAACTAGCTCTGCAGATGACGAAGAAATTGAAGAAATGTATGATGAAATAAAAGAAATTATTCAGATAGTGAAGGGAGATGAAAATTTAATAGTCATGGGTGACTGGAATTCGAGTGTAGGAAAAGGGAGAGAAGGAAATGTAGTAGGTGGATACGGATTGGGGCTAAGAAATGAGAGGAAGCCGCCTGGTAGAATTTTGCACAGAGCACAACTTAATCATAGCTAACACTTGGTTTAAGAATCATGAAAGAAGGTTGTATACATGGAAGAACCCTGGAGATACTAAAAGGTATCAGATAGATTATATAATGGTAAGACAGAGATTTAGGAACCAGGTTTTAAATTGTAAGACATTTCCAGGGGCAGATGTGGACTCTGACCACAATCTATTGGTTATGGCCTGTAGATTAAAACTGAAGAAACTGCAAAAAGGTGGGAATTTAAGGAGATGGGGACCTGGATAAACTGAAAGAACCAGAGGTTGTACAGAGTTTCAGGGAGAGCATAAGGGAACAATAGACAGGAATGGGGGAAATAAATACAGTAGAATAAGAATGGATAGCTTTGAGAGATGAAGTAGTGAAGGCAGCAGAGGATCAAATAGGTAAAAAGACGAGGGCTAGTAGAAATCCTTGGGTAACAGAAGAAATATTGAATTTAATTGATGAAAGGAGAAAATAAAAAATGCAATAAATGAAGCAGGCAAAAAGGAATACAAACGTCTCAAAAATGAGATCGACAGGAAGTGCAAAATGGCTAAGCAGGGATGGCTAGAGGACAAATGAAAGGATGTAGAGGCTTATCTCACTAGGGGTACAATAGATACTGTCTACAGGAAAATTTAAGAGACCTTTGGAGATAAGAGAACCACTTGTATGAACATCAAGAGCTCAGATGGAAACCCAGTTCTAAGCAAAGAAGGGAAAGCAGAAAGGTGGTAGGAGTGTATAGAGGGTCTGTACAAGGGCGATGTACTTGAGGACAATATTATGGAAATGGAAGAGGATGTAGATGAAGATGAAATTGAAGATACGATACTGCGTGAAGAGTTTGACAGAGCACTGAAAGACCTGAGTAGAAACAAGGCCCCCGGAGTAGACAACATTCCACTGGAACTACTGACGGCCTTGGGAGAGCCAGTCCTGACAAAACTCTACCATCTGGTGAGCAAGATGTATGAGACAGGCGAAATACCCTCAGACTTCAAGAAGAATGTAATAATTCCAATCCCAAAGAAAGCAGGTGTTGACAGATGTGAAAATTACCGAACAATCAGTTTAATAAGCCACAGCTGCAAAATACTAACACGAATTTTTTACAGACGAATGGAAAAACTAGTAGAAGCCGACCTCGGAGAAGATCAGTTCGGATTCCATAGAAATACTGGAACACGTGAGGCAATACTGACCTTACGACTTATCTTAGAAGAAAGATTAAGGAAAGGCAGACCTATGTTTCTAGCATTTGTAGACTTAGAGAAAGCTTTTGACAATGTTGACTGGAATACTCTCTTTCAAATTTTAAAGGTGACAGGGGTAAAATACAGGGAGCGAAAGGCTATTTACAATTTGTACAGAAACCAGATGGCAGTTATAAGAGTCGAGGGACATGAAAGGGAAGCAGTGGTTGGGAAGGGAGTAAGACAGGGTTGTAGCCTCTCCCCGATGTTATTCAATCTGTATATTGAGCAAGCAGTAAAGGAAACGAAAGAAAAATTCGGAGTAGGTATTAAAATCCATGGAGAAGAAATAAAAACTTTGAGGTTCGCCGATGACATTGTAATTCTGTCAGAGACAGCAAAGGACTTGGAAGAGCAGTTGAGTGGAATGGACAGTGTCTTGAGAGTAGTATATAAGATGAACATCAACAAAAGCAAAACGAGGATAATGGAATGTTGTCGGATGATGCTGAGCGAATTAGATTAGGAAATGAGACACTTAAAGTAGTAAAGGAGTTTTGCTATTTGGGGAGCAAAATAACTGATGATGGTCGAAGTAGAGAGGATATAAAATGTAGACTGTCAATGGCAAGGAAAGCGTTTCTGAAGAAGAGAAATTTGTTAACATTGAGTGTAGATTTAAGGGTCAGGAAGTCATTTCTGAAAGTATTTGTATGGAGTGTAGCCATGTATGGAAGTGAAACATGGACGATAAATAGTTTGGACAAGAAGAGAATAGAAGCTTTCGAAATGTGGTGCTACAGAAGAATGCTGAAGATTAGCTGGGTAGATCACATAACTAATGAGGAAGTATTGAATAGGATTGGGGAGAAGAGAAGTTTGTGGCACAACTTGACCAGAAGAAGGGGTCGGTTGGTAGGACATGTTCTGAGGCATCAAGGGATCACCAATTTAGTATTGGAGTGCAGCGTGGAGGGTAAAAATCGTAGAGGGAGACCAAGAGATGAATACACTAAGCAGATTCAGAAGGATGTAGGTTGCAGTAGGTACTAGGAGATGAAGCAGCTTGCACAGGATAGAGTAGTATGGAGAGCTGCATCAAACCAGTCTCAGGACTGAAGACCACAACAACAACAACAACAACAACAACAACAACAACAACATAGCTCCCACTCTGTAGCCTTGGCTGAACGCCAGCTCCAGATACCATCTGAACAGCCTCTGCTTTTGAGTCTTACCCAAGGCTTCCAATTTTCTGCTGCAAAAACATGAGTCATAGAACTCTACTTGGGTACCCAGGGCTTGGACTTTGTTGCACAGTCTTGGTACATGGGACTCCTTTTATAAAAAGCTTACTTGGCTGTCCTGTATTCAACACTTAAACACCAGACTCTGAAAGCCTAATGCTCTGCTTCCTTGCCTATAACCCCCCCTCCCCTCCCCTCAGGAGGCGTGCTGCTCTTTGGTGGGTTCACGCTTGGCTACCACGGGGCTTCAACTTTTGCAGCATCGTTTCTCTTCTGCGCTGCAAGTCTATCATCTTGCTTTTCTTTTCCCCTCCCTCAGAGAACATGCCTAGGCTGTTTTTGGAAATGCATTCTGCATTTTCGATAGTCAATATCAGAATACTCTCCACTGTTTTTCATTCTTTTTCTATTTCTTTGTTCATCTTCTCGTATCCTTCTTCCCCTTCAGCACTTGAGATTCCTTTTTTTCTTCTTCTTCTTCCTCCTCCTTGTGCACTCCTGAAGGCCGGCCAACACGTCTGACGCGTCACAGGTGACTGGGTAACGAGTAATTCGCAGCCCCAGGTCGACAGATAGGATTTGCATGTACCCCCTGGTACAGGCCAGGCAGAGGGAGGAGTTCCCCCTGTGGGTACGGGGGTTAGAAAAGGCCCGAGGTATTCCTGCCTGTCGTAAGAGGTGACTTGAAGGAGTCTCTCACTTTTCAGCCCTACGAGTTCAGGTCCCATTCTATGATTTGACCTGCCGCTTTCAAAATTCTACAGAAGTGTGGGCCATATGGGAAGGGACACCTTACTTGGTGCACGAGTTATCCATAGTGCCCTTAGATTTGACCTCATGAATCTCTTGTCATGGCTTTGCATCTCTACCTGTGATTCAACTATTTGGGTGAGGTCACTTTCCGGGGTATGTCATCTTCTTCGTTTGTCTCCTGTCCTCTTTCACCCCCGTGATAATATTGGATTTCTCTGCACCCAATATCCACCACGGTAGTCAGTCCATTGTGGTGGGGCTGTCATGCACCCATTTGATGATAGCCCCTGACAACACAGGGATCGCATTACTGAAGCAGACTAAGTCATCTCTTGCTTGTTACTGTATGGCACCAGCGGTCTCTGAGAAGGGCAAGATCGAATACAAATGCCGACAGGTATGACCCTAAATTGTTTCCCTCCCTTGCTACACCATGGGAGGAACATAGGGCTACAGAGCGGAGAGAACCATATTTGCCTCGGTTTTTAGTCTGTAGCAGAACTGATGGGGACTTCTTTCTACTTACAAAGCCTCAATTCTTTGTTGAACACCTTGAGGATACGTTTGGAGAAGTTACAGTGCTTTCCAAGATGCAAAACGGCACAGTCTTGATTCAGACAGCATCCCCAGTCCAGTCCCGAGCTTTACTCGCCTCTGACAAGCTGGGTGATATTCCTGTTTCTGTCACTCGCCACAAAAGACTCTAAAAGCTTCGTCATGGTCCAGGGGATCATCTTCCATTGCAATCTCATCTTGCAGTCTGATGACGAGCTTTACGCCAATTTAGAACGTTGGGGCGTTCATTTCATCCGACGCGTTTACAGGGGACCCAAAGACAACAGGGTTGATACCGGTGCCTTCATCTTGGCCTTTGAGGGTGATTCATTGCCTGTAAAGGTCAAGGTGATGGTTTACCGCTGTGACATTAAACCATACATCCCTCCCTCTATGCAGTGCTGTAAGTGCTGGAAGTTCGGGCACATGTCTTCCCGCTGCACTTCCAGTACCACATGTCGAGACTGCGGACATCCACTGCACCCAGATACTCCATGTGTGTCTCCTCCCACTTGCATCAACTGTGCTCGCCAGACAGACCAGTACTCCATAAGGAGTGGAAAATCAGGGAGTAAAAGACCCTGGACCGGTTTACTTACCAAGAGGCTAAACGTAAATTTGAAAAGATTACACCCCATTCGGTTGACACCACCATGGCCGTCCCAAGTGCCAGTTGTTACTCACTCTGTGCCGCGAAAAGTGCGCCCTCCAGGCCACCAGAATACATCCGCCTCCTTGGTGATAGGGGGCAAATCTTCCTCCGTTGCTCCCAAAGCACCTACTTCGGGAGAGGATATTGGTCCCCTCCCCCCTGCCAGAGAAGCAACAGCCTTCTCCAGCTGCTCTTGTGCGGAAGGGGTCCCTTGGGGATCTCTTTCCCAAGGTCTCCACTAATGCCACGGCAGACACTTGCCAGTGGATAAAGAAGCCAAAAGCTGCTGGAGAAAGACCTTCACGGTTTTCCTCCGTGCTTGAGAGTGCTTTGGAGAAATCTTCCCAGCAAGCCCCTAAAGAGAAATGAGAGACCAAGCAAACTAAAGTAGTCTGCTAAGAAACAGGATCCTCTGGTGCCCCCAACACAACCACTCCCTATCAATTCTGCATCTGAGGATGTGGTGGAGATCTTAGTGTCCCCTGTGGACCTGGATCTCACTGATGCCTCATCCACCATAGAAATGGCTATAAATACTCAATCGGTGGCAGCGGGTGACCCTGAAGCATAACCTGCCTCCTTGTGTGTTTCAAGCCTTCCCCACCTCACGATAACATCATCCTCTAGTGGAATTGTAGCGGTTTTTACCACCACTTGGCTGAGCTATGGCAACTCTTAAGCTTTACACCTGCTTTCTGCATTGCCCTTCAGGAAACCTGGTTCCCAGAAATGCGGACCCCTGCCCTCCTTGGCTATAGGGGATATTACAAGAACCATAGTGACCATAATAGTGTGTCAGGTGGAGTTTGTGTCTATGTCCTGAAACGTATATTTTCCTCCAGATGCTGCAGTACCCCAAACGCATTGGCTGCACTGATTGATCAACTCCCTAAACCTTTCGTACTTCCGGGAGATTTTAACACTCGTAACCCCTTGTGGGGTGGCACCATGCTTAGTGATCAAGGCAGAGATGTCGAAAATTCACTATCACAATTCAACCTCTGCCTCTTAAATACAGGTGCTCCCCACATTTCAGTGTGGCACATGGCACATATTAGGCCATTGATTTTTCAGTTTGTGGTCCTGGCCTTTTCCCATCTATCCACTGGAGAGCACATGACAACGTGTGGTAGTGACCACTTCCCCATCTTCCTGTCACTGCCTTGGCATCAGGCCCACGGACGCCTGCCCAGATGGGCTTTAAACGAGGTTGATTGGGAAGCCTTCACCTCTGCTGTCACCGTTAACTCTCTCCCACATGGTAACATCAATGTGGTGGTTCAGCAGGTAACTACAATGATCGTTTCTGCGGCGGAAAACGCGATCCCTCGTTCTTCAGGGTGCCCCCGGCGAAAGACAGTACCTTGGTGGTCACCAGAAGCTGCTGAGGCGATTAAGGAGCGTCGGCTAGCTCTACAGTGGCACCCTTACCTGGAGCACCTCATAGCCTTTAGACGGCTCCGTGCCAGCTATTGCCAGCTTATCAAATGACGGAAACAGAAGTGTAAGGAGAGATACTTCTCAACCATTGGGTGCCATGTCACCTTCCCAAGTCTGGGCAAAGATCAAATGAGGCTTTGGGTTCCAGACCCAAAGAGATGGTCCCGGCGTTAACGTAAATGGCGTGTTATCATCTGACGCAAATGCGATTCCCGAGCGCTATGCTCACGTCTCTGCATTGGAAAATTACCCCCAGCCTTTCGCACACTCAAACAGCGGATGAAAGGCAAAGCCCTCTCGTTCACTGTACGCCACAGTGAACCCTGTAACACCCCTTTCACAGAGAGGAAGCTACTCAGTGCCCTTGCACATTGCCCTGACACAGCTACTGGGCCAGATTGGATCCACAGTCAGATGATTAAACATCTCTCGTATGAGTACAAACGATATCTCCTCATTATCTTCAACCAGATCTGGTGTGATGGCATCTTTCCATCACACTGGTGTGAGAGCATCATCATACCAATGCTCAAACCCGGCAAAAACCCACTTGATGTGGATAGCTATCAGCCCATTAGCCTTACGAATGCTGCTGAAACGTATGGTGTGTAGGCAGTTGGGTTGGGTCCTGGAGTCATGTGGCCTACTGGCTCCGTGCCAGGGCAGTTTCCGCCTGGGTCACTTTACCACTAATAATCTTGTGTCCCTCGAATCTGCCATCCAAACAGCTTTTTCCGGACACCAACACTTTGTTGCCGTCACTTTTGATTTACGAAAAGTGTATGACACATCATATCCTTTCTATATTATACAACCCTCTCTGCATGCAGATTACTGCACTTCGTACTGCTCCACCAGTACTGGTGTTGCTGAGTGGCGCCTACAGGGACCCATCCACAAGGCGCAGTCATGGGCTGTAGCCCACAGTTTCGTTTTTGGCTGCAATGTCGTGTGTTATGCACTTCTGTTGGCTTCGTACCGTCAATTGGGAACCAGAACTTTACCTTAATGATGCTCTAATCACTGTAGTGGCGATATATCAATTCTTAGGGCTGGTTTTCAACGCCCGAGTAACTTGGCTTCCTTACCTTTGTCAGCTTAAGCGAGAGTGCTGGCAGCACCTCAATGCCCTCCACTGCCTGAGCAACACCAACTGGGGTGCAGATCGCTCTGCGCTCCTGCAGCTCTACAGAGCCCTTGCTCAATCCTGCCAAGCTGTGGGAGTCTGGTTTATGCTTCGGCAGCACCCTCAGCATTGTGTGTACTCGCCCCAGTGTACCACTGTGGCGTTCGACTAGCGATGGGAGCTTTTAGGACGAGTCCCTCCTGGCAGAGGCTGGAGTCCCTCCATTGCAGGTCAGGCAAGCACAACTGCTCGCCAGTTATGTTGCACACATTCATAGTTCTCCTGCGCTTCAGAATTACTGTCTCCTTTTCCCACCCATGGTGGTTCATCTCCCGCATCGGCGGCCCAGGTCAGAGCTGACAATTGCAGTTCGCATTGAATCTCTTCTGTCTGAAGTGGAGTCCTTGCCATTACCACCCATGCTCGAGGTCCATTCGTGTACACCTAGGCCGCGGCTTTGCCTGGACCTTTCACATGCCCCCAAGGACTCCGTTCACCTCGCGGCGCTCTGCTGTCACTTCCTCTCGATTCTTGACATGTACTGAGGCCACGAAGTGGTTTACACCAACAGCTCGATGGTTGATGGTCATGTCAGTGTCGCATATGTCCATGGAGGACATATTGAACAGCATGTCTTGCCCAATGGCTGCAGTGTTTTCACTGCAGAGCTGGTGGCTATATCTCGTGCTCTTGAGCACATGCGTTCATGCCCTGGGGAGTCGTTTCTTCTGTGTACTGACACCTTGAGCAGCCTACAAGCTATCGACCAGTGCTACCCTCGTCATCCTTTGGTAGCGACCATCCAGGAGTCCATCTGTGCCCTGGAATGGTCCGGTCGTTCAGTGATGTTTGTGTGGACCCAAGGACATGTCAGAATCCCAGGCAATGAACTTGTTGACAGGCTGGCCAAACAGGCTGCACAGAAACCACTTATGGAGATCAGCATTCCAATAACTGACCTGCATTCGTTTTTACGCTACCAGGTTTTTAGACTTTCGGAGATGAAATGGCATAGTCTCAATATGCACAACAAACTTTGTGCCATTAAGGAGACTACGAATGTGTGGCAGGGCTCTTGGTTCTGTGTTGGCTCCGCGTTGGCCACACTTGGACGACCCACGACTACCTCCTGCACCGTGTTGACCAGCCTCTTTTGACGCGGCACCCGGTTGACAGTTGCCCATATTCTGCTGCACTGTCCGACTTTGACTGTCCTGCAACGAAATCTTCAATTACTGGACTTGTTGCTACTAATTTTATCTGACAACACTTCATCAGCTGATTAAGTGTTACGTTTTATTTGTGAGTGTGGGTTTTATCATTTGAACTAAGTTTTAGCACATGTCCTTTGTCCAGCTGTATCCTCCACCATAGTGCTTTTCGGGTGGTGATTTTAATTTGTTGCAGAGTGGCTGGTTTCTCCTTTTTATTCTCATGGTCAGCCAGCCACGATAATCTGTTTTGTCATTTCAATCTCTTCTAGCTGTTTCTTGCATTTCTGTAGTTTTCTTCTCTCCTTTTGTCCATTTAAGTTTTTGTTGCCCTTTCGCCGTTCTTGTGGTTTTTCCTTTCTCTCCATTTTGTGTTGTCAGTCTCGCTTGTTTTATTCTGCCCCTTGTGGCATTGTTTCATTCGGAACAAGGGACCGATGACCTATGGTCCCTGCCCCCCTCTTTTATGCCAACCAACCAGGGAGGGGTGACTGCCTGAGCTGCTACCTTCCCAAATTGCCGATTGGTGCCCCTGTGAGGCGTTCAGTAGGTGTGACCTGAGGTGTGAACAATCCCCTAAGGCAGGTGCGTCCCCTGCTGAAGGGGGCCTCCAGTTGGAAGGAGCACGCCATCGGAGACGCGTGCAACCATGGGGGATTTTCTCACAACGAGCCAATCATATTCACAATCAAAGACTGTGAAACATAAACGGAAAGAGGTTAATGATTCAAAGGCCCTCCCAGCTGCACCAAGGTTCCCCATGGTTTCATTTACTGAAGGGTCAGTCCTTCACTACAGTAAATCTGTTTATTATTCAAAAAAGTGTTGATGCAATTGGTGGCCCTGTGAAATCCTGCTATCGTTCACACAATGGCACTTTGCTTTTTGGAGGCTACCTCTGATTCTCAAACACAACTGCTTGTAGCTTCGCTCCTCCATGGCTATCTTGTTCATGTTGAGGCCCATCAAACGCTGAATTCTTCCTGTGGTGTTAGTTACACTAGGCTGCTCGACAGGCTGACCGAGGCTGTAATTCAAACGTACCTCTCTGACCAGGGTGTCATTGCCATCCATCAAATGATGAAGAAAGTAAATGCTTCCTTAGTACTGACACGCACTCTTTCTCACTTTTGACAGAGTGGTTCTTCCGTCATAGATAAGCAGGTTATGAAATTATCACAGTCAGACCATATATTCTAAACGCAATTTGCTGCCACCAGTGTCGTCGTTACAACCATACTTCAGAGTCCTGTCGACACCCACCCAAATGTGTAACCTGTGGTAGGGGTGCTCACAAGGGCGATTGCCCACCTCCTTCTCCTCACTGCACCAATTGCAATGGCGACCATGCCGCCGCCTCCTGTGACTTTCCCGTGTATCTCGATGAGTGGGCTGCCCAAGACATCTGAATGAATGAAGTAATAACTGCCTTACCCAGTCACTCACAAGTTTTTGGCTGGTCAGAAACCCTGCAGTCTACCATCTGGCACCTACAGTACTGTTCTTGCTACATGTCACTCCACGGAGGACATGGCCATGCAGACATGCGACCTCAAATTTAACACCGCGGTTGTGAAATTGCCCAGTGTCCTGGTAGCATCCTCATCTTCTCCTCCAGCTGTGCAACATCCCACTACACTTTCTCCTCATGGGGCGAGGTCACCAGGTACAAAACCGGCAGGCTGGAAAGGACAGAAGGAATACTCCTGTGAAGACATCCTACATCCCTCCAGCCAACCAACATCTGTGTGTCTTGTGTGTCTTCCTCTACTAACCGGAAAGGCTTGAACAAGTAAATCAAAGTCAAACGGTCTTCTCCTTCGCTGACTCGGAGATCCTCTTCAACAGTGTCACCATGTGATACCCTCGCCATGCCGATCTCCACGTTGCCGGTGCTCACCACCAATCTCTTTTCAGTCCTGGACTCCACAGACTGACAGCAAGTGAATGCTGATGCTTTTGCAGACCTATGGAGGAGGATCCTCCTGCATCTGTGCCCTGTAGCAGCAAGTCTTCACAGGCTTTCACTCGGCAGCCACTGAGGTGATACCCCTTCACTTTTTCCTCGTCATGACTCTCCTCCAATGGAACGTTCGCAGCCTCCAGCCCAACAGAGAGGATTTACAGCTGCTTTTAGCATCACAGCATCCACTTGTTCTCTGCCTTCAGGAAACAAAATTGCATCCTCATGACCGCTTAGAGCTCTTGCATTTCTTCCTGTTCTGTTTTGACCTTCTCCCTGAGGTTAGCATTACATCTCGTCAGGGAGCTGTGGTGCTCATACGAGATGACGTTCATAGTCAACCCATCTTCTTGACTACCTGCCTTCAAGCTGTTGCAGTTCGCCTTTTCCTTCATTACTTGACCTTTTCCCTTTGTGCCATTTACATCCCTCCATCATTTGATGTCACCGGGGCAGACTCCCTCCAGCTTATTGGGCAGCTACCTCACCTCTTTCTCCTGCTCGGTGACATTAAAGTGCACCATCCCCTTTGTGGTTCTCCCAGAACCTATCGGAGAGGGTGCCCTCTTCGCTGACCTTCTGTCACCTTCACCTCTTCTACCTTAACACAGGAACACCCACATTCCTTTCAGACTCCACACACACACCTATTCCGTTTTGGACCTATCCTTCTGCATTGACCAACTTACCCATCGTCTCGAGTGGCCCATTCTCTCTGACACATACTTGAGTGACCATTTCCCATGTGCTATCCATGCCTACCCCATCTATATGCACACCCAAATGGCAGCATACTAAGGCCAACTGGAGGCCTTACTCCTCTCTGGCGACCTTCGACGAACATCATTTCCCCAGTTGTGATGACCAGGTGCAATATCTTGCAAATGTTATCCTTACTACCGCAGAACATTGCTTCCTCGCACTTCCTCTGTAGCACGCCATGCACCTGTCCCTTGGTGGACTGAGGCATGCTGCAACGCACAGCTCCTCTTCCGTTGTGTGGACCAACCTCTGACAGCTTCCTGGGACCAAGAGCCATTCCCCAGTTTCCGGCCTGACAGTAGCAGAGATGTCATCATGGACCCTATTGTTATCTCCAACCCCTTGGGCCACCATTTTGTGGAGGTTTCGAGCTCCTCCCACTATCACCCTGCCTTCCTCCATCAGAAACGAGGAGAGGAGGCTTGGGCGATACCCTTCTCATCTCCGAATCGTGAGTGCTACAATGCCACCTTTACTACGAGGGAACTAGATCGTGCTTTCACTTCATCCCGGTCCTCCACCCCAAGGCCAGACGCTGTTAACATTAAGATGTTGCATCGCCTTTCTCTTGCAGGCAAACACTTTCTGCTTAATACATACAATTGCATCTGGGCAGAGGGCACGTTCCCCAAATGCTGGCGTGAAGCCACTGTCATACCCATCTCTAAGCCCGGTAAGGACAAACACCTTCCTTCTAGCTACTGCCCCATTTCTCTTACCAGGCGTGTTTGCAAGATGATGGAACATATGATTATTGCACAGCTGGTATAGTGGGGCGAGTATCGCAATTTATTGACCACAGCACAGTGCGGATTTTGAGCACGCAATTCTGCAGTTGACTGTCTTGTCACTTTGTCCACCCATGTTATGAATGGTTTTCTTTGGAAACTCCAGACTAGCCATGTTTTTCGATTTGGAGAAAATCTACGATACCGTACTCTCTACACTTAGGGCTTCAGTGGCTGCGTGCCCTGTTTCCTTCAGGAATTTTTAAGAGACCGATTTTTCAAAGTACATGTAGGTTCTGCCTTGTCGGACAACTTTATTCAGGAAAACGGTGTGCCTCAGGGTTCCGTCCTGGATGTTGTCCTCTTTGCTATCACCATTAACCCTATAAAGGCCTGTCTCCTGCCGGGCCTCTCCGACTCCCTTTTCGTGCGCATTGTGTTCAACTTTTGACTTTCCGCCATTCCCTGACGGAATGCATATTTAATTTTTAGTTCTGGACCACAATTTCTCTATGGAATATTTTATAGACCTTCCTCCACATCCCTGTTTTTAGTTGTCTTCGTGTTCTACAGTTTTGCCATGGGCACATATGACTAGTTGTTTTTTTGCCACAAAACAAAACAAACAAACATTGCCCATACGTCTTGGGGTGTGGATTGTGCTATTCTCCTCTGTATTAGGCAGACTGTGGACTCGTTGTGATTGGACTATGTGCCAGGTTTCTGGTTCAGTGGTCCTGTAAAATTTGAAATTGTTGGATCCAGTCTGTCATCATGGAGTGAGACTGGCCACTGGCACCTTTCAAAGTAGACTCATAGTCTCCTTGCCAAAGTGCAGATCTTCCCTCTTCAGCTCTCTTGCACAGTTATGCCATCACCATCCAATAATTTCCTAACCATCCAACTTATCACCTTTTTGCACACATGGGGCACCAACCTCATGACAGCTGCCGTTGGGTGGGATTTCTAGTTGGAGTGTGCCTCAAGGGGGGAGTTGGGTCATTTCCTGTCACAAGCTAGGTCTGGGAGACCCTCAACCTTATCTCCTTCTCCAGCTGCCTCAGTCAGCCCCCTTCTACACGCCAGGTCCCACCCATCTGTTGACCTTACTTCTCACACCTTGTGTAATTATTGGCAATCCAACTGATGTCCTTTACATTTGTAGCCTTTTAACTTTTGCTACCATAAATCTCACGGCTCTAAAGCATTATTTACTCTGCAACTGTCTTTGCCTTTGTTTGGGTTGGTGAGGGTCTTGATGAAGCACCTCATTGGTTATACCGTTTGTACTGCCCTGATCCATGTACTTCTACTTCTCCATAAATTATTACTCAGCTGTGGTATCAGCCTTGCCTTCAGTGGCTCCCTTTTACTGATTCCTACATGCTATATTGGTTCAAATTTCTGGCACACATCACTAACTCTAAATGAACTTTCTCTTAATCGAAGGACCGATTACCTCACTGTTCAGTCCCTTAACCAACAACCAACTAACCTCTCCTGGAATTGTACAAATATGTGTTAGAAAAAGAGCAGTGACAAAAATCTGTGCCCTTCAGGCACATACAGAGGAAGGAAGGCAAGAACTAGTCTGGCTTTAGAGGGAGAGGCCGTAGATGAGGAACTGACAAGAGTAGCCATTAGGAAAAAAAGATAAGTCAGAGCTTTATTTTGACTGTTAATAATAGTGAAGTGAGCACTGAAGTCTGCTTATAAGGTATACATTTCTGTGGGTTGGATTATTTTAGATATGGTCCAAACATGACTAAGACTGAGAAGTACTGGTAAGTATGTAAGCTTACCAACCTGTTTCATGCTTCATACATCTTGTAGGTTTTCTTCTTTGCCATAGTTCTTATGATTATTAAGGGCTTTAAACAATTTTTAAATGATTGTACACAACACAGCTGAGTTCAATTTTCACTTTATTCATGTATATTGCTCTTTAACACGGTCGCTGATTAGCATGCCAGCAAAGTATTTTATAGATTCAACAACTCAGATTGGTGAACTACGTAACCTATGAGTAGCCTAATATAAGTTCACAAGTGGCGATTCATAATTGTACAATGGATTGCCTAATAAGCATGGTCGTAACTCAAGGCAAATGTAGTCGGATTGGCTACATAACGACTGTACATCTTGATAGTTCAACCACAGCTGAACGAACAAACTAACATAGTACCTTCACTCATCAAATGCTAGCTCTGATTTACTGAGACTTTGTGCATGATACCTATTTAAATATGCATGTAGAACAGAAGTCACAGAATGTTAATACACAAAACTATTATATTTTAAGAATTAAAATAAGACAGAATTAATTTAAAATAAACAAACATATTGGGCAAAGACACTGTAGTTTAACTTTTTTATGGGGTGGAAGTTTTGACACACGTGTAGATTTACAGAAGCCCACCATGAATTGTCTAGAAACTAATTTTCTAACTTAAACACTTCACAACTACTAAAGTTAGACTTTTTGGAATCAGAAAATTTAAGGCTACAAGACAGTAACACTGAAATTTTGGAAGGTTTACATTTTAAGAACCAAACATTTCATAAATCAACAATTTTGATGAAAGATAGCTTTTGAATTACAGTTTTCAGTTGATAGAATTTCTTAAGAAAAACAAGAATGAGATCTTTCAAATAAGGTATATCAATCCTAAAACAATTATTAACATTGTCAAATTTTGGCGTATGTAGGGTTTTATTGAATAGTAAATTTGGAATATTACTGTGAGTAAAATAATTTTACGTGAACTGCCTACACTATTTATCAGCAGACAGTAAATTATATACTGAGTAATAGTTTTGAAAAATACAGTTTATGTAAGATTTGAGACATTCATTGTATTCAAGGTCTGCATTCCACATATGTAGTAAAAAACAGAAAAGGAAAAAATCAATTTTTTAAAGAGGGGGATTATAGCAAAGCTCTGCACGTGTAATTCTAAGTACCTACAGCCATAAAACTTCGTCTGGCATGGTGGTGATAGATTACATACACACATCATCCTTGTGAATCAGTATTATCTAATAATTAAAACGGAATCAAAATCCCTATGTTAGCTCCTGAGAGTAACCTTCACATGCAGACAGAAAAACATGACGTGCTGCTTTAATTTAGTAACATGTATAGATAAGATGGGGAATGCAGATTAGAAGGTTCAGTGGACTTGTTTCATCAATGTATGGTGAGATAAACTGCTTATAGTACTTGACTATAATATTATTTGCATCTCAGGATATTAATTACATAAAGAATAAATATTAGTTTCCCTTAGAGATCCATACAGGGTATATCAAATGTCAACAGTGATTTTTTTCTCTGCCAGTCGGAATGAGTTGAGAGGCGTAGAAGCGAGATTGGTGTTGGAAGAGTCACTTGAGACCCTGTTCTGTTGCCTTCAAGCCACTGAAGTATTTCTGTCTCTGATGTGAAAGTGTGTTCGTTGTTTGAGACTAAATATGCAAAGAATCATTGGTCACGGCTGCATCATCATATTTTACGCTCAGCTGAACAGTTCTGATGGAAACTTCATATATAATTTGTGAGTCTTGAGGGTGTGTGGAATCTAGTGGTAAAAAAATTCAAATATTGATGATGATGTAAACAAACAACACACAGGAGTTAATATGTCAAATTGAGCCAATGAATGTGTGTGTGTGTGTGTGTGTGTGTGTGTGTGTGTGTGTGTGAGAGAGAGAGAGAGAGAGATATATGATTTGTCATGGGACTGCTAGAACATTTGGAGTCCAATCAAGATCTTTCAGATGAAGCACAAAGCTCTGAGCGGCGTGAAAACAATTTTGTTTGATCAATAAAGGCCTGGATGAGCAAGTCAAGAAATATCAGTATTCATTGTTTTCTTTGTTGCAAAACATGGGGTCTCACAAGTTAGTCGGCCATGCTCGACAAACAGTGAAATATACATTTTATGCAGAGGTGGTTGGGGAAATTACTGATTAATTAGGCTTAAGCATCAGAGAATAGACAAACTGTATGGTCAAATGTGAAAGAAGTAGCAGGACAGAAAGTGGGTGTGTAACATATTACATTTCTTCTGTGAAAGAATGAAACTATTGTTGAACTATCAGATTTGTGCAAAATAGTTAATGACCATTTCCTGTCAAGAGTAAGCTGAACCAAAATTTCATTGGTACATACACATATGAAGAACTTTCAGAAGATGTTGTTATGAGACATGTTGCCACACAAAGCAGCAGGGAACCAAGAGGAAACTTGAGTCTATTATTAAAACACAAAGCAGTAAACAGATGACACAGGTATGATGAAATAAGAAGTATGATTGAGATACATTAAATAACTGGTTTCACTGCACATTTCTTAGGCTTATACCTACTTTGTACTGTGGTTTTATTTAAAGTTACACGATAAAGATTATTTTCATATGAGTTTCCTGGGCAACCTTTGGCACTTTCTAGCAGCAGACAGCAAAAAAACTATTTTATTACATGGCTCAGGGCTGTGTGGATGCTTATGCTGCATAGCTCTTTATCTACTGTTGCCAGACAATGCCACAGGCTGTGCAGGAAAATCATTTGTAGAAATGCTGTGTATGAAATTAATTTAAATAAATCCACCTGATAATACCGATGTATAATCCTTAGAAAAGGGTAGTGGGAAGGTCAACAAATGTTTCTGGTTACAATTACTTTGTATGTGTCTATTTGTATTACTGTGTGGTGTGCAGCTTGCAGTGTGGCATAGCAGTCGGTGTAGCTGGCTGGCATGCTGTGGGCCACCTATTAAAACCTGACCACCAATTATTATTTATTACTTGCTGTTTATTTTTCTGGAAGCTTCTTGAAATTTATTGCATTTGTATGTTCTGGAATATTCAATGTACGTATAAATAGTGGCTCTCTCAAGGAGTGCAGTTTTGTTCCTTTGTGGCTGTACGTTGATGTTCATAATCATACTTTGTGCTAAGTATTGCACTTCATTGAAGACCCTGCTTTCGGATTTAGACTTGATTCTACTTGTGACGTGACATTGCTTGGTAGAGATGCTGAGTACTTCAATATATCATCACTATGGTTCCAATTGCACAACATAAAAGCAGTTGCCTGTACTAATAGGAGCTGAAGTTCAAACAGCACATTGTTCTCATAGTCCTTATATTCAGGAGACCAATGGATTTCAGAATGGCGGTAAGTCAGCTACACATCAAGCATCCATCAGTGTTTTCCAGAGATTCTGGATAGGATCCACTCAAATGGCCAAAATGGTTCAAACGAGTCACCAAATACAACAGAATGATGACATGATGTCTTTAGCAAATGTGTACTTCTACTTGGATGGCACAACCCAGCAGTGGTTTGAGATCAATGACAAGCAGCTCAGTAGCTGAGATAAATTCCAGGTCAAACTGAAGAAAATATTTGGCGACAATCGGCAGCAAGTGAAGAACAGGGCCAACATCATGGGGGGAACAACACAGTATAATACAGGAAGTTTCGGCCCTTTGCCACATTGCGAATCCAAATATGACAGAAGCCATTAAAATCTTGCACTTGATGAAATTAGTTGAAGAAGACATGTACCATGTTCTTCTGTAAAGGGTATCAAAACAGTGGAAGAATTGCACCAATGGTGCCAACACATCGAGGAAATGCAACAGAAAAGAGTTGGATGAAAAAACATGAAAGACTCAAGATTGTGGTAGTTGTGGAAGACCACCATGACCTAACTATACTCTTACGCTAGGTTGTAAGACAACCAGCAAGCCAGAACTGCTCAACTGAATAAGCAAAAGATAGCAGCTTGGAATGTCGAACCTATATGTCAGGAGGGAGTAGAGAATGTTAAAGTAGAGGTGTATCGGTGTTCAGCACAAATCTCCATCACCAGTCGAACATGCCAGGGAGAATGGATCAGACTTGTTGCACGACTGTCACGCAACAATCCAGCGCCCGACCAACATGGGTACAACCAACTCCTCACTGAGCATAACACACCACAGAAGAGCAGGCATTTGAAGGACAGAGGATAACTCTCCGGTCTGTTTCCACTGTGGACCCCTGGACACTTACGCTGCTTCAGAGGAAGGCTGTTTGATGACTATTTCGCCGCCAGGTGTTGATTATCACAACAGATATATTAATGACAGCAAACAGCTGTATTTGACCTTCAGGTGAAGCCCATCATTTTACCTTGTAAGAGGTTGCTCCTTAACACTCTGTAGCCATTCCCCATTGGTCTACGGAGGTACCACTCACTCACCCAGATGCCAGATTGAGGAAAACTGTGATGTGGCCGTCTGTAGAGGTGAGGCAGCCACAGATGAAAATTGCTCTATGGACAACAGTTGCCAAGATGTCAGGATATGTCATTGGCATCATCATTAATGGACGGAGTGTTGTGTGCTAATCAAATCAAACTTCCTTCTCTGTAATGTCAAATTGGTGCTAGTCAGCTGGGAGTTTTCTTTCTGTAATGTTGAATGCTCATCATCACTAGCTGAAGAAGACAGTGTACTGTGATACAAAATTGTTTATGCTGAAAGTCACGGATGGAAATTATGTCCAGCCAACAGGAGCATGTATTTCAAGAATAACTATCAATGACTGAACACAGGCCTTTTAATTGGTTGTTTTGTCAGAATATGGTATAGTGTTATTCTTGAATGAGACTTGTTGCAGGCATCTCAACCAGTCATAGACCATGAAAGATCAGAGCTCCAGATTGACCGAGCTATTTCAATAATTACACATAACAGATTTCTCTGGACTGTTGTTTGCCATTGAAGACATTCTCTTGCCCTCATCAACTAGACAAGTTATTTATCAATCTAGATGCTCTAAACTGTAAAGCTTTTGTCATTTGTGAGGAGCTCTCAGGCTCACAAAGGAAATTAGCATGCTAGTGGTGATCATAAGCACTGTAGGTGGTCAAGGGCAACTTTGGATCACTAGTTGTCATGAGCAGCCACAACTCATCAAAAGTTAAGTCTGCAGGGACAGCTGAACCAGTCTAGTAAGGGCAGTTTAATGTCTACAACGAATGTTGCTCCATTACCACCACAGACAAGAGAGGGGAGGAGGATATGGCCTGATTGAGGGACAACATGAGAGAGAGTAAACCAGTCTCCGCCAATTTTTGGGTGCTTTCAAATCTGGAGTGGAGAGAAGACAGACCAAGCGGTCCACAATAAAATGCTGTATCAACACTGGGGATCATCTACTGTAGTGCAGTTTCATCAGCATGATGTATCATGTAATAAGATCACCCCTGTATCTGTTGTATGCCTATGTGCTGTGTCAAGATTACCCAAGTATCTGTGGAATTTTGCTTTGATAAGCACTTTTAGTGCAGGTCTAGTTTGAAAATGAATGGCTACATTCAAAACTAGTCACCAGTATAAATTATATGCAGTTGTGAGAGAAATTTAAATAAAGAATTGTCAAATTTAAGTTGCTAGCCCTTCCTCAACAAAATCTGGGAACTACATCTTACATTTGTAATGGAGTATTCAATGTTTGAATAGTTGTAAATTGTGCCCAGGAGTCTAATTATGTTCTGGCTGAATGTTGTGTTCATAATAAATGTGCTGCCATTGCTAAGTGTTGTACTTAATTGATGACCTGCCTTTGGATTTGGGCTAGATTCTGGTTATGATATGACAATGTACAAAAGTTCCAGTTAGGACTAATGTATAATTTTCATACTTCAAGTAGGATTGTGAAGGTAAGTGCACCATTGATTTGTGTTGTGATGACACTTATACAATAGGTCTTTTAGGTGTTGTTAGTTTAGAGAGAAATTAAAATACTTTCACCTTAGCTTGGCAAACTTCTTGGATTATGTTAGATTTCTCTGAAGTAGATACCTTTAACTGAAGTAGATACCTTTAACTGGAACTTGAAACATTAGTGTTTGCCCCTGGTAGCAAAAATTCAAAATTTCATAACTAGTCTAGTTGCCACTTGTATAGCTTCTCTTTATTTTGTGTTTTCCTTCAGTGTCAATAGTATAATGTAGTAGAGGTAGAAGATGTTGGATAGCAGTAATTCATGGTTTAGTCTTGGAGAAGACATGATGAAACACACCACTACAAATTCTCAGAGCTGTGTAAAACACAGGGTCAGAGTGACTGATGATGTAGAACCTGCAAATGATGAGGCCTTTACCCTGCTGCACACAGAGCATCAAAGTTTCCTTACGTCCTTTGGAAAATATATTTGTAAGAAAATAACAAATTTTAGTAGAACATGTATCCAGTCTCTATTGGAAATGCTCATCCATAAGTACATTTTTTACTTCTTGATTTCCAAATTGAACCAAAAACCCAACATCCAGTGTTGAGTATTTTTTCATTATCCTCCAGCTAATCCTTGTATGTTGCAGATCCTTATACTGCACAAAATGCTGCTCTCTAAGCTTCACAAATTTCAACTTCCAGTGCATCCAGTTTAGCCAGTAAATTGAATTCATCAGAGCAACAACAAAAAAGTCCAAGTTTCAGACCGTTTTTCCTGATGCTTCAGTCTGCGACCTCTGCAGGCGAAGAAATCTGTTTTTTCATAATATAAACTGAAGACCTTTACAAGCATGTTGGACTGAAGATTAACTTTTTTCTTCATGTAAAGTTTTCCCATATTTATAATTCATCATTATGATTACACATTTCACAAAATAAGTAAAATACGTGTACTTGCATAGTTCACTCTAAATGTTAAAATCTCACTACTGTGAGCCTTATAACAAATGCCTGTTGTTTTCTTTGTTTTTTGATCTCTTTTATTTCTGCAGTTGCAGATATACTATTTGTATCGCTTAAGTAGCATCTTTTGCAACTGTAATGAAAGTCTTCTAACCATATGTTAGTCATCAGCCTGCCTCTAGAGGGCATGTTTATGCTGCAGTCTCACTGGTGCACATACCAGCATGCTTGACTGTGTATGATATACAAACTTATTGCCCACTGAGCAGCCACATAGGTGTGATTAACCTTTAGCTGCAGCTTGACCACTAGAGTAGGGCACATGTGCATATGCATGTGTTGAGAAAGGAACGTGCTTCTGCATGTGTGTTTCTACCTGTGTGTGGGGCAAGCACAGACACAAGGTGCGCAGGTGTACGTGTAACTGAGGAATAATCTCCAGTGTCAATGACACTACAACCCTGAAGTTTACTTACTTTGACTATTGTCTCATGGTATTATAGGGACAAATGTCCATATAGATAGAGTATTCGTACTCTGTAAAAGAACGACACACTTAAGAATTGTGGTGTCAGTTTGTGAACTTTGTGCAAGCTGTTGGGTGTCTTGGAATTCTAATTCTATTGTACCTGTAGATACCTCATGAAATACGTGATTAATAATAGGCACTACTTCAGAAGGGACTGGGACATTCACTTGTATAATCATTGTATAGTTTTGTGTGCACTATTCTGCAGGTCCAGTTTTGTTTAGGCTTCTAGCAGAAATGAAAAATAAGGGTCATAAACCTCATATTTTCTAGTCTAATTAAAAATTACTTCTTGGGTATACTCAGGGTGACAAATATAAATCTGGCCCAGAAACTGTTTTCAGCATTTGTTGACAAGTTTACTGCAAGCAGCAGAGAGATGATTAGAAAACTGTAATGAGTTCAGTCAGATGCAAATGGGAATTAAAAGATCACAGTATCAGAACATTATAAAAAAAAGTGTGCATTTTATCCTTACAAATTTTCTGTTGGGCAGAAGTTAAAGCTTCCAGATCAACTTGCATGTATTCATTTCTACTAGTGGCTTCTAAATAAAATGGTATCAGTATATTTGGATCCTCAATTTGTCAATACCTCAGAAGGGGTCTGGTGCAGCTTTTCCGGGTGCATTAACTCAGAAGGTACATCACCATGCATCAGTAAATTCTCATCTGTACTTTAAACAAGCTATTGAGTGGAATAAAATGAATGGATTGATGGGAATGATATCAATGAAGATGCAAGGACATGAAATAACACTAATACAACCATTTCAGTAGGGGCCACACAATACTAATTTTGAGAGTTGCGCAGAGACTTGTTCCAAGACTGAGTATCTCACATGGTTCCACACAGTTTTAGGAAAATTAAATAAAAAATTAACACAATAACAATCATAGGGTGAGAAGAACTTATTCTGTGATGGTGAATTGAGGCAAGGATAAAGATGATGTCTTAGGGGTTAATACATTACACTGATAAGTATAGCGCCAGCTGCTCATATAGACAGAAAATGATAGAGTGAGATTAAAGACATACTCAAAAAAGTAAGAGATGTGAAGGGTGGAAAGAATAATCAGTGAAGAAATAGATCAAAAGGATGGGAAAGAGAGAAAATGTAAGACTAAAAAGAAAGTAAATATAAGTAATTAAATTGTAATGTAAGGTGGCTTAGGAAAATTAAATAAAAAAATAAACATAATAACAAATCATAGGATGAGAGGTTGGTGAGACAAGAGAGTGTTGGAGTGAGTTCCCATTGCTGAAGTTCAGGAAACTAGTGTTGTGAGGAAAATGCAAATGGCACAAGTGGTGTAACAGGCTCTCAGGCTTATTGGCACCACCTGTGCAAATTCTTGGAAGCCATATGGCACTACCAGACTATTATGCTTACCAATAGCTACTACCCCATCAATTGTTCCCAATTTAAAACCTACCCCATACACCCACCCATCACCAAAGGTAGAACATCATGAAAGACCACTCGTGTTGTTTATCAAGTGTGTTCACTGTATGGCTTTTTATTTTAGAATGGCCACCACTGAACTGGCTGAATGCATTAATGAACGCAGAATAACTACCTTTCTTGCAAACATCCTGTACCCAGTTGCTGAGCATGTTCTCCAGTATGATGGAAGAGATCTACATTACAAGGGCCATTTCCATAAAAACTTACACTTCACCATACCATCTGATCCTACCAGTCCCTGCACTTAACCTCTGTTAACATTCACTCTGTCTCTCATGTGGTAAAATTGATTTATTTGTGTTTCTTCATACCCTGAACTTAGGATGTGATTGACTTGTCTCCCCCCAACCCAGCTTTCTCCAACTATTCCCCTTTCCTTGCTAAAGAAGTAACATTTAGTTCTGAAAGATAGGATTACTGTTATGTACTTAATATTTGTTGGTAGTTAGGTATTTTCTCTCTTGTAGGTAAACACCAGCCAGCCATTCTGTCTGTAGTTTTAACAAACGTTAAAAACAGTTGTCATGTTTCAGGCTCCAGGAACTTCTTTCAGAAGTACCAGTTGCTGAGTTCTTTCCAAGCTGTGTACCATACGAATGGATATTGCAAAATGTCACACAAGATGAACTTCCCAATCCACAGTTGCCACATCATATACTCTCAGCTGTTAATAGCCTTCTTCATTGTAAGTATTATTGTTAAAATATGCACGTGTAGTATCCTATCTAAGAAACACCCAAATTATTTACATACTTTATTTATTCTTCTAGGGCCTTCGGGATTCACAAGTGATGCTTTGTCTGATGTAAGGAATTATTTCTGTAATTGGACTGAGCCTCTGACGACATTTGCAATGTATGAAATTATCACACAAGCATATTTGTTTGTGGAATCAATGAATCATTCTTTACAATATCAGTGTCAAGATACTGGAGACAACTTAAAAGTTCAGCCAGTGCACAAAATTTCAGCAACAGGAAGCCCTGCAAGAGAATTACAAAAAACGTCTAATAAAATTTCTGATGCCAAGTTTCAGCAAATTATAAGCTCAAAGAAACTGCTAAATACCGTGTTACCACCAAACCTGTGTTTTGAAACTGCATTTACATCAGACAGCCCAGTTACGAGAATTGTTCCTCAAAGGACAATGGATACAATACATTTTTCTCTTAAGGGAGTAAAGTCGTGCAATAATGATTCAGCTGTTTCACAGAAGACTGAAAATTTCCAAAGGTTATACAACCCATCGAACACATTGACAGTTAGTTCACTCAGAGTTCCTGAAACAGTAACTGTTAACTTAAAAAGAAATGCTAGTGCTCCTAATTTGTTGGAAGTCACTCAGAAAATGTGTACGAAACCACTTGCAAAACATTCGAAAAGCATGAGAGAGACACACAAAGCAACTGCAGTTGGCACACAAAGATTAATTACAAGACCAAAACCTGGGAAATGTGGCTGGTACAGAAATAGAAAACTTTCCAAAGAACCGAACATTAACCACCTTCGAAGCAAATCTGGTGGCTACTTCAATCCAGCTTTGTCACAATCAGTAGATGATGTGGAGGGACAAGATCTTGGCTCCATTCAGTTGGATTATGAAGCAGCCCTTGAAACTCTGAGCAAGCTCATGGATTGCAGTCGTGATCCAGGATCTAACAACACTGCAAATAAAGTAAGTGTATTCTGTAGATGGTGTTACTAAAACCTAAACTAAGAAACTTTGATTCTTGAGGAAAGAAATATTTTTGATGAAATAATGTTTTCCTACTAATATTATTTGGGTCAGCACAATTAATGAATATGAAGTAGTTCCTGCAGAGAATAAATTTCTGCAAAAATGAAAAAAAAAAATTTCAAACTGGATTAGAAATCCTCCATTATCCCACCAATGACCCTCAAAAGTTATTGAAACTTGCTGAAAACATATCTTACTGGTTGCTGCACACTTTAACAGCCCTTATGGATATACTTGCACCATAAATATTGTTCCTAAATTTTGTGTTCAGTTAACGTATGTTGCTGTTCCTTTTCAATTTGTCACCTAAACTTAAACTTGTACAGCACTATGTATTTGTATTGTGGTGTCTTGCCATACCACTGAAAGAAAAAACAGTTAAAGTAAAATATGACTCACAGTTTTGTGACCTTGTAATAATATTTTATTTGGCTGGATGGAAAATATTTTGAAATGTTGATCAAAATAATTAGTTGATTTGTAACGATATCATGGGGAGAATGTTTAATGTCGGACAACTTGCAGTAAAATTGCCCTTTATGATTAAAGTAAGAAGAAAAGCTTTTCTCCTCGTATAAACATCAACTATTCATGTGATGTAAACTGAACATTCCTCAAGTCATGGAACTGTAGGGGTCACCTGTTTTAGGATATAATGTTTAGTTCAGTGTGAGTAAGCACAGTACAATGTCTCATCAGTAAGAGTCAGTATAATTTGTAGTGGAGTGAGTAAGTGAATTGAAGTTGGTTTGTTAGTCCGAGATTAAATTAAAATAAATTAAAAGATAAATTAAAAGATGATCATCCATGACCAGATACAATCAGACAATTGTCTGCCCTATATCCTATTGGAGTAAATGGCTGAGCACAACTCAACAAGCGGTAGAGTTTGCAAACAATTACAGGGTGCAAAATATCAACGAACATGTCAAAGCAGCATGCAAGTATGGGAAATGCTAACAACCTCTTAAAAATCAAAAATGTTTTTCTGTGATGGCTTGCTTTGAAAAGTACTGGAAATTAGAGAGACTATGTATGGAAGTAAAAATTTTGATCTGATGAACTGACAGCACAATGGTACAGTACAGTAAAGGTAACTTGTGTTCTGCTTTGTTTTTTGACATGTCAGTTTTAGTCTTTCCTAGTTGGTCATGGTCACATTTATACGTTTTGTAATTACCTGTATGATTGAGTTGCTGTGATCTGCAGCAAATATCCAACCTCCGACTTTTTACGTTTTATAAAACATCTTAAGCACTAAACGGTAGGCCCAATTTTTGCTGCTCATAAACAATGGACATTTGTGTAGTGTGAAACCTGTTAAGTGATTTAATTCTGTTTTTAAGTGTGTAATCTGTCTTGCAATGTGTCATAAATGTGGATGTTGCCGTAGGATAGTCAAAGAGGGAGTGGTATGTGTAGACTGTGGGATGGAATTCCACTGGAATGATTGTAGGGGGGAACTGAATGGGGAACTCAATGAGGCTCTCCCATGGAACAGTAGGCTCTCCAATAAAGACAAGAGAATCGCTGCACGGTAGGTAAAGATTTGTGCCCTTCAGGGTGAATTAGATTACGCGAAATTGGAACTAGATAGACTGAATGGGAAAAAGGCAGTGGGAACTGTAAAGGTAACAAGCAATGGGCGAAAGGGGAACAGCTCATCAACTTCTACATTTGAGCTATCAATTGTTGCGACTTCTGCACCACTTGTTAGCAGCAGACACAGTAGCTGTGCCAAAGACTGAGGCGGCGTGGAGTTTTATAATTACTTATTGATCTTTCTTTACAATTTCTCCCTCGTCGTCGCTAATGAGCCCTGTGGATCCCTCCGCCTGGCTGCTGCTGTGTAGATTCTCTGACAATGCGTGCCGCTGATCGCACTCGGGAGCCTCAGGACACCAGTGCTCCGCTGAAGCCAGGATGCCCTGTGGTTGAGATGAACTCTGAGCCGCGTTGTCGTGAGGTCAGCTGTCGACACCTGCTGCACCAGTGGCTAGTAAGCCGTCAGTCGCGATGTCCGCGAGGTCCCGTCATGGACGGACCACCCGCCGTGGGGCCGGGTTGCCATGAAGTCCAGGCTTCAGTCCCTGGCGGCGCCTCTGACCAAGACCACGTTGCAGCCGGTCCTGCTGGAAGTTGTCACTGTAGTTAGTCAGCCCTGGTGCCAACCGAACTCAGGCCAACCTTCAGAGCTGAAGTTGACATCTGGCAGCGAACGGATGACTCCTGCGAGCTGGAACAGACTTCCGGAATCGTCACCTACGAAGATTGAACATTCGGACATGGACCACGTCCGTCCTCAGATCCGAACTGCTTCCTAATGGCTTCTGTCTGTTGCTGCCTGTGCTCCACTATTTCTATCCTGCAGGAGGACGTTTTTTACCCTCGGTGGTAGCTTTTTGTTATTACTCCCACAGTATATTGCAGCGTAACTTAGCGTGCTGGCCTCACTTCCCCTTACTCAGCACTCTCCAGGCTTCACTCAGTCTGTGCCCGTCTTTGCGTCAGTCTGTTGGTAGACTGCTGCTGTCAGCAAGGCTATCTGTGCCTGCCTATTTCGCAACGCCTCGGTCACCGGCGTGCCTCAGTTTTGCCATTCTCCACTGCGTGAAGCAATGCTTACTACATGTGGCCGCAACACTGCCTCCTCCTAAAAATTAAATTCATCCCCAAATTTACCTTATATGTTAACTCTAGTTCTATCCTATATTCTACTTCTTCCCTATATACATCCAGGTTGCCCTGACTCATGCCCTACTGGTAATTCATTCTACAGGAATCTCATGGAGCGGTCTTGCATTAACATGCTGAATCCTCCGTTTTAATAAGACATATACCACACCGATAAATACTATCAACACAGTAAAAGTACTGGCTGAAATACCAATGGTCACTAAGCTACATTTCCACCTGGTATTGTACTCCTCCACATTTCTTAATAATTGCTGCATTGAAGTTTGACCTTTCTCCGAATCTACTAGTTTATCTATCATTTGCAATAGTGTAGCATCCAAGGTGTTGTTAATATACGTCAAATTTTCTCCTGGAGCGATGCTGAATGACGCATCTGGCCAGTACAATGTCAGATGAGTATCTGTAACCTTGGTGACTCCCGTGACTGTTGCTGGTAAGCTGAAACGATCCCCTACTATTTCACAATTTGTCCCGTTGATTAGCAAACCACTGTCCAGTAATTCCATCTCCGTGGTTGCTGTCCGATTCCCATTGTCATAACACTTGGCTGATATCCTCTCCGTAGCGAATACTGAATACAACCAATGCCTCCCACCTTGCTGAAAATGTGGCGTAGGCTCCACTATTATTCTCCGACACTCCGAAGCTTCTGTTTCTGCCCTAAATAACTGGATCTCACACAACCCCTTGCCCGTGAAAACAACCCGTGATGGACAAATGGAAACTGACTCCATTAGACATCTACTTAACTCTAAACTCGACATAGTAGCATGAGTATCCCCCTCCTTAGAAATTAATAAAACCTCCTGTGTCCTTAACTGTGCGCCCTTCCCCATGTGCTCCCATCTGACCAGATAAGGATGCACTGCGTAAGAGTGATACTGTCTCCCCACACTAGTTACTGGAAATCTAATCTCTATATACATCTTAAGTGGATCCGTTATTACCTTAATCCTAGACATATGATAAAGTGACATACTCGCTTCAATTATCGGCACTACGTGCTCTATCCCCTCTGGAAACTCTCCCTCTGCCTGCTTCAGACTACGTCTGAATTTTTCTGGTGACATCAACGTCACACTCACCTGCCCGTGCAATGCGTGATGTAGTGCCTCTTGCAATTCATCCATCCTCACTCGTGCATCACCAATGCTGTTAACCAGTTCCCGCAGCAATATAGCCATTTCCAGCTTCCTTTCCGCTATATCCAATTGCGTTTGTACCTGTTCCAGATCCGTATTCAATAATTTCTGTGTTTGTTCTATATATGCTCATAACCATGTAGCCATCCCACGCACCACGCGTCACACATTAAACAACTCTGTACCTAATCCCCATATCTGTTGTGTGTGTATATCCACTAACTTCCCTATGCTCTCCTCCCTGTCGCGAATAACTGTTAAAGAATTGTTCAAACCCCCAATATCGTTTATATCTGCTGTTACAAAAATTGTTTTCAGCAACTTCCCACCTGCATTCAACCAACCCCTCTTTACTCTCTTTCTCCTCCCTGGAATCGTGCTCACGACATGATGCAGTTGTTCCCTTATTTCCTTACATGACCTATCCAAAGCCTCATACTCTTCTTGCATGTCCCGTGAGATTCCGTTCTTAGATGCAACCATTTTCACACTCGATACCACCTCCTGTAGCTGCCACATCTCATTCCTTACCTGCAGGATGTTGAGTGCCAGCTGAAGCGTCCACTTGTGACTCGTGAGGACCACATCCGGTTGTTTCCCGAACAACACCCCACTTCGCAACGGCATATCCTGTACCTGGCCAGCTTGTGTCAGCTGCCAGAGGACTACTACCACTTGTACCCCATCCTGCATCACCTACACAATGGAGAGAGAAGGAAAAAACTCCCATCACTACCCTTTAATACCAATAAAATAACCCTAGTCCGTGCACGAAAATAATACACACATGATAATTACTGCTAACTACACATCCCTCGAACGCAACTTATACTTAATACCCGGTTTACTGTCTGCTTCTGGTGCTTCTTTTCGCTTTCTGCCAGAAGGAGAAGTACGTATACACGGATCTACTACCCCATGGAACGGCTTAACTCTACTAACATGAACCACCATTGTCTTGGCAGGCAATTGTAATTTTACATTGACAGGTGATGTCATTTCCACTACCTGGTACGGTCCCCGGAACTTGTTTGTGAACTTGTTGGTTCTCCCTTTTGGAACATAAGGATTAGCTAGTAGCACCCATTGGCCTACTCTGTACTGTGGCAACTTCCTCGTTGTACCTCCCATCTGTTCTTGTCATTCCAACACTTTCATGTTAGCTCATTTAATGCTCTGCCATACTTCCTTAATGGTTTTCGCAAATTGCCTTACATGCTCGCCCTCCACTCCCAGCCTTGGACAAAGCATGTCAAAAGGTGATGGCATCTTACGCCCATACACCACTTCGTACGGCGACAATCTTGTCGACGTATGTGCCTTACTCTATTATATGCACTGGTTACGAATTGCAAGTACACATCCCAGTCGGTGTGTTGACTATTTACATAGTGACTCAACATCTCAGCGTCGTGCGATGCACTCTCTTCGTTCGTCCGTTTGCTTGCGGATGGAATGGACTAGTCCGTAGTTTCTTTATCTTCAGTAACTTACACAGTTGCTGTATCAGATCAGATGTGAAATTAGTACCTTGATCGGAGATTAAGGACTGAGGTATCCCATACCTGAGTAACCAATTATTAACTAAAGCTTGTGCCACCGTAGTTGCTTTCTGATCTGGTAATGCGACCATGACTAAATTCCTAGAAAAGTGGTCAATCGCTGTTAACGCATACTTATTCCCTGCTGCACTCCTATGACATGGGCATAATACATCAATTCAGATTTGTTGGAAAGATCTGTCTGCCTCTGGTAATCTTTGAAGCTGAATCTTTTGATGGCTCAAGTCCACACGCTGTGCGCATGGCACACAATTCCTGACGCACTCGTCCACGTCTTGACGTCGTGTCATCCACCAAAACTTACCCGCCTATCCGTAGCTCTTCTCCTGCCATGTTCTGAAAGAAAATGGTCATGCACTTGTCGCAAAACTTCAGATCTTAACACTGCTGGTATGACGACATGTGGGCTGCATTTCGTCGACCTGCAAAGTAACCCGTCCTGTACTAGGAACTGCAGTTGCTTTCTGAACAATTGGCAATCACTATCCACGGCTTGTGCCCTTTTCCACTCATCTTGAGTCACCCCTGTTACTTGTAATACTGCCACTTTCCTGCTCAATGCGTCAGCATTGGCATGTTTCACACCTGGCTTGTGTATTACCTCATAATCAAACTCACTGAGTTTCAGCACCCATCTCACTAGCCTACTCGCTGGGTCTTTCAGACGTAATAACCATTTCAGAGCTGAATAATCTCACAACCTTAAACCTTCTACCATACAGATAACATCAAAAGTACGAAATCCCGTATATTACTGCTAACAATTACTTTTCCGTCGTGGAGTAATTTTGTTCCGCCTTGTTAAGTTGACGAGACACGAACGCAATCAGATGTTCTTTTCCATCAATTTCTTGTCCAAGTACAACCCCAAGAGTGTGATTAGACGTGTCACATTGTATTATAAACCCCTTCGAAATGTCTGGAAACTTCAAAACTAGATTTGATGTCAGTATCCGTTTCAACTCTTGGAATGCTTTCTCGCACACTGACGTCCACTGGAAGGTAACACCTTTCCTTAGCAACTTAGTAAGTGGCCTCGCTGTTTCTGCGAACCCCTGTACGGTTTTTCGATAATAGCTCGCAAGACCAATATACGATTGCAGTTGTTTAACCGTTTGCGGAACCGGAAAATCTTATACTGCAGAAGTGAGATGAGGATCTGTCTGTACCCAGTCCTGACTGATAACATGCCGGAGATAATTTACTTGTGCTTGCACAAAATGGCATTTGTCCAAACTTAATGTCAGCCATGCTGCCTCTAATCTTTTAAACACCTCCTCTAACTGTTCCACATGCTGCTCTATATCTCTTGAAAAACTATAATGTCATCCAGATAAACCATGCATTTTTTCGGTTTCAATCCGCGAGGGACTCCATCCAACAACCTGTGAAATGTTGCTGGAGCGTTTTTTTAGTCCAAACGGCATTATTTTATACTCGAAGTGACCACTATGCGTCGTAAATGCTGTTTTTGGCCTGTCATCCGGACATCCTTCAATCTGGTGATAACCACTTCGGAAATCCGTAGTGGAGAAAAATTTACAGTGCCCTAGATTGTCTAACGTTTCTGTGATATTCAGAGTCGGATATACGTCCGCCACTGTCCGTTCATTAAAATGTCTGTAATCGCAACAAAAGCGAAATTTTTTCGACCCGGCTGGTATCTTCTTCGGAACTAGGACCACTGTACTAGACCAAGGACTATTACTGTGCTGGATTATCCCATCTTCCATTTGTTGCTCTATTAATTGCTCTACTACTGGTTGTAATTGTTTCGGTAGTCTGTATGGCTTACGATACACCGCAGTGTGATTCCCTGTTGGAATACGATGCTGTGTTACCGGTGCAGAGGGTAACATACCCTGTGTTTCAAACAATGCTTTATACTTTAGTAATAATGCTTCCATACCCGAACGACCATTTCCTTTCAAGTGATTTACCTTGTCACGAAGAGTGCAGACGTGTTGATGGTTTGCTTTACATCATAGTCTAGCCTCGAACTATCGATGTCCTCTTCATCCATTAACTCTACTGTGGTTATTACTAATCCCTTCGGCAGATCGACATCATCCCGCCCAAAGTTATCTAAACTCACCGGGACCATAAACTGCCCATTCATGTCCGTTACCTGTGATACACTCCTACAAATCTGCTGTGTCACATCGACACCCACTGGTACCCAGATCAACTTCCCTGTACCTGTTCGTACTTTGTGACACGAAATCACCTTTAATGCACTTATATGCAGTTTAGTTGGTATCACCTTAGCTATCAGTGCACCTTGCGACTCTGAAACATTTCCAACAGCTGTACCCATTGAGAACAAGTTCCCATAGAGTTCCAGCGTATGTTGCGGAAGGTCAATTTTGGTGTGATGTTTAATCAGAAAGTCCAACCCAAGTATCGCTGAAAATCCCTGTCCCACAGTTGACAACACCTCCATTTGCTCCCGGAACCACACATTCCCTATCTTAAACTTGAGCTGTGCTGTCCCTAGTGCATCTAATTTTTTATCACCTACTGCGCGCAATCTGTACCTCGGAGCTTCCAATCCTTTCTTGCGCACGAGGTCCACACTGACTACTGATACATGCGCTCCAGTATCCACTAAAACTCTTCGCCACTTATCTTTTATCCAAGCCATCAAATTACAATCCGCCTCTTCGTGCACTCTCTGAGTACCTCTTTTTACTGGGAATGCCTCCCGACAGCAGGAACACTCCCTTTTTCATTTAACAGGTTTTTAACTGCTGTATCATTAACCCGTTTCTTGGCTTTACACTGCTGTGCCTTATGCCCTGTTTTCTGACAATTGAAACACTGCGGTTCCCGACATTGTCCCTTAAAATGACCTTGCTTCCCACAACGGTAACACTCTTTGGAAGACAAAAAAATTGCGACTTCTAGTGGCGCTATCCACTTCCTGCAAATGTGTAGCTACGCACAATGCTGCTGCTAAGTCACTTGGATTTTCCATCCGTATCCGGCGTGACCCCTCACAAAAATGCGTCTAAAGTTCTATTCTCTGCTTCTTTCAACAGAACTTCATTTGAACTTGCATCTTGTGTTAACTCATACGTGTGCGCATTCGTTCTCTTAATTCTGTCTGAAAATTCTTCTACCATTTCACCCGTTCTTCGCATCATCCTCCCCAATTTTTCTCTAAAAAATCTGCCACTGTTTTGTTTCCTAAACCTTTGCAATAATCCCTCAGCCAACTCTGTGAACATAGTAGCATCCTCTAACCCTTCGTGGCATGCCACATAAGTCTTTGCATCACCTACTAACCGTAACCTCGCCATTTGCAAACACATTTCATCTGACCAGCCACACATTCTAGCCGTACTATGTACGTCACCAATGAAAACATTCACATCCTCTGATGTTTTACCCGAGAAGGAAGGTATCAAATTAGCCGCTGAACAATCTGCCACACCGGAAAAGACAGTACCCTTGCATTCTACACTATCGCTTCCCGAGCCTGATTGAGTATTTTGAAACAATTGTTGCTCCGTCCTCTGCATGTGCTGCTTTTGCAACTTATTTTCTTCAATCACTTTCTTAACTTGCTCTGTCAATGCGACTACGGTATCACTTGTGCCGGTTGCACGTCTCTCTGGTATTTTCCGTGTGGTATACCTCACCTCACAAAAATGAAATTGTATTACCCACGAGCAAGTTAATTCCTAGCACACCTAATGGCAAGCCATCTAGACTTACCACATTGCCCCATTACATGACCATAGAAGCCACACACATCACAAGTGCTTGGTACAAATTTATCGCAAGGAATGACATGACCTGTTAATCCACACACTACACATTTATATGGTACTAAGTTAACATGACTATCATTCCCACGAAACTGCGATAAGTCTACAGGGCTGCTAGGCCATTAAAATGACACTCTCACATCCTTTAACGTTACCCTTGACATGTCTAGTTACACAGAAAACATAGAGAGAAGGCAGTTGCTGGACTCACCCTATTCGTTATTTCTTGGTTGTTCCACATGGTGCTAGTCAAAGCCTTGGCGTGGGTGTACCTGACACGACTTGTTAAGAGTTTTGCGCCCCTTGTTAGCAGCAGACACAGTGGCTGTGCCAAAGACTGAGACGGCGTGGAGTTTTATAATTATTTATTGAACTTTACAATTTCTCTCTGGTCCTAGTTGACCAGCCCTGCGGATCCCTCCGCCAGGCTGCTGCTGTGTAAATTCTCCGACAATGCACGCTGCTGAATGTACTCGGGAGCCTCAGGCCACCAGTGCTCCGCTGAAGCCAGGATGCCCTGTGGTTGAGATGAACTCGTCACTGCTTGGAGCCACGTTGCCGTGAGGTCAGTTGCCGACGCCTGCTGCACCGGCGGCTGGTAAGCCGTCAGTCGCGATGTCCGCGAGGTCCCGTCATGGACGGACCATGCGCCGTGGGGCCGGGTTTCCGTGAAGTCCGGGCATCAGTCCCCGGCGGCGCCTGTGACCAAGACCGCGCTGCGGCCGGGAAGTACTCACTGTAGTTAGTCATCCATGGTGCCGACCGAACTCAGGCCGACCTCCAGAGCTGAAGTTGACATCTGGCGGCGAACGGATGACTCCTGCGAGCTGGAACAGACTTCTGGAATTGTCACCTACAAAGATTGAACATTCGGACACAGACCACATCCGTCCTCAGATCCAAACTGCTTCCTAATGGCTTCTGTCTGTTGCTGCCTGTGCTCCACTATTTCTATCCTGCAGGACGACGTTTTTCACCCTTGGTGGTAGCTTTTTGTTATTACTCCCGCAGTATATTGCAGCGTAACTTAGTGTGCTGGCCTCACTTCCCCTTACTTAGCACTCTCCAGGCTTCGCTCAGTCTGTGTGCGTCCATGCGTCAGTCTGTTGGTAGACTGCTGCTGTGAGCAAGGCTATCTGTGCCTGCCTACTTCACAACGCCTCGGTCGCCAGCGTGCCTCTGTTTTGCCATTCTCCACTGTGTGAAGCAATGCTTACATGTGGCCACAACACAGTATTGAATAAATATGGAATGTTACCTAAAGTAGGAGGGGAAGAGCCTCATACAGCTGTAGGTTACAGTTGGGTGCAGCAGGCTTCTAGCCAAGAAACTCAGTGTAGGTCAGTACCAAAAGAGATTAGGAAGAAAAGAGTCTTGCTGCTAGGTCATAGCCATGGGAGGGGTGTAAGCCAGATGGTGCAGGAAAAGTTAGAAGCAGGGTCACAAGTATTGTGAAGCCAAGTGCTAGCCTTAGCCAGGTGACAGAGGACATAGGAAAATTGTGCAAAGGTTTTCGCAGAGAGGATTAGTTATTATAGTATGTGGAGCAGGAATTAGCCTGGCTAAGAACAGTAATTACAGTATTAGGGGTGACCTGTATAAAACTGGAGTAGCAACTAATCACACAAATGTGAGTTTCATGGAGGTCCTGCAGCCCCATGACCAGCCCTAGTTTGATACTGCTATACAATTGGGAGATGGGGCTATACTAGGCATGGCCTACACCTGAATAGGAGAGGGAAAGATAGGTTGGCTGAACTACTTGCAGGATATGTACGGGGGCTGCCATCACACAGTGCAAGATCCCTGTGGTTACTGGTGTCAGAGGGGCACCTTTTTTAGGTTAGAATCAAGTTTCAGGCACCCTGTTTTGAAAGAAGTCACTATAACAGAAGAGCCCCAGAAGAATGCACAGAAAAGTAAGGTTAGCTTATTCCACCAAAATATTAAAGGATTGAGTAATAAGGTAGAAGATCTTCTTCCCTGCTTGCAAAATTTAGACGAAAAGATAGACATTCTGTGTGTGTCTGAGCACCACATAACCACAGGATTAGGCGAGTTACACATAAAAGATTACAGTCTGCCAGCTTACTCATGCAGAACTAATATGGGAAAAGGAGGAGGTGTTGCATATATTAAGACAGAACACAAGTTGAAAAGCATTGACACAAGTAGATTTTGCATAGAAATGTGTGCTTGTGAATTACTGCTGAAAAACAGTTCACTTTTAATTGTAACAGTTTATAGATCCCCACTGGGAAATTTTGAATTATTTATGAGGAACCTGGATTCCTTACTGTGCTGTCAGTCAGACATCAGCCAGCAGTTAATAGTCTGTGGTGACTTCGGTGTAGATTTTCTAAAGGATTCTGATAGGAAAAATGATCTGGAAACCTTATTTGGATCCTACAATTTGCTCAGTAGTTAACTTTCCAACACGGGTTGATAAAGACAGTAGGTCCCTAATTAATAGTGTTTTCTTTGATGAGGCACAAAGCAAGAAAATAACTGTTTACCCAGTAACAAATGATCTCTCTGACCATGGTGCACAGTTAGTCAGGATAAATGACATAGTGCCTTACAGTGTGGATACACCTCAGTGGAAGTCAGTCAAAATCATTAATGACTTCAGGGCAAATGTTTTTAAGAGTAGTTTACAAGAAAGAACCTGGTATGAAATTTATAAGAACCAATTGCCGATATAAAATTCAATCCATTCCAAATATCTGTATTTGAAGTAGCTTTCCACATAAGCTAATCAGAAGGGACATTATACAGCCATGTAAAAAACCATGGATCACTAAGGGGATTAAAATATCTTGAGAAAGGAAAAGGGAAATGTATCTTTTGCCAAGAACAAGCCGAGACTCTGCAGTAGTTGTGCATTACAAAAACTACTCAAAATTACTGAGAAAGGTTATTAAAAAATCAAGAAACATGCACATAATGTCAGAAATCAGTACATCGGACAACAGAGTTATTCCTACATTGAATATAGTGAGGCAAGGGACAGGAAAACCAACCACAGAAGAGGATAACATTACTATTGAATCGAGTGAAAGGTTTGTAAATGACAAATCACAGGTAGCAAATGTATTCAATAATAATTTCTTAAACATAGTAGAAAGCATAGGGACCAACAGGTCAAGAGAAAGATCACAGCGATATGTTGAAGTAACTCTCATAAAATTACATCATATGAATGTACCAACAACTTCTACATGTGAAATTAAGATTGTCATACAGTCTCTCAAGAATAAAAGCACTTCTGGTTTTGATGGTGTTTCCAATAGAGTATGAAAGATTTGTTCCAATATAATAAGTCCGGTATTGTCTGAAATATTTAATGCATCACCAACTCAAGGCATTTTCCCAGAGAGAGTAAAATATCCCATTGTTAAACCCCTCTTTAAGACAGGTGATAAGAGGGACATCAATAACTACTGACATGTTTTACTGTTGACATCATTTACCAAAAATTTTGAGAAGGTGATTTATTCTAGAATAGTATCTCACTTTGGCAACAATAATATCCTCAGGAAATCACAGTTTGCGTTTCAGAACGGTTGCTCTACTGAGAATGCCATTTACATGTTCGCGCACCAGATATTACCAGCATTAAATAGTAAAATAGCGCCGGTAGGTATTTTCCGTGACCTATCCAAAGCATTTGATTTTTATATATATATAGCCCAGCTATAACCAACACCTTTTCGCCTTTTTCACACCAGATCTCCAGTTACTTTCCAGTTCACCTTTATCTCTCCCCATATATTTTGCTCTTTAAATATGTCTGCTTGTGTCTGTATATGTGTGGATGGATATGTGTGTGTGTGCGAGTGTATACCCGTCCTTTTTTCCCCCCCTAAGGTAAGTCTTTCCGCTCCCGGGATTGGAATGACTCCTTACCCTCTCCCTTAAAACCCACATCATTTCGTCTTTCCCTCTCCTTCCCTCTTTCCTGATGAGGCAACAGTTTGTTGCGAAAGCTTGAATTTTGTGTGTGTGTTTGTGTTTGTTTGTGTGTCTATCAACCTGCCAGCGCTTTCGTTTGGTAAGTCACATCATCTTTGTTTTTAGATATATTTTTCCCACGTGGAATGTTTCCCTCTATTATATTAATATACTTTCATATATATATATACCGTCTAATGTACAAAAGCAGAATTAGTTCTTTTTGCAGGTGACACCATTCTACATCTACATCCATACTCCGCAAGCCACCTGACGGTGTGTGGCGGAGGGTACCTTGAGTATGTCTATCGGTTCTCCCTGGTGGGCACTAATGACCGTTGAAGTTGTGCGCCCTTAAAAAAAAAAATCGGTTCTCCCTTCTATTCCAGTCTCGTATTGTTTGTGGAAAGAAGGATTGTCAGTATGCCTCTGTGTGGGCTCTAATCTCTCTGATTTTATCCTCATGGTCTCTTCGAGATATACGTAGGAGGGAGCAATATACTGCTTGACTCCTCGGTGAAGGTATGTTCTCGAAACTTCAACGAAAGCCCGTACCGAGCTTCTGAGCGTCTCTCCTGCAGAGTCTTCCACTGAAGTTTATCTATCATCTCCGTAACGCTTTTGCGATTACTAAATGATCCTGTAACGAAGCGCTCTGCTCTCTGTTGGATCTTCTCTCTCTCTTCTATCAACCCTATCTGGTACGGATCCCACACTGCTGAGCAGTGTTCAAGCAGTGGACAAACAAGCGTACTCTCTCTCTTCTATCAACCCTATCTGGTACGGATCCCACACTGCTGAGCAGTGTTCAAGCAGTGGACAAACAAGCGTACTGTAACCTACTTCCTTTGTTTTTGGATTGCATTTCCTAAGGAGTTTTCCAATGAATCTCAGTCTGGCATCTGCTTTACCGCCGATCAACTTTGTATGATCATTCCATTTTAAATCACTCCTAATGCGTACTCCCAGATAATTCATGGAATTAACTGCTTCCAGTTGCTGACCTGCTATATTGTAGCTAAATGATAAGGGATCTTTCTTTCTATGTATTCGCAGCACATTACACTTGTCTACATTGAGATTCAATTGCCATTCCCTGCACCATGCATCAATTCGCTGCAGTTCCTCCTGCATTTCAGTACAATTTTCCATTGTTACAACCTCTCGATATACTACAGCATCATCCGCAAAAAGCCTCAGTGAACGTCTGATGTCATCCACAAGGTCATTTATGTATATTGTGAATAGCAACGGTCCTACGACACTCCCCTGCGCACACCTGAAATCACTCTTACTTCGGAAGACTTCTCTCCATTGAGAATGACATGCTGTGTTCTGTTATCTAGGTACTCTTCAATCCAATCACACAATTGGTCTGATAGTCCGTATGCTCTTACTTTGTTCATTAAACATTATTGTAATCATTCCCAGTATACATACAGAAATGGGAGAAATGGTGAACAAAGTTCTCAAAAGTATCATTGATTGGTTTTCTGTGAATGGTCTCACCCTGAATTTCACAAAGACACATCATATTCAGTTCTTCAAAATTCTTAGGTTTCAATATTGATGAGAATTTAAATTGGAAAAAGAAAACACATTTTGGAACTCCTAAAACAACTTGGTTCAGCCACATTTGCACTTAGAATCATAGCAAATTTTGGGGGGAGAGAAATCAGTAAGTTGACATATTTTGCTTATTTTCATTCAGTAATGTCATATGGAATAATGTTCTGGGGAAGACCTTATTTAGAAAGAAGGTCTCGATTATCCGAAAACGTGCTATAAGAATAATATATGATGCTCATCCATGATCACCTTGTAGACATTTATTTAAGGAGTTTGGGCATTCTGACTACTGTTTCACACTATATTCATTCCCCCATGAAGTTTGTTGTAAATAATCCACTGCAGTTCAAAAGGAACAATGAGCTAAATAATTACAATGCTACAAGAAAAAGTGACATTCATTACTCAACATTAAGGTTGTCTTTGGCACAGAAAGGGTGCACAACACTGCAACAAAAATTTTTGATCACTTGCCCAGTGATATAAAATGTCTAACAGACAGCAAGGTAAAGTTTGAAAATAAATTGAAAAAGTTTCTCATTGACAACTCCTATTCCACAGAAGAATTTGTATGTTTGTAATGTGTAAAAGGTGGTGGCTAGGTTTTTCTTACTCAGTCTGCATATCTTGTTTTCATTTCGGGGGGGATAATTATATGGTGATATTTAGAGTACAAATAGATGTACAGATTAATTTCCAATATGAATGTAAAAGACTCGCTCCACACCATGATGGTTTATTGTACAAAATTATCCATGGAACATGAAAGTAACTAACTAACCTGAGGGGACCTCGTAAGTGGTGCTGCCAGTTCTCTCCAAGCACTGGAAACCAATTCTCAAAGCACTTATCTGCTTTCATCCTTTGTCCAAAATTGTGAAAGAAGGTTGCTTACCAATTTAATACCTTCTTCTCTATAAATTTTTGATGCCAGCTGATTAAATTCGGAATAAAATGTACTGAAATAACATGTTTGTACTGCTAGGTGTGTGTTTTATTTTGTGTTTTGCATAAGCACTTATTTCCAGGATTGTCATCATTACTTATTTGTATGAAAAGGAAATTTGTAAGGTAAATCATATCACCTTCTGCAGATGTTATATGGTTTAAATTTGATGTAATTTTGATTCTGTAAGTTATAACTAATCACAAATGGGCCTAAGGTTGAATAGTTTATGACCTCCTAATTGTTCACAGCGCTCTGTAGTGACAACATACACCCATTATGTCTAAGCTTTTGGGAAGTGGGAAAAGCATGGAAATATCACTGGATTTGGCACTGCTTAACCACTGGGAACAGTTTTTTCAGTATCAACTGATGGTGTCAGTAATACATGTTATTCACATGAAAAACCTTTGTTTTGCTCTCAGTAATGTTTTGTAGCTTAAATTTCTTTGTCACTTTGCGTCTCATGTCTGGTGACAAGCCTGAGCTTTTGGACATGAATGTATTTATCAAAATCTCTGGTCTCTCATTAGATTTAATGTTATTTAATCGTCAGACCATCATATCTAAGTTTCAAGCACTGATGTAAGTATAATGTCTATTATTCTTTAACTGTGTTATGCCATAGCTTGCATTTCTTCCAGTCTCTCTTACAAGAGTTTGAGAAGTTAACTCAAGAGCTTTTTAATCTCAAGTTACATGAATGTATGCACGTGTTTCTCATGTTTCTGAGCTTAACTAACATGTTTTGTGAAACAGATGTTCACTGTTTTGTTCCTGTATTAACTGTAGCTTTGATGATATTCTATAGAGCAGAGCATCGCTTGATAGTACTGGAAGTGAAAGCAGTTCATATTATACAGCAACAAGTTCTGCAGATAGCTCCAGAGGAAGTAGCCAGAGTATTCCTGAAACAGTAGAAGGGCACAGGTTTGGTAAGTGCTGTCAAAACTGTTATCCTTATTATGGGTATATATTTCTTTCTTATTCCATTCCTCCATGCCCTGAAGCCACCATGTTTTCCTGCATAAGTTTCATAAATACTGGAAATTTTTATCCATAAATATTTACTTAGAGTAGTAAGATATATTACTGGACAGTCTTTTAACTACTTCATATGTTGTTCCTACAGACTCTGTTTTATGGGTGCATACATCGGAAAGACTTCTTATAGAAATTCTACAGATACTATTATTGTTTGTGCCTCCACACAATCGTACAAGATTGAAATTGTTGTTGAGTTTTATGAAGCAACTGGCACTGTTATCCATTGCTGTGGAGGAGAACTGTCAGTCTACAATATGGGACTTGCCACAGGTGATAATGCTGTTTGCTTATTTTCTTATGTTTAAAGTTTATTAGACAAATGATTGTATCTTATATACTAATACGGAATGTGTTAGCTTAAAACAGTTTGTGTCAAGTACTTCAGTATTAATTCTAACTACTTACTAGTCATTTGTAGATCAGTGTGTAATAATAATAATAATAATAATAATAATAATATACAAAATAATAACTTCAGTCATTACACAGATATTAATGACACATACAACAAAGAACAAAATTATAAATGAAGAACAAAAAGGAGCACGAGGATGTAAAGAGCAATTGATAGATGCAGAGGTGACATATCAAGCTAAAACTAAACAAAGGTCGCTACACTACGCATACATTGATTACCAAAAAGCTTTTGATAGTGTACCCCACTCATGGTTACTACAAATATTGGAAATATACAGAGTAGATCCTGAATTGATACAGTTCCTAAACATAGTAATGAAAAATTTGAAAACCACACTGAATGTCCAAACAAATTCAAATAATATCACATCACAGCCAATACAGATTAAGCGTGGAATATACCAAGGAGACTAACTAAGTCCTTTCTGGTTCTGCCTTGCTCTGAACCCACTATCCGACACTCTAAATAATACAAATTATGGATACAATATTACTGGAACATACCCACACAAAATCACACATTTGCTATACATGGATGATCTAAAACTACTGGCAGCAACAAATCAACATCTCAAACAATTACTAAAGATAACAGAAGTATTCAGCAATGATATAAATATGGCTTTTGGAATAGACAAATGTAAGAAAAATAGCATAGTCAAGGGTAAACATGTTAAACAAGAAGATTACATATTGGATAACCACAGCGACTGCATAGAAGCGATGGAAAAAACAGATGCCTATAAATATCTAGGATACAGACAAAAAATAGGAATAGATAATACAAATATTAAAGAAGAACTAAAAGAAAAATATAGACAAAGACTAACAAGAATACTGAAAACAGAATTGACAGCAAGAAACAAGACAAAAGCTATAAATACTTACGCTATACCAATATTGACCTACTCATTTGGAGTAGTGAAATGGAGTAACACAGACCTAGAAGCACTCAATACACTTACATGATCACAATGCCACAAATATAGAATACATCACATACATTCAGCAACAGAAAGATTCACATTAAGCAGGAAGGAAGGGGGAAGGGATTTATTGACAAAAAAAACCTACATTATGGACAGGTAGACAATTTAAGAAAATTCTTTATAGAACGAGCAGAAACTAGCAAAATACACAAAGCAGTCACTCATATAAATACATCGGCTACACCACTGCAATTTCATAACCACTTCTACAATCCTTTAGATCACATAACATCAACAGATATGAAGAAAGTAAATTGGAAAAAGAAATCACTACATGGCAAGCACCCGTATCATCTAACACAGCCACACATCGATCAACACACATCCAACACATGGCTAAGAAAAGGCAATATATACAGTGAGACGGAAGGATTCATGATTGCAAAACAGGATCAAACAATTAACACCAGATGTTACAGCAAGCATATTATTAAAGATCCCAATACTACAACAGATAAATGCAGACTTTGCAAACAACAAATAGAAACAGTAGATCACATCACAAGTGGATGTACAATACTAGCAAATACAGAATACCCCAGAAGACATGACAACGTAGCAAAAATAGTACATCAACAACTTGCCACATAACATAAGCTAATAAAACAACACGTTCCCACACACAAGTATGCACCACAAAATGTAATGGAGAATGATGAATACAAATTATACTGGAACAGAACCATTATAACAGATAAACCACCACCACATAACAAACCTGACATCATACTCACCAATAAAAAGAAGAAATTAACACAACTAATCGAAATATCCATACCCAATACAACAAATATACAGAAGAAAACAGGGGAAAAAATTGAAAAATACATCCAACTGGCTGAGGAAGTCAAGGACATGTGGCATCAGGATAAAGTTGACATTATACCAATTATACTATCAACTACAGGAGTCATACCACACAATATCCACCAGTACATCAACGCAATACAGCTACATCCAAACTTATACATCCAACTACAGAAATCTGTAATTATTGATACATGTTCAATTACCCAAAAGATCCTAAATGCAATGTAACATATACCGTACAGTTAAAAGGAAGTCACGCTCGATCAAGGTCCGCGTCACTTTACATTTTTAACCAGACGTAACATCTGAGAAAGGAAAGAAATAATAATAAAACTACATATGTATTTTGCATCAGACTAGCCATAGATTTCTCAGAAATAATTCATTGGAGGAAAAGTTATGAAAACATAGTTGGCATTCAAAAAAGTTTAACCAATGAATCTGTAATGTTTCCAGAGATATTTTCAAGTCTCAGACATCTGCACAGAGTAGTCTGTACAGTTGTGCAAAGCCACAGTGCCAGGGTGGCGTAGTAGTTAGCACATCTGTCTAGTGAGCAGGAGACCAGGGTTCGAATCCTGGACTTAGTACAAATTTTCATTCATCACTTCAGTCTGGATGTATACATGAAAAAGAGTTTAGTTTCCTGGCCTTTTATGTCACTACATAGTTAATGAAAAAACTTTGTGGATACATAATTTACCTGTGAGTTAAGAAGTGTGAATGACCATTTACAATGCCCTCAGTGGCATGGTAGCTAGCAGGAAGCGACTCTGCCTTGCTTATCTGGTTTCTGTATCACTAACCTGGAGTCTTGCTGCTTTGGTAGTCCCTCATCGCACAGTAGTAGCGCTCAGGCGCCAGGTTCGATGTCTGTGCGATCCTGCTGAAGTGGAGTGTTTCAGGATGTCAGCTGTTAAATGTCAACAACGTTTTGTACTATACTCGATTTTTTTTAAAAAAAAAAAAAAAAAAAAAAAAAACAACTTTGAAAAATTTCACAGAATTTCCAATATGGTGGCTCTTGCTACGCCATTATTCAAACCTTAACAACTCATGAACACCTTTCTGACTTTCCATAATTGTGATACACACTGCCCACGACACATGGCATTCACTGATAACTAACATTCACTTTTGGAGATTATATATATATCTTTCAGTCAATGGGCATTCAGATTGCTATTGCTAGGTGGATCTGACGTCACGTTTGCAGACTTTGTGACAGAAGCTTGTCTTGGAACACTGTCTCAGATTGTAAGATCCTACTCCCGAATAGTCGGACCTTGTCCCTACTAAGGTTGCACGACATTGCCGCCTATGATTTCATCAGTAATGCTCCTTACTGACGCTTAATTGTCAAATGTACTTGTAGCCTCGCTGCTACTGAGCATTCTCGATCTCATAAATATGCATAATACTTGGCATAAACACGTGAGGGGAATGCACGTATGCATTACACATTTTTCTATTTAGTTTTGTTGTTTGCCTGACAACTTAAAGATAGTCTCTGTAAGTCCGTCTCTACAAGATGATTGTGGGACCTTGGCTGTTCAATATAAAATGTCAAATCAAACACCTTCAGCCATCTAAATTTCCAGTTTCATTTTATTCGTGCTACCAGTTTCAGCATTATGTCATCTTCAGGCCACCTGACCGATTTGCGGGAAAAATCCCACCTATTGTACAATCGAAATAGGGCCAGCATACAGTCACTTGTATCTGTAAACTTCTTTTTTACAAATCGAAAGGATCACTTTGTGGCAGAGGGACTTTCGTACCACTGACTGAGCCCCCCAACCCCATTCCACTCGCGAATAGCATGTGGGAAGAATGATTGTCTTAAGCCTCTGTATTCGTTCTAGTTTCTCAAATTTTTTCCTTGTGGGGTTCTTCCTGCAAGTCTGTCAGGAGTTTGTGGAGATGGTATAATGTAATGTTGAAACCAGTAGCACAAATAAAATAAAACTGGAAATTTAGATGACTGAAGGTGTTTGTATTTGACATGATTGCAGGTGGATGGTTGCTACAAATCTACTGAAACACACACATTGCAGAAGTTGTTTTAGACTAAATATGCCAAGCATCTTGCAGTTGCTGTCCTTATAGATATTTGTGCACCCAAAATGTGACAGAAACTAGCTCTGAGTATAAAGTAGACTGAAATCGTGATCATTCATAAACCATGCAAATTTAGTTTCTCTCCTTTTGGCAAGAGTGTTAGACAGCAAAAATGGGAACTTATTGTGCAAGACAAGCCAAAGTAAATACTCATATTAAATGCCACATAAAAATGTGAAAACTTTAAAAGTCCTTTAGGTCATTTAAATTGTTAAATTTCTATCTGTTTTCATTTATAAGAATGTAAATGGCTGCACAAAATTGTGAAACATAATAAGTTCACATACAATTGAGTTAAAATGTGTTCTTAGCAATAAGAAATGAGATTTGCCTCAAACTTCTTTGAAATAAAGCACATATGACGGTCACTGCTCATAGGGGATTAGATAGCAGCGCAGATCTGAATAACATATAAGTGTAGATAAGTTACAAGAAAGTTGAGAGTTGTGACACTGTATGTTGAAGCATTTTATAAATTTATTTTGATGAACATATAAATCACTTACATTACAGGAACAAAATTAATACTATTGGGAGAATGTGCGAAGGCGCATTTCCCCGAATCCACGCCAGAGTTTGAAATGAGTATATTCTGTATACTAAAATATTTAGTAGAAAGTGTTGAATTATGTGCTAACATGAGGTGAACCATTTACACGCAGAAATTAGAGAGAGAGAGAGAGAGAGATAAGACTTTGTACTGTTTACATTTACAATTAATGTAGTTTTTCTTGCTATATGCTGTAGCAGAAATGAAATACTTTCTCCATACAATGAAACTACTGTGGAAAAGAGAAATTTTCTCTAGCATTAGTGTGTAGTGTAAATATATCCTTTGAAAGAAATAACCAAACACGTGAATGTGTTACTTCTGCTTCTGGAAAACAAAAGTAAACATCATTTTCTGCGTGATGCTGCCGATAGCTCTCACCAAACTATATTTTTTGTGAGGACTAACTTTAAAGCTTATGTTAGTAGCTCTTCAGCACCCTGTTTCTCTAATATTCACTGACCAAAGAAGATATTTCCATATGGGCACTTCCAAACTCTTAGAAGTGGATGCCAAACCACTACAGTTACTGTAAAAGTCACCACCTCTTTCTCTGGAAGAATATTTAAATTGTAGAGTGTGGGCAGATGTACATACAGGAACATGAACAGGAAAAATGTAATACTTTCAAAATTTGCGTAAAACATGCTTTCACATGTGTGCTGACCTTGCTTACCACAGGCTGTAAGTGGATAACACAAAATTGTGATTTTCACATGTAGGAAAATAATTATGTATTTTGCAGCTTTCATGTTGTTCTTGTCGATTTGAGAGATTGAAAACCTTAGAGTTATTCAACTGTGGGATGGCTAAATTATGATCACCCACCTAATAATCTGTAAGACTTTCATTACATCTATAAAACAGTGATCCATCATGGCATTATAACAAAATGCCACGGAGAGTTTCGCATTACAGTTAATCCCACTGTGTTCAGTGTGACATCTACTGTTGACATAGACATGGAGAATGTAAAGGCTGCTTAAGTATACTAGTCCATGAAGTCATGTAAGTGCGTAGTAGATCTGTGAGAATTGGCGAGTTTTGGTGCCATTGCAGACTGTAGGCTGTAATCTGTTTTCTGAAAGGTGGTAGTGGCTGTGCCTGTGAAAAGTCTGTCTCATTAATCCTCTTCATGCACCCATTCAGTGAGATTCTAGTGCCATAAACCTGTCTGTGGGCACTGTCATGTCAATGTACACCACAGGTAGTAATTAAGGAACTGGGCTTGTATGTGGGAGAAGCAGGGTGAAAAGTTCTGTCTAGCAGTCCAGATGTTGGTTTGTATGGTTTCTTTTTAAGGTGTATGTTGAGATGGTTCCATTGAGAAAGCTATTGGAAATTTCCTGCCTAATTCTTGTGTAGCCTGAGTTTGTAAGTCTCTCTCCTCTCTCTCTCTCTCTCTCTCTCTCTCTCACTCTCTCACTCTCTCACTCTCTCACACACACACACACACACACACACACACACACACACACACACACACACACTCACACTCACTCCCCCCCCCCCCTCTCCCTGTCTGATGGCTCTTTATTGACAGTACATTAAACTGTAAACTAACTCCCTTCACACTGTACCACTGCTGCCACCTGCCTGTGTTTTGAACACCATGGATAATGAGTCAGTAACCCCATGTTGTTTGTCAAGCATGCGTGTCCATCCCTATAATAGAGTAAACCGCCTTAGTCACCTTTCCAGAAAGCTTTTCAATTGTCATTCCTCCAGTTCACATACTTTGTGGACTAGGTGATCAGTTACTGCTGATGAACCCATGTAGGACGCTGGTGCGGTAGGTATTACAGATCTTTAAATTTTAGTACAGTCATTTATTCTCGTGGAAATAGTGTTTCTGATATCTTAAATGAGATTTAAAACCCATAAATGTTGAATAAACTTTGTTTATCTGTATGCTTTAGTACATTTGTGTTCCATTCTCCCGTATATGGCGAATATAAACCTTCAATTTGTCAACACCTGATATTTAATATGAAAGACAATATGAAGTTTAAAAAGTATTCTCTGTGTGAAATAATAATCATACTTGATCTTTCTAGGTTATTTCAACTTTTTCTCCATGTGTGATATCCAGTGACTGTGGAGAAAATTTCAATCGGCAAGTTGTGGAGAAAATTGTGAACTTCATGATTACCCACCAAGATGATTTACTAAATTTGCCACCTACAGTCTGCACATTAACTCAGAGACATAAAGAGAGACAGCAGGTACTGCAGGATACCAATAAGGTACAGCTAATATGTTAGTCATGTTTTTCAAACTTTTAAGTGTTCTGATACACCTAAATAGCACATACAAATACTGCTTGTTTTTATGTCCAACTGAGGAGGGGTCATTGAATTTAATGAGTTGATGAGATTGCTCTGTTCTGTCCAGGTTTTTCTGCTAATTTGTTATTGCAAATACATTTATTGGGTTTGCCACCAGATAACATTGTTAAAGTCTCACAATATTTCATTGAAGCACCTGTTTGAAATTTTCAGGTAGTCACTGGTTATAAAAGAAGTTGGTCAAAAATAGCACTCATAGCTCCGCCTGCCAGGAGCTGAAGAGAAGCCTCCTGCATGTGCCCCATGAGCAAGAACTGTGCAGCTTTATATTTCTGTCGTTAAAAGCTGAATTTAAACACTCTAATGCACTGCATCTGGTCTGTAAACAGAGATTCTTGCTTCTCCCATTTTTAGTAGCAGCCAGTGTTGAATTCCACGCAGTGTTTAACTGAAATCTTGCATCCTTGTTGGTTAGATTGTCTGCCATACAGATATTTATGGTTTTCTTAATCACACAATCCCAGAACAGTGATGCTGAGGGTAAAATTCAGTCTTATCAAAATGTGTGTTGCCTCATGTTCAGACAATGCTCTGCTGCTGTTGATTTGTCAGTTTGGTCCAAGCAAATATGTTGATGTTCAACACAGCGTTCTCACATGTTGCGACATGTCTGCCCAATATGAAACTTCCCACACTTCCATGGGATCTTATAAATGCCGCGTTATTTAAGCTCAAGATTTTCCGTGACTGAACGTAACAGATTGCTCAATTTTGCAACTTGAGAAAAATTGCTTGAGGATTTTTCCTATTCTTGAAGATGTGCTTCTAAAATATGACAAAAGTCCACTGTGGAATGAATTAGACATTTGTTTACCAGAACACCATACTAATGTGGCTGGCTCTTGGGATCTTAAACCACATGTGCTCTGTGTACAAGGGTATGTAAGAAACTCTCACATTGTGCGCGGTGATGACAGCTTCTGGCTTCCAAATGTTACTATGTGTGAGAAAGTTTGCAGAAGGCGCTGTGTCCCAGCTTGTCTTCTTACCATGACATCCAGAAATGTAATCTAACATCTGAACATTTGTTTTGTAGCCTCACAGAGTAGAAACACTACCTGTGTTTCTGTAACATTTAAATTCACTCCACTTGAATTTTCAGTTCACATTGGAAGTGCATAAGGATGGCAGGGTACCATTATAGTTAGAATTGTAAAAGGGCGGTCATCTCAAAGTGAACTTACAAACCCAACAGCGCAATTCAGAAACTAGGTTCTTTCTGTGAATGGAGTTGCAATGAACTGATTTGCCATTGCAGGTAACTGAAGAGAAAGTTACATTCTGTGAACAAGTTTCCTCACAACAATTTGAACAACAGCGACTTACGAGTTCACAGATAGCGCTTTCAGAACTTCTGGAACAAATTTTGTCTGACCGCAAAATGAAGATTAAAGAAAGAAAGAAACGACTGAAGATGGTAAGTTCATACTGTGCGAAATTAATGGATTAAAACTGTTCTTTTCTCTCTTAAAAGTGTTGCTTGTGAACTATTAGAATATGCATTTTTATTCTATAATTTATTCTAACAGCAAAATTGAAAACCACTTCACTCATACTTTTATTCTTGCAATTAATTAAATACCAATTATACTTCTACTTTTAGTCACTGCTGCAATCTTCATCAGTGAAAGATGAAAATACCTTTCTTAAAAAATAAAAATATTCATTTTGTAAATACAAAATTCTTAGCGATTTTTATTACTGGTATGAGCATTATTAAATTGATAGTTCATACACATACATTCATCTTTTTATTTAATTATCTGGAGATCTTGGATATTAGATCTGAAAGGTAATGTTCATAAGTACTGATATAAAGTCTGTGTTGTCACTAACTGTTAACATTTTTCTTTCATTTCGTTACAGTTAGATTAAAAGATAAATGTTAATGAGGTGGAAGGGTGGGGTGGGGAGGGGAGGGGGGAGCAATTCAGGAAGTAAATGTAATTTTGTTTGTCATGTTGCAGCAGTTACCTCAAAATGAATAAATTAGTCCCAAAATTATTGTTTAGTTTTGCGTTTCAGATATTTGATACATGCACAAGAAAGATATCTTAGTGTGTAAGTTTTAGTGAGAGATTCACACATTTTTCTATTTTCCCATTCATTCACCTCACCTCATTCAGTGCGTGCTTGAACATAAACGCAGGTGCTAGCCAAACCTGCAAGTTGCACTGGCATAATAGACCGTGAATGGCACCCATGCAATGTCCTCAAAACGTTGCAAGTGTCAGTCATGGTCAGAACGGTGTTCTGTGTAGTTGTGAGGACATTACGTCTGGTCTAGGTGAATTCGAATGGTGGTAAAATGTTGGTGCATGTATGCTGGGTGTTTCCGTATAACCAAGGTAGCCAAAGTGTCCTGTGTTTCAAGAACCACCATATCAAAGATTTGTACCGCATGCGTGGAAAGTACAAAAACATCTTCCACTAATTCACAATGCGAACAAAAATGTGTATTGAGTGATCATGACAGATGTTCCTTGAAGGCAATTTTTATGAAAAATAGGATGATGACAGCTACTTGTGCTATGGGTTTAATGTCACTGGTTTAGGCAGCTACTGGAAACTGAGTTACTCTTGCAGCTTGCCTCACCTTGTATTGAATACACACATGAGCCAAAACATTATGGCCGCTGCCTACTGCACAACTGGGTGCAACCTGGTAGGATTGCGGGCATGTAATGTGGCAAGGAAAGTGTATAACGCAGCATAGAAGAATGAGTAATCATTCTAGTGATGATAACAGTTGTAAATGGGAAAATCCACTGATATAAATGACTTTCACAAAGGGCACATTGTTGTGGCACTGCACTTGGGAACGATCATCTCGATAACTGCCAAGGTTCTTGCCTGTTCGTATGCTGCTGTTGTGAACATCTATGGAAAATGGTTTAAGGATGCTGAAACAAGAAGTAGCTAACAAGGTGTTGAACATCCTTGCGTCATCACAGAACATGGAGGTTGGAGGCTTGCCCATACTGTAAAGCAGGAAAGGTAATGATTCTGTGGCAGATCTAGTGACAGAGTTCAGTGTTGGTGCAGATACAAGTGTTTTGGAGCACACTGTTCAATACACATTGTTGAACATTAGGTTCTGCAGCAGAAAATCACTGTGTGTTCCCATGTGGACCCGACAACATTGTCAGTTATGATTACAGTTAGCACAGGACCAATGAAAATGTTTCACCAGGTCAGGCGAATCACTTTTCTTGCTACATCAGGTTGATGAGACTATGTTATGGACTTGGGCTGTTGGGGAAGTATTATCTTTGGGAGAACATTCATCTGGGCTTCCATAGAACATTTACTAGTAATTGAAGGTACCACAATAGCTGTAGACTGTGTGAATAATATTGCAGACAACCTGCATTGCTTCATGGCTGATGCCTTTCCCAATGGCGATAGCATCTTCTAACTGTATAACCATCCATGTCACAAGGTCAGAATTGTACTCCAATTGCTTGAGATTCACAATAGTTAATTGATGTTGCTGTCTCAGTCGCCAAATTCACCATATCTGAACCCAATAGAACACAACTGAGGCACTATAGGATGCCAGTTTTGCACATACAAACCACCAGCCTGAATTTGTGGTAATTGCATGGTCTGTGCATAAACATACCGTACCACTTACCTCTGGAAACTACAAAGGACTTGTCAAATCCTTGCCACTCAGAATCCCTGTTATAAAGCATTCCAAAGGTGATGACAACATTTTGGCTCATGAATATATGAAAGGTTTTCAATGTCTGTAGCTCTGTGGAAACTGACTAGATAGCATCTAGAAACATTGTCTCAGGTAATCAAAGTTCGAAACTCCATACAACATGTCACAATATTACATTCTAAAATGTAAATGTATTTTTTCTAATGTTCACTACAATAATTAAGTACTAGAGGTTTGTTATCATGTTAGTGTTATTTCTTGTGCCAGCAGGAATAGCACCACTATATTACAAAAATAGTTGTCATAGATTGTCTTGTTTCACAAAACATTCTAACAAGAGGTTTGTGTACAAAATTATGCTGTATTGGTAGTATTCTTTGTTTGTATGAGATCACAAATATCTGTGAAATTAATTGTATATTCACAGACAATAGACATTTTGTAACAGTAGAAGGCAGTGATCTGTTTTATTATTTGATGAACTGATCGCATTTTAATGAACTGTCATAACAATGATCTGGATTGGTTTGTTCATTGTGTGTTCCATAATCGACCACAGATCATAAAAGTTTGTATTTTCCCTGTACTTCAGTGGTAAAGTTGTATTGATGTCAACAAAATTCTGATTGGGAAACGTTATTGAGGGCATTGTTCTATTCGCCTGGTCCAGAGATTTTTACTCTTTCGACTCAAATTGTGGAACACATCTGACACAACAGTAGTTGCTTTGGGGGCCAAACTGTATGATTCGCAACTGTCACTCTGTTACTGCAAAATCTTTGGCTTCTTACTATCCATAGTGTAGCAAAATATTTACTGGGTCTGCTCTCAAGCTGTACATTACTATTCTTTTAATATTACAAATTTGGCCGGTATTATTATGGCATGGTCTTTCACACTACTACTCCTTGTTGCCATTTATCAGCATAAAGTACATGTACGTAACACAGAACATTGAGATAGTTACTGCTAGAAAGTCTTCAGTTACTACAGCTGGGTTGGGAGGGGGTGGAGGAGGAATACAGGATGTATGCACACACAACCTGATGGCATCCCAAACATTCTGAATGGAATTCAGACTCTCTGTACCTCCCACCACATCTCTGTCAATGCATTCATTGTCATTTTTATATGAATAAAACCGTTTAGATCACTAAATAAAATGTCTTTATTCAGTACAATGTTTTGGCATCTACCATATATATATATATATATATATATATATATATACACACACACACACACACACACACAAAGATGAGGTGACTTACCGAACGAAAGCGCTGGCAGGTCGATAGAAACACAAACATACACACAAAATTCAAGCTTTCACAACAAACTGTTGCCTCATCAGGAAAGAGGGAAGGAGAGGGAAAGACGAAAGGAAGTGGGTTTTAAGGGAGAGGGTAAGGAGTCATTCCAATCCCGGGAGCGGAAAGACTTACCTTAGGGGGAAAAAAGGACAGGTATACACTCGCGCACACACACACCTATCCATCCACACATACAGACACAAGCAGACATATTTAAAGACCTGGTCTTTGTGTGGTCTTGAATTTTGTGTGTATGTTTGTGTTTGTTTGTGTGTCTATCGACCTGCCAGCGCTTTCGTTTGGTAAGTCACCTCATCTTTGTTTTTATATATAATTTTTCCCACGTGGAATGTTTCCCTCTATTTTATATATATATATTTTTTTTTAATATTGACACTGAATCTTGTTTCAGAAATTCAAAGCTTTTTATATTTGATGATAATAAATAAAGACATTTTATTTAGAAATCTAAGCAGTTTTATTCAGAAAGTATTCATGAATGATCATGGACTCATAACAGGAATTTGTTTCATTCCTTAATTCATTATCTTCGGACCTATTTCTGTGACAGTTCCCACATTTTGTTCCACTGATCTATCTTCTTCACAATAACTGTGGAAGTTATCTACATGTTACCACATTTTTACTTAAATAGGTTGGGGAGGGGCTACATTAATACTTTTCAAGTAGGGTGTACTGTCAGATCATTTGGAGTCTATAGCAATAATTTTATGGTCATATTTTTGGTGGAGAACAGTAAAGAAGTCATGTTCCCTGCTTCCTTGTCTGTGACAAAATGACACTGTTTTGTCAACTCATTGCCGATGACAAAACCGGAAAATCTACAATTATGAGATTTCAGATATTCTCATCAGTTTGAGCTGTCACCTGGGTATATTCTAGCAGAGAAAAAAAATCTATTTCTGCTGTTCCAGCTTACAAATAGCAATTGAGGGTGATATAATAGTGGCACATGTACTTCTGCCAAACCATTTGTTGTGAATCCAGTACTGCTTTCCCATAGTGCTGACAGTGTTTCTGGCGAATGTTCTGATTTGTGGCAATACTATAGACAATATTGTGGGATAGGATAGCAATTCTCATGCACTGACAAGTGCTGAATAAACCATATTTATAGCAGCCTGCACCAAGGATACAAGCCTTCTTGCCTTGAGCACTTCAGATGGGCACAAGTTCAGTGTGCAGACTTAAAAAAAAGCTTTGTAATTCTTTCTTTCATTTCAGGTGATATTATGCAACATCTATTGGTGAGTAAAAACCCAGTTGCTGCACAAATAGTAAGATTTTCACCATTATATACATATGTATTCCAAGAGGACACAATGTACCACAATAATTAAATTACTACTACTACCACCACCCCCACAAACAAGATTTCCACATGTCATGTTTCATTCACTCTTCCCACCCCCCAATACACAAGAATCACTTTCCATCTTTTCCACAACAGATTTCAATTTTCAGTAAATGTTTGCATCAAGGACATCACTGCCTTATATCTGAGTGCATAAGTTCTAACAAAATCCTCAAAAATAAAAATTATCACTAACAGATATGTCCTGAGGCTCAACTGGTACTAATGGAAATCCAGTGTGGTGAACACTGTTTTATTTAGATATGTGCAGAAGTGGAAGTGATCTACCAATGTTGTAATGTGTTCTCATGGGTATTATTTGAAAATGTCCAGTGGGGTGTTTGACGTGTTGCTTAAGGAGCATACTTGGCAAACAGTGCAAGGTATCTTCCATACCTTGTACAATAGCCAGTTCACCACTTTGCAAGGCAGTGATGTATACACATACTTCATCTAGACAGATACCTTCCATTTATGTTAGATTACTGATTCTCACCAAATTAGAACACATTTGAAGTCACTCTGCAAGCTGAAGCTAAAGTGTGGCTCATGTGTAGGGAGAACTGTACTGTGTTGACTTGTGCACTTCCTCACATGAGCAATATTGTGAGATTCAGATGTGGCTGGCTGCCTCACAAACATATCACCTTTATGAATTTCTCGGCACACATTACTTGAGGACAAGTCCTTTCACGTGCTCTAGTGGTGGCAGACTATAGTTGGGGTCGGGCCATTGTTCGAGATTTGCTGTGCATTTGAATGAACATGACATTGGTACACAATAACTCATTACTGTCTGTGGCTAAATTTTTGGGATTCAGGCTGTCATGTTTACAAATTGTCATTACATACAGAGATGAAAAGGTAATTAAGTATTTTCTGTTATTCATTAGCTGAGTTTGACCTAATTCAAATCTATAATGGCCCTCCACTGCAGTTCTTTAAGTAAATCGTATTTTACCCAGCTGTCAGCTGACTATCTCAGCCATTGTATGTCAACCTCACAGCATCAATAGATACCCGATCAATATAAATACAGATGTCCATTATATGCAGATGTTAGAAGTGGAGTCTGCAATATCAATGTGCATTTGATGGCCATTTGATAATTTTGTGCAGTACTGTTTTACTAACAGTAGTTTAGGTTTTCTTAGTAGTTACTGTTTTTGTGCTTCAGTGAGAGTGCACCTTGAAACATGTCACGTTATTTTTTTAGATTAAGTGTGAGAGAAACAAATGCACGTGAGGATTTACATGGTTTTATAAATTATGCTGCTTGCTAATTGTTTGCTTAATTATGTTTGTCTGCCCCTTCCTGTGATGTCCTTTATCTTAGTTGTACAAACTTATTATTATTATTATTATTTTTTATCAAAACCATATATAATTTTAGCTCAATATTTTTGCTGGATGCTCCATGAGATATACTTTCTGTTCTCTTCAGATAGTGGTCACTTCTTCCTGGAGCAAAAGTAGTGTTCAACAGTAAAGTTTTGTTAAAAACTGTGATATATTTCTCTTTTACAGTTCAAGGAGTCATATCCTCATATCTATAACATGAGGTTTCCAGAGGACAAAAGCAGAGATACTGTCAGCGCAGAAAAACATCGAAGTATTCTCCATTTTCCGACATTCGCTAGACTGAAAAGTATAAGAGTGTGAAATAAGTGAAATGCCAGTCACTTATTGCTCTTCATCTGCAGTTCTTACTGGTTTGTGGTTGTTACTTTTACAAGCCTGACCTAAAGAAAAGACACAATCTCTCCCTACCCTGCCCTCCTTTACCATTCCCTCTCTTTTGTGTAAGACTGTTAGTCCTAAAACAAAGCACGCAAAAAGAAATCATTATAATGAACTTTTCTTTACATGACTACTTTTGAAATACATGCCTTTCCATCAGCTTTGTCACTGGCATGTCAGCATATATATTACATGTTTGTCACTATCACCAATGCATTACTTTTTGTTAAGCCTTTTAATGAACACCAGGTAAAATCTCAAATTCTACAGTAAATAATAATTATGTAACATAATAGTAACTTTGATACACTATACACAGCACTACAGTACATAAGGACCAAACATTGACTTTTTTATACATGCCCTGTGTGCTGTTTTCCTCTGTTTTCTTTAACAGACTAGATGTCATCTCACTTTGCAGCTACCAATAATGATCAATTAGGCAAAGTAACTGAGTGAAGTACCACAGTGCGTAAGACACTAGATTTGTGTTAGGGAAGATAACAGTTCAGATCTCCATCTGTGTATCCATATTTTGGTTTTCCGCAATTTCCTTAAATTGCTTATTGTGAATGCTAGGACAGTTCCCTTGAAAAGGCACATACAGTTTCTTTCCCTGACGTTGTCAGTCTGATCTTGAGTTCCATATTTAGTGACCTCATCAGTGATTTCATTTAAACCTCGATCTTTCTTCTCTCATTCCTTCCTTCTCTCCTTCGGGCAAAGTGTGTTTTATGAACTACTTCTTGTTCATCAGTTTTAGTCTGTCGGCACTGTTGTTTTAATTTTATTAAAAAAAACTATTAGATATGAAATCAAGAGTTTTGGTAATAACAGGAAAAATATGTTGGCAGTTGCAGAATGGTCCGTGAATAAATGGAGATTTAAATCACATACTAGTAGGTGTGAAATAATTAAAATAGTATTTCCATAATTGAGCTGCCTGTTCAGAAAAAGCGCGCGTGTCTAAGACAGTTCTTGTTTAATTTTTATTGACCGATTGTGTAGCACTGTACCTAATTATGTGCCTGTTGGTTAGTCACAAAAATATTTGATTGCAGTTGACACTATTTAATATTATGGTGTTGTGATAACTGATGTGAATAATTTCAGTTAAACATTGTTGAATATTCTTTTATTTTTAGATATGTCTTTCGAAACACTAATTTGAACATGTAATGAAATAAATAGTTCTAGTGTTTGTAGCATGCAGCTATATAAAGTCATATATGACACTTTGGTGACTTGGGTCATTTTACAAATTGCTTACAAAGTGCTACACATTTTTTTCAACATTTACATACCACGCAGTATATATTTCGATGCCCAATGTTCATCACAGTACAATCTAAATATAAAATACACTGGTTATCACTGTTAGTATTCAACCGCGATTCTTATACATATATTTTAACAACGCGTTTCAAGAGACAATGCTCTCATCATCAGGTTGTAAAGTCTATGTCATGAAATTAAACGGACTAAAAAGACAAAATACCATCACAAATAGTTAGGAAGTCCATAGAGTAAAACAGAATTAAAAGTATATTGGACTGTGGGTCCTCGTCTTACATTGAAGTTGTTGACAAGTCGATGGCCGTCCCATAGTTACCAAGTATGCTGTCGCATTGTGCCGGCTCGGGAGTTGTTGTGGACTGACGTGCCTAGGTGTTGTGGCGTGGTTACAGCCGTGTGCTTGACAGTAACGCTATGCTATTGGGCGCCTTATTTCCTTATTGCATTGGTCTGCCATCGTTAGCCTCTCGCAACTCCGTCAGTGACATGCTACCAGTTTAAAGTCGCATACCTACCCTAAAATAATTCTAAAAACCCGTTAAGAAAATCTCATTTCTTTAAAATTATCTTGTGCATTTAGAATATTGCTTTGTTTCTTTTCGTGGATAGCTATCTTGAATTCCTCTAGTAAATCAAGTTTCCTCCCTTTCTTTTCTACATGCAATATTTCTACGTTATCTTCTATGCTGTTAAGGGGCTGGCCTGTTTCATATATATGGTTCGCAACAGCTGATTTGTCATGATTTCCTAACCTGAATGCATCTTTATGTTCTTTATACCGGATCACGAGTGATCTTCCTGTCTGCCCTATATATTTTGCATCACAAGTTCTGCACTGAATCTTATAAACTCCCGATCTTTCAAACTTAGTTCTATTCTCGCCAATATCGTGCTTAAGGCTACACCTCACTAGGTTATTAGTCTGAAAAGCTATTTTAACATCGTATGGCTTAAAAATATTTGCTATCTTTTGTGAGACTGTTCCGTAGTATGGCATCGTGATAATTTTCTCTTTCTCTCCATCAGGTTTTTTCTTTTTGCGCTTATTACTTTTCCGTAACAGTTTTTTAACCATATCTATTCTGTAACCGTTATTCATCGCTATTCTCTTAATGGTATTAATTTCAGTCTCCCTATCTTTTTCGCTCATAGGTATATTGACTGCCCTATGCACGAGACTACGGAAAGCAGCTTCTTTATAAGCCTGCAGATGGCATGAATCATTCGGGATCACGGCATCAGTCGTAGTTTGTTTTCTATAAACGGAGAACGCATGTTTGTTGCCCTGCTTTTTTATATTCTGGTCCAGGAACTGTAAACAATTGTCAGTTTCATACTCCACGGTAAATTCTATTTTGTTATGTGTGTCGTTGAACTTTTTTACTATTTCCTCAATGTCCTCACGGGAACCATCGACAAGTAACAGTGTGTCCTCAACATAATGTTTGTAATAAACAATTTCATTCATAATGTTATCGTCAGAAATTAGAACTTCATTTTCCAGGTCGTTGATAAAAATGTCCGCCATAGTTCCTGAAATACTGGACCCGATGACTAACCCATCGTCCTGAATATAAAATTTGTTATTAAACGTAAAATAATTAAAACTTGTAATGAGCTGTAGGAGTTCAATAAATTCAATTGTCTCTTGCGTTGAAATTTTACCGTATTTAAGGAAATTTCTCTTAATGATTTCTATAGTTTCGTTAACCGGAACACTGGAGTATAAGTTCTTAACATCCAACGAAACCAAACGGGAAGTGTCAGTGACTGGCGTATCTTTAATTTCACCTATCATGGTCATATTACCACGCACCGAATAGTTATTTTTATACACGTAAGTCTTTTTCAGAATTTGGTTCAACAATTTCGTTATTTTATATGCTGGACTATTTCGACCGTTAACAATTGGACGAACCGAATGCAGATCTTTATGTATCTTCACCTGTGATCTTAATTTGGGGGCCGTTGGATTCATGGTAACACATCTTCTTTTTTCGGCTTCTGTCAGCAGGAAGTGTGTGCGTTTAAGAACATTTTTTAGTTTAATTTGGAAATTGGCTGTTATGTCTTTCAGAATTTCCGTAATGTCATTTTCGACAAAAAACGCTAAGCTCTTCGAAACGTACTACTCCTCTTTTAATATTACGACCATATTTTATGTTCAGGACGATGGGTTAGCCATGGGGTCCAGTATTTCAGGAACTATGGCGGACATTTTTATCAACGACCTCGAAGATAAAGTTCTAAATTCTGACGATAACATTATGGATAAAATTGTTTATTACAAACGTTATGTTGACGACACACTGTTACTTGTCGATGGTTCCCGTGAGGACATTGAGGAAATAGTAAAAAAGTTCAACGACGCACATATCAAAATAGAATTTACCGTGGAGTATGAAACTGACAATTGTTTACAGTTTCTGGACCTGAATATAAAAAAGCAGGGCAACAAACATGCGTTCTCTGTTTATAGAAAACAAACTACGACTGATGCCGTGATCCCGAATGATTCATGCCATCCGCAGGCTTATAAAGAAGCTGCTTTCCGTAGTCTCGTGCATAGGGCAGTCAATATACCTATGAGCGAAAAAGATAGGGAGACTGAAATTAATACCATTAAGAGAATAGCGATGAATAACGGTTACAGAATAGATATGGTTAAAAAACTGTTACGGAAAAGTAATAAGCACAAAAAGAAAAAACCTGATGGAGAGAAAGAGAAAATTATCACGATGCCATACTACGGAACAGTCTCACAAAAGATAGCAAATATTTTTAAGCCATACGATGTTAAAATAGCTTTTCAGACTAATAACCTAGTGAGGTGTAGCCTTAAGCACGATATTGGCGAGAAGAGAAATAAGTTTGAAAGATCGGGAGTTTATAAGATTCAGTGCAGAACTTGTGATGCAAAATATATAGGGCAGACAGGAAGATCACTCGTGATCTGGTATAAAGAACATAAAGATGCGTTCAGGTTAGGAAATTACGACAAATCAGCTGTTGCGAACCATATAAATGAAACAGGCCATCCCCTTAACAGCATAGAAGATAACGTAGAAATATTGCATGTAGAAATGAAACGGAGGAAACTTGATTTACTAGAGGAATTCGAGATAGCTATCCATGAAAAGAAACAAAGCAATATTCTAAATGCACAAGATAATTTTAAAGAAATGAGATTTTCTTAACGGGTTTTTAGAATTATTTTAGGGTAGGTATGCGACTTTAAACTGGTAGCATGTCACTGACGGAGTTGCGAGAGGCTAACAATGGCAGACCAATGCAATAAGGAAATAAGGCACCCAATAGCATAGTGTTACCGTCAAGCACATGGCTGTAACCACGCCACAACACCTAGGCACGTCAGTCCACAACAGCTCCCGAGCCGGCACAGTGCGACAGCGTACTTGGTAACTATGGGACGGCCATCGACTTGTCAACAACTTCCATGTAAGACGAGGACCCACAGTCCAATATACTTTTAATTCTGTTTTACTCTATGGACTTCCCAACTATTTGTGATGGTACTTTGTCTTTTAGTCCGTTTAATTTCATGACATAGACTTTACAACCTGATGATGAGAGCATTGTCTCTTGAAACGCGTTGTTAAAATATATGTATAAGAATCGCGGTTGACTGCTAACAGCGTTAACCAGTATAACGACAACTGCTACCTCGACTCCATAATGGATTATATTAAATAAAATACACTCATTAAGACACAGATATTTGGACACATTGGGAAATGTGAAAGTGTGAGCTGCTTTTGTTTAGTTAAGTTAGCGGAATGTCAGGTATACTTAATTTTTTAAAAGTACACATAAATGTAAAATGTGCATACTGCTGCTCTGGTGTTGATTGTCTTCAGATAATTTTGTATTCCACACCACGTATGAAATAAAAATGCAGTCTGTCACCAAAGGACCAAATTTATTTTGAGTACAACATTTAAATATAAGTATAGCTGCGATAATGTGCCAAATATTAATTTAGTGTTTGTTCATTTCATGTGAATAGTTTTACTTACTCCATTCTCTCAGTACTATTCGACATTTTAAAATTATATGTATTAGATTGTTAAGTTTTTTTTATTAGTTATAATATTAGTTTTATCCCAAGTGGATGGCAGTACATAAAGAGAGTTACTTGTACTTGATTGTTGTCTCTTTGTGAAATATATATGTATTTTTAGTCTTTTGTACTACACATTTATAAGTCTGCTTGTTGTTATGCTATTAGACATTTTGCATTGTATCATTTATATTTGTTCAAATATCAGTTGAATATTTCATTCATTTTATCATATGAAGAATTTTATGTACTTCAAAGATATTTACTTACTCAGTAAGCAATAAAGGAGAACAGTATCCTGAAGATCATTTTACATTGCAATATATATTTTAATCTAGATTGTTTTGATGTAGTAAAATATAAATATAAGGCCCTAGGTAAATCCATTCACTGGAGTATTGAAATATAACTGTTTTAATATACAGGGATAGTTCATAACAGTGCATTGAGAGATGAAATATACTTAATTGCATGTGGAATGAGGAAATAAATTTGGTGATGTACGTTAACGAGAAAGTGTGAGTCAAGTGTTGTTGCAGTTTAATACAGTGTCAAAAAACAGGGAAAGGAGTGACAGTGGAAATGAAGCCACTCGGGTCTAAATTGAGGACGAAATCAAAGCGTGTTAGAGATATACTAACCAGGATATATAAGTTTCAGCTGTGACGGCTAATGTGTCATGATGCATGCTCTGTAATGAAAGGCAAATTGAGCTTACCGAATAAGAACAGAATTTCTTAAAACTCTTAATATCCCTGGTTTGTCTTCAGAAATTTAAATGGCTGTGTGTGGTATCACATAGTTCTGTTTTTCAATGACAGTTAATAGATGTTCATTGCTGTCTTGGTTTATGAAGTGGGTATTGTGTTGAACACAGACTTTTCTTGCAGTAACCATGCGATTGCCATTGTCTTATTTTGTTGTATGTTAATGTGCACAGGTGAAAGTAAATAAATGCGTTTCATTTGATTAATCTTTTCCAAGGTAGTTATATGACTATTAGAATGATGAAACATGGAGAATGGGAGGATGATAGGTCTAGAGATGAATTTTCTTCAGAGTTTATAAGATACCATTCATGTAATTCACATTCATTGACATTACACGCTATTCAAAATAAATCATAAACTTCACGCCTCAAGCAAGAATAGAAAAATGTGCCACAGTGTTCTTGCTACTATGAATTCCTGTGATTAAAACAAAGATCCAAGGGAGTAGCCATTCTTACAGAATGCATAAAAATATGTCAGTGGTGATGGTGACTGATGGAAGGTTGTAGCATGCAACAGAATCCAATATTTACAATATCCATAGCATTCCTAAGGTACATGTGCTCCCCATGTGGCTGTGATATGGCTGACTCCTGATTTGACAAATTCAGGTTTTCTATGCTGGAGTCTAGTGACATCATTTCTGTGGTACTTTAAGTTCTATATATACTTCATCATCGGCGTTAAGTGTGGCACTTGCACCTTATTAAGCTCTATAGGTTTTATTGGAATCTGAATGAATCCTTCAAACTCTTCATGTAAAAATAGTTATGGGTTGTGGGGAGTACTGATGAAAAGAACATCAACTAATCATCATAAAATGTACTACACCCAGAAGGACAGTGCAGTTTGCAGGCATTTTGGCAGGTAGATAAATGGTACCATACATACAAAATCATTACACTTTCAGCCTTGAAGGACCTACATTTATTGTGCCGCACAATCACAAAATTTACACATTAGCATACTGTCGGGGCATCGTGGTTTTTGAATAAAAGTGTCCAAACATCACAGTATGGAGTTGCACAGGTCTTTGATGTAGTCCTGTAATACTTCATCTCATGCTGCTTGCACCTGAGTGTGCAGTTCCCTCTGACTGGTGGGTAAGGATGGAAACCTAATGACACACTCCATGGCACCCCACATATTCTTGATCTGGGAGAACTTGGGTGATGCAGAAGGGCATGGCAGAGTATCCATAGCTGCAAGATATGCTCAGGAAGCGGCAACAATATGAGAATGAATGTTGTTATATTGAAATAAGGCATGTGTGTGGGCAGTCACAAGTGGCAGAACCACTAGTTGCATTACCTCCTCCATGTGCCGTGTGGTTGCTGTGGAACACCTTAGGTACACTGATATTCAATGTCCACCATAGGATATTGGTCCCCACACCAGGCTGGGCAGGTGTATGATGGGAAAGCATAAATCACTCCTTGTGGACATAGACCCTGTCATCGTCACCTCAAAGGCAGAAGTGAGACTCATGATAAAGATGACTTGCTGCCAGTCTGCAGAGCCCCATGTCCACCACTGCAGACACCAGGTGAGTCAGACACTATGTTGCACGGGTGTGTGGGGGCAGGCGTTGTAACAGTTAGCATGCAGCAAGCCCTACGTCACCTAACTGCCTGCCAGTGGTACTAACATTTACGGGATGTTGCATAGAGGACAGGACATCCCATTGAGTGGTGCCTATCATTGACATTGGACCTGTTCATGTGTGGCAGACAGCCCATCTGTTCTCCCTTCTTGAGGAGCGTGTTGGATGCCCAGATCCTACAGGTCGTGCATACTTGCTTTCCTATATCCATTGCCACCAACTGGGAATGGTGGTGTTCCTGTGACTGGCATGATGCACAATATGATGATAGGAACACTCTGCATCTTGCAGCCCCACAATACAGACCCTCTCAAACTCGTATAGCTGTGGACCATGCTGCCACATGTGTTGCCTGGGCATAGTGCACATTCTGGTGGTGCCATAGTGATACTGCCAGCTGTTACACTGGCTGGAATGGCCATTTGGGGCCTCTTATGTCAACCAATCAGCATAACATGGTCCCTATCATGCTACCTGAGTGTATAGCTGACCATGCAGAAGCAATCATTGGTACAGGCACAGTTGATGGTGTGCAACATACCCACCCAGTTTGGAGTGGATCATTCAGGTCCTTCTGGATGCAGCTCATTTTGTGACAATCTGGTGCATGTGGCATGTTCTCTTTAAAATGTGTACTAAAAATAAATTTTAATGTATTGCAGATCATAATAAGTGTGTGAAATTTTGTTATTGTTTATCAGAAGGGAAGAGTGTGGCTTTGAATAGTTATTCCACCTACGTATACAGGAATCTATAGAACAATGTACTCTTTCTCACAGATCTGTCGAATGCCTTTGTAATGTGACGATAATGTAGACTATTTCACAATCTAGTGACTGCAATGCTGGCCTGAAAGGTTACCGTGAGGACTTGATGGTAGTTGAGAACTGAAAATGTATTAAATTTTAGCTAATTTATTTTATCTTCCAGAGCCCGAATGCCTTTGTAATGTGACGATAATGTAGACTATTTCACAATCTAGTGACTGCAATGCTGGCCTGAAAGGTTACCGTGAGGACTTGATGGTAGTTGAGAACTGAAAATGTATTAAATTTTAGCTAATTTATTTTATCTTCCAGAGCCCTAATGAATACAAACTTTTGCAAATTGTAAATAGTAAAACTGTAGCATTTATTGTTATTTCCATTTCATCCAGTTTTATTTAGATTTTTAAGCTGACTATTTGTGGGAAGGGCAGAAGTTGCAAATTTTGTGTCACACGAGTTGCTCAGACAGTTGTGCTATTTCCAGAATAATCTTACGTTAATAGAAGAGAAATAAACTTGGGCAAGAAGGTAAGTAATTTCATGTTATAGTCAGGAATGTGCTTAAAGCATCGTAAGCCCAATAAGTTCCAAAATCATTTGCCCCCAACCTGTAAAAAAACTGTCAGAAAAAAGTGAAAGTAACAGAATCTAGCAGAAACACCTGCATTTGTAAGTGTATAGCTGCTTTGCACCCAAGGCCAGTGTTGACAACATAAATTTGATCAAAATTACTTAGAGGTGGTGCAGCAGCTGAGACAGTGGATTTGTACTTGGGAAGATAGTGGTCATAGAAGCATATAGTAATCCAGATGTAGGTCTTTTGTGCATTCCCTAAATTGTGCAAATCAAATACAGGAGTGATTCCTTTAAAAGGGAAATAGCTGATTTCCTTTATATTCTTATCCAATTTGAACTTACCTGCAATCTCCAGTGACCTTGTCAATTTGGTGGTGGTGGTCTCTTGATAAGATGTAAATTTTAAATCACCCTCCCCAGTCCTAGGCATTTAGTGTTTCTTACATTCAGTTGTAAAAGGATTTACTACAGTACCTTATATTCCAGTTGGTAAGTACATTGGACCTTACAAAAGGTTCTGATTTTATGAATATGTTGCATGCAGTGCAGACTCAAGAGTTTTCGTTCTCAAGAGCACTGTACTAAATTGAGGTGAACTGAAAAACGACAAAATTTTGTATGAATTTTCTCTCTAAATTTTTTCCGTAGCCTCGTGTGACGACGAAAAGCACTCGGACCCTTTTCTAGAGTGTAAATTTTCCTACAGTTTGCTCTGGTCAGTTATGTTTTAACACCATTTACATGCCGAGATATAGCTTAAAAAGGTCGACAAAATTTGCAAACTATCAACAAGGACAGGTTTTAGCGTTAATATTTAATAATACAACTTTAAAAAGAAGTATAATGGCAGGTGTCTCTACCACCTAACGTTGAGAACCCCACCCCACCCTACCCCTACCCCTACCCCTACAGGATGCTTACTTCTCCTAAACTTGTAAAACAATATTTTTCAAAATGAGTTTTTTCATGGTAGGCGATTCTAACAGTCACAGCCTGACAACCCCAAGAACCCCACCCCTTCTAATACAGTGTAATTTCTTACCAGTTAAAGGTAAATTTAAAAAAATGAAAATGACTTTTCATTGTTATGGGAATCCCTCCCCCCTCTCTTGTTGAAGCCCAGCCTGCACTGGTGGATTCTTTCCTTTACCCATCCATGCCTGTACAGGGAAAGGTTTTCTTGTAAACGATGCTGACTTTGTCATTTGGCCAAAGGGGACTGAAGTAGTGTCATATTTACTTGCCGCATGAAAGGAAAGAACATCTTTTGGACTGAATTTGCATTATATTGATGAGTACAGAGCTCTGGGGCAATTATCCCTCCTGGAAATAGGTCTTATTTTGAGAAGACGCTTATGCTGTCATCAATAACGTGATGTGTATGTCTTCATCTGTGATGGTAACTCTATCATAGTCAGCAATCTCTTCATTATCAACACATCAGCATCCATTGCCTGCTTAATAACAATGGCCTTTGCTACCATTTTAACCATCAGCACTGGGGTGAATTTCTTTTTGTTGGTGTCATTGGACTTAAAAAAAATCCTGTGTTACTGTACCAGTTGTTGTTGTTGTTGTTGTTGTTGTTGTCAGAAGACAAATTGTTTTGGATGAGCCCCTCAAAGTGTGCTGATTTGGTAACGAACATTATTGGGATACCCACCAAAAACTACTACAGCATTACATCCGAAGCACATTGTCTTACACACTAACTCAAACTTACTGTTACAGTTGTAATCCATACCACTTTATGTAGAAGTCAATTACTGCATATTTGCAGATCCCTAGGTCCAATTCTTATATGGAAGTAAATGCAGCTTTCAATACGTTTATGCCCTTTCACAGACAGTTGTCTGTGAGGAGAAACACTGGAAAGGCTGCAAACTCAAATATGAACATTTCTCCTGAGGTTATCAGCAGATCCTTGACAGTGGAAACTCACAGGAAGAGTGTACCTTTTTTGCCTGCAATTTTCAGGGCATGTGATGCTGACCCTAAAGTAACAATCTTATTCTTTCAGTTGAACTTCACATCTTCGAAATTTTCTCCTGCCATTTACGTCATGCAGTTGATGCCAATTCCTCGAGCTAAATAACAGTTCACCTCTTTATGACAAATTGTTCCTGTACTAAGTGAGACTTTCTCTGTAGTCTCAAGGAATGGTAGATGTTCAGGGAATCTTGGTTACATAGGATGGTCTCATATCTGCATGTTGTTCAGATGCTTCTGAATGTACCACAATGAACGTACACATTTCTTTACAGGTGTGAATGCATAGCATACCAAAAGTCCATCAAGACAGCACAATACCTGTTATGCTGCAACCATTATCTTTCAATGCAACAAATGGTGCAACCTTCAGGTGTGAGTTTATTTAATTCCTAAGCATCCATTTTTGTCTTCTAGGCTGATCTTGTCCTGGTAGTAAATAAATGCACTCTTAATGTAATAACATTGTGTTTAGGCTAGGCAGTAGTGCAAGGTGTCCTGATGAACACTCACCAGTCGACGTGCAGGCAGGGAAATCAGGACACGCTCAGTGTAAAGACACTTCAGCTGTCAAGATATTAGCAGTAAATTTTCAGTGTGTTCAGAATAAAGTTCCTGAATTTACTGCCCTCCAGGAAGCGTGTGGCACGCAAATTGTTCTCGGGACTGAGACCGGCTGAACCCTGAGATAGGAAGTTGTGAAATATTTAGTGAGGGTTGGAACATATATCGGAAAGGCAGATTAGACACTGTAGGAGGTGGTGTCTTCATTGCAGTTGACAAAACTATTGTGTCTACTGTGGTCGAAGTAGAGTGTGATTGTGAAGTTATCTGGACACGTTTAACAGGGCTAGGAGAAATAAAGTTAATTGTTGGGTGTTATTATCGGCCACCAGGTTCCACCGTGACAGTTCTAGAATCATTCAAAGGGAGTCTACACTGTGTGTCGCAGAAGTACCCGGATCATGCTATATTAGTCGGAGGCGACTTCAACCTACTTAGTATAGACTGGGATGTCTATGGATTCATTACAGGTGATACATACAAGCCGTCATGTGAATTACTTTTGAACGCATTATCCGAAAACTGTCTTGAGCAGCTAAATCGACAGCCAACGCATAATGGAAATATTTTGCATCTGGTAGCCACGAGCAGACCAGACCTCATCGACGGTGTCAGTGTTGAGGCAGGGATTAGTGATCATGATGTTGTCATTACGACTATGGTTACGAAAGTTAAAAAGTCAGTCAAGAAGGCTAGGAGAGTGTTCTTATTAGAAAGAGCAGATAAGCAGTTGTTAGCATCCCACTTAGTAAATAAATCGACTTCATTTACTTCCGGTACGATGGATGTGGAAGAATTACGGGCAAATTTTAAACAGATTGTAAATCACGCATTGGACAAGTATGTGCCGAAAAAGTGGGTTACAGACGGAAAAGACCCACCGTGGTTTAACAGCGCAATTCGGAGAATGCTCAGGAAGCAAAGACAGTTGCACTCGCAATACAAGAAAGATAAGGAGTATGAGGACAGGCAAAAGTTAGTAGAGATTCGTGCTGCTGTTAAAAGAGCGATGCGTGAAGCATACAACCACTACCATCTTGCAGAAAACCAAAGGAAATTCTGGTCTTATGTAAAATCGGTAAGCAGGTCAAAGGCTTCCATCCAATCACTCACTGATCAGTCTGGCCTGGCAACAGAAGTCAGCAAAACAAAAGCTGAAATTTTAAATTTAGCATTTGAGAAATCTTTCACGCAGCAGGATCGTACAGATTCCCATATGGAGGACATAGTGATAGACATCCCTGGGGTTGTGAAGCAGCTGAATGGGTTGAAAATAAATAAATCGCCAGGTCCTGATGGGATTCCAATTCGTTTTTACAGAGAGTACTCTACTGCATTGGCTCCTTACTTAGCTTACATTTATCGCGAATCTTTTGCCCAACATAAAGTCCCGAGCGACTGGAAAAAAGCGCAGGTGACGCCTGTATATAAGAAGGGTAGATGGACGGATCCTCAAAATTACAGACCAATATCCTTAACATCGGTTTGTTGCAGGATTCTTGAACATATTCTCAGTTCTAATATAATGAATTTCCTTGAGACAGAGAAGTTGATGTCCATGCATCAGCACGGCTTTAGAAAGCATCGCTCCTGCGAAACGCAACTCGCCTTTTTTTCACATGATATCTTGCGAACCTTGGATGAAGGGTATCAGACGGATGCCATATTCCTAGACTTCCAGAAAGCGTTTGACTCGGTGCCCCACTGCAGACTCCTAACTAAGGTACGAGCATATGGGATTGGTTCCCAAATATGCGAGTGGCTCAAAGACTTCTTAAGTAAGAGAACCCAGTACGTTGTCCTCGATGGTGAGTGTTCATCGAAGGTGAGGGTATCATCTGGAGTGTCCCAGGGAAGTGTGGTAGGTCCACTGTTGTTTTCTATCTACATACATGATCTTTTGGGTAGGGTGGATAGCAATGTGGGGCTGTTTGCTGATGATGCTGTGGTGTACGGAAAGGTGTCGTCGTTGAGTGACTGGAGGAGGATACAAGATGACTTGGACAGGATTTGTGATTGGTGTAAAGAATGGCAGCTAACTCTAAATATACGTAAATGTAAATTAATGCAGATGAATAGGAAAAAGAACCCCGTAATGTTTGAATACTCCATTAGCAGTGTGGCGCTTGACAGTGTCACGTCGATTAAATATTTGGGCGTAACATTGCAGAGCGATATGAAGTGGGACAAGCATGTAATGGCAGTTGTGGGGAAGGCGGGTAGTCGTCTTCGGTTCATTGGTAGAATTTTGGGAAGATGTGGTCCATCTGTAAAGGAGACCGCTTATAAAACACTAAAACGACCTATTCTTGAGTACTGCTCGAGAGTTTGGGATCCCTATCAGGTCAGATTGAGGGAGGACATAGAAGCAATTGAGGCGGGCTGCTACATTTGTTTCTGGTAGGTTTGATCATCACGTGAGTGTTATGGAAATGCTTCAGGAACTCGGGTGAGAGTCTCTGGAGGAAAGGAGGCGTTCTTTTCGTGAATCGCTACTGAGGAAATTTAGAGAACCAGCATTTGAGGCTGACTGCTGTACAGTTTTACTGCCGCCAACTTATATTTCGCGGAAAGACCACAAAGATAAGATAAGAGTGATTAGGGCTCGTACAGGGGCATATAGGCAGTCATTTTTCCCTCGTTCTGTTTGGGAGTGGAACAGGGAGAGAAGATGGTGGAATGCGGAGCATGTATGTAGATGTAAAGATAACCTGCTGTGTGGAAGAATGGAGTTATTTCTCTGACGCTTTTGACATGCAGATTGCAATCCCACATCTGTTCAGCTTTCATGTAGTTTATCAGTAGGGAACACATGTAGAGATACTGAATTATAGCGCAGCAGTAGGACCACAATGCTATGTGAAGAAATTCCATTTTCAACAACAGCTCAGGCAGAGATGGAAGGTGGTGACAGTAGGCAGGAGGGAGCCTGAAAAGGGGTGAGGGGTGCTTTTTGGTTTGATAAACATTGACTGTTGAAGGTACTTACCATTATGTGTCTGAAAACTGTTGCAAAATTGAAGCTCAGTATAATTTTACAACAGTTTTCAAAGACCTAATGGTAAGCTGCTCCAACCTACTTAAAGTTCAGTCTAAGTAGTCTCGTGCTCAGGAAATGAGCATAGGGGAGCAGCTGCAGGAATCTTGCATTGCCGTTCTAGGCAAGGTTGTAGTTTAGGTGGTTTACTATGCCTTATTCCAATGTGTTGTGGCCGAGCAGTTCTAAGCGCTTCAGTCTGGAACCGCACGACCGCTAAGGTCACAAGTTCAAATCCTGCCTCGTTCATGGATGTGTGTGACGTCCTTAGGTTAGTTAGGTTTAACTAGTTCTGCGGTCTTGGGGACTGATGACCTCAGATGTTAAGTCCCATAGTGCTCAGAGCCATTTTCCAACATGTTGTGAAGTGTCAGGTATGTATCTGTGTCATGTAGGTGACACTGATGAGTTCTAGTACAGTGTAGTGTTGTTGTTATAGATAATGTGAAAGGACAATGTGCAACCCACAAATAGCATAGGCCTCTGGAATAGCACAAAGGTGGCTGCTGAGTTTAACATCCCCATCTAATGGATGGATAACAATGAACAGCTTAGCATGCCCACATTTTGAGACACTGTAGAGAGGTTAGGAATTTAATACTTGGTGTTGGTGGAAAGGCTGGTGGTTAGGAACTTCCTGCTCTCCTCCACCCTCCTACTGCTTTCCAGCCAGATTGTAGTAGTGAAAATTTTCCACCACCTGGATACCAACCAGATTCTCTCGAGAGTTGAGTGCCACCACACAAGCGTGTGTTAATGACCTTGTCTGTGCTAAAAGCTGCACTTTTTTGTTCGTTTGAGAAACTTGCCATTGCTTTGAAGCTCTGTATCTTGGTAAGTATATGGTATACAGAGACATTTAAGCAGTGCAAATTGTAAGGAATCTAATGCTATACAAAAAGGGTCCAAGTGCTTTCATCATTTAACACGGGGGAGGGGCAGTTACAAACAAAATCCCCCAAGCTGGCACACGGATCTTGAGGTAAAAAGCATGGGTTCTACACTACCGACCACCTACATACAATATACTAAAGGTTCAGAAAATTCGGAATTTCCCTTTTTGAATACCTGCCGCTTGGAGTGTCATCTTATTCCGTATACCCTTTGGAGAGTGGTCTTTGGAATGTGGAAAAAAGTCAAAGATTTAAGTTTAATTGAAGTACAAAATTGAAATGACAGTACATTACTGTTTTACAGTGCTAATTCTAATTATCCATCAGCCTAAAATACAATATTCCTCTAAAGGTACTCTTTATCCATATGACGTTTAATGGGAGTCTCGTGGGTTCATGAATGTGTGTCCCTATGTATGTGACGCCTTTCTCTACTAATGTTAACCCTATGAGATCTTTGTAGATATAAATATTGGTCATGACAAAGGCCATTAATGATTGTCCTGTGTCTTCTAATATGAAGTAGTTGTCAAAATATTCAGGGTGTTTTTTTTTTTTTTTTTTGCGCAGAGTGTTCTTAAATTAATGTCAAAGGTAAGTCTTGTAAAACACTTCTGCAACCTGAAAAGACTATCCCTGTAACTTGAATTTCATCAGAAAACGATTACTTAACTTATAAGCGAGTGGCAAGTTAGTGTTTTTTTTTCTGTGTTTTCCTCATATTTATTAAATTTTGTGCGTGTTTTTCTGTTCAAGATGTTTAACCTCACATTTTTGTAACTTTAAATTCATGCACTCTGTAGCATAGTAGTTGCTCACTGAACAGCCAGCTGCACAGCTCATTATTACATCAGTGTCCATTGGTGACAAATCAAGAGGGTAGCAAGTTGCATATCTAGGATTCTGTCTGCTTTTATTGTTTACTTCTTCAGTTACTGTTATCAGGATGGTTAGGATGTGTGCATGCTGTATACAGATGCAGGAGGAACTGGCCTCAGTTCGCGAACCGCTGAATGCGCTTTTGACTATGGTCAGTGACCTTCAGGCTGCTGCCTCAGGATGTAGCAATGGTGGAGAACTTGGCATGTTGCGTGGGACATCTCAGGTGTTACTTGTTTTGTCCACAGGCCCTGCTTCTGAGGCACCTCCTAGTGCATTTGACATGGTGGATCCACTCTCACACAGAGTGAGTGGTGGGTGGTCACAAATTTGCGTCACTTGAGGTGGCGGGCCATTGTGGAGACTAGCCACCTGGCCTTCCCCAGCTCATTCAGCCTGTGAGTGGACAAGTGGCCACTCCTTGAGCAGGGTATGAGTAGGCACACAGAGTAGGAATTTACTAGTTGTCAGGATCTCTAATGTTAGGCGCCTTATGGAGCCCCTTTGGCTGATAGCATTCAGGGCTGGAAAGAAAGCTAATGTGCACTGGGTATGTCTGCCACGGGGGGCTTCATCCGAGACGTAGAGGCAGACTTGCCTGCGGCTATCGCACATGCAGGGTGCATTTAGCTGCAAGTTGTGGCTCTTGCCAGCACCAACAGCACCCATCTCGTGGGTTCTGAGGCCATCCTCAGTTCATACTGACAGCTGGTGGAGATAGTGAAGTCTGCTAGCGTTGCACATGAGGTGCAAGAAGAGCTCGCAATTTACATAATTGCTTCCAGAGTTAATTATGGTCCTTTGGTTTGGAGCCGAGTGGAGCGTCTCAGCCAAAGACTTCATCAATTCTGTGATGGTCTTGGCTGCAGATTTCTAGATGTGCACTGTTGCCCTGGGATTTGCAGGACTCCCCGTGACAGGCCAGGGGTGCACTATACAAAGGTAGCAGCTATTCGGGTATCAGAGTACTTGTGGAGTGCACATGAGGGTTTTTTTAGGCTAGACAGTAGTTTGGGTGCTCTGATGAACACTCGTCAGTCGATATGCAGCAGGGGAAGTCAGACTGCATTCAGAATAAAGACATTTTGAGTGTCAAAATTTTAACAGTAAACTGTCGAAGTATTTGTAATAAAGTTCTCGAATGTACTGCCCTCCATGAAAGTTCTCACGCTCACATTATTTTTAGGACCGAGAGCTTCCTGAAACCTGAGGTGGAAAGCTCAGAGATATTTAATGAGTCATGGAATGTATCTCAGAAAGATAGATCAGAGGCCATAGGAAGGGGAGTGATGATTGCACTTCACAAAAATATTGTTTCTATTGCGGTCGAAGTTGTGTCAGTGAAGTTATCTGGTCACATACAACAGGCGTAGGTGAAACCGAGTTAATTGTTGGACATTTTTACTGGCCACCCCATTCTGGTGCGACATTTCCAGAGTCATTCAAAGAAAGTCTACGGTCTGTAGCCCATAAATACCCAGATCATGCAATACTAGTTGGAGGTGGATTCTGTGTCTGTAGATTCACTGTGGAGGGGTAAAGAAAGAAAGTCATGCGAAATACTTTCAAACAAGTTTTCTGAAAACTCTTGAGCGGCTAGCTCAGCAGCCCACATGCAGTGCAAATACCTTAGACCTTATAGCTAGAAATAGCCCGGATCTAATCGACAGTGTCAGTACAGAAATGGGAATTAGCAATCATGATGTCATTATAGCAACTATAATTACGGAAGTTAATAAATCAGTCAAGAAGGCTAGGAGAGTATTTCTGCTGTTCAGAGCAGATAAGCTGTTGATAGCATATCACTTAGTGAACTGATATCACTTAGTTCCAGTACGATGGATGTAGAGGAATTAAGGGCAAGGTTTAAGCAGATTGTAAATCGTGGTCTGGAGAGTTACATGTCTGGTAAGTGGATAAAGGATGGAAAAGATCCACCATGGTTTAATAACGAAATTCGGAACATGCTGAGGAAGCAGAGGCTGTTGTGCTCTCAGTTCAAAAGGAATGCACAAATGACGACAAGCAAAGGTTATCAGAGATTTGTGCATCTGTGAAAAGATCTGTGCATGAAGCATACAACTATCACCGTCATACCTTAGCAAAAATATCAGGCACAGAACTTAAGAAAATTGTAGTCCTATGTAAAATTGCTAAGCCAGTCTAAGGCTTCCATATAGTCATTTTTTGACCACTCTGGTGTCACAATTGAAGACAGCAAAAAGGAAGACGAAGTTTTAAATTCCTTGTTCCAGAAATCATTCACACAAGAGAATCATACAAACATACTGGCATTTGACAATCGAACACACTCCCGTATGGATGACATAGTAATAAGCATCCCTGGCGCAGAGAGATCACTGAATGATTTGAAAGTAAATAAATCGCCATGTCCAGATGAAATCCCAATTTGGTTTTACAAAGAGTACTCTAAGCATTGGCGCCTTACATAGCCTGCATTTATCGTGAATCTCTCGCCCAGCACAGAGTCCCAACTGACTGGAAAAAAGCACAGGTGACTCCAGTGTATAAGAAGGGTAAAAGATCGGACTTACAAAATTTGCAGACCAAGAGCCCTAACTTTGGTTTGCTGCAGAATTGTTGAACATATTCTCAGTTTGAATATCTTAAACTTTCTTGAGAATGAGAAGATTATGTCCACGAATCAGCATGGTTTTAGAAAGCATCGCTTGTGCAAAAGTCAGCTTTCCCTTTTCTCACGTGATACACTGTGAACTGTGGATGAAGGGCAACAGGCAGATTCCATATATCTAGTTTTCCAGAAAGTATTTGACAGTGTTGCACTGCAGGCTGTTGCACATGCAATAAGTTCACAGATATGCGAGGGGTTCGAAGACTTCTTAAATAATAGAGCCCAGTATGTTGTCTTCGACATCAAGTGTCCATCAGAGTGGATTGGTATCATCAGGAGTGCCCCAGGGAAGTGTGATAGGACCGCTGTTGTTCTGTATATACGTATATGATTTGGCAGACAGGATGGGCAGCAATCTGTGGTTGTTTGCAGGTGATGCTGTGGTGTACAGTAAGGTGACGAATTGAGTGACTGTAGGAAGATAAAAGACAACTGAGACAAAATTCCTAGTTGATGTGATGAATGGCATATACCTCTAAATTTGGAAAAATGTAAGTTAATGCGGATTAGGAGGAACAACAAACCTGTAATATTTGGTGGTTTGGGGGGGGGGGGGGGGTGAATTCCAAAAGGACCAAACTGCTGAGGTCATCGGTCCTCAGACTTACACAGTTCTTTAAATTAATGTAAACTAACTTATGCTAAGAACAACACAGACACCCATGTCCGAGGGAGGACTCGAGCCTCTGGCGGGAGGGGCCGTGCAGTCTGACATGGTGCTCCACCCCGCGTGGCTGTAATGTTTGGATACACTATTACTAGTTTTCTGCTTGATACAGTCAAGTCGTTTAAATATCTGGGTGTAATGTTGCAAAGTGGTATGAAAAGTAACAAGCATGTGAGTGAGAACTGTGGTAGTGAAGGCAAATGGTCGACTTCGGTTTATTGGGAGAATTTTAGAAAAGAGGGGTTCACCTGTAAAAGAGACCACATATAGGACACTGTTGTGGCCTATTCTTGAGTACTGCTCGAGTGTTTGGGATCTGTACCAGGTTGGACTGAAGGGTGCAATGGAAGCAATTCAGAGGCAGGCTGCTAGATTTGTTACCACTAGGCTCGAATAACACACAAGTGTACGGAGATGCTTTGGGAATTCAAATGATAACCCGTGGAGGGAAGGCGGTGTTCTGTTGAAGAAACACTATTGGGAAAATTTAGAGACTCGGCATTTGAAACTGAGTGCCGAAAGATTCTATTGCCACTAACATACATTACATGTAAGGACTATGAAGATAACATAGGAAAAATTAGGGATCATATGGAGGCGTGTAGACAGTAATTTTTCCCTTGCCCTGTGTGAGTGGAACAGGAGAGGAAATGACTAGTAGTGGTACAGTGTGCCCTCCACCATGCACTATATGGTGGGTTATGGAGTATCTGTGTAGATGTAGGTGTACGAAAATGGGCAGAATAAAGTAGTTTTTTTTTTCATTTTAAATCAATAATCATGCATACTGCAAAAATATCTCAACCAAGGAACTTCATTAATTCTAATTTTCCAGCTAAAGTTGTGATCTACTTGGGAGTGGACAAAAACACAGAAACACCAAAAACACAACATATTACCATGTCTAAAATGGTGTAAGAAAACTGTTAGCATTGCAAACAGCTTTCTGTCGTCTCAGTATGGATAAATGTGGGCCTTGTATGGCTTATGAGGAAGTGTTATACCATTCTTCCTGCATAATAGTGACAACTGCAGGTAACAGTGATGGAGATGGATAGCGATCACACACACTTATCTCCAAATTAGACCATAAAGGCTCAATAATATTGAGACCTGGTGATGGGTGGCCAGGGGAGATGTGAAAATTCTTCCTCATGCTTTTAAAACCAGTCCTGGATTATGTGAGCTGTGTGAACAGGGGCCCTCTTATCTTGAAACACAGCATCACCAATGGTGAACAAACGTTGTACCATGAGATGGACCTGAACAGTCACAGTCATCACATACTTTTTGGCAGTAATGTGACCGTGCAGAGTAACCATGGTGCCTGTGGAATACCACAATGGCAACCCAAATCATCACCAAACCACCACTGTGTTTCACGCTTGGAATGTAAACTTGGCCTGAAGTTGGAAACAGTGTGAAACAAGACTCATCCGTCCAAGCGACTTTCTCCTGTTGCTGCTTAGCCCAGGTTTTATGTCTTCGGCACCACGTTTTTTGCTATGGGCATCTGAATCACTGAGGACTGATTTTGGAATCCCAGCTTGCCCTGCAGTTTCCAGTATTTAAAGCTCCCTTCATGTTATTGTGGTACTTAAAAGATTTGCGAGTGGGACATTCTGTTCTGCAGTGTTTTTTGCAGCTGTCATCATCTTGTGGTTTTTTTTACAGTCCTCTTCAATGACTATCACAGTCACTTAACAGAGACTTTCATCCATATTGTGATATACCAGATGATGTTTTTCCACTTTCTGTGTGTACAGTATAAATACAGCACCTCTTGAAACACAAAATACTTCGGCTACCTTTGCTGCAGAAGCACCCCCATACAAGCATTTATGATTTGCTCATTCGAAAGCACTGAGCTCCAACATATTGCACTTGCAACTACACAGAGCACTGGTCTATCCTCAACTAACACTTGAAACTTATTGAGAGGACATTGCACAGGTCCTGTTCATTTTTAAATATGACAGTGTAAACAACAGGTTTGGCTAGCATCCGCATTTATGTTCAAGAATGCATTTATCAAGATGTTTCCATATTTTTGTCCAGCTGTGTATCTGCAGTTCCAAAACTTTAACAGTTTCTATTTCTTGTATTTCATTTTTTGAGAAAGTTACTTTTATGGTTTATGGAGTTCTATGAGAAGTACTGAATTGCATGTATGGAGCCTTGCCAAAATTCAGTGATAATCCATTTGCCTTGAACTGTGTTTTGAGTATTTCATTAGCTGTTTTTTCAGTAAGCAAACTGGTAATATTTTTGATTCCTGTACTTGCATCATCTGCAAAATTTGCATCTTCTAAAACTAAAAGTGGATAATCATTTATGTATATCAGAAGTACCAGAGGAGCCAAAATCAAACCTTGTCGTGCACCATGTGTAATTGCTTCAGATTCTGAGTGCCTATTATGTGATTGATGTGGAACTCATACAAATTGCTTTTTGTCATTTAGATACAATTCCTTCGTATTGTAATTTTTCTGTTAGCGTATCAGGGTTCTTACAGTCAAAGCCTTAGCCAAGTAACAAAATATTCCCAACAGTAGTAGTTTCTGATTTATTGATTCTAGTGCATCATCTGTCAAAGCAAATATAACCTGTTCAGTTGTCAATCATTTTTTATATTCAAATTGTTTGTTACTATGTTCTCCTGTAATCAGGGTTTATAAAGTCCGTTGTACATGATCTTCTTGAAAACTTTCAGAAATACTGATGGTAATGAGATGAAACACTGATTCTTTACTAATATTTCATTTCCTTTTTTGACAGTAGCCTGTTTAAGTTCCTGTGAGAAAGAACCACAGTGAAAAGATATCATTACAAAAGTGATTCAGTATATTACTAACTTCAGATGAACAACATTTCATTATTTTAGTGCTGATTTTGTCCTAACAACTTCAATATTTATTTGTAAATGAGTTGATAACACAAATTTTTCTTTTGTAGACGTCCGCTGAAATTAAATTTTTTTCAAAGATTCTTTTTCTTGTCTCACTTTTTGCTACACTCCAGATAGCTTTCATCTTGTTTCTGCAAGATCTTATTGTAGCTTGCAAGCACATACATTTTGATGCTCACTTAACTTTGCTTAGAATTTTACAGTACAGTTTTTAGTGTTATTTAACTCTGTTATCTGAGTCTCTTGATGTGATATTCTGATCCCTTTTCTAATCCAGGGTAGAGGTGTATTTAATCTTCTTCCACTATTTAATATTTTTGGAAAACAGTTTTCAAAGACACTACGCAACAGAATACATTACACTTTTCATTTATGCTGGCGTATTATGTACAACTTTCCAGCCTGTATTTCCCAAATTCGCCATGAATTCTTAAATTCCTTTTCCATTTACTGTGCTTGCAGTTTACTAGTTGTATTTATTTGTCGTGCACTCTGATACTGAACAGCAGTTGACCACTGTGATCTTAGAGGCTGTTAACTATGGGAATTACACTGTGGCTGTATATTCCCAGTGCATCTATAAAAACATTGGCAATAGCAGTGTTGCTCTGTCTCATAACTCTTGAAAATTGTACATAGGCAGCTAGATTATTGAAATGGCAAGGGTCTGAATTGTAGCTCTAGAAGAGGTATATTCTACAAAGTTTAAAGTAGAATCCCCTCTCAGTATTCCCTCAGTCTGCCTGAAAGTCAAGAAGTTTAATGATACATCAAGTTGTTTCATGAACAATACAAAAATTACCTGATGGAACCCTGTGTAATGTGACTTATTAATGACTTTCCATGGAAATCACCTCTCTCTCTCTCTCTCTCTCTCTCTCTCTCTCTCTCTCTCTCTCTCTCTCTCTCTCTCTCTCTGGGCATGCCCTTGTTGGTACCAGCTTTCTTGTTACCCTGTAGCAGCTGACTTACACTTCTTCTGTGACTGCTACCTAACAGCAGAACTCTCCTACTCATTGCTACTGATCTTAAAACCACTGGTTCCCTGTTGACAGCCGTAGAGCCATGTGGAGGAATTGACACTTTTGGCATCCAAAAGACTGTTCTCCATGTGTTTCTTGCAAACATGTTCCAAAGAGGGAAATGCGTTTATGCTAAGAACCTAAGATTTCAACACAAATGTAATGAAAGGACTAATTGTTGAGTGATAGCGTCACTCCACACTCATTCCTTTCAACACTGTATTGCAAGCAGTTGCTGTTTGCAGTCTTTCCCACATTCTGTGCTGCATTCAGTTGTGCTCATTGAGTCCTTTGCTGTATATACCTCAAGGAGTAATGGAGGAACTGCTCCACAAGAATCTCTTTCTAGGAGACTTCACTGCAAATAATATGCCTTGAGGTTCTTCTTGCACTCCCCATAGTTGTAGAGACCCTTACCCCGTGAGCAGACTTGTGCTTGTGTTGTGAGACAGAAACAACTCTTCGTAATAGCAACAGGGTCATTTTCTATTATCTTCGTTTCTTATGTGATTCTTCAACTTCTTCCGGTGTAATTCAGGATGAAATAGTTCAGAGGAGATCAGTCAGATACAGTTTCTGGTGGTCACATTAATTTGGCAGGTGAACACGTTGCCATAATCAGGTGCACTGATGAACCAACTGCCGAGGATTGCCATTGGACTTGTATTTCCTTCCCACGACCTGTTGATCAATGCGCCTAAAGTCGGGCACAAGTCCAGCATATCCTCCTCCCGCCGAGACATCACTCCATCTGCGGTTCACACCTATGTTCTGCAACTGCGGACTTATTAGGCTATTGAAGTCTGGTGTGCTGTTGGTGTTCTCGACAACAATCTTTGACAGTACATGCGGAGTGACCTATGTGTGTCGTGCCACAATGACAAGGGTTCTGATAGACCTGGACTTCCTTAGTTGGAGGTCATCTTTCATACTTTCAGGCAGTGCTTATGTTTTAACTAGTGGTCAGAAGACCATCTTTGCTTGTTATTTTTGGAGAATTTGTTCAATTTTTCCTACTATGTGTCCCAAAATGGAATAGATGAGTGACTACTTCGTCCTGAGGTTCCTCTTCTGTTTCTGTTGGTTGTACAGTCGGTATAGAATGTAGGGCTCTCTGAATGAATCACACTCTGCAGCCATTCTTCAGAAACACTGTCCTCAGGTGTTCAAATTCATGAGACTCATTAGAAAAGAGGGTACAAGCCCTGTCCAGCAATGTTTCGAGTACCCTATTCCTTATGCACTGGGTGGGTGGCAGATGTCTGCACGATATCTGTGTGTGGCATCTTATGGTACATGCTCTGGTCCAATGTGCCATCTGCTCTTCTTTTTACCTGGACATCCAGAAAGGAGAACACTCTGTCAGCTTCAACTTCCATGGTAAAATAGATGTTTCAGTGTATGTAATTGAGATATATGAGGAAGTAATTCATCTTCTCTCTTCCATGTGGCTGGCTATCTGATAATACTACTGGAAAAAACAGGTAGGTTTCTGTTAGAGTGATTCCAGGACTTCATCAAAATGCCCCACATGTTGGCGACAACTGGTGGCAGTGAATTCCCCTTGGCTGCTCCTTTCATTTCCTCACAGTAACCACTGTCAAAAAGAAAGTATGTCAACGTTAAGACTTGCCTGAAAAGGTTAAGTGTGTCTGCATCAAATTTCTGGCCAATAAGTTCCAAGGATTCCTGTAAAAGTACTCTTGTGAAAAGAGAGACAATGTCAAAGCTTACACAGCTGTCAGAATCCTTACACTTAAACTTGTTAAGGTGTCCAACAAAATCCACACAGGTGCAAACATGATATGGACATTTCCAACATAAGGAGCAAGCATATTCTTCAGCTCTTCAGTTAATGAGCACATTGGGACTATAATGTTGCTAGGAATGGGGTGTGAACATTTAGGAATCTATGTAGTCTCAGTGGAACTGGTGCTCTCTGTTGTAACTTCTTAACAACTTCGTCTGGTGAGCTAGATTCTTTGAGATGCACCATGGTCTTCCTGGCCATTCCCTTGGTGGGATCAGTGTCATTCTTCCAGTATGCACTGTCTTCTAGTAGGCCACACACCTTCTCAATGTAATCCTGCTGATACCATAATATTGGTGTCATCTCTTAGTTCCGCTATGGCTCCCCTATCCCTGCTAGGTTTTCTTTGCATGATAATATGACATTTATGGCGTACTTCTTCAGCTGCTTCACAGGGAAGGTATGGAGCTGCTTGCTCCACTGCACTAATGATGTCTGGAATAGGTGCAAGTATAGTGGGTGCAAAATTGAGTCCTTTCTTGAGAACTGAAACAGCATCCTCAAGCAGTTGCTTGGTAATGATATTGTGGTAGTTTGGCAGCAAGCATCAGAAGGTAGTCTCGTGGATATATACTTGAATTTCGATGTTTGATGTCCGGTGGCCTTCCATTATGCAGAGTCTGCTGTGGCTAAGATGACACTATCAATCCATTCCCATGTCCAGGAACTGAACTGGTTGGCCAGCTGTAGATTTTAGAGTCCAGGCACCAACAAGTAAAATGTATTCTATCCTGTACCATGGCTAGGCTGTCACATTTCTATTACTCTAGTTGACTCTGAGTCAGTGAGATGTGTTACATTGGTGAAGTTTGAGTGCAAAGGCATTCTGTAAACACTTCCTCCAGTGGCACAGCTGATCAAGTCCTTTCATGCTGTGAGTGGTGCCCCAACATACTAACTCGCTAAATACCTAAAGGCTATGCATACCCCCTTCGACTGGAAAAAGTTGACATCCTATTCACAACTCCATGGCTTCTGTTGGATGCCTTAACAATTTTAAGCATAAATATTATGACCGCCATCTGGGCTTTGATGTTGTCTTTCTTTTCACAAGAGTGCCTTTACAAGAACCCATAGAACTTATTGGCCATAAATTTGACATAGATACAATCAACCTATGTAGGCATGTCATTATGTTAACATACTTTCTTTTCAACGGTGCTTACTATGAGTAAACGGAATGAGTAGCCCAGAGGAGTCCACTGTCAACAGTTGTCACCAACATGTATGTGGAACATTTTGAGGAGGAAGCCCTGGAGTCAACCCAATAAGAATCTATATGTTTCTTCCAGTATGTCACTGACACTATTATCAGGGGGCCACATGGAAGAGACAAGCTGAATTAGTTTCTCGTAACTCTCAATTCCACACATTAAGACATTAATTTTGCTATGGAAGTTGAAGCTGCTAGAGTGCTCCCCTTTCTAGATGCCCCCTGCGGTTCCGGGGGTTAGAATAGGCCTGAGGTATTTCTGCCTGTCGTAAGAGACGACTAAAAGGAGTCTCCCATGTTTCGGCCTTTATGTGATGGTCCCCTGTCGGGTTTGACCTCCATCTTTGTAAATTTTCCCAAAGGGCAAGCCAATTGGGGAAGGGTGCCTTAAATGCTGCATCGTGCATTGAGATCTTCAGCCCACTTTCTCGTTGTCGCATTGCAGTCCCGCTCATTCTCCATCTCGTGGACGAGGATACCTTTCTGGGCGAGTTTTCCACTATGCAATATGCAGTGTCGCTTTCTGCGCTGACGATCACCGTGGACTACTTAGCACCACATATCCAGCATGGTAGCAAGTCCGTTGTGGTGGGAGTGCCATGTACCTTGTTTGTTGTAGCCCCCTGACAACGAAGGGATCACTCTGCTGATGCCTGCACCGCTAACTCCCCATGTATGCCATGGAGTAGATGCCCATCTCCCTGGGGCATCGGTACTCCTGACAATGGCCATCCTGCCAGGTGGCCCTCGCTGAGGCTGTGGCACGCCATGAAGTGTAGTATGTCATCTCTTGCTGGTGGTCCGCCGCCAGCAGTCTCTAAGCGGGCAAAGTCTAACTTCAGTGCTAAGAAATATGACCCCAAATCGTTTCCCTCCCTGGCCACACCATGGGAGGAATGCCAGGCTAAGGATAGCAGTGAAGCTTATTCACCCCAGTACCGCATATATACGAAAGTTGATAGGGAATCTTTCATGTCCATGAAGCCTCAGTTTTTTGCGGAGCATTTGGAGGACAAGTTTGAGGAAGTGGAGGGCTTGTCCAAAATGCGCTCTGGGTCAGTCATGACAAAAACAGCATTCTCTGTCCAGTCACTGGCATTACTCACTTGTGACTAGTTGGGGGATGTTTCTGTAACCATCACGCCCCCATAAGACCTTAAATATGGTCCAGGGTATTATATTCCACAGGGACATTCTTCTGTAGTCTGACAACAAGCTGCGCGCCAATTTAGAGCGCCGATGTGTTCATTTCATCTGGCGAGTGCATCGGGGTCCAAGGGATATCAGGTTGCCACCAGTGCCTTCATTTTGGCCATCGATGGTGATACATTGCCTGAGAAGGTCAAGGTGATGGTCTACCGCTGTGACGTCAAACCATATATCCCTCCCCCCATGTGGTGCTTTAACTGCTGGAAGTTCAGCCATATGACTTCCCGCTGTACCTCCAGTGACACATGTCCAGATTGTGGATTCCATCACATCCCAATACTCCCATTTGCCCCGCCTCCCATCTGTGTCAACTGCGGAGAGCATCATTCACCTTGCTCACCAGACTGCAGGATTTTAAAGAAAGAGAGGAAAATCATGGAATATAAGACCCTGGACCGACTGACCTACACTGAGGCTAAGAGGAAATTTGAGCGTCTACATCCTGAGGCTATGACCTCCTCATATGCCGCCGCTACGTTAACAGTTGACGCCTCATCATTTGCTTACATTCCTGTCACTTCTCAGAACCAGAAGACTACACCTGCACCCTTGACGGTGAGGGGCACTTCCCTCCCTGTTGCTCCCGCACCATCTACTTCGGGAGCAACACCCCCCCCCCCCCCCCTCCCAAACCATTGGGGATATATCAGTCCCCACTTATGAGCCAGAGAAGCGTAAATCTTCTTCGGTTCCAGTCGCTAGGAAGGAGTCCCTTTGGTCACTCCCTTCCCAGATTTCTGCTAGTGGGAAAGAAGACGCAAAGCAGCTGGTTATGGGGCTTCATGCTCATCCTCAGTCCTAGAGACTGAACCAGTGAAGCCCTCCCAGCCAGGGGAACCCAAGGAGCAGCGAGGGAGGTCCAAAAACGAAGGTCCCCAAGACCAATGGAATTACAGTGGCACCCACACCACTGCTACCTACAAGCTCTGTGTCTGTGGATGAGGTGGAGATTCTGGCGTCCACTGACGACATAGATCTTGCCCGACCCTAAGACACAATGGATGTAGACTGCTAAGGTAAATAGTCGGTGGCAGCAGGTGACCCTGAGGCGCAAACTGCTTCATTGAATGTTCCATGCCTTCCCAGTCTCACGATGACGTCATCCTCCAGTGGAATTGCGGCGGTTTTTTCCACCACCTGGCTGAGCTACGACAACTGCTTTCTGCATTGTCCTCCAGGAAACCTGGTTCCCGGCAATGCGGACCCCTGCCCTCCGCATCTGTAAGGGATACTACAGGAACCATAGCGTCTATAATCGAGTATCAGGTGGAGTTTGTGTTCATGTCCTAAACTCAGTCTGTAGTGAACCTGTGCCTCTTCAAACTCCTCTTGAAGCTGTGGCTGTTGGAATAAGGACAATGCAGGAAATAACTGTCTGCAATGTATATCTTCCTCCAGATGGTGCAGTACCCTTGAACATATGAGATGCACTGATTGATCAACCCCCTAAACCTCTCCTACTTTTGGGAGATTTTAACGCCTATAACCCTTATTGGGTGGCGCCGTGCTTACTGGCCGAGGCAGATATGTCGAAAATTTACTGTCACTACTCGACCTCTGCCTCTTAAATACTGGGGCCGCCACACATTTCAGTGTGGCTCATGGTAGTTAGTTGCCATTGATTTATCAATTTGCAGTCCAAGACTTCTCCCATCTATCCACTGGAGAGCACATGACGACTTTTGTGGTAGTGACCACTTCCCCACCTTCCTGTCTCTGCCCCGGCCTCAGGCCCACGGACGTCTACCCAGATGAGCTTTAAACAAGGCAGACTGGGAAACTTTCACCTCTGCTGTCACCGTTGAATGTCCCCCAAATGGTAACATCGATGTGATAGTTGAACAGGTGACTACAGCAATCGTTTCTGTGGCAGAAAACACGATCCCTCGATCTTTATGTTGCCCCCGGCGAAAGGCAGTTCCTTGGTGGTCGCCGGAAGTTGCTGAAGCAATTAAGGAGCGTCGGCGAGCTCTACAGTGGCATAAGTGGCACCCTTCCTTGGAGCACCCCAGCCTTTAAACGGATCCGTGCCTGCGTTCGCAAACTTATCAAATGACAGAAGCAGGAGTGCCATACATCACTCCCCCACGTCTGGACAAAGATCAAACGTGTTTTCGGGTACCAGACCCCAAGAGGTGTTTCCGGTGTTAACATAAATGGCATGTTATCTACTAACGCAAACTAGATTGCCGAGCACCAAGCTTGAGGCTCTGCATCAGAGAATTACCCCCCAGCCTTTCGCACTCTCAAACGCTTGCTGGAAGGGAAAGTCCTCTCATATACAATTGGGGTCTCCAGGGCTCACTCCTGATTTTTAATCAAAATTTCTTGTCACTTCATACTTTTTGGATCCAAATTGGTGCCTCCCATAGTTCCCCCCATATCCAGGAGAGTGGGGTCCCGCAGAGCTCTGTATCGAGTGTATCTCTTTTTAGTGGCCATTAACAATCTAGCAGCAGCTGTAGGGCTATCTGTCTCACCTTCTCTGTATGCAGACAACTTCTGCATTTCATACTGCTCCACCAGTACTGGTGTTGCTGAGCGGTGCCTACAGGGAGCCATCCACAAGGCACAGTCATGGGCTCTATCCCGCGGTTTCCAGTTTTCGGCCGCAAAGTTGTGTGTTATGCACTTCTGTCAGCGTCATACTTTTCATCCAGAACCAGAACTTTATCTTAATGACACTCCACTCATTGTAGTGGAGATATATCTCATTCTTAGGACTGGTTTTCGACACCCAATTGACTTGGCTTCCTCACCTTTGTCAGCTTAAGCGAGTGTGCTGGCAGCACCTCAATACCCTCCACTGCCTGAGCAACACCAACTGGGGCGCAGATCGCTCTACACTGCTGCAGCTCTACAGAGCCGTTTCTCAATCCCGCCTTGACTATGGGAGTCTGGTTCATGATTCGGCAGTGCCCTCAGTGGCGTTCTCCTCGTGTCAGGAGCTTTTAGGATGAGTCCGTTGACAAGCATCTTTGTGGAGGTCGGAGTCCCTCCACTGCAGGTTAGGCGTGCTCACCTGCTGGCCACGTATGTTGCACACATTTGTATTGCGCATTTGAATCGCCGTCCTCTTTCCACACTCATGGCAGTTCATCTCCCGCATCGGCGGCTCAGGTCAGGGCTTACGATTGTGATTCGCATCAGGTCCCTTCTGTCTGAACTGGAATCCTTGCCATTACCACCTGTACTTGAGGTACATTGATACACACCTCAATGGTGTACACCTAGGCCGCGGCTTCGCCTGGACCTTTCACATGGCTCTAAGGACTCAGTTAATCCCACAGCTCTCTGCTGCCACTTCCTTTGATTCTTGACGTAGCAAGGCCACGAAGTGGCTGACACTGATGGCTCGATGGCTGATGGTCACATTGGCTTCACGTATGCTTGTTGAGGACATACTGAACTGCATTCCTTGCTGATGGCTGCTGTGTTTTCACTGCTGAGCTGGTGTCTATATCTCGTGCTCTTGAGCACATCCGTTCATGCCCTGGGGAGTCGTTTCTTCTGTGTACTGACTCCATGAGCAGCCTACAAGCTATCGACCAGTGCTACCCTTGTCATTCTTTGGTAGCAACCATACGGGAGTCCATCTATGCCCTGGAATGGTCCAGTTGTTCAGTGGTATTTATCTGGATCCCAAGTCACATCGGAATCCCTGGCAACAAACTTGCTTACAGGCTGGCCAAACAGGCTACGTGGAAACCACTTATGGAGATCGACTTCTCTGAATCTGACCTGCGTTCAGTACTACGCCGAAGGGTTTTGCGCCATTGGGAGACGAAATGGTATAACCTCAGCACGCACAACAAACTGCATGCCATTAAGGAGACTACAAATGTGTGGCAGCCCTCCATGCAGACCTCTCACAGAGACCCTGTGGTTATCTGCCAGCTCCACATTGGCCACGCTTGGGTGACACACGGCCACCTCGTGCACCGTGATGACCCAACTCAGTGTCGGCGCAGTGCCTGGTTGACAGTGGCCCATATCTTGGTGAGCTGTCCTCCTTTGGCTGCCCTGTGACGAAATCTTCAATTGACGGGCTCATTGCCATTAATTTTAGCTGACAACGCTTCATCGGCTAATTTAGTTTTATGATTTATATTTGATGGTGAGTTTTATCATTCTATATAAGTTTTAGTGCATGTCCTTTGTCCCTTTGTGTTCTCCACTTTAATGCTTTTAGGGTGGGTGTTTTAATGTGTCACAGAGTTGCTGGCTTTTCCTTTTTATTCTCTTGGTCGGTCAGCCATGGTCATCTGCTCTCTTATTTTCACCCCTTCTTCCTGTTTCTTTCTTCTCTATGTGGTTTTCTTTTCCTGTTTTGTCCATAGCAGTGTTGATTGTCTTTCTGTCATTCTTCTGGTTCTTCCTTTCTCCTGTTATTGTGCTGTATGTCTGTTTTCTTTCTAGATGTCAGGTATAAAGACCAGTGGATGGTAAATAGGGCCACAGCATGCACGTAAGAAGCCACACGCAGATATATACACGCAAACATTTGCCGCCACCCAGTGCAGAGGAACAAGTTGCTCAAAACACTGCTATGTTCTGCACTGACTGTACAACCAGCTGAAACAGAGGAGAAAGCTCAGAAGTATGTGGACATTGCATTTATTCTATTTTGGCGCACATTATCAGGAAAAATAGAACAAATTCTCCCAAAACAGCAAGTGAAGACTGTCTTCCGCCACCTGCTAAAACATTGAGCAGTGCTTCATAGTGTCAAAGATTAGCTCAGACTATGGAAGTTCAGGGTCGTTCTGATCCTAAGCCAATGTGGAATGACATTCACAGGTCAGTCGAAGCATACTGTTGGGGATTGTTGTTAAGAACACAAACAGCACACCAGACTGTACCTACAAAGAATTTATCATGACCATACTAAGTTTCTGACACAGATGTCTAACTATCGGGTCTATGTCATTAACCCTTTAACTGCTCTGGACGTGTTAACATGCGCGCCTTTTTACCTGTCCCTGTGTGGTCTGAACAAGCTTACACACGCCACGCGTAGACACGTTCAGAGTACCAGGTAGAAGGACTGGTGGCGCGCGTTAACACATTCAGAGCTCACAGGGATAGGTACAAAAGGCGCATGTGTCAACACATCCAGAGTAGTTAGAGGGTTAAAGAATGTACCAACATTCGAATAAGGAATTGCTGATCAATTGTGATAGTGGCTACATCTTCAGTGAAGCCTGGGAACTCCACTTAGTCTGATAAAGAATGTGATCTCTTGCCTAAATTGTGCACTCGTGGGACACTGACATCAAGCCATTTGCCTATGAACTATATCCTCATCCTTATTTCTGCTCTGGTACTTTATAAGATGCTGTTCCATTAGAGACGGTTAAAAATCTGCATTCTAGGCAGGAAGAAAGCTTAAGAGTCGGTGCCATTTCTTTTACAAAGCTATTATGGATGTAGCACGAACCTGAATTCGTGGCTGGAATGTGAAAAGAACAGAACCATTGTAGCATGTAGCATAAATGTTATAGGGAAACCATAGAGAATCTCAATCTGCATCGTCTGGTGGGCATTTGAACCACCACCCATCTGAGAGAAAGCCCAGTGTCTTACCAGTTTACAATCTCATACAGTTCCATTTTCCTGTATGGATATATCTCTTAGTTGTGATACATGGAGAGATGTCCAGTCAGGTTGCAGTAAAACTAACTGGCTGCTGTACAATTAATTACATGCACTAGCGCAGTAGTGCAGTGGTTAAAACACAGGGCTTGAGTTGTGAGGAGCAGGTTAAAATTCCAATACAGACATCTACATTTAGATTTTGCAGTTTCCTTAAGGTGAATGCTGGGATGGTTCCCATGAAAATGACACAATTTACGTCACCATCCTTGTCTAATCCCAGCTTGTGGCCAGTTTTTAATGACCTTGTCATCAACAGGCTGTTAAACATCAATCTTCCAGCCTATTTCTTTAAATTTCAAAAATTAAAAAAAAAGTTGTTATATCACCTGTGTGATACGTTGAGCTGCTGAAAAACCATCCATCCTAGAGTTGCTCACAAAGGCAGCCCATGCCCTAGTCAAACAAAGACCATAGTTTTGCAATCAATTACAAGCATACAGCACTGGGAAAGTATAGTGTGATTACAATTACTTGATAGTTGACACTTGGTAAGGCGGGTACCAGGTTGAGATTCATTGGGAGAGTGCTTAGAAAATGTAGTCCATCAACAAAGGAGGTGGCTTACAAAACACTCGTTCGACCTATACTTGAGTATTGCTCATCAGTGTGGGATCCGTACCAGGTCGGGTTGACGGAGGAGATAGAGAAGATCCAAAGAAGAGCGGCGCGTTTCGTCACTGGGTTATTTGGTAACCGTGATAGCGTTACGGAGATGTTTAATAAACTCAAGTGGCAGCCTCTGCAAGAGAGGCGCTCTGCATCGCGGTGTAGCTTGCTCGCCAGGTTTCGAGAGGGTGCGTTTCTGGATGAGGTATCGAATATATTGCTTCCCCCTACTTATACTTCCCGAGGAGATCACGAATGTAAAATTAGAGAGATTAGAGCGCGCACGGAGGCTTTCAGACAGTCGTTCTTCCCGCGAACCATACGCGACTGGAACAGGAAAGGGAGGTAATGACAGTGGCACGTAAAGTGCCCTCCGCCACACACCGTTGGGTGGCTTGCGGAGTATCAATGTAGATGTAGATGTAGATGTAGACACATTGGAATTGGTTTCCTCCAATCGGAGTGCCCAACATCATGCCCGAACCGTTCGCTGTTGCCGAACTGCCACAACAGTTGGTCAGTTCCCTTCCAGTTCCTTGTCCGGCATTCTTTCTTGATGTGTTTGAGACCGAATCATGGGTCTGTCACTTTTATCCCGTATTTCATCATATGTGATGAACCACAGTAAAACAACACACGCATATAACGGTGCTAATGAAAAACGCGCATTTCGTAGACAGCACTAACTAGACACTACTGGACACTCCTTCCACACAAGATACGATTCAGTGTCTCACATGCACTTATCATAGTCACAGAGATCGGCTTACATTACATAAGCTTCACATGACATTGCGTGAAACTTGGCTTTAGAAGACTACAGTTCATCATTGTGACTGGTTATCACAGTCGAACACATAACTACTCCACTCAGTGTTGTACTTTAATGCAATGGTTAGCATATTAACCTGCCTTGCTAAAGTTCCTAGGTGCAAATCATGTCAACTGCTGCGAGATTTTATTATTTGTAATTCTTTGCTATGTCATTTTCATCATCATATTGACTTTTTTATTTGCTCTTATTTTTCTTCCTATCATTGTTTTTTCGTTTGGAATCTGCCTGAGTCATCTATAATCTGCAACAAAGTGCCAATGAGGACTGCTCATCAGTTGTGGTAAAATGGCAGCTCATGTGGTCAGTGAGAGGATAGTTTCAGCTAATGAGTGATAGCAAGAAATAAGTTTGCCTTTGGTGCTGAAACTGAACTTTTTCTCTCTTAAGGTTGCATTTAGAAGTTAGCTTAATAGTCATGAACAAAGTGATAGTGACTTTAGTTTTGTCGCAGACTGTTGACCACAGCTTTCTTGGATAAACTATAAATAACAAGGTTGTGGTTAACTTACGACACAAGTTTAAATTCAGGGCTAGAAAACACATCTCTTTCCACAGTTCAGTTATTGGTCGCTTAAAATCAGCTGTTGACAGAGCATCTCTCATTTCCAACATATCTTGCAGCAGCCACTTCCAACACTGCTTCGCATTACACGTTAACAGCATTTGTGAAGTGACTTGCTGTGTTTGTGTGTTACCTATAACAGTGATAGCCAACAGCTGATGTGGCAACACTGTAGCGACTAGTGTCAAATTTCAACAGTCAGATAATTCTTAATGGACTATAGTGTGGATTCTTTCTGTATTAAAAGTACAAAATTGAAACAGGTTGTTATACGAAACAAGAGGAAATCATGGAAAGATATTTTGGATTATAAAAATTGCTCCACTCAATCTGCTAATGTGTGGAAATCAACATGGAGTATATAATGGCAAGTATGCATCCATGGGCACTACAGTACTATGTTTGAATATGGTGAATTCCATGCTATTCCTTAACACGAGATGTACCATGTGGGTCATTTTTTACCCTAATGCAGTTTGCTATCAGTAACATTGGTTTTCTGACACTAAATAGTTTGTGTGCATGCCCCAATGCTATTTACAAGGTGCTGCAGTATATTACAACATTCTGCGCAAAAAAGAATGTGAAATACGAATAATTCCGTCAGCACAACTTTCTGTTTTCTAGGGACTAGTGACCTGCAGACCTACAGAGTGATAAAGGGAAGCCACAGAGTAACATATTATACAATGGGGAAGCCTCTCCCCTCCCACATTGCTGCCTGAGGCACTGCTCTCTTAGGTGATAGCATGTGTGTGGCGCATCGCCCTTGCAGAAATTTCCTGGCGGTATATCTTTGTCTATGGTCAGGCCTAGTGGGCTGAGGAAGTTCTGACACCGACGACGTGAGATGCAGTTTATTTTCATGAATTCGCAGTGTGGAAGTTATGATGATCAGATGACATGGACTTACAGAGGCAGAGATTCTCTACTATCTGGAGAACGTTTCACCGATGCAATTGAGTGACATATCCAGTAGTGAGATAAATGCAGAGGAGGATGATGACAATTTTGTTTCAGTGGAAACTGCTGACTTCAGTGATTTAGTCACATCATATGAACAGGAAGCAGAATCTGATCCATCTGATGATGACCTACCTCTTGCACAGTGTAAGCATGAACCATGCTACCCAAGTTTTGAACCAATGAGCAAGCAGTCCACAGTACGGCTTTCTTTCTTATGTGAAAATAGAAGGCATTGTCAAATTTAGGTTTCTTGCAAACAACAAAAGGGAAATGAAACATCAAATGTATGCTTCAAGCGTGACAAGTATGTGTGACAAAGCTACCAAGCAAAAACTCTTCTCAAATATCTGAACTGTGAGCCCATCGCAGGTTAGACAATTCTGTCAACTCTTTGTTCCTAAATATTTTCAAATATTTATATATATAGACTGTAATTGTTTGTTCTTATGTTTCAGTTCCCTGATTGCAATAAGCAAGAAAACACGTAGAGTATTTTAGTCACCTGCTGCATTTTATAATCTTCCAGAAATACTTGTGCTTACCTTTATTTCACTGTACAAGTAAAAATATTATTATTACTCACATCAACAGTATGTTTTGACTCTGTTCCAATCTTTTTATAGAGAAAAATATTGTAACATTGTTTTACTTAGTTACTTTAATGATAACTGATGAAATACTGTGTAATTCAAAATTTAAAAAAAGTTTGCTTCTGAAAATTTATATTTGATGGTGTGCTATTGATTTTAGAGACCAAATTACTCTTGGTTACACTTCAGTCTTCCTGAACATATGGTCAACATGGAAAAATTCAAAACACCACCCAAATATGAATGAAACAGTGGTTTCCTACTGTGGGTCAAAAATTACCCACATGGTCTACTAGGGGTACAGCGAAGTCTGGTACTTTTAGTGTTAAGAGAAAGAGCAAATAACAGCAAAGTATTTTACACAGTAATGTGTGTTCCCAATAGGCTGCTTATTGGCTGTAGGGATGTGGCAGAAAAGGATTAGGTCATTGGCGGTAGAACACAAGTTCAGATAGGGAAATGAATTGTCCAGGTACTTTTCAATGGTACAATCCCAGTATTCATCTTAATCAATTTAGATAAACTGAAAAAAAAAAAAAAAAAAAGAACAACCTCAATATGTATGGCCAAATGATTTGAACCTAATTCCTCCTGAATGAGAGTCCAGTGTGTCAATGGCTCTGCCACCTCTCTTGGTCACAAGTGCCTGAAGGGTAAGAAGTTTGATCTCTCGCCTCAGAAAAATAAATTAATAAAAATTAAGCAAACTCTCATTTATACCACAGTGTTGCATGCTGAAGCTGTATAGAAAACAACCAAGTTTAAGAGGTGCCCCTTTGAACTCTGGCACTGCTTCCAGTGTGACTTCAGAAACTACCATCCTGTCTTGGATAATCGAACTATTGGAGGCTGCTATGCAAGTGACTTTCTTCCACATAATAGGAATACATTATTCTCTCAATCCAGAAAACTGTATTAGTCAAATTCTGTGATGGGCCTTTCAGCGATTAATATTCATCCTTCAGTAGTTCTGCATTGCTGACAATTTTTTTCGGAGCAGGAGATGTATTTTCTACCAATTTTCTTAAATAGAATGCTCCCAACCAGCCAAAGAACATTTTACTCGTCAGTTTATTTTTGAGTTGCTATTAATAGTTTATGAGGAGCACAATCAATTCTGTTCCTTGTGAAACATATTCCTTCTGAGTGTCAATAATATCCTTAATAAATCATGTTTGGATCTCACACTTCTCTCACCAATTTTTACAAGCATTAAACAATAAAGTAGCACTGGTTGGTATTGCCTGTTGCCTATGTAAGGCATTTGACTGTGTGAATCACAATATCCTCCTGAATAAATTGATGTTTTATGGACTTCATGGAATAGTCAATCAATTAATAGTGTCATATCTAACCAAAAGAATACAGAAGGTTGTACATAATAATTTAACCAATTTAAATGGCAGATTATTCTCGTGGGAGAAATTACATATGGGTTTCCGCAAGGTTCAATCTTAGGTTCACTATTTCTCACATTTGTATATGACTTGTTTAACCTACAAGAAACAGAATTAATTCTTTTTGCAGATTTCATCAGTATTGTAATCAATCCAGATAAGCATACAGCAACAGAAGAAATGGTAAGTATTCTTAAAAATATTATTTTGTGGTTTCCTGCAAATCATCTTCGCCTAAATTTCAAAAAGGCTCAACATATTTGGTTCTGCACATCTGAAGGTACTACACCAATGGTAAATATAGCCCACAATGAGGAAATAACTAGTGTGGAAAACTAAAATTTTTAAGTATCCACAATGATGAGAAATTAAACTGGAAAAACACTTTTTTGTTTCCTAAAAGAACTCAGTTCATTTGCACTCTGAACCATTGAAAATGTTGAAGAGACATATCAGTAAGTTAATATGTTATGCATATTTTCATCCAGTAATGTCATATGGGAAACTATTCTGAAACCACTCATCCTTGAAAAAAAAATTTTTATTTCTGAAAACATGCTGTAAGAACAATATGTGCTCCTCATCCATGATCATTGTGTAGATATGTTTGTGGAGTTGTGCAGTTTGACAATTGTTCATAGTATATGTATTCCCTGAAGAAGTGTGTTGTAAACAATGTGCTACAGTTCAAAAAGAACAATTTTGTACATAATTAAAACACCAGAAGAAACAATTTTCATTCATTATTTCACATTACGGTGGACTTTTGACAACTCCTTCCATTCTGTAGAATAATTTATATTTATATAGGATGTAGAAATCGGTGTGTCGAAACTACTATTTATAATTGGTATAAATATATAAAAAATTTGTAAATGGTCAGCTTGCAGCCATATTTATGTATGAATGTTAAATGACTCATTCCACATCATTACAGTTAGCCAAAAAAATGATCCAGGGAACATAACACACACATCCTCCAGCCTTACCACAATTACTCACCAAGTACCAATGACAGTACAATTGTTAGGGAAATGATTTAACAGTTGTATTATAATGCATTGTGTGTTCATTTTAGTTCCTCACATCAGCTTTTTATCTTACCGTTACTAAAACTAAGGCTCCATTCTGTATTGTTAAAAAATGTAGCATGCTGAGGGCCATATTTTTGCTTGTAAATAGACAAAGTTGCCATACTTTCGAGATCTTGAAGTAAGAGAAAAGGGATAAATTTTCTGAAGTGGAACGGTATGTGGGTATAGGGAATACACAGAGACAGGTTTTATTTTAACATTTGCCAATGCATTTATTTAAATTCTGCTTGACTAAGTCTGCTCAATCAATTCGTTAGCAAGGAAATATGTTTGAAGATCTTGGACATTGTCTGTCATTTGGAAATATTGCTAGACACATGCCACAGAAACTCTACAACCAGATTACATGGTGAACATAGAGACACGCTTCTTTCCATTTAATAGTAACTGTTCATGGTGGAATAAGCTTTCAAGTCCATTCCCTTGTTGCACTCACCTTCAGCAACAAGACTGGTCTATTACTTGCATGTTTATTGATGTTTATTGTAGCACAATTGTGACCTCATGCTATGATGTGGATTATGCCAATTTATGAATCTAAGATACTTTCTCAGTGAAAAATATGGTAACATGTTGACTAATTACATGGTGGTCTCTTACATTAATCTTAAACTAAACTTACTAATGTAATAATTTATATGTAACTCTGCATGTAACTTATTAAATTTATCTGAAATTCCTAAATGAAGTAGGCATTATGAAACAGATAGGATTATAATGTGTGTCTGAACAGAATTTGATTATCTAGTAGCACTGAGTAAGGAAGTGAAGACTTTTTGGCTAGGGAGCGAAAGGCTATTTACAATTTGTACAGAAACCAGATGGCAGTTATAAGAGTCGAGGGTCATGAAAGGGAAGCAGTGGTTGGGAAGGGAGTGAGACAGGGTTGTAGCCTGTCCCTGATGTTATTTAATCTGTATATTAAGCAAGCAGTAGAGGAAACAAAAGAAAAATTTGGAGTAGGTATTAAAATCCAGGGAGAAGAAATAAAAATTTTGAGGTTCGCCGATGACATTGTAATTCTGTCAGAGACAGCAAAGGACTTGGAAGAGCAGTTGAACGGAATGGACAGTGTCTTGAAAGGAGGATATAAGATGAACATCAACAAAAGCAAAACGAGGATAATAGAATGTAGTCGAATTAAGTCTGCTGATGCTGAGGGAATTAGATTAGGAAATGAGACATTTAAAGTGGTAAATGAGTTTTGCTATTTGGGGAGCAAAATAACTGATGATGGTCGAAGCAGAGAGGATATCAAATGTAGACTGACAATGGCAAGGAAAGTGTTTCTGAAGAAGAGAAATTTGTTAACATCGAGTATAGATTTAAGTGTCAGGAAGTCGTTTCTGAAAGTATTTGTATGGAGTGTAGCCATGTATGGAAGTGAAACATGGACAATAAATAGTTTGGACAAGAAGAGAGTAGAAGCCTTCAAAATGTGGTGCTACAGAAGAATGTTGAAGATTAGGTGGGTAGACCACGTAACTAATGAGGAGGTATTGAATAGGATTGGGGAGAAGAGAAGTTTGTGTCACAACTTGACAAGAAGAAGGGATCGGTTGGTAGGACATGTCCTGAGGCATCAAGGGATCACCAATTTAGTATTGGAGGGCAGTGTGGAGGGTAAAAATCGTAGAGGGATACCAAGAGATGAATACACTAAGCAGATTCAGAAGGATGTAGGTTGCAGTAGGTACTGGGAGATGAAGCTTGCACAGGATAGAGTAGTATGGAGAGCTGCATCAAACCAGTCTCAGGACTGAAGACCACAACAACAACAATGTCAAACTAGAATAATGTAAGTTACTTTCTTTTTGTTACAACTGTTAATGATGACATTTGGGAATTGTGATTTATCATTGACAACAAACATCTAAGAGAATATATGTACTGTGAGGCTGTTGTCAGTGTGCCCACCTGTTCCAAGTGCTGTTTGCGAGAATGTTTGGAGAGGATACCACATGTTATCCATAATACACACTTTTTAGCAACAAACACTTCATTCCTTATTGACTTGTTACCCCAGGATATGATGCCTTTAGTGAATGAAAACAGTGAAAGTAAGTCATCTTTTTTGACATTTTCATACCCAAAATCTACTATACCTACAACGCAGAAGTTACACAGTTTATAGGTATTTCAGATGCATAAAATGTGATGTCCAGATAAGTTTCGTTTAACACTCAGCAATGTGGAATATGTTGTTTCGTTTATTGACCTTCCGTAATGCATTATTTCAAATGGTGTGGTCAGGCTTCATCTGGTGGGAAGATGTGCTAGCATGTGTCTGTTGTGGTGTGCTGTTAGGAGTGTGACACAGTTTCTCAGACTGGGATGTATATCTTGACAGGAAGGCATGGCTTTTGTTTTCTAGAACTCTATGACCAATTTAAGGGACAATATGTGTGGCAGTTATTTTAATGTTTTGTGTGTTATCTGGGCTCTTACCAAAACTGTGAAGAAGTATATTTAATAGCGAATCATAGTGACCAATTAATTCTTGTTATCTCACTGATCGACTTGTGATGTTTTTGACTTAGTTTTATTATTTTATGATTATTTCCTTTAATATATCTTTTACACTAAGACAGGCAGTGAAAAATCACTGCATGCAAAGTTTCGCATAAGTTCATCTTGCCCTGCAGCAGGGGTGGCCATGAATTTGGCTTGCTCAGCCTGGCTGGCACATTTCACACACAACCATGCAATGCTGTCAGTGCGTGAGAAGGGGGAAACTGCAAATGCGCCACATTTAAATAGCAATGCAGGCACACTGTGTATGACTTGATATTATATTTCACATTTCTCAACAACATAGATTTTTAAAAAATTTTTTTTTGTATAACTGAATTATTTTTGGCTGACTGAAGACATTTAATTTTCATCTGGTACAAATTGTCACCATACAGACAGACGCAGACAGTTTCACAGATTTTCACACTCATGTTACTACATAATTGTGACAGACTTAGTTTCATAATAAAAAAAATCATTTACTTACATATATTGTAGCACTTTTTCATCCTCATTATGCAAATGTGGAAATTACCTGAGGAATGCAATGTAGAGGTCCTTTCATAGCTAATTTGGAGTACCTGTCGCTTATGTGACGCATAATATGTATCAAGAATTACCATCCCTCTCTCCTTTCATTCTCATTCATTTTAAAGGCTTGTGACAATAGACCGCTAGACTACTTCTTTCATGCAAACAGTCAGCGGACCCGAAACGCCTTCATATCGCGAACAAATAGCAAAAGTTAACAGTGCTGACACCACGATTCTGCTGAACTGAAGAGAGTTGTGTCGGCTGATAAACGCCACACTGCAATACTAAATGAAATGTTGCGCAGTACCAATTATTGTGGGAAGGAACAAGTAAAGCTGAGACAGCCTGGACGTTGGCCCATCCATGACCTACATACCCTGGATGTGTGAATTCTGACACTTTGTGGCTGGCCCTGCCCTACAGGATGTGTTAATTTATAAGCACACTCAGAAGATATAAAGTATTGGCAGGAAATGTGAGGAATCAAATCACTAGAGCTACTGCCACTCCCCTAACTTGGAACCTCTACTTGGTTTGGAGACCATCATTAGGCACGATAGTCGACTTTTATGAAGATAGTTATATTAATGTTTGACCTTGATGATAAAATGATGGGTTCAATCTTATGCAAAGGCCTTTCAACCCAAATGTGGGGTGAATTGATATGAAATAAGCATTGATCATGAAACCTGCAAAAATATATTTCTACAATCATAAATAGAAGGGTACTAGAAGAAGGGATTGGCTGGCAGGACATGTTCTGAGGCATCAAGAGAACTTACAGGCCATTCCATATGCCGAATATCCTGTCATTTCAAGATCTGCTCGACCTGCTCTGTTTGGTGTGGTCGCGCATTGTCATTCATAAAAATGAAGTTGTGGTTTGAAAGCTCCTAAACTCCTAGATCGATTTCAACCAAACGTGATACACGCGGGGAATGAATACACTGTCACAATAAGATTGACCTTTGAGGGTACTGTGTTCAGCAATTTAGAAGTCAGTGCACTCAATATATTATTGTGCCCCCCCCCCCCCCCACACCATAATAACTGGGCAACCGAACCGATCATGTTCAGCAAAGTTCCTGGGCGCATTATGTGCAGCTGCTAATCACCAACCAGACTGAATCTACTGTCATCCGAGAAGACCATGCAACCCTACTCCTCTGTTGGTCCAGTAGCTATGCTCTTCACACCATTGCAAACGGTGCTACCAATCTGCAGTGCAGGTGTCGACAGAATGCAACACACTGATCATGGGCAGAGACCACCCACATGCAGTCGCCCTGCCACTGAGGAGTGTGAGATTGCACAATATGGTTGTAATTGCACCAGCTGTTTGACGTTGGTCCCTTCTTGCCCGTTGCACAGTGTAGAGGCCATGTGGTGCTGTAGATGCCCGTGCTTGTGACCACGTTCTGCCCTTTGCGCAACAGTGCCTCTGGTTTGGAATGCTCCCCATGTGCCTGAAACAATGCTGGGAGCGGTACCAAACTCCAGGGCTACAGTCGTCATACTTCATCCTCCTTCCAGTTTCATGATGATTCTTGCTTCCCCTTGTGAATTCATGAAAATGTTGTCTCCTGGCCATGTTGTAATGAAGAACACCACCACAGTGCACTTTAACTGCTTGCAGATTGGCGCACACTGTCTTTTTCCCGTGGTTCTTCAAGTGCCTCGTGTTGTGGGCCAGCTCCCATTTGGCCTTGCGCCGTGAGACGTCAACTTTTTGTGCACGACTGGAAGACCTCTGGTAACATGCTGCCGCGCTTTATTTCCACCGAGTAGGTAATGCGTTACGTTACGTTATGTATCTACCTCGCCCTTAAATTTTACAGAGCAGTGTACTACAGTCCATAACATCCATACGTATTACAAAAATGGTTGTACATACATCGCCTCCTAAACTACTGGATCAATTTCAACCAAACTTGGTACACACATCACTTTCGGTCTGTAAAGAATATCTGTATGGGTACCAGTCAAAAGGGCTGGGGGTGAAAAAGTAATGCAGCTCATAACGCGCAAAAAGCCAGACTTTATCAGTCTAATATTTGAGAATGAGAACACTCGGTGACTTGCAACAAGGTTCCCACGTAATTTCAAACCCTTACTAAACTTTTTCTTGCTGACAAACCCCACAAAATGATGAAAGTAAAGTTTTTCACTTACTACAGTTTCGCGCTTCATGCAATAAACCTGCTGCATCAGACATGATGTTTTAATTTATTACGTTATTACCAGAAACTGTGTTCACGACGTATTGCAGATAGTATTCACATACGAGGGTTGAAACTTAAATAGTGGCAACTATTTATTCACAACCGATACAAAAGAGTTACGTGTTTGCACCTGTTACTGTCCTTCAAAGTAGTCAGCAGCGTTGTGTAGAACATGTTGCCAGCGATGTGGAAGGCGTAGTATACCGTTAGCAGAGCCTTTTCTGTCGGTGGTGCGAATGGAGCGGTCTAAAGTTATGGTGATTCTCGTGTACGACTGTGATGGTGTTATCCTAACGCATTACGTTCCTCCACGGCAGACCGTCAATGCACAGTATTACTGTTCGTTTTTGGAGCATCACCTGCGACCAGCTTTGCGAAAGAAGCGGCGACACTTTCTGCGCAACCCACCCATCATTTTGCACGACGATGTGCGGGCGCATACAGCGCAAGCTGTGGCTGCTCTGTTCGGTCGATGGGACTGGTAAGTACTGTACCATCCATGATACTCCCCAGACTAAAGTCCTTGTGACTTTGATTTGATTCCGAAGATGAAGGAACCACTTCGTAGCATTCGCTTCAGAACTGTTCCAGAGATTCGACAGTTAGCACGCTGCTCCATTCGCACCATCAATAGAACAGGCTCCGCTAACGGTACACTACGCCTTCCACATCGCTGGCAACGGGTTCTACACAACGCTGGTGACTACTTTGAAGAACAGTAACAAGTGCAGACATGTAACTCTTTTGTATCGGTTGTGAATAAATAGCTGCCACTGAACGTATCTGCAAAATTATATCATTGTACTACACATCGTTCAGGAGACATAACGTCATGAAAATTGAGCTGCCTGAAAGCAAAACTGCGAAATTAGATACACTACTATGCGCGTTCACTGTCAAAGTCGCGGGTAAAATGATCCTAAACCCCTAGATTGATTTCACGCAAACTTGATACATACATCTGGAAAGTTATACTATGGAGATAAGAATCACCAGCCTGCTACTGGGGTGAGAGTGATAAGTTGGTGATACTGAGAGGTGGTCAGGTGAAGGTGGTGGACAGAGAGAAGGGGGGAGGAGGAGGAGATGAACTAACGAAGATTGGAATAGATACGTACCCTGGCAACGCCGGGTACTCAGCCAGCGTTACAATATAATGCTCACTTGTACCTGTTTAAGGAATTGTTCCACATGTAAAACTCACATACCTTTATTAAAAGAATATTTACCACTAATATCTCTCACAAGTTCGTATTTTGCTTTTCAGCTGCGTACAAAAAGTTTTGATCATGTATAATAAATTTGTAACTATTTTCATGGCAGATTTTCTGAAATTTTAATACTTACTGGGTGGTTTACTTCACATGTAAGATAAAACTTCGCATTTTAACAACGTTTTAGTTTTAACACAGTAGTATAATAGTGCTGATATTTTTTGTTTCTGTACCACTTTTTACGTTATTAAGAGTTCCATCATTTAACTAGAATAATGACAGAAGTTTGCTATCTTCATTCATCCACTTCCTTTAATGAATATCACGTTTTTACTGAGGTTATAACAATAGAATTGGTCTACTTCTTTCTTGGCCCACCAAAAGCTGTTAAGATTCCAGGGATTGACGTAAATGGAAATTGTTTGATCTCTAAAAGTTAGAACTTGAATAACATTTAAACAGCTCCAATCGAGCATGTGTGGCATAAGATGGGACTAGAAGTGGCTTGTGCGATTCATAAGCCACAACTCTTACAGAGGTACGCGAGGTCGAGCAGGCATGGCATAACGTATCCCAGGACAGCATTCGCCATCTGTACAATCGACAGGCTATCAGTCAGTGCCTGCACTGCCGCCCATGGAGGCTACACAATGTACTAATATGGGTGTTTCAGCATGGGTAGATACCTTGTACCTCAGAACTGCTTGTGCTATCGATGTGTAAATGTAATCATTTCATGTACTCCATATGAACTGTTGCAAAAATACATCTTGAGTGAACTGGAAACCCCTAAAAGGGTTTACTAACTTTTTTGAGTAGTGTATCATTCACTGCCGCATGAAGCGCTTCAAAATTTCCAAAGAAAATGTTAAAACGTTGTCTTTACTCTTGTCGTGACTGTCTCATTTATTATTCAATGAAAATTATTTATGTCAGGCAATACTATCATCAGCGTGCACATATTTTTCATTCTCCTATGGATTTCAATTAGATGCACGTTTTCTGCGGTTAGAAACTCGATTAGAGCCTTCTAGCGGCAAAAATGTTGCAAGATACAGCCGACAAAGAATCAAAGATAACAGCGGCCGCGCCTAGAAAGTATCAAAGGATGCTACCCGGCGCCGAAGATGGAATATTTTTAGTGGAGATTATTCATGGAAGGAGGGATTACTTGATTTAGAGCTGAATGCAAAAAATATATAAATATTTTGGTCTGATACGTGTTTAAATCTGTATAATCACTATAATAATTGTGCAATAAATGTTTTGTGTTCCAGATATTTTATCTGTGGTAGATTAGAAGACATCAAAAATCTCACGACCTACTAATGTGTCGTGACACAACGATTGAGAAACGCTGGATCAGAGAAACTGAGAGAAATGCAACACCAGATTAATGGCGACAAATGACAAGAATACCATTTGGTAGCTGCACTACATCAAATGTGTTGCACAGCGGACGGCCAAGGGAACGCCTGCTGTCATCCACGTTATGCACATGGTAGCAGTCTCTAAACGGCCGCTATCTCGTACACACAATATTGAATAACAATGTTATGAATCAACTTAGAATCTTCGTAACTTTTGCAAGCATGTAGGTAAGTTGGTTATAATCACAGAAAAAGGTTCAGCTTGCCTGCATTAAAACTTTGCCTTCTGGAATTTTTAGAACGGAACTGACAGTAGAACATGACCTACGAACTACAACCTTAAGAGACCTTTTGTTTGTTACTAACATCAAGGTTCTAAAACTTGTTATAGCTGTATTATTCAATATGTTTCATCACGTGCTGTAACCAGAACTTTCTAGCATTAATACGACAGATCTACTACAAATAAGGACGTTTTTGTTCCAAATTTAGTTTTCAGGAAATTACTCGAAAATTATTAGAGGTAGCGTAATGGGTCACATAGTTATTGTTTTTATATTCAACTGCAGCGTCATACAAATTTTCACATTTCTAAGTCTAATATTTAGTGCCTTCAATTTTTCTTAAAAATGTGGATTCTGACCAAAATATTGCTTTAATCACGTTGAGACTTGTACCAGTTAATTTTGACATACATCTGCAGATTATGACCAATTTCTGGCTTCCTAGTTTTATTATTTAGCGCCACTTTTTTTTTTCTTAAGACGATGTATTTAGGTATAATATTGACCTACTCAGTTTGATACTTGACAGTTTAATCATTATTACACTAAAGCATATGTTGACAAAGTTTGATAAAGCAACTTTAACTTTTAGTTTCATTCTTAATTATGGTGCCATACTAGGGTGCTACGCACAGACGCGTTATGGTGTGGCGCTACTAGCAGTGAACTGGGGTAAGTCCCGGCACACTGACTCGCCTCTGTATCTCTCAAACGATACAGTGCTCGTTTCGCCACACAATGTGAAATGGAATAGCTAAGTGCAACAGTAGAATATTTATCAAAACAGGTATTAAAACTGTAGGAAAAATGCATAAAGTATTATCTGGAAACTGACCACAATTTAGTTAAAGAGTATGGGAAGAAATCTTTATTAGTCAGGGCATAAAGCACACACATCTTTGTATCACCCTGTACCAAAGCTGATGAAACAAGTGATCAGACAATAGTTTATATAATGTGTTGTCTCTCAATTAATAAAATATTCCGGGCTATTACGCCGTGGTCGAAGGGATTTCACTTTAAAATCCGACGTTTCGTCCCCATCTGCAGAGGACATGAGGACATTTTGCTTTAGAATCGTAATCTGCAATAAAAAACGGTCCGATAGTGCTCAGAGCCATTTGAACCGAACAGTAAAACCTACCAAGCGAATGTATACAACAACTAAAAACAGAAAAGAAAAGGGGTAAAGGCCAACCAACTGGTAACATCGAAAGTTAACTTGGCATGGAGGATCGCTTTATTATACGGATGGCTTTGATACAGGTTTAAGAGAACTAAGACGATTTTTTTGAGAAAATAATACAGAGAGTGTAGACTGGTTCAAAGATCAGAAGTATTTTTTTCACACATAATCGGTGATCTGTAATCATACGTGTATTACGGTAAGTAACCTATGTGTTTTGTATGCATGCTGTTGCACTCTACCCCAAAAGGGGAAAGTTAAGATTGTATTTCCATTAAAATTAACATTAAAAATAATGAACTGGCTTAAAAAAATCATCGTTTTTTGATACATTTTGCTTACACACACAGTATGTAACTGCATGTAACTAGGAACAGCAAAAAATGGCCCACCAAATTTAGAAAGTAATACTGCAAGTAACCTCATGATCACGTGCTCGGAAGTGTCCAACATCTCGGATATTTTGAATGCATTAGGAGATCTGATAACTGCAACTGATCACTATTCTGATGTAGTGGAAAGTGTCATCATATCTCACTACAAGTGCTAAACATTCTTTAGTTATTATGGATGAAACTGAGACAACTGACGAGTGCTTTGGTGTGTGGTTATTATCAGAGGACCTGGACAAAAAAAATGGTTCAAATGGCTCTGAGCACTATGGGACTTAACTTCTAAGGTCATCAGTCCCGTAGAACTTAGAACTACTTAAACCTAACTAACCTAAAGACATCACACACATCCATGCCCGAGGCAGGATTCGAACCTGCGACCGTAGCGGTCGCGCGGTTCCAGACTAAAGCGCCTAGAACCGCTCGGCCACCCCCGCCGGCGAACCTGGACAACCTTGTTCCTGACATTGGTAACATAAATTACAGCGGAAAGGCATAACTAGGTGGATGAACTGGTGGGTCTTGGTAGGTGTATATACACATGCGAGGCCCCGACCACCTCCCCACTCCAGTTACTGCCAACCAACCATGATTGCCCATATCAGTCTGGTGTGACGGAGTGGGTTACTGTTTTGAATTTCCTGGGTGAAGGTCCTGTCACAGGAAATAAAAAGGTAGGTCATAGGCTAAAAATAGAATTGAAAGTCGGTCATTGATGCCCATTATTCCTAGAACACCACCCCCCTGTTGTTGTTGTGGTCTTCAGTCCAGAGACTGGTTTGATGCGGCTCTCCATGCTACCCTATCCTGTGCAAGCTTCTTCATCAACCAGTACCTACTGCAACCTACATCCTTCTGAATCTGTTTAGTGTATTCATCTCTTGGTCTCCCTCTGCGATTTTTAACCTCCACGCTGCCATCCGATACTAAATTGGTGATCCCTTGCCTCAGAATATGCCCTACCAACCGATCCCTTCTTCTAGTCAAGTTGTGCCACAAATTTCTCTTCTCTCCAATTCTATTCAATACCTCCTCCTCAGTTATGTGATCTACCCATCTAATCTTCAGCATCCTTCTGTAGCACCACATTTCGAAAGCTTCTATTCTCTTCTTGTCTAAACTATTTATCGTCCATGTTTCACTTCCATACATGGCCACACTCCATACAAATACTTTCAGAAACGACTTTCTGACACTTAAATTTAAATCTATACCCAATGTTAACAAATTTCTCTTTTTCAGAAATGCTTTCCTTGCCATTGCCAGTCTACATTTTATCATCTTTCTACTTCAACCATCATCAATTATTTTGCTCCCCAAATAGCAATACTCATTTACTACTTTAAGCGTCTCATTTCCTAATCCAATTCCCGCAACCGAGCGAGGTGGCGCAGTGGTGGCACACTGGACTCGCATTCGGGAGGACGGCGGTTCAATCCCGCTTCCGGCCATCCTGATTTAGGTTTTCCGTGATTTCCCTAAATCGCTCCAGGCAAATGCTGGGATGGTTCCTTTGAAAGGGCACGGCCGACTTCCTTCCCCATCCTTCCCTAATCCGATGAGACCGATGACCTCGCTGTTTGGTCTCTTCCCCCAAACAACCCAACCCAACCCTCTAATTCCCGCAGCATCACCCGATTTAATTCGACTACATTCCATTATTCTCGTTTTGCTTTTGTTGATGTTCGTCTTATATCTAACGAACTCAAAAAGCACACATCACAAGGAACTTGTATGAAGTGATAGTGAACTGTGTAGTTCTGATCTAAATCTCTTAACAATATTACACAGCCGGGACTAAAAATGCAAGTTCGTGGTGTTGTTGCCGGCCGAAGTGGCCGTGCGGTTCTAGGCGCTGCAGTCCGGAACCGCGAGACCGCTACGGTCGCAGGTTCGAATCCTGCTTCGGGCATGGATGTGTGTGATGTCCTTAGGTTAGTTAGGTTTAACTAGTTCTAAGTTCTAGGGGACTAATGACCTCCGTAGTTGAGTTCCATAGTGCTCAGAGCCATTTGGTGGTGTTGTTTTTAGCACTGTAAAAGACTGTGTATGTGTATTAAACGCTGAAAAGCCATAGTATTGTGTTGAAGTACCCCTACTAACATCTGGCTGTCATCGGTCTGACTGTTCTGTAGTTCCCATACGTTTCAGTAGTACAGTCTTTGTTCAAACACCTTTGTGTCAGCGTTGCCCCCTTTCCTAAAAATGGGGTCATTACTGATTGTATAAGTAAAGGAATCAGTGCCAGGGTGGCAATGCATTGTTAATAATAAAGTGAGGAATGTCTTATTTCAATTCTTGTAAGGAAAAGGCATTCACCAACACACATTTTGTTTTAAATGTGCTGTGTAGTAAAGAATACGGATCTGTGCCCCAGAACTCCACACATTACACATTTTGTAACACGGTCACTTCACCCGTCAGGAGGAGGAGATTAGTGTTTAACGTCCCGTCGCCAACGAGGTCATTAGAGACGGAGCACAAGCTCGGCTTAGGGAAGGACTGAAGGATTGGGAAGGAAATCGGCCGTGCCGTTTCAAAAATGGCTCAAATGGCTCTGAGCACTATGAGACTTAACATCTGAGGTCATCAGTCGCCTAGAACTTAGAACTACTTAAACCTAACTAAGCTAATGACATCACACACATCCATGGCCGAGGCAGGATTCGAACCTGCGACCGTAGCGGTCGCGCGGTTCCAGACTGAAGCGCCTAGAACCGCTCGGCCACACCGGCCGTCCTTGTCCTTCTTTCTAAAGAAACATCAGTTCTATCTGGTAGCGATTCCATACCACGCTGCAGTACTATAGAAGAGGACTGACAAGCGTAGTGTAGACAATTTCTTTAATACATCTGCTACGTGTTCTGCCGGCCGATATGGCCAAGCGGTTCTACGCGCTTCAGTCTGGAACCGCGCGACCGCTACGGTCGCAGGTTCGAATCCTGCCTCGGGCATGCATGTGTGTGATGTCCTTAGGTTAGTTAAGTTTAATTAGTTCTAAGTTCTAGGCGACTGATGACCTCAGATGTTAAGTCCCATAGTGCTTAGAGCCATTTGAACCATTTTGCCACATGTTCTGGCAATTAAACGAAATCTGGTTCGCCCTTCCACGTGACTTTGGGACTGTTATATGGGGTAATATGCTATTTCGCCCCATTTCTGTGTATGTACAGATCTTATTTAGAACACAAAATACACTAGATAGTCCAGAACGGTTACTACCTTAAACGAGGGAGGTTACTATACAATGCACAATTGATAAGAGGATAAAATCTGTGTTACGCAACTGATTTTCGATACAATCTTCGTGTAGACTAAGTGTCATCTGGGTAAGCCATATGAAGCTTCCATTGTTATAATATATACATTTGTATAGTTCCTAATTGGGAAAAAGTCCATGTTATAGGAATTTTCACGTGGCTATGCCGTCTCAATTACACCTTAGTTGTACACGTAATAGTTTTGTTCCAGATGTTTCTGAAGTATAGCAGCTGTTCAGTGGCTATGTTTTGTAGTTAGACTTTGTTTTGTTAAGCGTTATACATAGTTATCGAAGTATCAGCGTGCGTTTAGCCAGAACACTGAGTTCCGTAAAGCTGTTCCCTGTCGAAGCTGATTACGATGCTGGGGGTTAGAAAAGACATCTTTAATGAACAAGGGAAGTCTAGCGCCCCTTATCAGAGGCCTTTGACCTCCGCGGTCGTATGAGTCAGCCACTATCGAATGTGGTGTCCTTTGCTCTGCACCTCAAAATTGTGTTTGTTTGGTTAGTGCTGTAGACCATACTGTGTTTTAAGTAAAGAAATATCATATGTAAGGGGTAGTCGAATGCTAATGAGGCAATGGGAAAACTTATGTAAAATGTTCAGTATTTCAAAATTGTTAATACTTTTATCCAACTGTAAGCCAAGATAGTCAATGCCTTCATGGAAATTTTTTTGGAATTGCCTATGGAGCAATGATTGTACCCAGGCGTGCACTCTTCATCCGAAGCAAATCGACAGCCATGGATGTTTTTCTTCAGGGCTCTAAAAACATTGAAATCGCATGGAGAGCGATCGAGACTGTATGGCGGATGTGTTGCCAAGGCTGTTTCGACTACATTGCAGAAGTCTTTACGCATTCTCCTTACAGTTCCAATCCCTCCCCATGCGATTTCAATATTTTTGGAAGAAAGACATTCATGATCGTCAATTTGCCTCGGACGAAGAGGTGCACACCTGGGACAATCGTGGTTCTGTAGGCAACCACAATTATTTTTCCGTGAAGGTACTGACCACCTTGTCTCACAGCGGGCTAAATTTACTAACAGTTATGGCGATTACTTTTGAAATACTGAACAGTTTTTCCATCTGTCTCTTTTTCGTTTGACCGTTCCGTATACATTTTAGCCAACTGCTATCGAGTGTGTCACGTTAGATTTGCTCAGCAGCTCACGATTGCTTACTGATATGGTGCTCTGTTATACTTACTTGTTTAATACATATTTCACATTAGATGTGTTGCGAAAAAATGAATTTAAGAGAAATACAAATGACAGTGATCAAAGTCAGAACTTCCTTGGTTGCCATCAGCATAGCCAATCGTTTCATTGTAGTAATATGCACAGAAGCATCTCACGAGGCTCGGCTGCAGGACTGGGTGGCGCGAGTTTCGGCAGTCGCTAGCTCGAAGTTGCTTTTCAGCTGCTGGTGTAGGATGGAAGCACTGATATGCATTTATACATGTGCATTGCCAACAGCAGCCTTCGGCGAGCCCTCCCTAGCACAACAGTTACGTAGCAGTGCTTGTAGTACGCACAGGACAGTGTGTGAGGGGAGGTGGTTGCCAATGCTCAGCCAGCAGTGAAGCGTTCGGGCCTACGAATACACCGGCGAAGCAGGCTTCACGCGGACCGTAGGTGACACCATCCTACAGTTTGTTTGTTTTAAATTAAAATTAAAATTTAATTGTTCCCTTCCTTCCTACTACAACATGTGGTTCAGTGTGACCGCATAGAAAAATGACTGTGGTATTTGTTAAACATGGAATCATAAGCTGTCAGTGTAATTTGTCTATTCTCTTCCACAGAGCAATTTAGCAATGCTTTGTGTGTGAGCTGCAGCGTGTTCTTAACACCATACTGCTACATGCATGTCTTGAGGAGCACAGAAAGGTTCCTCCATAAACACATCATGCAATCTCGCTTGGATTTTTTAAATTTTCCTACAGTTTTACACTTGGCTGTGTCCACTATTATGTCATAGTGTCGAGCTTACTTTGGGTGGTAATTTTTTCATTGTGGTTGTCGTATTTCGTCATAAATTATACTAACTGAAGTATGACTACATTGGAAAAACATCTGGCAGCCACTTTGGATCCTAAACTATAACGATAAAGCTAGGAGTGACATAAATATAGGTCCAGTCTTCTTGGGTAATAAATTCCACCCATAAGAGTCCTAAATAAACACAGGAAATCTGGCGACCATGCAGGTTATTATCATATGCCTCAACCAGTAGGACAACATCCCCTCTCTTATTTTTAATTTTCCGCCATTTATACATGAAGGAATTGGAATATAAGGGAGGGGGAGAGGGGGAGGTGGAGGAGGAGGAAGGGAGGGAGTACAGGCAGGTCTCACACTCCAACAGCTACACGACTGTTATAAAAACAAAGACAATAAGATTTAGTGTTCAAGAACAAACAATGCTTCTTGCAGGTTCTTTCACGAACATTCCCTTTTGCATTCAAATTAGATCATACAAAAAAAAGGAGAGGGGGAGGTGGAGGAGGAGGAAGGGAGGGAGTACAGGCAGGTCTCACACTCCAACAGCTACACGACTGTTATAAAAACAAAGACAATAAGATTTAGTGTTCAAGAACAAACAATGCTTCTTGCAGGTTCTTTCACGAACATTCCCTTTTGCATTCAAATTAGATCATACAAAAAATGTTACACAAGTAAAAAGTAAAAAATAATTGACATTTACAGGATATAAAAATTAGTTAGACAGTTCTTATAACACAGTAAATATTCGAAAGTGATGCAATTGATTAACTGCACATGAATGACAGTAGTTTTTTTACATCACACAACTGTAGTTGTAGTATAATGGAAATGGTGACATTATTTGGCAGCACCTAGTAGTAGCCATCAGGTGCAGTCTTGGGTGACAAGTTTCTGGGAATTCTTCGCACACTTTGTCAGTGCTGGCTCGTATACTGCTGTCACTGTGCTGAACTACTTAGCCACGCCCACCTTCACTCAGGCTCGCTTATCACTAAATTCGAGACATGCACCATTATGATATGTCTGAGTGTCTGTAAAGAAACTTCTTAAAGGAGTGACTACTGCAAAGCAGATGTAAAACAAAGGATTGGTGTATAGACAGATACCAAATGAAATGTGTTTGACTGTCAAAAGAGCCTTCAAAGACAGACATATCAGAAGCTTATCAAAAGACATCTCACAAAGCCCAAAGAATTTGTGTTTATATGTTAAGGCACGTTATTGGCACCAATGTTAATGCCCAGACGCTCATGGATTACATGGAAGATGAATTCAAGTGTAAAAAACCAAAATCAGTAACGCTCAGATTTCAAATAAAATCTAAGGGTACTTCCCCAGTTTAATTATCGCACTACTGCAAAGATAAAAGGTATAGAGATTTGTGTCGTTGGTGATCAAAAACAGCTGAAACTGCTAAAATTCAACAAAGTTCTAGGGCCGTGTGGAATCCCAGTCAATCTTTTCACACAGTTTTTGGCCTCTTTTTAACTATAATGTACAGTAGAAACCTTGATCAGCACACTTCCCAGTTGCTGTAAGGAAGCACAGTTTACACCCATATACAAGAAGGGTGAAAGGAAGGATCCATTAAACTATTGTCCAATATCGTTGACATCAGTCTATTGTAGAATTTCAGAACATATTCTGCGTTCCGACGTAATGAGCTATAATGATTCTGAAAACTTCAGTCATGCAAAATCCAACTCGCGCTTTTGTCCCACGACGTCCTGAAAACCATGGATCGAGGCAATAAAATAGATATCATTCGAATAGCATTTGGCTCACTATTACACCAACACTTATTAACGAAAGTAGCATAATATGCGGCATCAAGCCAAATTTGTAACTGAATTGAGGCTCTCTTGGTAGGGAGGATGCAGCATGCACTCGTGGACTTGCCAAACAATGATTAGCAAGGGGTATCAATGTATACAAAGAAGGGCAGCATGAACTGTCACACGAAGATAGATGCCATCTACCCCGCGAAGGGCTATTTACGAAGGTTCCAGAAACAGTTTTAAGTGAAGAATTTAAGAGTAAGCTATAACCCTCTATGTATCGCTCCCATAGTGACCACGAAGATTAGATTAATCACAGCGTACACAGCGGCATTTAAACAGTTATTATTCCTGCGCTCCCTATGAGACTAGAAGAGGAAGAACTCTAATATATGGGTCAGTCGGAAGCACCCTCTGCTATTTGCTTCAAAGTGTTTTGCAAAGCATAGATGTAGACTGAGTGAGGCAGCGTAGTGATTGAAGTGCTGAAGTCGCATTCTGGAGACGTTTGGTTCAAATCCGTTCTGAACGTCCAGATATACATTTTCCGGGCTTTAAGGTTGTTAAGGCGAAACAGAGGTCTTACTTTGAAAAGTATTTGACTTATTTCCTTCCCTGTTCACCGAATCCGAGCTTGTGCTGCGTCTGTAATGACTTTGTTATAGATGACATAATACCTTACCCTTCCTTTCTTTAGTTTTACCGCATACTACCCTCTACAAAACAAACATTCTTTTTATCGACTATATCAAAAAAATTTTAGATTAAAAGTCTGTGGCTCAGGCCCATGACCAAATTATTGGCTTGACTACACTTGAGAGTGCACCCTTTCTTTGCTGCGACACGAGGAGCGGGAGAGTGGTGGTGGGCACATCGCCCTGGCCTCGTTTTTACCCCCAGGAAAGACCCCAAGTATTTATTGGATAGCCGGCTGAGTGGACGTGGGGCTGTTCTGTAGGCACTGGGATGAGGAAATATCCGGGACACAATCCGGGACTGAACCTAGGACCTCCAAGGTCGGAGTCTAATGCTCTACCTGATAGACCACCATGGCCACAGCAAAGCTTTTTACGAGATGAAAATATACAAACTGCTAAAGAGTATGATTACATAGATTTTTGCAGGAATTCGAGCGTAAATTACATTGAGGTGAAAAAAGTCATGGGATTCCTTCTAACATCACGTTGGCCTCCTTTTGCCCCGTGAGTGCAGGAACTCGACGTTGCAAGGATTCTGTAAGTCATTAGAAGTCCCCTGCAGAAATATTGAGCCATGCTGGCTCTACAGCCGTTCGTAATTGCGGAAGTGTTACCGGTGCAGGATTTTGTGCACGAACTGACTTCTCGATTATGTCCCACAAATATTTGATAGGATTCATGTCGGCCAATCTGGATGGCCAAATCATTCCATCGAATTGTGCAGAATGTTCCTCAAACCAATTGTGAACAAACGTGGCTCCATGACATGGCACATTATCATCCATAAAAATTCCATAGTTGTTTGGGAACATGGAGTCCATTAATGGCTGCAAACGGTCAATGACCGGTTAATTTGGACCAGAGGACCCAGTCCGTTCTATGTAAACACAGCCCACGCCATTATGGAGCTACCACCAGCGTGCATATTGCCTTTTTGACAACCTGGGTCCATGGCTTCGTGGGGTCTGCACCACACTCAAATCCTACCATTAACTTTGGAATAGCGACTCGTCTGACCAGACCACGGTTTTTCAGTCGTCTAAAGTCCAACCGATATAGTCACGCTCTCAAAGAGGTGATGCAGGTGATATCATGCTGTTAGCAAAGGCACTCGCGTCGGTCGTCTGCTGCCATAGCCGATTAACGCCTAGTTTAGCCTCAATGTTCTAATGGATGTGCTCGTCGTACGTCCCACATTGATTTCTGCGGTTATTTCAAGCAGTGTTGCTTGTCTGTTAGCACTGACAACTCTGCGTAAACGCCACTGCTTTCGGTCTTTAAGTGAAGGCCGTCGGCCACTGCATTGTCCATGGTGAGAGGTAATGCCTGAAATCTGGTTATCTTGGCACACTCTTGACACTGTGGATCTCGGAATGTTGAATTTCCTATGGATTTCCGAAGGCATGTCCCATGCGTCTAGCTCCAACTACCATTCCGCTTCAAAGTCTGGTAATTCCCTTCGTGCGGCCATAATCACGTCGGACACCTTTTCGCATGAATTATTTGAGCAAAAATGACAGGAAGCCAATGTATGACACCTATTATACCTTGTGTACATGATACTATCACCTGTATATGTGCCTATCGCTATCCGATGACTTTTGTCACCTCAGTGTACTTGATGCATGTATCAAAGCTCAACTATTCTGCTGTTTCGAAAAGAAGACCATAAAGTGCCATCATCATACTGCTAAAGAATATGCTGAAATACCCTGAAACACTAACCCTAATAAGTGTTAATTCTCTTAAAAACAAAGCAGTTTGCTAACTGTTTGTTTCTGTTATCGCCTCTGTTGAAGATACCTCAGAGCAAGTGGCACGTACATTTGTTAACTAGCACATCATAGACATGTATATGCGATATTTTAGAATGTGAAACTACTGTAATGGCTTTCAAAGGAATATAAACTAAAGAATAAAAAAAATATGCTTACATAATACCTCATGTGAACAAATATCAGTTATTGATTGATTACGTGTGGCTCACTTGGATCCATTTATATAGTTTTTCGGCAATGTGTGATACACCTACTTACAAAGTTTCTAGAACCAACTTTAAGTGAGGAATCTAGGAATATACTACGCTATACTACAAAGTAAATCTTGTAAATCAATAATACTCCACATTCTCTTGAATGGAATATGAAGAACTGATCTTTATGTCCAACAACTGAATTATGTTTCAGACTACAGTAGATCAACAGAGTGGCTAAGTTTTACCACATACTGGATCATTTCAAAAATGAAATATAGTATTTCTATATTTGCGAATAATAGCGACGAACTAATAACCAAACAAAAATCGTCTCGTTGACATTGAGGTCATTAGAGGCGTTGCACAAGCTCGGATTGTGTCAAGGATGGGGGAAGGGAATCGACCGTGGCCTTTCACAGGAGCCATCCCTGCATTTACCTGAAGCAATTTGGGGAAATCACGGAAAACCTAAATCTGGATAGCCGGGCGCGGGTCTGAAAAGTCGTCCTCCCGAATACAAGTCCAATGTGCTAACCAATTCAGTTAAGAATGAACTCGAAAATTGCAATTATAGTTGCGCATCAGCTGTAGAATACTTAAGAAAAAATGAAAACTTGTGCCAAACTGGGACTCGAACCTGGCTTTCCTGCTTGTCGCGAGAGATCGCCTTTATCACTTCGGTTATGCGAGCAGGCTTCCTGCACTGAGCCAAATCTGTATTTGTCCTTGTGTCTATTCTCCCTTTTGCTCGCATTATGTTACCGTGATTCCCGCACAGTGTGGGACACTGTTTTCTCTCGTCATTGCCTTATTAGTCATGAAAACTGCAGGTAGTGTCCTAGTCACTGTATTGACGATGAACAGCCGTATCCAGGTAGGAATGAGCTCGCAAATTTTTATTATTGATCACAGATTTTGCCTTTTTCATCAAATGCTTTTTCTGGAGACAGTGTTCGCATTCTCAGTGGTTTCGATTCAAATTTCTATAGGATAGTCGATACTGTTTTACAAAGGATTGCGATAAGTATTCCAGAGGTAATCTATTGAAGGTTCAAAGTATCTGAATCAATGAAACACTCTTCTCATTCGTGTTCTTTGCTCTGTAAACAGGGTGCATTGAAAGTCACTTAAGTCAGAATCTTGATTTTACTGAAAATAAAAGCTGTGAGATATTCTTGGAAAATATTCAAAATACCACAAATGCAACGCAGTTTACTGATCCGTTTATCATTTACTAATTAAATTAGTACGGCACGTCTCAATGGTACACTGCCATTCTCAGATACTACTGTTTTTGTCTTACATTGATGTTTCGCAGTTTCATACTAACTTCACTCTAGTTTTTGTACACAATGCGATCGTTGTCGAATTGTGTTTTCTGTTCTGTGTGGCTTTATTTGTCTCGTAGATATCCGAAGTGTCAGACAACCTCAGACATTACAAATGACATAGGAGAGGCTGGAGACTGTAATGAAACTGTGAAGCACTGATGTAAACTGTGTGTCACAGCCGATCATAGCGATGAAACTGCAAACTGTTTAATTTATTGAAATTTGTCGTAATAGCCACAGATCTCACAGAAGTCTCCTGTTTCACTTTAGGGAGATCAATATCGAATCTTAATGGGAGTTTTATTACTGAAATCTAGTTTTCATTCATAACTGTAAATATAATTTTTATGTAATTTCAGCCAACACTCGAAACCTGATCTTGATCATAAAGATCAGAAATTGGAACTTCTCAAAACAGCGGTCCTGGTTATTCTCGCAATACTGCAGGTAGTGCAACAGTCTGGATAAATTTTGAGGGCGAGTAACACTGGCTATTGCAATTTATTCTTTGAGTTATCACTGTTGTTGCTGTTGTTTATAGGCTCACTCATTTTTACACTGTAATGATAAAAATTTACACAGTAAGCTATCGGTATGTTAACTACGTTCAGAGAGAAAAACGTAGAACTACAAATTCTTGCTACATAGGAAATTTATTTCATACCTACGGTTCTAATATGTGTAACATCATATTGTGACTGTCCTATTGGCAGAAATACTATAATTTAATGACTTCATGGCATATTTTGCAAAATGGCAGCAGATATTAATATAATTTACTACGTAAGACACGTTGACATTACTGTATTTGGCTGAACTGTTATAAATTAATAACTTCATGACGTTTTCAGTAAGCACTTCAAAGTATGACTACTTCCCATTGTAATTTGCTATAATTTTACCTTTTTTTCGAATACCATCCATATTTCAATTCTAAGGTATGTGTAATTGGTTGATTTGGGGAGGGGACCAAACAGCGAGGTCATCGGTTCCACCGGATTAGGGAGGAATTGGGAAGGAAGTCGGCCGTACGCTTTCAAAGGAACCATTCCGGCATTTGCCTGAGCGATTTAGGGAAATCACGGAAAACCTAAATCAGGATGGCCAGACGCGGGTTTGAACCGTTGTCCTCCCGAATGCGAGTCGAGTGTGCTAACCGCTGCGCCACCTCTCTCGGTAAAAGTAGATGTGAATACATGATTCTAAATGTTCAAAAATTACTGCAGTGCATTAATTTAACAAAATATCTGCTTTAAACAACTTCCACATTACACTCTTGCTTGTACTTTCTCCAAGTACACTGAAATGTGGTCACATCCCTTTATTGGTATTTACAATTTGTTACAATTCTGTCGATAGTTCCTCTATATTCCAAAGACACACACGTTAATACGAACTGCCCCGTTATCATTTAAACAAATGATGTCGATATCGTTCGTCAAACAGCTAGCACTGCGCGATATTTTAACAAATACATCCTTATCCTGAATTAAACAAATAACACACGGCAACAAATGTGTACCAAGTGCACATTATCCCTACATTATTAGTGTGTGATGTTGCTAAAAAATTGCCCCTAGTATACTTGCAAATAAAGATGGAAACGTCTGAATATGTACACTCTCCGCTTCCCACGCCAGGGTTCCCGGGTTCGATTCCCGGCGGGGTCAGGGATTTTCTCTGCCTCGTGATGACTGGGTGTTGTGTGATGTCCTTAAGTTAGTTAGGTTTAAGTAGTTCTAAGTTCTAGGGGACTGATGACCACAGATGTTAAGTCCCATAGTGCTCAGAGCCATTTGAACCACTTTTTTTGTACACTCTCAAAACATTTCTAAATGTACTCCATAAACAATAACTACCACAGACATAGGATAGGAATAGCATAGGCAAGCACTTTATTCAAAATTAACTAAAAATTACGAGGTGGAGTTCCACGTGTAACCGCCCATGCACGATTAATATGGTAGTTGGCTGTAGAGATGGGCAAACTGAAACACGTAACTGTTTCGAAACAAATGAAACAGTACAATGTAATGTTTCGATACGCTGTTTCGAAACAGTGAAACAGTTTGTGTTTTGTAATCTAATAAACCTACACATTTTATCATCTTTAATGTCTACTGTAAAAGTATGTCCATACAAACACAAATGAGGTGCGAGAGCGCTAATCATATCGCAGAAAGTATCACTTAGGCGTCTTGGCAGTTTCGCATTTCCTGCAGCAAATGCGCTGCTTTGTGTCGTGTGACTTTCATACTTTTCAGTTGGCTGAGGACAGCCATAGCTGAAGACAGAAGAACCACCACGAACGGAACTGGAGATGGGAGCAAACAGCACAAACAACGGATATACTACTGGAATTCCCACATTCCGTTAATATGGGTAATATACCCATCCTGCTAATTTTCATGCGCATGAAGGGAATCATTGTGTATGATAGGCACAGTGACTATAGACTCACAAATAACGCCAAATAATTCGAATAAATAACAAAATATAACAGAAAAACATTTTGGCTTTCAAGGTGTTTCGAACCGTTGCTATAAATTCACCATGCTGCCCAGCCCTTCCCGTTGCCCATTACACTATCAGTGATATGTCAAACAGATTGCTTGCAATTATACCTACATCAAATTTATGTATATGTCTAATAACTGTCACTCTACGCCTTTTTTTAAAAAATTCAAAGTGTTGTAGGCTTACTTGCGTTTCTTAATATGATTACTGTACATGAACAGAGAAGCATATGTTATAAAAAAAAGTGTAATTTAACTGAATGATTTTCACATATTTATTATTTTGAATGTGAATAGTATGCGTTGTTTTATTGTTTGGTTAGTGTTTATAAAGCAGATGTTACGCCATTTCGAAATAGGACTGTCAGCTAGAATCGAAGCTTTATTTTCGAATATCTAAAGCTTCATGCTATTGCTTGTCAGAAAGATTTCGACACTATTGAAAGTGGTTAATGAAGTGGTATGTCGTGTTTAAGTACCTGTGCCGAGCCCGAATCTCGTCCGACACAGAGCGAAATGAAACACCACTGCCAGGTCCTACCGCCCACGAGAATCTTCAGTGTGTTGCAAAACGCAACTCAAATTTGGAGTTCAACGGCCAAAACAAAGAGAGGTATAGAATGATTGCTCTACGGCCGTTAAACGAGGTACTAACTGGGCAATGCTACCAACGCCCACTAGCTTGGTGGCAGAAATGGCGGCAGCCCTATGTGGACCTTATAATGGTCGCCCAGTCGTTGATATTCCTATATTCGCACTATATCACTCCAATATACGAAGCTTGTTAGCACTTGATGTAGAGAATTGGGTTGGCGCCATTAAATTGTATTTTAGTAGTTGCTGCTGCTGCTTGCTGGTTCACTGCTGTATCTTGATGTTAATGTTGGCTCTATATGTATTCGTCTAGGGGTTAAAAGATGAGGTCCCGTGTTATTGATGTGCTTGTTGATAAATAATGAACGACAGCATAAGTGAACTTCAACTATTTATTGGCATGGTAGCCATCTTAACTCCGCTGACCACCCAACGACGATGTCACACTACAGAGTAACACTTCTTTTACAACGTCTTTGCATTGTTTTTCCACATAAGACAATAACATACACGCTTTACGGAAGTTCTATCAAGACTGAGCTGACGGGGCTTCTTGCTGCTTGTATTTATAACCTCGTCAAAGAACTACTAAGAAGATATGTGGTTTATAAGTCAGGCATCCATCTGTTATCGTAATTTGTGCAAAAAAAGTTACTAATTTACATCGAGTGACATAATTTAACAGGTCATTAAAATGACAGAGTTGTCAGCTTTTCAGAACAATTTTTTGTTGCAAAAAGGCCGTTTTTCAAAGGTACATCTATTGACTTCTCTCATTTGCATACATAAGTAAATAACGTGAATTATTAAAAATTACAGTGGTACTCGCGGTTCTAGGCGCGCAGTCCGGAACCGTGCGACTGCTACGGTCGCAGGTTCGAATCCTGCCTCGGGCATGGATGTGTGTGATGTCCTTAGGTTAGTTAGGTTTAAGTAGTTCTAAGTTCTAGGGGACTGATGACCAAGCAGTTGAGTCCCATAGTGCTCAGAGCCATTTGAACCATTTTTTGAACAGTGGTTCTCGTTTAAAATAGATGTGTTTACGTGAATAGTGAGTGAAAACAGTCCTAGTGAATAAATAGGTTTCACTGGGTAATTTTTATTTAAGGAGATCCAAAATACGTAAGTTGACCAATATTATTCGTATTTCATATTAATTATTTAAGTTGAATATAGTGTTTTTACATAATGACATCTGCTTTATTAGTATTCAAGTGATGTTAATTTTTGTGTGGGTCAGTTATTAATTATATTTTAATGGGATGACTGTTTATGTAGACGTGCTATGCAATCATTGCTAACATACACAATTACTTTTCTATTATCATAATTACTAGTTAAACTGGTTGAATTAGGAGGGTATCGCATGTTTCGTTATAATAAAGCCTTTAATAGGTTCCGTTACAACGTGTGTCCACATAATAATCAATTCAACTAGCTGCTTGTTAAAAATTACACTCACTAATTCTGTCTTCCTGTCACGAAGCAAGTCAAGAACCCATGTTGTAGTTGTCGGTCTACGAATCGCGTCTAAGGCTTCCTTTCAGTCCCTTGTTGACCATTCTGGTATGGCAGTTGATGAAAGCAAAATGAAAGCTGAAGTTTTAAATTTCACGTTCAAGAAATCATTCACACAGGTGAATCGTACAAACATACCGTCATATATGGGACAGACTCCTGCATGGACAACATAGTAATAAGCATCCCTGGCACAGAGTAACAACTGAAAGATTGGAAAGCAAATAAATCACCAGGTCCGGACGGAGTCCTAATTCGGTTTTACAAAGAGTACTCCACAGCTTTAGCCCCTTACCTAGCCTGCATTTATCGTGAATCTCTCGCCCAGCTCAAAGTCCCAAGTGACTGGATGAAAGCGCAAATGACTCCAGTACATAATAAGGGTAGAAGAACGGACCCGCAAAATTACAGACCATATCCCTAACTTTGGTTTGCTGCAGAATCCTTGAACATATTCTCAGTTCGAATGTAATAAAGTTTATTAAGACTGAGAAGCTTATGTTCAAGAATCATCATGAGTTCAGAAAGCATCGCTAGTGCCAAACTCAGCTTATCCTTTTCTCACATGACATACTGCGAACAATGGAAAAAGATTAACAGGTAGGCGCCATATTTCTGTATATCCGGAAGGAGTTTGACACGTTGCCCCATTGCAGGCTGTTAACGAAGGTACGTTCATCTGGAATAAGTTCACAGACATGTGAGTGGCTCGAAGACTTCTTAAGTAATAGAACCCAGTATGTAGTCCTAGACAGCGAGTGTTCATCAGAGACAAGGCTATCGTCAGTAGTGCCCCAAGGAAGTGTGATAGGTCCGCTGTCGTTCTCTATACACATAAATGATTTGGCGGACATGATGGGCAGCAATCTGCGGTTGTTTGCTAATGATGTTGTGATGTATGATAAGATGTCGAAGTTGAGTGACTGTAGGAAGCTGCAAGACGACTTAGACAAAATTTGTGGTTGGTGTGATTAATGGCAGCTAGCTCTGAATGTGGAAAAAAAGGTAACGAGGATGAGTAGGAAGAACAAACCTGTAATGTTTGGATACAGTATTACTAGTGTCCTGCTTGATACTGTCAAGTCGTTTAAATATCTGGGCGTAACGTTGCACAGCGATATGAAATGGAACGAGCATGTGAGAACTGTGGTGGGGAAGGTGAATGGACAACTTCGGTTTATTGGGAGAATTTTAGGAAAGAGTGGTTCACCTGTAAACGAGAGTGCATATAGAACACTGGCGCAACCTATTCTTGAGTGCTGCACGAATGTTTGGGGTCCGTACCAGGTCGGATTGAAAAAAAGACATCGAAGCAATTCAGAGGCGGGCTGCTAGATTTGTTACCGGTAGGTTCGAACAAAACGTAAGGGCTATGGAGATGTTTCGGGATCAAATGGGAATCCCTGGATGGAAGGCGACGTTATTTTCGAGAAACACCATTGACTAAATTTAGACAACCGGCATTTGAAGCTGACTGCCGAAAGGTTCTACTGCCGTCAACATACATTGCACTTAAGGATCACGAATATACGATGAGAGAAATTAAAGCTCAGACAGAGGCATATAGATAGTCGTTTTACCTTCGCTCTGTTTGCGAGTGGAACAGGAAAGGAAATGACTAGTAGTGGTACAGGGTACCCTCCGCCACGCATCGAACTGTGGCTTGCGGAGTACCTATGTAGATGCAGTTGTAACGAAATTCTTTATAGTGGGCACGAAACTAAAACTACACCGAAAGTTAGAAGTGGACGAGAAGGAGTTCTTATTCAACGTTCCTATCTATCTACATAGTGTTTCGTCTGACAAACGGGTGGACACCTTCGTATTATACGACAATGCCTGAGCTCAGTCTTAGATGTCGGAAGTTACATTCCATTTTATATAAACTTTTTGCATGGAAACTATTTGGTAGCAGTAAATGTATTGTTGCTTGTGGAAATCTGAAACTCTCTAACACCCCCGTTAGGCACTGATGAGTTTATCGAAGGCTTTCTCTAAATCGATGTTCAGTAGCGCTAATGTTTATGCCTGGTGCTGGCAAGAGCAGAAGGCCACATCTCTTAAGAAAAAGATTCCAAGGTTTTTTGCTAGGTATGCCACACGTCTGTTCCGACCCGACGATGTCTGCAAGGGTTCCTTTTAATCTTGCCACTATGACACGAAATAAGATTTTCGAATCTATACATAACATTATCAGTCTGAAATCCGTTATTCTTTGTCGTTTGTTTGTTTTCTTGGGGACGAGTACGATTATTCCGGGTTCTTTTTCAGATTGTAAGTGCTGTAACGTTATTTCTCTCTCGCTACCTCCGTGAATTTTCCCGGATGATTGACCAGAAGGTTCTATAAAATTCGTGGGGATACCGTCTACTCCTGGGCTCCTGTTTTTAGGCATGATTTTTGTTATGTCTTCTTCGGATACTGGTTGTGACATGACAGTAATACTGTCGTGTGACAGATGTACGTACAATTTATAATAGCTGTGGTGTTTTTCTTATATCATGTGATGGTTATGCTCCATATAGCGTTTGGAGATGATCTTGTATCCCATCCCCGCTAACACATTTGTTCTCTTCTGCAGACATATATCTGTTTACAACTTTCTTCGTTCTCTTGCAAGGCGGTAAATGCTCAATTTCTCAGCTGGTACGTGATCGTAATCATTGCATGTTTTAGCTAGCTTTCCTACATATCTAAAATAGTCCTTTTTATAATATTTTTTAAATCGCTTTTTCGATCTTCCCCAGTATCTACTTTCGCTTGCAGTTCATGAGTTAGGAGGTACTACTATTTGATGTTTTTTTTTCTCTTGTCATCACGTAACCTGAAGGTTATATTTTTATACGATTTCTGGATGACGAGGTACATGAGGTTTTCCCACCAGTGAACCATGTCACAAAAGAAACGTTTCCAGTTGACCCACGACTGGTAACGAGCACCGAACTCTAACTTCACCCATGCTATTAGGGTAAATTACAATTCAATATCAAGTATCCTCTATGTTTCTCATGCCCGAAGTATCATGTACGTAAAGGTAGGAAGTAATATATTGCCTGCAACAAACCCCTCGAATTTTTTGAGCCAGTAAAATTCTCCGTTATACACAGCGCATCTAAATGCAGCGGCCGCCACCTAGGGATGAAATTTAGAGATATAAAAGTGATGCTTGTAGCTTAGCTTGATAGCTATATTCCATTATTGGCAGTAAAGCGATGCATACTGCATAAATCCAAATCTATCTGCAGCGTTATCGGTGACTGTGATCCCACACAGGAATTGCTGACTAACTGGTGAAGTATTCCAGTAACTGCTTGGAGAAGCATATCCCTACATAATGAATTCTTCGCAAAAAAAGGCAGTTTCAGCTAGTTCATCATATATTCCCAAGCGTCGTCCGCATTTAGCATAGCAACATGATCAGAATTTCTACCACCAGCAAATGATTTTCGTTAATCACGATTGTTCGCACCAATAGAAGAAACCTCTGGGAAGGGGAACTGTTGCTAGTGCATCATTGCAAATAAAACATGTTTCCCAGTCTCATCATCCTACCCAGTCTTGATCCAATCGGCGACTTAGCAGGGTTCCGACTCCAGTAAGTTGGATGCAGAATCATAAATAGTGTTGGAGTCTGTGTAATCGATTTTTACATAGTTTACCACTCTACCATAACAAATGATCGTTAAAAATCATCGTCCCATTATCCCACAGGTCAAACAAACTCACGTTGAACGTAAAGAGTGATTGTTGGTAAACTTACATACTCGCTCTAATATCCCAGATTTTCCTGTTGCAAGACATATGTAGGAGGAAGTAATATGTTGCAATTCTGCAGACGCTTTACGTCTGGTTATGGTCCTTAATTAGACTGAGTAACACAGCTAAATTAGCAACTAATAAGCCTTGGCTCCATCAGCACCGAAATTATCTGCACTAACGGAACCATTCTCTCACTGTCTGTATCTAGTACGCCTGCAATACTTCTTTGTATGAACATCATAATGTCTAGTTATCCACAAGTGGCTCTACTTCATAATGTCAATCGAGCCTCAGTGGGTTACCCTACAGTTTAACTGAATCTCCTTCATGATGAACATACCGTGGGTATATATTTGACAATATTGTGCAGATGAATGTCCTGGGCTGAGAAAAATATGTTACTCCAGATCTAATATAGCACTTATATATAATGCCTATGTCGACATCGTTAACACTCTCATTTCGAATTGACGAGATTTTATTCAGACATGCCGCTGCGAAAGACAACGAGGACACAGACCACAGACAGAGAATTCTCCCAGTAGACAAAATTGCAGAACGATAGTAGTGTCACACACGCACGTTACACTAGAAATCTTTAACAGAAACTAGCTTAAGTCTGCTCAACAAACTGGTTCGTTTAGGTATTATCTGTCTCAGTGCGCAGTATATCACTTTAACAAATTCCTATTTTGAGAAAAAATATGTTTCCCTGGCTGTAATACAATGGCTATCTCATCTGTGTTAACACAGGTCATCTACAATATGCCTATTGTCGCCTTTTGTAGTAGAATATTGTTGTACAATATTGCATCTCACCGTTACCAAATGTTCCACTGAGAAAACTACAGCATATACACCCCCTCCAGAGTTGTGAAATTCAATTTGCTTACGATGAATAGTCAGAACTATAGAGCAACTGATTAGGATACATAACATAGATTTTCACATTCAAATAACTGAAAACTGTAGGCAGACGGGGCATAGATTATAACCTTTCTTTGATCACGATTGTCTGAAAGGTGTGAACTTCCACGCAGCCAACTTTTGTGTTTCTCATTACTGCACAAAGACATTAGCGTGACATATATGTTTTTTATGCTCGACAGCAGGCAATCCTTTTTCGGTAAAATCCAAATTTTTGACAGTATTGTTCCGTTCCAGGCAATCGATCTGTTTTAATGTCAGACAGTTCCACTTTGTAGCAAGTGTGTATCTATGTGTTTAAGTAGTGCACTGCGGTAATTATTAAAAGACGGAACTCTGATAGGCACGCTCCTCCTGGCTGCCAGACTGCTGCTCTGGCATGAACCATAGGCACGTGATTGCAGCCCTCACCTGCGAGAGAGTGCCGCGATTTGGTGGGTGCTGTAACTATCGACGTGCTGTAACAGACTCCGATGAACTGAAAATATGAATCTCTAATGCAGTGTGAACTGTGAAGAATATCCACTGCATCAGCTTATCTTCTGTGTCTTCCATGTCCGAAATATCACGTAAATGAACATGCATATAGCAAAATCGAACAAAACGTCTGCCCAGAAAAAATTTCCTTCGACACAAAATGCTGACTGCCAAAGCTGTTCCTTATAGACACTGAAATATACACATATATAGATTGTGAATAACATTACTGCTTCCCTGCTAGTCTTCCTGTTGTACATAGACGTCGTGGGTTGTTGTTAGGTAGCCACACACATCCATTTCGTTAAAAATCCCAGCAAAATCTTGCTTTTATCCACAAAGATGACGCAATCCTCTAGCCACTTGATCCATTTGAACCTGCGTTATATGTACTCGTATTTCCTCTAAATGGTTTCCAGGGCTTCCCTGCTAAATGCGGATTCAATATAGCCCACATGTAGGGGTATATGGCAGTTTCGTTTTAAGAATGAACCGTCTTTTCACTATTAAATTACATATATGCGACGCTACCCCTTTCCTTTATCTAACTTGTGCTTACGTTAAAAGCCCTGCAGCTTCTGCTACCAATTCTGATTACTAATTCTGTATAATGATTTTTGCTTTCAATAAGCGTATATGTGCTTTTTTCCCTTTCTATAAGGATGCCCGAGGAATGTTGCGACAAACATCTAGGGGATGCAGGGCACATCATAAGGATTGAGACCCGCATAGCAAACCATAGCCAGAAACGTCAGTTTGCATCATCAAACGCCACGCATGCATGACACCGGGGAGCATTGACTGCCGGACACACTGGGAGTTCATTTGATTGTAGCAGCTGTGCAGATGATTCTTGTAACGAAATCTATTTAATTATACACAGGACCGCGATACATGAGAGATTTCGTGGCTCCCCACAGAAAGAAGTCAAGGCTCAAAGCTGGTGAGCGTGGGGGCCAGGGAACCAATCCACCACGCCCAATCCCTCGATGCGGGAATGGCTTGTTGAGCTGCCTAAAAACAGCCAGTTCAAAATGAGCTGGCGCCCCATCATGTTGGAACCACATGCTGCGCTTCACGTTTGCTGGAACATCTTCAAACAAGCCGGGAAGAATTTGTTCCAGAAAGATCTGATAATTCGAGGTGGTCAAGCGGGGTGGTCAAGCGGGGTGGTAAAAGCATTCGCCGGCCAAACCCAACAATGCATTAAGTGTGAAGCGATAATGTACTGCGTGGTGCCGCACAAGGTGGGGGTTTTCTGATATCCACAGATGCTCATTGTGATGACTGAATATGTCATCCCTAGTGAATGTGGCTTCATCAGTGAACAACATGTAAGCTGGGAAATGCACATATTGGCCACCCTGTTGCAGAAACCACTGTGCGAAACACACGTGCGGAGTGTAATAATGACACCCTTTGGAGATGAAAGGTGTGTAAGGACTCGGCGTTCAAAACACGCTGGACACTGCTAAGAGACCATCTTAAGCCCTAGGCAACGTCTCATATGCTCAGAAGATGTGGAATAAGTAAAAGAAGAAAAAAAAACTTTTCGTTTACAAATGAATACAAAATTTATCACAACTATGAGAATGTATTTAGAATAAAGTATATGGGGTAGTTCATAGGTTAGTAATATAGCCTTAAACCGCGAGAATTTTTATCAAAGTGATCATCTTAATCGTGTCGGAGGAGCTGCTTACTACAGGCGCTGGGAGACGGAAATGCCCACGCTTCTACTTAGCCTCACCGAACTCGGCAATAGGGTGTATGTTTCGAGCAGTCGAAAGAGTGACTGCAGATGTGCATGAACTCAGATGGGTCCCAGTTTGAAGGAGACTATCACTAATTCAAAAAAATTGATACGTATATAAGTTTGCAGCAGCAGTGTGGCTTCTTTTTTGTAAGACGACCTGCACAACATTGTCCGCGGGAGAGCGAGAACATGTTTATAGAAAACTGTTCGCTACCGGTGAGTTGATCGTTTTTGAAGAAACTTGTAATTTCGTAAAAACAAAATTCACATTCTAAAAACAGTCTCCCACCAATAAGTCACGAGTAATAGTTACTGCGTAATCTCACTACACACATTTCTTTTTTGTTAGTTCTCGTATTTCAAAAGCCTCTTGGCGCCCCATTGCAAGTAGTCTATGACGTTAAACTGTGCACTCGAGGATATTTAACTACGGACACATAACAGTTATTTCACCTAAAATTGAGAAGACAATCAAGAGCTGACAGTAATCACTTCAAGCAAAAATACAGATAAGCATAACACTTCATGTGCGGGAAATCCACCAACACCAGGGAAGACGGCATCCCTGTGAAGAATTTCAGGTCCAGGCGTATTGCCTGTTAGACAAGTTATCGAACGGGCATATGCTTCCCCGAGAATCGAATTTGATGCTTACTTCTGATAAATCATTCAAACCAAACCGCCGACCTTACTACAGATGGCTTCAATACAAGACGAAGTGGTTCTGAATAAAAAAGTAACAACGACACAGCTGATGTACACCACCGCAATGAGACGCCACCCTGTCTCTGTACAAAATGGACTGAAAAAGACAGTGCAACAGGGAAGCCCCGGCGACAATAAAATCACCAATTCTGACGATGTTATTCACCTACCGCCTAAGTCACGACACAGTACCACAGGTGTGGAGAAGGGATACAACCACCACAATCCCCAGACGAAACGAATCCAGAGTAAACTCTACCAAACGATCTCGCCACTTGACGTCATATGAAAGGTATTCGACACCTTATCACAGAGAAATTCATAAAATTGTTGAGAGATAGCGAACTTGTCTCAAACAGATAATCTGGATTGCGACGACTCTACGCAATGCACGACGCGCTCATGTAACTCGCGATCTCAGCCGCAAAAGTCATCAATGTAATTCTAAACGCTTACGATCTTTTTAGACATAGTGTGCATTCGACAAAACATGGTACGATAGACTCAGACTCAGAATACCCAAGACAGCACGACTTATCGGATTCTTGATTCTAAATAGCGAGTAGAATCCACGTGAAAGATAGGCAGTCAGATACATTTGTCCCATGAGTGGATGTAGTGCATCTCCTTATTACTCACTGTCGTCTTCCCAGTGACATCGAGATACGCCGAAGATACTAACAAGGAGTCCATAAGGCAATCCGATTTTCGTATTTTTTTGTATATATTTTTGGTACGTGAAGCTCATAGCTCAAGTATTCAAACCCCAAAGACAGGCCACGTGGCTCTGTGGTAGCATGCGCGCGTGTAACTTTCTTTTAATTCAAACAATCTTTATTAATAATTTTTATAAAAGATCAGTAATTAATAATTTAGATTTGCAGCGAAAACAGGATTTTTGTAAGCGATATGTAATTAGAAATTAAAAGACGTGCATTTTTCATAAAAATGACGGTTAGATACACGTCAATCAACACATATTTGATGGATTTTATATTTAAATGTCGTAGGTATCTGAACTGAAAGGCAAAAACGAAAAAAATAATGTCCGAAACGAGACTCGACCTAGCGATCTAGCGATTACCAGTCTCGATCGCTACAGATTTTTTTTTTTCAATCTGTATGAATTTTACGCTTCACCCAAATGCTCATAGAACATGGGCTTTTGTTTAAAAATTTGCATCGGTCGGGAATTTAATGGAGGCTCCCCACAGGGAAAGCGAACATTTTATACAGAGCTACGTTGCTTATCGGAAAATGGTCCTTACTTTATGATATCGAAGACGCTCAAAAAAATTCAAAGTCAATTTTCTCGAGAATTTTTAAGGTTTGCGTCGAACTGCCTAGGAAGACTGGTATTTTAGTTAACTTCACATACAAAAAACATAAAAAAAACTAGCAAACCTGGCAGTGCTTCGCAATAGGGTATTTGACTGTTTTCTGGAAATTGTCTTTATGTCATTTTATGTTCCTGACATCCTTTTTTTCCTCTTGAATTACAGTTATCTTTTATAAAAACGGAAATGAAATTCAAATAATTTGAACACCCGCTTAAACGCTTCATTCGAGTCATGTGATGTCTGTGACGTCACTGGCTGGCGCTCTGCTCCTACTGTCATACTGCTAATCCACAGTGATTCCTTGTTTTGGAATTTACGTTTCGGGAAATGGGTTACAAATGGTGTGCAGTACCATACTGTACAAATACTTCTACGAAAATATCTTAAACGTTGTTTCTTAGTGTTCCAAACAATGAGAATATGCCTAAAATGTGGTTGCACAGTACTGGTAAATTGCCACCACGTCGACACCCAAGTTCACTAACATAGTTAAAGGTGTGTTGCACTGTGAGGTTAACATTAATCGATATGTGCTCTCGTACTGTTACAACGAAGGACAGCATCAGTCGAAGAAATTAAACTCCTAGTGAAAATTGTCGTTTTATGTAACTACAAAAAAAAAAAAAAAAACGTTCAAATGTGTGTGAAATCTTACGGGACTTAACTGCTAAGGTCATCAGTCCCTAAGGTTACACACTACTTAACCTAAATTATCCTAAGGACAAACACACACACACACACACACACACACACACACACACACACACACACACACACACCCATGCCCGAGGGAGGACTCGAACCTCCGCCGGGATCAGCCGCACAGTCCATGACTGCAGCGCCCCTGACCGCTCGGCTAATCCCGCGAGGCATGTAACTACACCTCAGTTATTCAAAAGCTCGGTTGTTAGAGCTATAAACTGTCGATGACGATGTATATAGATTGCTGGTTCGAATCTAACCCGAAAGAAAGTTTTAACTTATTTATAAAACGACTTGACAGTCGTCTCACACGAAAACCAAATCACAATTACAAAACTTCACCACACCGATCAGAAACAGAATATTATTGTGCTTTCCTTGCTGTTTGCATGCGCTTACATTTGCAATCGCTGTTCATACACGTCACACTCAAAAAGATATTTTCTAGTTAATGTGACCACACACTTTTTATGTTATTAGAAACTATGTTTTTATCTTCGTACTGTCTACCTGGGATCCTTATTGTTTAAACGCTTGCAGTTTCATCATCTTACATAAAGATGAAGACAGTCTGCTTCAGACGAATCAGTTTACACTCGCAAACATCACAGCCCTTACGTCTGTGTCACATTCCTGTTGTACACGCTTTATATCTCTCCATATAATCTTATCGTCCCACATCTCGTTGTACTGTGGACGGATGGCGATATCTTCACCACTAGCAATGCTTTCCACAGAAGTGAATAGTTTATTCGCAAACTAAATGTATTTATCCTCTGTTTCCGTTTCTCAGAGTAAGAATAACGTGAAGCTATATATAATACATCCCACAGTCGAAACAACTGCGCCGGCCGGGGTGGCCGAGCGGTTCTAGGCGCTACAGTCTGGAACCGCGCGACCGCTACGGTCGCAGGTTCGAATCCTGCATCGGGCATGGATGTGTGTGACGTCCTTAGGTTAGTTAGGTTTAAGTAGTTCTAAGTTCTAGGGGACTGATGACCTTAGAAGTTAAGTCCCATAGTGCTCAGAGCCATTTGAAACAACTGCTACAATTAGTTCTTGCTAACGCTATTTTCTAAGTTCGTGCAAACCGAGCGAGGTGGCGCAGTGGTTAGCACACTGGACTCGCATTCGGGAGGGCGACGGTTCAGTCCCGCATCCCGCCATCCTGATTTAGGTTTTCTGTGATTTCCCTAAATAGCTCCAGGCAAATGCCGGGATGGTTCCTTTGAAAGGGCACGGCCGACTTCCTTCCCCATTCTTCCCTAATCCGATGAGACCGATGACCTCGCTGTTTGGTCTCTTCCCCCAAACACTCCACTAAGTTCGTGTAAAACTTTTAAAAAATATATGACTCTCCCTGAACTCCAATACGTGAACGCTCGCACTATAGTCCTACGCGCTACCCGTTGCGCCACGGAGCGCGGGACAGTGTAGTTCTCCTGAGTGTCTTCTGCACAGGAAATCAGCGCTCAGTTTTACCAAAACTTACTTTTTTTTGTGCTTTGGGCCGTAGCTCATGACTGATAGTCGACAATCTAGTTATAATGTGCGGACCCATTTGCAAAAGTTCTACTATTCCTTAGTTTTCAGCCAGTTTAATGGTGTTACTGGTTGCAGGGAAAAGATTGTCCGTCGTTGCACATATCGCCGCTCTAAATGGGTGGAGCATAAACGATGAACTTCAATAAGGCTTCCACTATCAGCGTTCACAAAATTCCTTTCCCTTGTTACTTAAAAGCTATAATTGCACTCCCCATCACTAAACAGCTAATTTGTTTGCAGTAAAAGCACTTAAAAATGTCGTAAATTGGGCTAACGCTCCTACAACACAAGCTTCGTCTTAGTCCTAGCCTGTGACGTCACAAGAGCGTCAGCCAATAACAGCACGTTTTCGATCACGTGACCAGATCTTGAAATTTAATGATTTTAAGCTTTAATTACATAAAAATAACAGGTATTTTGTGAGAATATTGGTCGTAAATGGGATTTAAGTGTTATAATCCATCAGAATAACAACAATCTGAACCATATTTTTAATAGAGGAAAATAGACTATTGCTACATATCTATGGAAATTGGATATACATACTAAACGCCTTCCACCTCCCTCTTTGCATCACCTCCTACCTCTATCCCTGTCCATCTCCTGCGCCCGCCCCCTCCCTATACATATTCTCCTCCCCCTCTCTGTCCATGTCTTCCTTCCCCCTCCCTATGATCATTTCCACCCTCCCTCCTCCCTATTTGTCCACCTCCTCTTCTCCCCTCTCTCTGACCTTGAGTCTTTCTTATTGCTGTTGCAAACGAAACCTTGACTAGGAATTGAAGTCGCTTAAAATAAATGGGTGAATCAGATGGGATCATTTGTATACGTGGTATGAGAGGGCTTTTCTGCTGCTGGGGTTGTGAGAATAGTAGCTTCAGTGACAGTATTTAACTAGTTTTAATACGCGACTGTGTATGCTTAAAAAGTTTCAGACTATTCAAATTCCGTAGTAGTATTCTAATCATAAGCCCATAAACAATAACTTTCCTATTTTTGGAAAATCAACGATGAGAAATAAAACAGCGCATCGTTTTGTATACATTTTTGTTTAAAATTGTACATTAAGAGGAAGAATGTATAAGGGAGAAACAAATTGTTTAACGGCTTACATGGCTTGCTGTTGTAGTCAAAACTGCGAGAATGGAAATGAAATCAAATATTCTCACAGCATAGCACAGTATTTTTCTTCTTGCGGTCTGTTTTGCAAAAACCAAGTGCATAGTCGTTTAAAGGAATATGTAGCCTTTGTCCGTTTGAATGTTTATCACTGTACAATTTAAAAATCTGAAGCATAGTCGGCCGAAGTGGCCGTGCGGTTCTAGGCGCTGCAGTCTGGAACCCCGAGACCGCTACGGCCGCAGATTCGAATCCTGCCTCGGGCATGGATGTGTGTGATGTCCTTAGGTTAGTTAGGTTTAACTAGTTCTAAGTTCTAGGGGACTAATGACCTCAGAAGTTGAGTCCCAGAGTGCTCAGAGCCATTTGAACCATCTGAAGCAAATCGGTCATAAACTTTTCGAGGTTATTGGGTATAAAGGGTGAAAATTAATAAAACCGACTAACTGCAGGGACGGATTCCTGACTGGAAATGGAGGATAAAAGGTCATTGGAACATGTGTCCCATCGGTGCCACGGTAGATGGCGCTAACAAATGTAAGTTCCACTGACCCTGTGCCGTTTTGTTTCTTGTGTTTTGCAGACTTTGTGATTGACGCAGCGTACTGTAAGCAGCGGAATGGTCCGGTATTCATGTCGGGAAGAAGCCGAGATGGTGTTTGTGTACAGCCAAGCAGATGGAAACGGTCGAGAGGCAGCACGGCTTTACCAAAACAAGTATCCTCACAGACACCAACAACATCACACTACATTTCAAGCCCGTTTTGGGCGTGTGTGTGATCCTCGGTTCTTTCAGATAGACGAACGTGCAGGGAGGCGGCGGACTGTGCGTACACCATATTTAGAGGGCCGGAATCTACAGGATATGCTGCCTCTCGACCTTTTCCATCCGCTTGGCCGTACACAAACACCATCCCGGCTTGTTCTCAGCGTGAATACCCGACCATTCTGCTGCTTAAGGTATGCTACGTCAATCACACAGCCTGCAACACACAAGGAACACACGGCACGTGGTCAGAGGAACTTTCATTCCTCAGCGCCATCTACCGTGCCAACGATGAAATTACGGACAAATGTTCATAGGACCTTTTTCCCTCCATTTCCACTCAGGAATCCGTCCCTGCAATTTGTCGGTTTTATTGACGTTCACCCTGTATATAGGGTGATTCAGGAGGAATGTCACATAATTTGGGAGGTGATTATATATGTGAAAATAGATCGAAAAGTCCTATGAACATGTGTCCAATTTCCGATCGTTACGGAACTGGAGCGGGTTGTGTTCAAAAAGTCCCCCACCCATCTCAGTGCACTTGTCAACGTGTTGGATGGCATGTTATGTTGCACATCGAACATCATCTAACGGGTTTTAATGCGGTCAACAGCACTAGTAATGTGAGCAACATGTTCTTCACACCTTTGTAGTGTACACGTCCCCCTTTAACCAGCCCCATAAACAGATATCTAATGGGGTAAAGTCTGGTTATCTGGCAGGCCAGTTAATGGGCCCACCACAGCCAATCCACCGTTGTGGAAGTGTGTTATTCAGATACTGAGATACTTGTCTGGGATAGCGAATCAGTGATCCATCATGTTGCAGGTAAATTTGCCATCGTTGCTCTAATGTCACAACTTCCAAAAGTGAAGGTAGGTTTTCTATCAAGAAATGTGCGTATGCTGCGGCTGTCATGCGGTTTGTCAGGAACACGAAACCTATCACTAGGTCGTCAATCATACTACGGCAGACGTTCACTGAGAACCTAACTTGGAATTTTGTTTCTCTAGTGTCATGTAAGTTCTCCATCGCACATGTATGAGAATTGCAGGTGTTCATGATATCATTGCATGTAAATGTAACCCCATCTGTAAATAAAGTGTACTGTGTGATGTCTCTGTGTGCAGCCAACCATTCACAAAATTGTTTTCTGCTTACTGAGTCTCTTGGATGCAGATATTGCATGGGCTGCACATGGAATGGGTACAAGCCTCCGAATGTAATGTACACCACATTCTCGTTTGTGGAATTGTCGAGCTGACGGCTAGCGTGCTGTGTACTGGTGGTGGGACTCCATAGCAGCACTGCATAATGTCGTCCCTTTCCTCAACTGTCTGGACGACCTCATGTCCTGTAATTAGTTGTGCACTGGGTAGTGTTCCGGATTCACATAATGTTCGAAGAACCATGGGAAATACGCTAGCACAGGGGATTTGTCTATCAGGGAAACGTCTCTCGTATTCTGTCACAGCTGCATGGACACTGCCATTACTGTACCCATACACAAACATGTCTGTGTATACTGCTAGCGTGAACGTATGTTGCATGTTGGTATTCACGGACACGATGGACTTGCTCGGTTAACCAGCACTCAAGCACGACACACAAACTGCCTCACAACTGCTCACTGATCCAACCCACGATTGCACACTGGGTACGCTTGCAGCTATTGCCTCGGTGAAACGTCACAGTGCAGCCATCCGTTGGAGAACCCCACATCTCTTGTAGGATGGATCAGTAATCTGTCCAACACAGCGCCTACACAGTATTTCGGTAAGTAACATTCACACTTGTCTTCATACCAATTCATGGATGTGTGTGGTCTTCAACCTGCCCCAGTTCTGTAACAATCGTAAATCGCAAATATGTTCATTGGACTTTTTATCGCATTCTTCTCCTCCTCTCTGTTCATCTTCTCCTGCTCCGTTTCTCTGTCCATCGCTTTCTCCCTCTCTCTTTCTTCGTCTGGTCCTCCTCCCTCCTATCTCTGTCCATCACCTGTTCGCCCTCTCGCTGTCCTTCTCTTCCTTCCAACTAGATCTCTCTCTCTCTCTCTCTCTCTCTCTCTCTCTCTATCTATCTCTCTATCTCCTCCTCCCTCCTCTCTCTGTCGGTCCAACACCTTTTTACCCGTCACTCTGACCTTGAGCCTTGTTTATTATTATTGCAAACAAAACGATGATTGAAAACTGAAGTCGTTTAAAAAGAATGAGTGAATATGTTGGTATCATTGGTCTGTGGGTTTGAGAGGGATCTCTGTAGCTGTTGGGTCTGAGAGGATAGTAGCTCCAATGACAATATTTCGCATGATTCTAATCTCTGAATGAGTAGGATTACGAACTTAGACACGAATAAAACTTCCTTGGTTTTTGTTGCACACACTGTGAGGAAGAAAACAAAACAGCACATTTTTGTGTCTACAATTTTTGTGTAAAACTGTGTGTAAGTAGAAAGAATATAAATAGGAGAAGCGATTTGTCAAATTGTTTAAATGCTCTGCTGTCGTAACTAAAGAGCCAACGGCCTTTCCGCAGTTGTAACACCGGTTTTCGTCAGATGACCGAAGTTAAGCGGTGTCGGGCTGGGCTAGCACTTGGATGAGTAATCATCCAGTCTGCCGAGCGCTGTTGGCAAGCGGGGTGCACTCAGCCCTTGCGAAGCAAACTGAGGAGCAAATGGATTAAGAAGTAGCGGCTCCGGTCTCGTAAACTGACATACGGCCAGATGAGCGGTGTGTTGACCACATGCCCCTCCATATCTGCGTCCAGTGACGCCTGTGCGTTGAGGATGACACGGCGGCCGGTCGGTACCGTAGGGCCTTCACGGCCTGTTAGGCTGGAGTTTTTTTTTTAGTTTTTAGCTGTAGTTAAACCTGGTTGGAAGAAAGGAAACGAAACCTCATATTTTCATAGCACAGCACTTTCTTTCTCGCAGTCGGTTTTAAGAGAAAACCTGTAGATTGCTATTTTTTCTTCTTTTTTTTTTTAAAAAAAGGAACTATGTCTGTCAGAATGTTTATTAGAGTATCGTGTAAAAATTTGAAGTAAATCGGTGAAGAACTTTTCGAGACTTTTGATACCAACCTTAAGCAACGAATATCTTTATATAGTAGTATAGGATGTATATACATGTTTATATACCATGTATATTTAAAAAGATGTAACCTAAGTCAATCTTAACTTTTATTAATCATGTAGAAATCTGAAGCAAATCTGTCGAGCTCTTTTCGTGATTTTTGCTAACAACGTTCCTCATTTACGTATTACATTTATATTTACAACGGCTAACCTTTATATAGTAGTATAGATTACAAGAATCCGATTGCTGTGTGACCACCTTGTAGGTACCACTGCCCAGCTGCTTCGACAGTGCTTGTACGATGATGGGCTAGTGACCTCCTGTGCAATGGTACAACTCCTCTTGTTCTGACATAACAGCTGTACGGTGTGCATGCACTGGAGAGCCAAAGAAACTGGTACTCCTGCCTAATATCGTGTAGGGCCCCCGCGAGCACGCAGAAGTGCAGCAACACGACGTGGCGTGGACTCGACTAATGTCTGAAGTCGTGCTGGAGGGAACTGACACCATGAATCCCTGCAGGGCTGTCCATAAATCCGCAAGAGTGCGAGGGGTTGAAAATCTCTTCTGAACAGTACGTTGCAAGGCATTCCGGATATGCTCAATAATGTTCACGTCTGGGGAGTCTGGTGGCCAGCGAAAATGTTTAAACTCAAAAAGAGTGTTCCTGGAGCCACTCTGTAGCAATTCTGGACGTGTGGGGTGTCGCATTGTCCTGATGGAATTGCCCAAGACCGTCGGAATGCACAATGGACATGAATGAATGTAGGTGATCAGACAGGATGCTTACGTACCTGTCAGAGTCGTATCTAGACGTATCAGGGGTCTCATATGACTGCAACTGCACACGCCCCACACCATTACAGAGCCTCCACCAGCTTGAACAGTCCCCTGCTGACTTGCAGGGTCCATCGATTCATGATGTCTCCATACCCGCACACGTCCATACTCTCGATATAATTTGAAACGAGACTCGTCCGACCAGGCAACATGTTTCCAGTCATCATCAGTCCAATGTCGGTGATGACGGGCTCAGCTTTGTGTCGTGTTGTCATCAAGGGTACACGAGTGGACCTTCGGCTCCGAAAGCCCATATCGATAATGTTTCATTGAATGGTTCGCACGGTGACACTTGTTAATGGCCCAGCATTGAAAACTGCAGAATATTGAGGAAGGGTTCCGATTCTGTCACGCTGAACGATTCTTTTCAGTCGTCGCTGGTCCGGTTCTTGAAGGATCTTTTTCCGGCCGCAGCGATGTCGGTGATTTGATGTTTTACTGGATTCCTGATATTCACGATATACTCGTGAAATGGTCGTACGGGAAAATCTCCTCTTCATCGCTACCTCGGAGATTCTGTGTCCTATCGCTCGTGCGCCGACTATAACACCAAGTTCAAACCCACTTAAATCTTGATAACTTGCAATAATTTGTAGCAGCAGTAACCGATCTGGCAACTGCCTCAAACACTTGTTCTTTTGTATAGACGTTGCCGACCACAGTGCCATATTCTGCCTCTTTACATGTCTCTGCATTTGAATGCGCATGCCTATGCCAGTTTCATTGGAGCTTCAGTGTACATACAAAATAACGTTCATAGAGCAGCATTTCCTGTTTATCTGGATCCACAGTCTTTTGTCGAAGTGGAACTCCTCTTTATTTCATCCTTGCACACCAGTAGTAATAGTTTTTGTTGTTGCTGTGTGGTGGTGGCGGTAGTGGTGGTGATCTTCAGTCCGAAGACTAGTTGATACAGCTGTAAGTCTCTTCATCTCGGAATAACAGCTGCAACCTATGTCGATTTGGACCTGCTTACTGTATTCGTCCCCTCTACAGCTTATCTCCACCGCTCCCCCCCCCCCTCCCCACACACACACACACACGCACATAGCTCCAGTGCTAAATTAACAATTCCCTGACGATGTGTCAGTATCTGCCTTATCAACTGATCCCTACCTTCAGTCACGTTATGCTACAAATTTCTTTCACGTTTCAAACGCCTTTTTTCATTTCTTGTCTAAACCGCTTATCGTCCACGTTTCGCTTCTGTACAACGCTACACTCCAGAAAAATACTTCAGACTTCCTAACACTTAAATTTGTACTTGATACCAGCGAACCCGCCAATGCTTCGCAATTGCTAAATATGTATCGGAATTAGATATACGTCCTAATTTGGCGTACCCCCGCGAACTGTGTCAGGACGCAAATTTCGGCTCATCGCTGCGACTTTGTCGACTTTGAAGATACGGAACTCGAAATTATATAGAACATATATAGAATAAATTATATAGAATATGAATAAAAAACCTTTTCGTTTTTGGTTTTCATTGTTTTAAGGTTTTTAAAATTTTTTGTACACAATAGACATAAAAGCTTCAGAATGTAAATTTTTCGTTTTTTGGATACTTTGTGCTAAGAGTATGAACTGGTTTTCTGACCTACCAGTTGGTGAAAGGGCACGTACAGTTGACCATGATAAAAACACTGTGATCGTAAATCAATGCTTCGCCTAAACTGAGTGGCTAAACCGGTTGGGATCATTGGTATACGGGATATGAGACGCCTCTCCATCTGCTGGATCTGTGAGAACAGTAGTTACAGTGATATTATTTCGCATAGTTTTACTCTGCGAAAGGGTAGCAATACAAAATGGGGGAAGGCTCAAACTGCGTAGCAGTATTCTAATAGTAAGTCCATAAGTCATAAACACAACCTCCGTAATATACAGGATCTCTGTTAAAACCGACTGCGATAAAGAAAACAAAGCCGCACATTTCCACGGCACAGTACCTTCTTTCTCGTAGTCGATTTTAATAGAAAACCTGCACATCGTAATTTAAAAAAAATATGTAGCCTTTGTTCGTCCTAATATTTATTAGAGTATCGTGGAAAAATAGGAAGCGAATTTTTGCTAATAACGTTTCCTCCTCATATGTTAGTATAGATTGACAAATTCCCCTTTTGCGAAAAAGCTTACTTTGCTTCAGCCAGTCTGCTTCGGCCATCGTCAGGTATTTTGCTACCCAAATAGCAAAACTTACCTACTATTTTACTATTTCCTAGGCCCAAATGTAATTTTCAAAAGGCAGACTGGGACATCTCAGCAAATCTGAAACATGTGTAGGATGGATTCCACCAGCGGTTCACTGAAGCTGTAATTAGCGCAGCAGAGAAGTGTCTTTCAGGAGGTTTCCGTAATGTATACAGGGTGTCCATAATTAAAGTCCCGGTTTCAAAACATTGTAGAAAGAGAACCACTGCTCAGAACGACGTCCAATTTAAACAGCACATTGCTGACGCAGGGGGAAGCATCATGGGGCAAATGAAATAAATTAACGAAATTTGACCAATAAATGGCGGTGTAATCGTCAGAATGCGCACACCAACAGACGCGCGACATACGGTTGTTCCTCAGTTTACTTACGAGTCGCCCAACATGACTTCCTCTATGAAGGATGGCGCGCTGCTGGTAAAGCTCTTCTACAAGAATAGTGACTGAGCGCCAGTGGTCCTGCAGAAGTTCCGAACACTCAAAGGTATGCAAAAAGGTACTGGTCCGATGCCTGCTAAGGTTCTGGAGAAAATGTTTAAAAAATTCGAAAAGACAGTTTCTTTTGATATGCATTGTGGCAGAGGAAGGAAAGCTGTTGATCCGACGTCTGTCGAAGATATGACCACAGCACTGCGGGAGGGGCCGAGCGGTGGTGTGCAAAGGTGCAGTGCACATGGAATTGGCCGAACGCTGGATATGCCTGCGTCCACCTTGAATAAAACCTATGAAACATCCTGCATTGCTATCCGTACAGAATCAGCCACGTTCAGGAGCTGCTTCTTGCTGACCTATCAGCAAGACAAACCATCAGTTGCTCGCATGGATATGGACAATGAATGGCCATGGATCATTCTGTGCACAGATGAAGCCCATTTCCATCTCCAGGGACAAGTCAATAAGCAGAACTGCAGAATATGGGCAACAGAAAATCCGCACGCACATCAACCGGTAACACTACATTCTTCAAAGGTGACTGTGTGGTGCGGGTTAACGGCATCGTTTATCGTAGAGCCGTATTTTTTCGAGGAGGTGAGTCCTGCGGGTAATGTTGCCTGTATCGTCATTGGTAAACACTACGAGAGTATTTTGCGAACCAACGCCATTCCAAGCGTCCAATAGCGTGAATGTGTGGGTAGTATCATTTTTATGCAAAATGGCGCTCCTTCGCACATTGCACAGCTAGTGAAGCGGCTGCTTCAGAGGAATTTCGGAAATACTAGCATTATCAGCCGTCATTTCCCTACAGCCTGGCCGTCCCGGTCTCCTGATCTTAATCCGTGTGACTTCTGGCTGTGGGTTATCTAAAAAATGTTGCGTTCAGTGCTCCAATTATGGACGTAGCTGATCTGAAGTCTCGCATTGCCTAACACATCCTGAATGTGAGCCCCGAGACACTCCGATCAGTTGTGGAACATGCTGTTTCTAGATTTCGTCTTGTGGCAGAAAACGGTGGATAGCACAACATGTCTTGCGCTAATCTCACGATTATCAGAAATCGATCTCAGTTTCCGTTTATGCGGTTTTTGGCCTCGGGACAATTAAAAACCGATTTTTCCCATCTTGCCTTGGTGGATGGGCTTACCTAACAGTACCACAGCTGTTGACTGCCGAACTTGCGCCGTCATGCACATTGAACAGTGCGGATAGTGTAATATGCAACTCAAACCATAGCCGTCGTATTGCTAGTCATCTGTCATTTGTAGCCAACCAGATCTACGTTAAGATGCTTGCAGAGCCATCTGTTGGTGAAATTTTTGTTCATTTTTTCCACGACGTTTCCGCCTGCGTCAAGAATGTGCTGTTCAAATTTGACGTTGTTCTGAGCAGTGGTTCTCTTTCTATAGCGTTTTGAAACGGAAACTTTAATCATGGACGCACTGTATATTCGTGGCTGGGAAGAAGAGTGTGTAAAACTATGCAAAGAATTCTGTGAAAGTAATGATCATAAAATAGTAGATGAGTTGCTGAGTTACATAGACACAGTAAGGCGTATAAAGTGGACTGAGACCCTTGAATCCCTGGACTTCCATGTAGCAAGCAGGAAAGCCTGGTCTTTGCCCAGAAAACTAGGTGGTAGCACCCCAAGAGATCGTACATGTGATACTGCTACCCACAATCAAGTTGCAGCCAACAGTACGTTCATGCCCGAGCACATACTACAGTGAAGTGACAGAAGTCATGGGACAGCGATATGCACATATACAGATGGCGGTGATATCGCGAACACAAGGGCAGTGCATTGGCGGAACTGTAATTTGTATTCAGGTGGATGATGTGAAAAAGATTTACGACGTGATTATGGCCACACGACCGGGAATTAACATACTTCGAACGCGAAATGGTAGTTGGAGCTAGACACATGGTACACTTCATTTCGTAAATCGTTAGGGAATTAAATATTGGCTCTGAGCACTATGGGACTTAACATCTATGGTCATCAGTCCCCTAGAACTTAGAACTACTTAAACCTAACTAACCTAAGGACAGCACACAACACCCAGTCATCACGAGGCAGAGAAAATCCCTGACCCCGGAATTAAATATTCCGAGAGCCACAGTGTCAAGAGTGTGCCGAGAATACCAGTACATCTCACCACGGATCGAGAGCATCAGCGTTTGCGTAGAGTTGTCAGTGCTAACAAATAAGTAACAGTGCGTGAAATAACCACAGAAACCAATATGAGGCGTACGAAGAACGTATCCATTAAGACAGTGCGGCGAAATTTGGCGTTAATGGGCTATGGCAGCAGACGACCGATGCTGTGCCTTGGCTAACAGGACGACATCGCTTGCAGCGCCTCTCCTGGTTTCGAGACCATATCGGTTGAACCTTAGACGACTGGAAACCGTGGCCTGGTCAGATGAGTCCCGGTTTCAGTTGGTAAGAGCTGATAGTAGGATTCGAGTGTGACACAGACGCCACGATGCCATGAACTCAAGTTATCAACAAGGTATTGTGCAAGCTGATGGTGGGCTGTGTTTACATTGAATGGACTGGGTCCTCAGGTCAAACTGAACCGGTCATTGACTGGAAATGGTTGCGTTTGGCTACTTGGAGACTATTTTCAGCCGTTCTTGGACTTCATGTACCCAAATCATTATGTAATTATTATGGATGACAATGCACCATGTCACCGGGTCGCAGTTGTTCGCGATTGGTTTGAAGAACATTCTGGACAATTGGAGCGAATGATTTGGCCACCCAGAGCGCCCGACTAGCGACGTAATCGAGAGGTCAGTTTGCGCAAAAAATCCTGCACTGGCAACACTTTCACAATTATGGACGGCTGTAGAAGCAACAAGGCTCAACATTTCTGCAGGGGACTTCCAACTACTTGTTGAGTCCATGCTATGTCCAGATGCTGCACTATGCCGGGCAAGAGGAAGTCCGACACGACATTAGTAGGTATCCCATCACCTTCATCTCCTCCGTGTACTGCAGCTGAGAAGAAATTAAAGGCACTCAAAACAGATTGCAAAACTGAAACTGAATACTCTGTACCATTCAGTATTGAAGAAGTAGCGACCGCCATAAAAAAAGTGAAACAGGGAAAGCCCAAGGTTTTGATGGCATTCACGCAGAATTCCTTTTGCACAGTGGCAAGTATGTGAAAAACCTGCTGGTTAAGTTCTCCACAAATCTTCTGCAAACGGGCAACATACTGCACGAAATGAAACGAACGAAAGACGTAGCCTTATTGAAACCAGGTAAACCAAAAAACAAGCCAGAAAGCTATCGACCCATTGCTTTACTAAGTATGCTATATAAACTTCTGGAAAGAATGGTGTACAAAGAATATCTCATAGTATCTTCGAACATATACCGCTTAAACAGGCAGAACTCAGACCTACCCACAGCTGCACAAATCAAGTCCTTTCCCTAACTCCCTTTATAGAAGCTGGCTTCCAGAATCGAGAAAAATCATCAATCCCATTCATTGATCTGACGGGTGCATATGATACTGTCTTGAGGCAAGATGTCGTATTGAGACTTCTATAAGTGATCCTAAGCCCAAAACTTGGCAGTCTGCCGGCCTTGGTGGTCTCGCGGTTCTAGGCGCGCAGTCCGGAACCGTGCGACTGCTACGGTCGCAGGTTCGAATCCTGCCTCGGGCATGGATGTGTGTGATGTCCTTAGGTTAGTTAGATTTAAGTAGTTCTAAGTTCTAGGGGACTAATGGCCTGATAAGTTGAGTCCCATAGTGCTCAGAGCCAGCCTTGGCAGTCTAATCAATGATATGCTCAGTAACGGCTGTTTCCAAGCACTAATGGGCAACAAGATGAGTTTGCAGATGAAGCTAAACAATGCGCTATCACAAGATTTTGTTCTGGACCCTCTACTGGTTCAGTTTGTAAATATCAGAAGTGCTTGGAACCACATCAAAAAATTTTGGTGTGCTGACGACTGGGCACTCGCAACGAGGCATAAAGATCTTGAAGTTACCGAGTCCGTATTGACCAATGATCTATCAACTATTGGTGGGTATTTCCGCAAATGGAGGTTGCAGCCAAGTGAGCCTAAGACAGAAGTCTCAACACTTCACCCAAATAACAAGTTGGACAACAAAGGGCTCACTGTTCACCTTGAAGGAAGATTATGCAGACATAACAGAAACCCGAAACACGTACGGGTAACGCTTGATCGAAAACTCAGTTAAGAACAGCTGCCAAAATTAAGATAACATCCTCCAGAAACTCTGTAGCTCATCGTTGGTGCTGCATAAACACTTCATACTTCAGTCCTGGGACTGGTTTATCATGTTGCGGAATACTGCTCAGCATTCAGGATGAATAGTCCTCACACAAAACTTGTTGATACACAGCTCAACCATACCAAGAGTCTTATAACCGGTACCATCAGACTCACACCTCAGCAAAGGTCAGCATAGGTCTCGTCGCACACCCCTGGAAACCCCAAGAATGTTAGCTAGAAAGGGCTTTCATACTGATAACTGCTTGACACTCTTAGCAGTTTAATGCTACGACAGAACAACTTAACATGCCAAGCATATCGACCAAGCCACCAGGCTTTCAATTGCCACGAAAGGTCTGGTCGGTTCTTGACCGGAAAAGAACCAGCACTGGAAGGTGCGCCGATTCTTTGCAAAAGTTGAAGAAAATAACTTTATCAAGTTGTGAATGTAGCGCTGAAAAGTAGACTGTGCGCACGTAATTCAAGAATGTCTTCTGGGAGCATTACCTGGCAATCAAGCAGATTTCCTGGTGACGATGGAGCGATCAGGAGACTATATTCGTGGCTTGGAATTTTGTTTGTAGTTTGAAATAGATGTAATATTACTTGTTTGTGATATATCCATACGCTAAATAAAAAAAGTATCTCATTTCCTAGTGTAATCACCGCAGCAAGGCCTGATTTAATTCGTCTATATTACATTACCCTTGCTTTTCTTTTGTTGATGCTCATCTTATAACCTATTTTCAAGATATTATCCATTCTATTCCACTACTCTTCCAAGTCCTTTGTGTCTTTGACAGAATTACGTCATCGGAAAATCTTAAAGTTTTATTTCTTCTGCCTGAAATTTCTTTTTCCAAATTTCTCCTTCCTTTCCTTAACTGGTTGCTCATTGTACAAACTGAATAACATTTGGGATAGGTTACAACCATGTCTCAGTCGCTTCTTAACTACTTCTTCCCGTTGATGCCCTTCGACTCTTAAAACTACGATCTGATTTCTGTACAAGTTGCAAATAACCTTTCACTCCAAATATTTTACCCCTGCTGCCTTCAGAGATTCAAAGTGTATGTCCCAGTCAACATTGTCAAAAGCTTTCTCTAAGTCTACAAATGCTATACTCTTTACCTGAACCTATATTCTAAGATATGTCGTAGGGTCAGTGTTGACTCGCGTGCTCCTACATCTCTGCGAAATCGAAACTGACCTTCCCCGAGGTCAGCTTTCACCAGTTTTTCCATTCTTCTGTAAATAATTCGCGTCCGTATTTTTCAACTGTGTCTTATTAATCTGATAGTTCGGTCACATTTACACTTGTCGGCAGCTGTTTTCTTTGGAACGGGAATTGTTACATCCTTCCTGAGGTCTGAGGGAATTTAGCCTGTATCTTGCACTCCTGGCATAATAGATTTTTACGGCCAACTCTCGCAAGAATCTCAATAATTCTGATGGAATATTATCTACACCAGGGTCCTTGTTTCTAATTAGACCTTTTAGTGCTCTGTCAAACTCTTCTCGTACTAATTATACTTTAAAATTTGTTTAAACAGACGAAGCCAACACTGTCAAGAAACCTGAGCCTCATTCTTCTATGCTATGACACAGAGACGTGAAGTGCTATGCTCTCCTTTTATATATCTGCATCTATATCTACACAGATGCTCTGTAAATCACACTTAAGTGCCTGGCAGAGAGTTCATCGAACCACCTTCACAATAATTCTTTATTATTCCACTCTCGAACAGCGCGCGGAGAAAACAAACACCTATATCTTTCCGTGCGAGCTCTGATTTCCCTTATTTTATTATGATGATCTTTTGTTCCTATGTAGGAAAAATATTTTCAAATTCGGAGGGGAAAGCTGGTGACTGAAATTTCGCGAGAGGATTCAGCTGCAATGAAAAACGCTTTTGTTTCATTGATACCCACTCCATATCCTGTATCATGTCAGTGACACTCTCCCCCCTATTTCTCGATAATACAAAACGTGCTGCTCTTCTTTGAACTTTCTCGATGTACTCCGCTAATCCTATCTGGTAAGGATCACACACCGCACAGCAGTACTCCAAAAGAGGACGGACAAGTACAGTGTAGGCAGTCTCTTTAGTAGATCTGTTGCATCTTCTAAGTGCTATGCTAATAAAAAGCAGTCTTTAGTTCGCCTTCGAAACAATATTATCTATGTGTTCTTTTCAATTTAAGTCGTTCGTAACTGTAATTCCTAAGCGTTTAGTTGAATTTACGGCCTTTAGATTTGACTGCCTTATCGAGTAACTGAAATTTAACGGATTCCTTTTAGCACTCATGTGGGTGACCTTACACTTTTCGTTATTTAGGGTCAATTGCCAATTTCCTCACCATACAGATATCTTTTCTAAATCGTTTCGCAATTTGTTTTGGCCTTCTGATGACTTCACTAGACGATAAACGACAGCATCATCTGCAAACAACTTAAGACGGCTGAACAGATTATCTCCTAAATCGTTTATATGGGTGAGAAACAGCAGACGGCCTGTAGCACTACCTTGGGGAACACCAGAAATCACTTCCGTTTAACTCGATAACTTTTCATCGATTACTACGAACTTTGACTTCTTTGACAGGCAACCACGAATACAGTCACATAACTGAGACGATATTCCATAAGCACGCAATTTGTGAGATACAGTGTCAAAAGCCTTCTGGAAATCTAGAAATACGGAATCAATTTGAAATCCCTTGTCAATAGCACTCAGCACTTCGTATGTGTAAAGAGCTAGTTGTGTTTCACAAGAACGATGTTTTCTAAATCCGTGTTGACTGTGTTGACTGCGTTCTTCAAATGGTTCAAATGGCTCTGAGCACTATGGGACTTAACAGCTGTGGTCATCAGTCCCCTAGAACTTAGAACTACTTAAACCTAACTAACCTAAGGACATCACACACATCCATGCCCGAGGCAGGATTCGAACCTGCGACCGTAACAGTCGCGCGGTTCCGGACTGCGCGCCTAGAACCGCGAGACCACCGCGGCCGGCTATAAACCGTTCTCTTCTAGATAATTCATAATGTTCGAACACAATATATGTTACAATATTCCACTGCACATCGACGTTAATAACATGGGCCTGTAATTTAGTGGATTACTCCTACTGCCTTTCTTGACTATTGCTGTGACATGCGCAACTTTCCAGTTTTTGGGTATGGATTTTTCGTCAAGTGAACGGTTATATACGATTGTTAAGCCTGGAGCTATTACATCAACATACTCTGAAAGAAACCTAATTGGTAAATGGTCTGGACCGGAAGACATGCTGTTATTAAGTGATTTAAGTTGCTCCACTACTGCGAGGATATCTACTTCTAAGTTACTCATGTTGGCAGCTGTTCTTTGGCAGCACTTTTATCAATAGTATTTCCATTGCTATAGCGCAGAAAAGGCATTGATCGTGTCTTGTGACTAGCATACTTTACATACGACCACAATCTCTTTGTACCATCTGCCGGGTTTCAAGACAAAGTTTCATTGTGGAAGCTATTATAATCACCTCGCACTGAAGTCGTACTAAATTTCGAGCTTCTATAAATGATTGCCAATCTTGGAGACTTTTCGTTCATTTAAATTTGGCAGGCTTTTTTCGTTGTTTCTGCAACACTGTTCCGACCCGCTTTGTGTAGCAAGGGGGATCAGCTCCGTCGTTTGTTAATTTATTTGGTGTAAATCTCGCAACTGCTATCAATACAATTTCTTTGAATTCAGGCCACATCTGGTCTACACTTAGATTGTTAATTTGGAGGGAGTGGAGATCGTCTCTCAGAAAGGCGTCAAGCGAATTTTTATCTGATTTTTTTTGTACAGGTATATTTTTCGTTTATTTTTGGAGGATTTGGGAATTTAATATTCAATTTCGCTACGACAACCCTATGTTCATTAATCCTCGTATCCGTTTTCATACTCGTTATTAGGTCAGGATTATTTATTGCAAACAGGTTAAGCGTATTTTCACAACTGTTCATTATTCGAGTGCGATTGTTCTGGTGATGAAATGAAGTATGTAAATATGGCCCGCCCGGCTAGCCACGCGTTCTAACGCACTGCTTCCCGAACGGGAAGGCGTGACGGTCCCCGGCTCGAATCCGCCCGGCGGATTAGTGTCGAGGTCCGGTGTGCCGGTCAGCCTGTAGGTGGTTTTTAAGGCGGTTTTCCATCTACCTGGGCGAATGCGAGCTGCTTCCTCTTATTCCGCCCCAGTTTCACTATGTCGGCGATTTCTGCGCAAACGCTGATCATGTACGCGTACACCATACTTACTCTACTACACAAACTTTTGGGGTTACACTCGTCCGGTATGAGACGATCCCGGAGGGGGAGGGGGGGGGGGAGGGGTGTCCATTGGGGGCCGAACCGCACAATAACCTTGGGTTCGGTGTGGGGTGGCGGGTTGTGAAACACTGAGGGGTACGGCGGGGACGAAGCCTCTCCGTCGTTTAAAGGTCCCCGGTTTAAATTTAAATACACAATTCACACACTATGTACATATGGCTCAACACGACGATGATGTCCTGTTTAAAACGCACTTCATGTTGAGAACTGCCTATTTTCTGAAATTGGAAGATTGTAGAGTCTTAAAAGTCTGGGCAATCCATAAGAGAGATTTCACGTACGTTGCATACGCCCATTCCCACGTTGCGCAATAGTACTGTAGAGTGGAAACGTCAGAGAATTAATAAACTCAGACACCGCTCTGGAAGATCTAAGAAACTAACTGATACTTTTTACCATACTACACTGAATCGCCAAAAAGACTGGTATAGGCATGCGTATCTAAATACAGAGATATGTAAACAGGCAAAATACGACGCTGCGGTAGGCAACGCCTGCATAAGACAACAGGTATCTGGCGCAGTTGTTAGATCGGTTACTGCTGCTACAATGGCAGGTTATCAAGATTTAAGTGAGTTTGAACGTGGCGTTATAGTCGGCGCATGAACGATGGGACATAGAATCTCCGACGTAGCAACGAAGTGGGGATTTTCCCGTACGACCGTTTCACGAGTATATCGTGAATATCAGGAATCCGGTAAAACATCAAATCTCCGTCATCGCTGCGGCCGGAAAAAGATACTGCAAGCACGGGACCAACGACGACTGAAGAGAACCGTTCAACGTGACAGAAGTGCAACCCCTCCGCAAACTGCTGCAGATTTCAATGCTGGGCCGTCAACAAGTGTCACCGTGCGAACCATTCAACGAAACATCATCGATATGGGCTTTCGGAGCCGAAGGTCCACTCGTGTACCCTTGATGACTGCACGATACAAAAAAGCCTTACGCCTCGTCTGGGGCCGTCAACATGACAAACTGTTGATGACTGGAAACATGTTACCTGGTAGGACGAGTCTCGTTTCAAATTGTATCGAGCGGATGGACGTGTACGGGTATGGAGACAACGCCATGAATCCATGGAACCTGCATGTCAGCAGGGGACTGTTCAAGCCGGTGGAGGTTCTGTATTGGTGTGGATTGTAAGCTGTTGGAGTGATGTGAGACCCCTGATACGTCTAGATATGACTCTGACAGGTGATAAGTACGAAGCATCCTGTCTGGTCACCTGCATCCATTCATGTCCATTGTGCATTCCGACGGACTTGAGCAATTCCAACAGGACAATGCGACACCCCACACGTCCAGAATTGCTACAGAGTGGCTCCAGGAACACTCTTCTGAGTTTAAACTCTTCCGCTGGTCACCTAACTCCCCAGACATGTACATTATTGAGCATATCTGGGATGCCTTGCAACGGGCTGTTCAGAAGATATCTCGACACCCTCGTGCTCTTACGGATTTGTGGACAGCACCGCAGTATTCATGGTGTTAGTTCCCTCAAGCACTACTTCAGACATTAGTCGAGTCTATGCCACGTCGTGTTGCTGCACTTCTGCGTGCTCGTGGGGGGCCTACACGATATTAGGCATGTGTACCAGTTTCTTTGGCTCTGCAGTGTATGTCCTACGTCAACCAAACGACTGGCACACATAGCAACCATCGGAGACGAATTCCATTACAGACAGGTACAGAGATCCATGACGAAGCTGGGTACAGAAATGTGAGAGGAACTTGTTTTTAGGCCTATTCTGCGCCCTAGGAATCACAGATCATTAGAGCTGGCTAATGTGCAACATGTCAGAGTGATGTAAACAGAACCACCGTTGGTTAATGCAAAAATGGAAAGAGATTTTATGCAGGGATGAGTGACGGCACTTCATGACCCAGGCGAGTGAGTACCTGGCAAACGATACTCATCTTAGTGTGTGTTTGTGATAACAGTGAAATTTGGTGAAGGTGGTACGATGATATGGAGCCGTTTCTCCTAGTTTGGGCATGGATCATAGTTTTTCTCAATATCATTATAAATTAATCGCTTTGCGCAAACATTTTAGATAATAGCGCACTTTCCAAGTTGTACACCGAGGTGGCGCAGTGGTTACCACTATGGACTCGCATTCGGGAGGACGACGGTTCAATCCCGCGTCCGGCCATCCTGAATTAGGTTTTCCGTGATTTCCCTAGAGCACTTCAGGCAAATGCCGGGATGGCTCCTTTGAAAGGGCACGGCCGATTTCGTTCCCTATTCTTCCCTAATTCGAGCTTGTGCTCCGTCTCTAATGATCTCGTTGTCGACGGGACGTTAAAGTCTAATTTCCTCCTCCTCCAAGTTGTACGAAAAATTTGAAAACGCACCTTCTGTCAACAAAACAATGAGCATTGTGTTGAGGGAGATCAGGTGAATTTAGTGGAAGGTGACCAGCTAAGACCCCTGTCAGACATCTTAGAGATGCTCTATAGGCTCAGTAACGAGCCAGCTGTGTCAGTTAAAAAATCTGACAAGGAATACTGGCTATAAGTCAGGAAGAAAGGACAAAAATTCGTGTTTACTGTATTGGAAGTTAGTGAGCTTTCCAGAAGATTAAAGCACACTCTTCGTTATATAACAAGAAGAAAAATATATATATTCAGTAACGTAGATAAAACATCGGAAGAATCAGTCTCAATGAGGAACTTGAAACTTTCAGCACTGGGCAAGAGCGTCTGGAGGAACTATGGCTCAGGTTTAAAAGAACAGTTGACCATGCACTGGATAGATATGTACCAGTAGAACAATTAATAATGGGAGGGACACTTCATGGTATAAAGTCACTGTAAAGAAACTTCTGAAGAAACAGAGACTGCTGCATAATAGGTATAAAACAAATCATAGAGCTATAAGTAGAGAGATGCTGAATGAAACGCGTTTGGCTGTCAAGAGTCCAATGCGTGAAGCCTTCAGTGACTACCGTAGCAGAATATTGGCAAATGATATTTCACAAAACCCAAAGAAATTCTGGTCGTGTGTAAAGGCCGTTAGTGGCACCAAAGTTAGTGTCCAGTCCCTAGCGAATGAGACAGGAACTGAAATTGAGGGTAGCAAAGCAAAGGCTGAAATGCTTAACTCTGTTTTCGAATATTCCTTTACAACAGAAAACCCAGGAGAATCACCGCAATTTAATGCTCGTGCCACTGAAAAGATGTGTGAAATCAGTATTAGTGGCAGTGGTGTTGAGAAACGGCTGAAATTGTTAAAATTTAACCAAGTTCCAGAGCCCGAAGAGCCCCTCTTCTAACTATAATCTGTCGCAGATCCCTCGAACAAAAATCTATGCCCAGAAATTGGAAGAAAGAGCAGGTAACACTCGTCTACAAGAAGGGTAGTAGAAGTGATCTACAAAACTATCTTCCAATATCTCTGAAATCAATTTGTTGTACAATCTTAGAACATATTCTAAGCTCAAACCTAATGAGTTATTTTGAACAGAATAACCTCCCCCCCCCCATTAAAATATCGATCATGTGAAACCCAACTCTTACTTTTCTCGCTTGACATACTGAAAACTTTGGATAAAGCCAGTCAGACAGATGCAGTACTTCTTGATTTCCGAAAAGCATTTGACTCATCACCACACCCACGCTTGTTGTCAAAAGTTCGATCATATGGGGTATCAAGTGAAATTTGTGGCTGAATTGAGGACTTTTTGCTAGGGAGGACACAGCCTGTTATCGTGGAAGGAGAGTCATCGTCAGATGTGGAAGTAAATTCGGGTGTGCACAAAGGATTTTTGTTGGAACCTTTGCTGTTCATGTTGTATATTAATGACCTTGCGGACAATAATAGTAACCTCAGACTTTTGACAGATGATGCAGTTACCTGTTATGAAACACTGTCTAAAAGAAGCTGCATATATATATTCGGTCAGCTCTTGATAAGGTTACAAAGTGGTACAAATATTGGCAACTTGCTTTAAATGTTCAGAAATCTAAAATTGTGCACTTCAAAAATCGAAAAAAGGGTAGTATCCTATTACTATAATATCAATGAGCCACAGCTGGAATCGGCCAACTCGTAGAAACACCTGGGTGTAACACTTTGGAAGGTTATGAAATGGAGTGATTACATAGACTCAGTTGTGGGTGGAGCAGGTGGTAAACTTCGGTTTATTGGTAGAATTCTGGGGAAATGCAATTAGTTTACATAGGAGACTGCTTACAAATGACTTGTGCGGCCGATTCTGGAATACTGCTCAAGTGTGTGGGATCTGTACCCAACAGGACTAGCAGGGAATATTGAACGTAAACAGGTAAGGGAAGCACGAATGGTCACAGGTTTGTTTGACCGGTGGGGGAGTGTTACAGTAATGCTGAAGAAACTGAACTGGCAGACTCTTAAAGATAGACGTAAACTATTCCGAGAAAATCTATTAACAGAGTTTCAAGAACCAGCTTTAAATGGTGACTTTAGGAATATACTTCAACCACCCACCTATAGCGCACATAAGGATCGTGAGGGCAAGATTAGAATAATTACAGCATTCACAGAGGCGTTCAATCATTCTTCCCGCGCTCCATACGCGAACGGAACGGGAAGAACGCCTAAAAACTGGTGCATTGGGACGTACCCTCCGCCATGCACTTCGTGATGGTTTGCTGAGTATGGATGTACTTGTATGAAACTGAGGTCAGTGGACTTTTGGCCACGAAGGTGCTGAATAATCCTGTGTCAATAAACGTGCTGTGAACTGCCATATCATTAGGCACTACAAAAAAAGTTTGTTAAAACAAGCTACCGGTGCGACTATATACAGCTGCTTTTGCTGTTTCTATTCTGTCGGAACAAGCGCTCGACCAGTTATGAGTGTGTTGTCAATGGGCAATACCGAAGAACGAACATCAACTACAAGTTGATGGAGATTATTCTGATAGGGAAACATCTCTAGGAAGGATACAGATGTGGCCCTCGCATTGACACCAAAACAGAAGTCTCTCGAAACGCTTAATTTCGTGCACGGCTTGTACTATTAGTTACTGGCGTAATTGACAAACAAAATGTTCCAGAATTTGAGTGTGGTTTTAATTGCAGAAACGTTACCATTGGTACTGTCTGAGGTCGAATGCAGCCAGGCTGTTTCCTAGTACGAAAGTGAAATAAAATAGATATTTTACACATTTTTGTTTATTTTTCACTTTGCGCTATAACACAAAATGTGGCGGAAATTATGTTACAAATGTCACAATATACCGCAGTTGTCTCAGTCCAAGGTGGATCGTCATTGATAAACAATATACATTAGCATTTTGTGCTCTCGACATGTAAGAAATAGAGTCTTAAACAAATTACGAAGTTCCAGAAGTAAGGTTTGTTACAGTTAACGGCGCATTTGATTCCTCGCAGAGCATTGCTATAAACACCTGAAAGTCCACCAAAACGGAGGAGATTTTATCGCTTTGTGGACACAAAGCATGTTAAATGAACTTGCACTTACGTTGCATCATCCTAGGGCAAATTGTTTCCAAACGCACGTGAGATCCGTACCTCACTGTGCGGGTAGATATTGCAGCGGCACGCTGTACCTGGTGAATTCTTTTTGTGCGCAGCTGTTCTGCAGGCTGTGGCTGTGGTATGCGAGGGCAGCTACACTAGCGCCAGCCACTGTGTTCTGCTGGAAGCTCGCGAACTGTGTCGTGTATACGTGGGTTCGGAAGTGCGTTGTCCGAGTGTGCTAGCTCCTTCTACAAATTGAGTGATACCTTGTCGTTAGAACAGTGCAAAGCAAAGTTCGAAGTATCGATATAATATGAAAGCCGGAAGTCGACGTGCTTGAAGTAAAATCTATTTACGTTTTTGTTAAAGGTTGCTTGTTGTGCTGCTTATAGCTTCTCAGAGCATGGAGACTGTGCACCAAACAAAAGTAAGTTGACTTTTTAAGTATTTTGTTGGATTGGTATGAATGCAATGAGGAATTATGTGTCGCATGAATGTCGATTTCTAGCTTTATGGCTCCACATTCTGTAGCGGGTTTATTTAATTTAGAGTGAAACACCCAAGAAATATATGTGAATTTTGCTGCATGCCTCGAATGGTAAGGAAACAGTCAAATAAAAATCGACAAATAAATTTCTTTTGTGTGTCAATATAATGGTGTTAATGTAATAAGTACTGTGTCGAATGCTTCATACCACCAGTGGGCGCGGCCTTCCAGGTCCATATTGGGTCTGCATGCCCGTAGTTATACAGTTTGACACGGTATGCAACCTGTTGTGTTTGCCGTTTTTACACCTGTAGTCGTTATTGTGCGATATTGTATTCGGCTTGTGGCTTATTCGGAATTCGCGTTCTATGTCAGAGCTGGATAGAAATTAACGACCAAGACAAATTGCAGCACAGAAACAATTTTAAATGAATATTTACAAATGATTACTCGTACCTGGGCTTTTAATACACTTTTAGAGAGATTATTGAAAACGTTGTTCTTAAAAGCGCGGTTGATATAGTCAGTTGTTTTGTTCCATTGCAGAGGTCTTTTAAACATGTCAATGACTTTCATCACTCATTTGACCTAGAGAAAATTGGAAACTAATCGTAACAGATCGGTGTTCGTAAGGATTGTCGCTGCAAACGAATAAGTGTTTAACTCGTAAAAGTATAACAACAGAAGAAGTTTTACGTTCGCTAAACGAAGGTCGTGACGTGTGTAGTTACATATTCCCTTCAGCATCAATTGCATACGGATAATCACTGAGATTTTGCCCTAGGAGAATATTTCGGTATTTGTTACATCCATTGTAAACCTAACATTCTTTTAGAAATCTTTTTCTATGGCGTTTGCGGATAGGGAACAGCTGGAGACTTCGACGCCCGTACAGACACGAAATCGTAACAGCGGTTTCGCATTGGTGATCAGCGGACAGAATATTTTCATTTTTAGGGGAACGGGTGTATTTTACTTATTATCTAGATAGAAATGCAGTAATCTCATTTACTTTCCGATTTTGGACTGAATCACTTAAACATGAAATGTACTGTCGGTTTGATTCAGTTTTGCGTATATATGTATTAGAGTAAGACGTTAGTTTTCTTTTAGTTCGTCAATACTTTTACTCATATGAAGTTCTCTTTATTATAATGTAACGTAATGATTTATCTGCTGTGATCTTTATGGTGATTTTATTGAATTTGCACGGTAAAGTGAGTTGGTAACATATTAATTCACTTAACGTTCGTACTTTGTGAGGATTTCTCTTGCATTTCGTGTGGTGTCGGCCTTAGTAACGAACTCAAGGAGTTAACAAAATATTTTGTTCGGAAAATCGTCTGTTCTTTTCCTGCAGTACAAGTACTAATTGTCGTTATTAGTGTAGGTCTGGGCTCACAATGAATTAGTAAACAAATATCATCATTACTCCAATATAATATAATATAATTATTTTATGAAAGAGGAAAATTTTCGACGCAGAACTGTGAGCTTCACTTTCCTGAAAACAAATACACTATACTAGTATTGTACATAAACTGCGTCTATATGAAGACACTAGCGTGCGACTTATAGGATGCAGACGCTACAAATAATTTGTTTTGTGGACTGGACGTGCTAATGTTTAGCAACAAAAAACTTTGGGTTGGAATCCTGTCGGGAAGTCCACAACTTTATCTAAGGAATTTACATATTTCAGAAAAAGAAGCCGTGCTTAACTGGATTCTCTTTAGACCACCCACTCCATAGGTAGCTCAGGTAACCTCACAGCTCTCGGAACATTACATGATAAACGTAATTATTTGTCCTGTAATGACAAACACCGCGGCATGAATTACAATCTGTTTTTTAATTTTACAGAAGACATTGAGTTCCTCTCCTAAAAAGATATCGATTGACAAACTATCAGAGTAGCAAAGGGCTTAATGAGACGCACCTATGTTTGCTTTAGATTTTCATACCTTTTTCTTGATCTCATCGACGTAGCCCTCTTTCTAGATGTAACGCAAAGGTTAAAAAGGACAAGAGAGACAGTTCCACCCAAAGCTAGACCGTAACAATTTTTTATAAGCGTTGTAGGGAATGAAGTTATTCCGATCTTACTAACAGCCTTCTTGACTGCTATTTTCAAGGGCCGTTTAACAGAAAACAAGTACAATCTGACGAGGGGCAGATTTATTTGGCAATTCATAAGAAAATATAAAAAGAAATATCTATTGACTCATGTTTTGCCACCACAGGTATTTGTCGTAAGGTTCTGTCTCGCTGATATATATCCAAGAGCTCTGGATTAGTAGCACCATGGGTGCACTTTTATATAAAGTATAATCTTTAAATTTACCAATATAGGTGTTCTGTATTCGTTGTCCATGTCATTCGAAGTGAAAACTCTTAATACCTCAGAGGCAGGAGACCCGAACATAGTTCCTTCCTCTAATATGTTACGGTGAATTACCAGCCATGCTTCAAAGCTGGCGTGAATTTAATGAAAATGTTAATGATTTCCTGAAGAACATTTCGCCACACCACCAAACACAATTTCCAGCAATCGAACAGTAGTGAGTTGTGGTGGCCCAGTTACTATACGTCTTCCAAGCGGATTCCAGATATATTCAATAGTATTCCAGTATGCTGGTCGGACCTTTCGAGAGATATCTCACTTTTTAGTCTGTCGTTCACCAGCTAAGCTCTGTGCTGACAGCACTGTTGTCCACAAAAAGGAAATGATCGTAAATAGCGGAACGACAAGGGAACTCATCACTGTACCGAGCAAAGAATCTCTTCACCTGACATGGATGTCCTTTCATCAGCCAGATCTGATTCCTGCCCTCAATGTCCCTCTGTATCGAAGATATTGGTATATTTGGCACACTCGTGTGACGTTATTGCACTCTCCATATGTAAATGCGATAATTGGTAACCTTTACACTAAAATACTTTTAGCAAGAAAACAAGACACAGTTACATTCGGCGTACCTAAGCTGCGGTGATCCTCATCGTGCACTACGGTTTTAAGTTAATGAAAAGAATACACAGGTCTTCGAGGTTTGAGGCCACTTTCGGGAGGACGACTGTGAACAGTTGTGGTTGACATTTTGCGTATTGTTGCAGTTTGGAAGAGTCCGTGCAATTGAGCTGCATTCTAAGTACTACTCCAGTCGTCTTTGAGCAGGTCACGTACTTTCCGAATACTTCTCATTGTTTCAAATCGAGTCCACAGCCACGAAATTACGCTTTTGGATATTACACCAGCATTTGAAATCTCGCTGTAGCTTACCAATTTCCAACCTACCAAACACCGTATCACAAGTTATAACATCAATATCCCTCAGGCAGAGACCAGAATGAGAATAGTAACTTCCGTTTCTTCAGTACAAGGAGCGTGAACTGCGACAGATGTTGAGTGACTTGTTAAGACAGGTTCTGCATCGAGTTTCCTCTCCCGCAGAGCGCAAGTGTCCCTCAGTTCGAAACTTCAGCATCGAAATATCAGACCCATCGCGTGGCAGTCCAAACATTTTTTACGAGCGGGCATTGTGGTTCTTTTTTTTAGTTTTCCCACATGCCGCAGCTGAATTGTTCGAAAAAACGCAATTCTTGGAATGATGGTATGTGAAGTACACTGAGGTGACAGATGTCGTGGGATGCACATATACAGAGGGCGGTAGTATTGCGTACCCAAGGTAATGCGTTGGCGGAGCTGTCATTTGTACTCAGATGATTCATGTGAAATGGTTTCTAACGTAATTATGGCCGCATGGCGGGAATTAACAGACTATGAACACAGATTGGTAGTTGGAGTTAGGCGCATGGTACATTCCATTTCGGAAATCGATAAGGAATTCAATGTTCCGAGACCCACAGTGTCGAGAGTGTGCTGAGAATACCACATTTCAGGTATTACCTCTCAATGCGAACACCGGAGTGCGGATAGCCTTCACTTAACGACCTATGGCAGCGGCATTTGCGTAGAATTGTCAGTGCTAACAGACAAGCAACAGCGCGTGAAATAACCAAAAATCAATGTGAGACGTACGACGACCGTATTCGTAAGGAAAGTGCGGCGAAATTTGGCGTTAGTGGACTATGGCAGCAGACGACCGACGCGAGTGTCTTTGCTTAGAGCACAACATCGCGTGCAGCACTTCTTCTAGACCCGTGATCATATCAATTGGGCGCTAGAAGACTGGAGAAACCGCGGCCTGGTCGGATGAGTCCAGATTTAAGTTGGTAGGAGGTGATGGTTGGGCTCGAATTTGACGCAGACCCCATGAAGCCATGGACCCAAGTTGTCAACAAGGATCTGTGCAAACTGGTGGTGGTTCCATAATGGTTTGGGTTGTGTTTACCTGCAATAATCTGGGTCCTCTGATCTAATTGAAGCGATCATTGACTGGAGATGGTTATGTTTGGCTACTTGCAGACCATTCGCCCCCATTTGCGATGGAATTTTTATGAATGACAATGCGCCATATCACCATGCCACAGTTGTTTGCGACAATTTAAGTGAATGGTTTAGCCAGCCAGATCGTCCACCATGAAACCCATCGAACATTTATGGAACATAATCGAAAGTTCAGTTGGTGCACAAAATCCTGCACTGGCACAAAAATGGTTCTGAGCACTATGGGACTTAACATCTGAGGTCATCAATCCCCTAGACTTAGAACTACTTAAACCTAATTAACCTAAGGACATCACACACATCCATGCCCCAGGCAGGATTCGAACCTGCGACTGTAGCAGCAGCGCGGTTCCCCACTGAAGCGCCTAGAACCGCTCGGCCACAGCGGCCGGCGCACTGGCAACGCTTTCGCAATTATGGACGGCTGTAGAAGCAGCATGACTCAATATTTCAACAAGGGGACTTGTTGAGTCCATGCCACGTCGAGCTGCTGCACTACACCGGGCAAGAGAAGGTCCGACACGACATTAGGAGGTCTGCCTTGACTTTTGTCCCAGGTTCGATTCTCGGCGAGGTGAGGGGTTTTTCACCTGCCTCGAGATGACTGGGTGTGTGTGTTGCCCTCATCATTTCATCATCATTGATGAAAAGTGGCGAGATTGGGCTGAGCAAAGGTTGAGAACTTGTACGGGCGCTCATAACCGCGCAGTTGAGTTCCCCACAAACCAAACATCATCATCGTCATGACTTTTATCACCCCAGTGTATTCCTGTTGGCATACGAAGATAAGTCGATTTTAGTTTGATGTCATGTTGACATCAAGGCAATTAGAGAAATATTACGAGCTGTGTTGGACAAGAATATTGTTGTAAATCGCTCATAATCTTGTTGAAAGAAGCATCGCTTGAATCATCTTAACTGATCTAAGGAAACTATGGCAAATCCAAACCAAGACGGCCGACGGGTATTTGAGTCTTGCGACTCACGAATACAGTACAGTCTCTCTATCAACCCGTCACTTCGATCCCACGCGGCCGGCCGGTGTGGCCGAGCGGTTCTAGTCGCTTCAGTCTGGAACCGCGCGATCGCTACGGTCGTAGGTTCGAATCCTGCCTCGGGCACGGATGTGTGTGATGTCCTTAAGTTAGTTAGGTTTAAGTAGTTCTAAGTTCTAGGGGACTGATGACCTCGGATGTTAAGTCCCATAGCGCAGAACGCAAAGAGGTAATTAAGCAGTCATCTTTCCCACGCTACTTAAACTAATTGACCAGAAGAAACCCTAAGTAATACAGTGGGGAGTACCCTCTGCCATGCATTCACAGTGGTTTGCTGAGTATAGATGTAGATGTACGCAAATAATTACTTTTTACATATTTAGATGACATAGCACTGAAAGTTCGAATGCAAACTGTTCTATAAAATACATACTGATGTATTTAGAAGACAGTCATAGTAATGTCACGTTGAAAATTCAGACCCATGTTCTTAGGCGAGGCTTGAACGCAGGTCCTTCGCTTCTCAAGGCAACGAGATGGTCCCTAGAAAAAGTTAGAGTACCTTTTGAACAAGATTTCCCCAGTGTATCATGGAGTAAGCGCATGTGAAATTATCAATGAGGATCAATCTGTCGGATGGGGACATGAGATTGGCCGCTTCATTGGTGTTATTCGAGAGGAATAGATTATGTGTCGAAGCGAGTTTCACCCTTTCCCTTCTCTCTGTAATTGTCATTAACAACACAAACATGAGCTATATGTTTATGGCCGCAAACAGTCACATAACACTGTTAATTCAAATGTTGATATTGCTTTGAGGGCGTAACACTACGTGTCTCGGACGTCTTCATCTGGTAGCTTATTTGCTGAAGCCAAACACATCTGCCGGCCGGGGTGGCCGATCGGTTCTAGGCGCTACAGTCTGGAACCGCGCGACCGCTACGCTCGCAGGTTCGAATCCTGCCTCGGGCATGGATGTGTGTGATGTCATTAGGTTAGTTAGGTTTAAGTAGTTCTAAGTTCTAGGGGACTGATGGCCTTAGCAGTTAAGTCCCATAGTGCTCAGAGCCAACACATCTATATGCCGTAAAATAATATAAAACTTATCCTAACTTAACTTTGTCTAGCAGTATGTTTGCTATTGCTGAGGTCTATTGTTTGTTTAACATCAGCAGCTGGGTAGATTCAACTACTGCGCAGGTCATGAGGAAGCAGAGACTGGTGTTGCATTAATGAATTCGTGGCGTGATGTCGTAGCACTACACACGCTTTTTTTAATCACTTCCGCGGTTTTCGTAGGCTTAGTTACTTTACAGAACATTGTTTATGTTTTGGCCCAATGATGTATAGTTTTCGCTGCTTCCTCATGGTGAGTGCACTTGTTGAATGCACTCAACCGCTATTAAACACAGGAAAAACATCAGCAACAGCAAACAGCCTGTTATAATAGGTTAAGTTGTAAAAGAATTACTAAAAAAAAGACATAAGGTGATGGACGAAAGCTCGAAACACGTACTGCTGTGCCCATATAAGCAATAAGAATATTTGAATGAATAATGTTATGTGAGTGACTGTACCCATAAACATATAACTACATTTTAGGTACAGTAAAGGACAAACAAGAGTCAGAGTGACTCACAGTGACATTGAACGTACTCGTCACAAACACCTACGCTGGACAGATGCACTTAGCATACAAAACTCTAACTGCCTTTCCAATTAGGCGGATGAACATCCTCTCCTGGGCCTCCCAGCTTTGCGACCTTATCTTTACTGCGGCTCCACTGTGGCGAATAAGCCATCTTCATAGAGTGTAGCTATAATACAGTGTTCTTTCGGTTATGCTTGATGCACTTTTCTTGAGCTTTGTAACAGTCTACCATTGTGATAGAGAGGGGAGAAGCTTGTCATCCAGAAGGTGAGTGTAGCCCTATCGATGGAAGTTTACGTTAGTGACAAGACATCCCGTTTCATTATTTGCCACAGATATTACATAAAACATGACAACCACATCAGCTGCTAGATCTCTGCCTTGTAGACGGCCGCTGTTCTAAACTTCATGAAGATTCCAATAACCTGTACGCCGGGCATAATTACTTTAGAGACAGTGACTCGTTTATAGCTCAGAGGACTTTCCCCCGTGACCGAGGAAGGAATGAAGATTAGGGTTTAGTCTCGAGATAATTACAGATGGAGCACAAGCTCTGAGTGGATGAAGAATGTGCAAGGAGATCGGCAGTGCCCTTCTCAAAGGGACCATCTCTACATTTGCCTTAAGTGATTTAGGGATTGTAGCAATATTTTTGTGATGGTAAAGCGAAACCACGAAAACGGGAATCTGATCCGTCCGTGACTGAGGTCTCAGAATGTTAACAGTGAGAAGAATCTTTTTAGTATGGGACGGCCAGTTGAGGTCGCGGCGGTGAAAGAAACTTCCCTAATCCGATCGTGTCATAAACAAGAAGGAATCTTGTTAGCGTAGGGTTCGTATTTTAGTGCATGCAAGTTTCCTGGATCGTATTTCAATACTTCCAACATTATACTATGGACTGACGACCGAGCAGCGTGATATCTTCGCTTAGGCTAATCCTATAGGTTTCTCTCTCTCTCTCTCTCTCTCTCTCTCTCTCTCTCTCTCTCTGTGTGATTCCTCTGTGTGCCAGCTTTTGTTTTTACACGACTAACTTTCATTTTCGTATTCATCCTTGAAAACACAGTCATAGTATTGTAATTCGTAAACAGTCTTTACAGTCATCCGTGGTATACAGTTACACATCTATACCTTATGTACACAAGGCAGAGGAAGTTATTGGCAAACCTACTAAAATATAACCTTGCTATACGTGCAATGTGTAAATTGTTAGTTTATCATAACACGCAGTCACTGAGTAGGTGGTCTGACCTTCAGGTAGAACGAGGTCTTTTTTTTTAATACTCCGGAAAGCTGCTTGAAATTAAGGCAACAGATAGGTTTCAGTTCCAAGTAATGTTGGCCTAGGTTCACAAATAAACGCAGTGACCACTAAATGTCGCTTGTTTGTTTTAAGACAACTTCAGCTGAAATACGAGGAGGATGCAATGTTACGTACAGTGTGTCTGAAATGGCAGGACCCTTAACAGCCGTTCCAGTGCATGACTGACTTGCATACCAGCCACAGATTGCGAACTGCTAAACTGCTATTGTATTCCCCTCACCTATCGTGGTCATACATAATGTGATCTGCGGTCCTGTGAAAGTTGGCACGAATTGTCTTCCTTCACTTTATTTACGTTTTAATCACTGTATTTACGTTTCGCGTAGGACATCACTGATTACTTTGACAACTATGTATTTCAAAAGTCAAGAAAATGGGCGCTTTCGTACATGCAGACTGTTTTCCTTTCGGGGGCGGATGGGACGTTTGAGAATAGAAGCTAGAATTGAATGCGAATTCGTGCACGAGTCTATCACCGCGAGTATGCAAGTCAGATTTAGTATTTTTTGTATGTAACATTTAAGCTTAACAGCTGGAAAGTCATGTATATACTTGTACTATAACTTATGGAGAATTTTACTCCCTTTATCCCTATGAGTACTCTTTGCACATAGACTTGAATTTAGTGATAAATAACCGAATATGTTATATGAAGTCAAAATGGATTTAGCACCCGAGGCTTATATATACACCGATGAGCCAAATCATTATGACCACGTGTTTAATAGCGTGTTCTTCCACTTTCCAAACACAGTACAACAGCCATTCTGCTTGGCACGGATTCTACAAGTCCTTGACAGGATTGTAGAACTATGTCGCACCAGGTGTCTACGCAAAGGTCAAGCTATTCCCGCAAATTACGGGCACGGAGCTAGCGCCCGATATGTCTTAAAAAAAGTTCGACATTAATGTGAGTGGCCCCTCAAGCCACTGTAGCACGATTCTGACCTTGCAACACGGATAATTATCCTGCTGGAAGATGTCATCGCAGTAGTGGGAGGCTTGAAGCATGAAGTGATACAAGTGGTCCACAATAATGTTCACGTAATTCACTGCTGTCATGATTCCTTCGATTACCACACAGATCCCATGAGAAGCCCAACTCAGCGTACCCCATAGCATAATTCTGGCCTCATCGCCCTGCAACAGCAGCGCGGTGCATGTTTCGTGCAACCATTTGCCTGGATGACTGCATGTAAGGACACAACAATCGACCTGGTGTAACAAGAAATACGATTCATTCGACAGGTGACACGTTTCCATCGAGCCACGGTGAAAACTCAGTGATGCAGTGTCCACTGCAATCATAACTGACGATGTCGTTGGGCCAATACAGGAACACGTAGGGGTCGTGTGTTTTTGAGCTCCATGTTCAACAGTGGCCTTTGACAGTGTGCTCCGAAAGCTTTTGCCTGCAGTAACATTGTACTCAGTCGTCAGATCTGCCACAGATCGCTGCCTGTCCTGAATTACACAGTGGGGGATCCTCCGACTTCCACGTTTTGTGATGAGACGTGGTCGTCCAACACCATTCGTCCTACTCGTTATTCCACCATCCTTCAACCACTTTCCATTGGTGCTCACGAAAGTAGCACGCCAATAGGCGACCAGCTTCGCTGTTTCAGAGACTCACGTTTCGTTGTCGCCGAGAGGTTCTAGGCGCTTCAGTCGGAAACCGCGCTGCTGCTACGGTCGCAGGTTCGAATCCTGCCTCGGGCATGGATGTGTGTGATGTCCTTAGGTTAGTTTGGTTTAAGTAGTTCTAAGTCTAGGGGACTGATGACCTCGGATGTTAAGTCCCATAGTACTTGGAGCCATTTTTGAGACACACGTTTCCAGCCGCAACGCCACAACAATGTGCCATGTGTCAAAACCGCTTATATAAGTGTATTTCCGCATTTACAGGCCGTATCTTCGCTATAATGACTGCCCAATCGTCTCTCGTCCTATTACATTCTTTACTTGCTGCGTCACGTGCCTGCAACACCACCAGAAGGCATTCATCCTCGCCGTGGGCAGTGATCATAATGTTTTGGCTCATTGGTATATGCCACTCGCCGCCTTCAGTTTTAAGAAGCCCCTCATTGTTTTTTTTCTTTTATTCTCTCCTTTTTGGGCTGCTATGTTTTGAAGAATAAAAAGCACATACTTAGTTGCACTTGGTGGAACATACAGTAGTTGCACCAGTTTTCTCAGTTTGATGTAGGGGGTAAAAATCGTTCGTTAGTGCAGCCACCATGTCGAAGAACGTGATCCTGTTAGTCACGAGTTAGGGTCGCACGCTGCCGCGCGCCAACTTAATCCGTCAAGTCCGACTGGACATGTGGGGCGCCAGTGTGCCAGCTTCCCCTCTTGGCACTAATTGATGTGGCGAATTATAAGTTAAGGAAGAAGTCTCCTGCGTGTGGTGCGCTGCGGTCAGTGCACAACCCGCTGCGGAGAGATTTGCTCTGAGCGTTAGAGGATACCACATTAACAGAGCCAGCTACGCTACTGAGTCATTAGGTAAGTGTGGTTGCTGTTTGAAATTATTGTGAGGGAACGACCACCATCCGTATGGTAAAATTTTGATGGAGCAAGAAAGCTGGGACGCTATTCTCTAAATGGTAATGTGGGAAGTATGTGTAGAAATTTGATGGAGTGTCCTGTACCTTCATCATAGGTGGGTTTTAAATACTCGTATAAAGACATATTAATTACCAGAGTGTTTAGATCTATGGAAGATAATGTAATCCCACCCAAAAAAGAAATATTTAGATGTCCATGCTGTACGGACAATTCAGATATTACGTTTACCTAATTAAAGATATCTATACCTAAATTAAAGGGATTTTCTGCAGTTTTTAATCAGCGATTCGTGTTTCGTCACAAGTTGTACGGAAGTGTCACCTGTCGTCACAAAAATCGGATGCTGCCGAAAAGCTGCATTTGCATGTTAAGTCAGTCTTGTTCACGTCGTTTTCGAAGGAAGCAATCAACGCAAGAAGCTAGGAGTTTTACATCAGGGTCATTAGAAACGGGGCATTAGCAAAGTTGCACAAGAACAGAGAAATAAATCGGGCCTGGGTTAATTAAAGGAATTCGCCTTAAGTGATGTTTTAAAATCAAGGGCAACCCACTTCAGGAAGGCCAAACGGAGATTCGAAGCTTGCTCCTCTGGAATACGGGTCTATTGTTTTAATCAGTGCGTCACCTCGATCAATGTAGTCTTTGTGGAAAGTAGGGAAAGTATATTTTCCATCCACGTCGAACATCTTTGGGATATTAACATTAACTATCTGTTACAGGAAACACAGGAAGGCGTAAGATTTGTTGATATCTAGGTAATTCGTCGTTGTCTTCTCAGATGATAGGGTACAGCATAGAGAAGCAGTAGAAGTTGTCGTACTTGAGCGCGGAAGCATTCTGAAGTCGCATGCAGAAAGACGGCATGACGTACTCGGCCGCGTGGGATTTAACTCTTTAAGGAAGTCGCACTGCCAGTTTTTCCGTTTAAAAACGTCTGAGCAACTAACTGAGCAGCTGAATAGAGGTTTAGTAACCTATCGATGAGAATGCTAAACAAAAGCTGTACCGGCACTGATGCGTGAATAGATCTTTCTCCCCTATTTAAAGACAAAGGATTCAAATATTCGGTATCATTTGCATCGACAGTGTGTGTGTGTGTGTGTGTGTGTGTGACTAAATTAATGATGGTGTTAGTTATGTCCAGTCACAGCTCTTGAAGTATTTGGACTGCTATGAACAGAGACACAAGTCTTATTCGTCACTTTAAGTTTGATTTTGCTAACTTGAAGAACACTGTGTATTGTGCTTCGTCACGGGTAACACACGTTAGTTGAAATATTTTTATTTTCCGTCTCTTACAACCGCACACATAGTTAGCAACGTTGAATCTGATAATTTTCGAGATCTTATCACTTAACTCAGTGATGATCGGATCAGAAGTTTTCAAGAAATCGAAGTTTGTTTCCCTTATGATTCAGTAATATGTGGATCGTTTGGTTTCACAAATGGCGGAGCTTATTCACCGCACGCCAAGACACCTGCCCGCAACGCATCACATTCGCTGGGGCTAGCGCATTTGGTTGATTGACGTAGGTGGCAGTGACATATATGGTCCGAAAGGATAACTGAAGCAAAGGTCAGGTGCCACTTGCAGCGACTAACTGTTGAGGGCTAAGCCCTAGAGGTAGGAGCACCGAAATGTTCGGCATGTAAGGAATTTGTACGGCTGGCAATGAAGTCTCTGCAGAGCCCCTTCGAAAGCTGCTTTCTTTAGATGGGACGATATAGTCTCCTCTCTAGATTCGTCTAACAAATTGTTCGTCAAATTTGACAGTCTAGTTGTAAGGGTGCAGTGAAACAGAATAGCACCTCGAAAACACTACTAAACTTGCACATCTCCAGCGATGATTGCTTTAAAAGAGTTTACCTCTAATGTGAACGGATTAGCAGACTTTCGTCATGATCGATTCTGTTTCTGTTGCTGTTAGTTGTCTGGTGAAGCCAAATGTTTGCAGTTCTCTATCACTCGACAAGAGAATTCCCGAGTTCGCTTAGAGAGCACTTCCAGTGCGGTAACTATTGTCTCCTTAGTCTTTGAAAATTAATGCGCACTTCATTTCCCCGTCAGAAACGTGTCTGCTTGTTCTTGTATTGAATTTTGATGTTACTTTAGCCAATCAGTGTAACTGTCTTGTTATTCGTTGCTGATCGTGTTGAGCGTTACGCTGTTCGTGGTGCATCGTGATGCGTCTGCTAAGTGGTCTAAGTGAATTTTCTAGTAACCAAAGCAGTTGAATCCAGTATGATTCATCTTTCAGACGCAGACACGCCTTTACGCTCTCAGCCTTGTCGAAAACGGCGTAGAGTAAATGCATCTGCTTGGCAAGGTGATTCTTCAGCGAAAGCTACGTCCAGTGTTTCCCAGGTCCTGTTTTCTTGGAATAATCTGGTCGGCACTGGCCTTGGCCTGGACATCCTGACTACATCAAAACCTGAAAAAAAAAGCCGGAGCTTCGTATGTTGAAAAATTTGTGTTCGTAATCTTTTCTTTATACAGAGAGTTAACCTTTGGGGAAGGAATAGAGGACTTAAAAAGAAGCAAAAAAGTACAGATACACATATGGTCAATTTATTTTTGTTTCCTTAGTCACAAACACTTTTTTGTTGTCACAAATTTGCTTCGTTTCGTTCTTTTTGTTTTAATGTATCCAGCTTGTTTCTGCAGGGTTTCTTTTTTCTTTTTCTAATGTTGTCTCCTGATGTCTTAATGAAGTGCTTAAAATGTCCACCATCAGCTCTAATACAAACTTCTAAACGCCGCATCTTGGGTTGTCTTACCCGCTCCCATATTCCAGATATCTGCTGTATGGAACACGGTGCACGATGAGGCACCACCTCATTTTGCTCTGCTCGGCTTTTCCCAAATAGGTGATCTCAATCCATTGGATTTTTATTTTTGGAGGTATTTAAAGGACATAGTGAATTCAAGACCTATTGCGAATGTTGACACACTTCGCCAGCGTGTTCAAGAAGGATTTCAGCAGATACAGCAGACAGTTGGAATAGGGGAGCGAGTAAGACAATCCGTGATGCAGCGTTTAGAAGTTTGTGTCAGAGCTAATCGTAGACATTTTGAGCATTACATATAACTATCACAAGACATCGTTTGAAAAGGAACAATACCTGTAGAACCAAATTGTAAATTTGAAAACAAAAAGTCGGAAACGAAGTAAACGTGTAACAACAAAAATGTATCTGTAACAAAGACAATAAAAAACTGACCACATGTATGTATGAACTTATTTGCTCCTTTTAAATCCAGTATCCATTCCCCAGAGGTTTCCCACGTATTAGGTAATACCTTGTATACCGTACTCCAGTTGCGCAGAAAGATCTCAAAATTTAAGGAAGCTGTCACTATCGACCAGCTTTCTGTTTTAGCCAGTATTATGTAGCGAACCCTCTAGTTTTACACGCATAAAGTGCAGTATGAGATTTTCCGTGTGTATAAGGGCACTTTCGACGGCACACATAACGTTTGTGTGATTTCTATACAGTATTCCATTCTCTTACTGGAGAATGCTCGTAATCAGCACGACTATTCTTGCTGTACCGTGTTGGGGTTTCAGTGCTTTCCGCGAAGTCAATTGGATGCCGAGTTGATTCCTTTTCAGACAACAAACAATTTGTTTACCGGTATAAGGGCTGTTTCTCTTTCTATGATGAATCACTAAACTCAATTCGGTAAAAATAGAAAGTTACAAGTTGTAAAGTACCATTCTTAGAGATATATGCAGTTAGATATAAAGCGCTCTTCACCTTAAGAAGTACCATTCTTAGAGATATATGCAGTTAGATATAAAGCGCTCTTCGCCTTAAGAAATGCAAGCAGTGACACAAGGCCAAAATGAAACGTCTAATTGATTCTAAGAGTCCTGCTAAGTGCTCTTGTAGTCCGCCCACAGACAAATGGTTCAAATGGCTCTGAGCACTATGGGACTTAACATCTGTGGTCATCAGTCCCCTAGAACTTAGAACTACTTAAACCTAACTAACCTAAGGACATCACACACATCCATGCCCGAGGCAGGATTCAAACCTGCGACCGTAGCGGTCACGCGGTTCCAGACTGAAGCGCCTAGAACCGCACGGCCACACCGGCCGGCTCAGACAAATCTCTCTGTCCTTATGCACATATTATTCGTATACAATCCGTCATAAAATAATCAAAGTACCGTAACCAAGGGCTGCTTGATCAATGCCAGAACTTGGTGCATATGATGACCACAATGGCGAACGTCGTTTAGCGGATAATGCTATCAGCATTACCGGATCAATTTCATATCTTAGATAATATATCTATAAGCTCAAGCGTAAGTCTCCATATCCGTGTAAAATGCTACACGAGTAACTTATGGACTGAGGCGTAGGTTCAATTCGCCGTACTGTTTATCGGTGTCTGTTCTGTCTCCCACGTCCGGTGCAGTTCGAAGAACTTCGAATATTTGTGCGCGTGATGGTGAGTGATATGAAACTTTCAACATTGTTCAATCATTGCCGCTAGTTTCACATAATTACAAACATGCATCATTCTTCGACATAGTCTTATTAATTCATGTATTAGAAGAAAAGTCTTTAGTATATATGCAAGTCCTCATTCCACCTCTGACGTACGTTTTCAGAAGAAAAGCAACATTTCGATGGTCACGGATCTCAAATGAACAACACGGCATCATATTTCAGACTGATCCCCTTCAAATGCAATCGGATTTGCTTTGAGTTAATTGTGCGTAGATAATTTTTAGAGTACCTGCGTATGATATAGTACTGACTGTATTACGCATTATTCCGCCCCTTCAACTTTTGCGTACGTGATGAAATCGAGTTGGTTGTTTACTGAAGTTCCCAATCGAAACTTATGGTCTAAGTTGTATGTTCCGATACTCACTCTCCAGCTTTCGTCCGCTGCTCTAAAAGGGGAGAATTTAGCAACACACTAATTCTATCTGCGTTTGAAACTCAATAGGTGAATCTATGCAGGGATGTTAATCGTCAAAACAGGTGTAACAAATTTACAGAAGCTGTGTTCTACTTATGTACTTGTTCTGATAATTAATGTGCGGGATGAGTGGGACGAGACGATACCAAAGATAAGATTATGTGGAGTTAAGACGCTCCGACTCACGGAAGAAATCTATATGCCGAGAGTCGTAAACAGCATGATAGCGCAGCAACGGGCTGCATAACCCACACCTGCTCAGGTTTGTGCATACCAATTTATAAGCACCCAAACTATCTAGAAAGCGTATATTTCTCCAGATTACTGCTTTTTTACCCTTCTGTCAGTAAATTGCAATTAAAAGCTTTTTAAATAGATGGAGGAGGTCAAACATTCAAGTTTCTTTTGGGCGGTTTCCCTACGGCGTCAACAATATCGATTTGAGTAAAATTCCTTTTTGTGTTTCTCTGAATCAGTCTGTATAGTTAACAAGAACTAAAAATGCCTTCGTTTCCAGAAAAATCGATGTGGTCCTTTTCATGCCGAAGAAACTGCAGCTTCATTGTCCCGAAGAGTCCCGCAACACATCTATATAAACGTCGCCTTTTGTTTTATGGTTCAAAATGGTTCTGAGCACTATGGGACTTAACTTCTGAGGTCATCAGTCCCCTAGAACTTAGAATACTTAAACCTAACTAACCTAAGGACATCACACACATCCATGCCCGAGGCAGGATTCGAACCCGCGACCGTAGCGGTCGCACGTTTCCAGACTGTAGCGTCTAGAACCGCTCGGCCGCGCCGGCCGGCTTTTGTTTTATGGTTCTTTTTTATGTTTACCCAAGGACGTGATCTAATGTCCAAAAATTTTTTGTTCAGATTGAAGCTGATCACAGAGGCCTACATATTTATAATAATAATGATGTTTTACATCCAGTTGGGTTTCACGTCTTTAAAAGTATACCATTTTTTGACGAATTTAAACATCTTGGGAGGAGTCAAATGGCCAGTCAGCTACATGTATGTGTTTAGAACCCTACAAGTTCTGTAATGGTTTATTATGTTAAAGATAGAGTGTTTTTTAACAGTCAGATGGCCTCATAGGGAAACGAGCCTCTAGCCACTTTTGCTGAATGTGATTGCTAACGATATGCTATTGTACGCATCAGTTGTCGTATGTCTCGCATTATATTCGATAGTTGAATGAGTCGTTGAAAAGGTCGATTATCGAATCTTGAACATTTCCAACCCTAGCCAGACATCCAATCGCCTAATCTACTACAATTTCTTCACTAGGTTACGATCGTGAACGAGCATTTGGGCGGTTCGAAGCCGGTCAGAGTGCCACTACTGTGGCCACAGTAGTGTGTGTGCCCAAAAGACCACTGAGTGTGCAAATGCTACGCGAAAGACGGACCAGCACACCGCAAGAGGATCGATACGTAGCTCTGGTGGCGAAAAGGAGCAGACATATAACTTCTAGACAGATTGCTGCAGGCCTTGCAACAGACACTGGTAAACGTGTCTCTGCTAGAACCATTTCGCGGCGATTAAAAGAGGCTGATTTATATGCTCGGAAGCCTGTTAAATGCTTCCCACTTGAACCACGCCATCGTCGAGAAGGAGTTCGTTGCTGTAGGAAACATGTTGATTATAGTCAGCAACAGTGATGTGCTCCGACGAATTCTGCTTCACTGTGGCAAGTGATTCCGGCCACCAATTAGGGTGGAGAAGTACAGGAACACGTTACACATCACAGAATGTTCATGAGCTTCACCGGTATGACCTAGGCGTTATGTATGGGTAGGCATTATGTACAACTGCCGAACACCGCTGCATCTCTCTGCACGAGATACCGTTAAAGAACATCGATGTTGTAGGGAGATTATTCTGGATCGTTTTCGTTTGATTAGGGGTGCGGTAGGTCCAGGCTTTGTGTTTATGGACAACGATGTCCGCCCACACTAGACCACTGAAGTGTCGGACACCCTGGAAAGTGAAGATATTGAACGTATGGGATGGCCTGAGTACTCATCGGACTTAACCCTATAGAGCATGCTCAAGTGGTTCAAATGGCTCTGAGCACTATGGGACTTAACACCTGAGGTCATCAGTCCCCTAGAACTTAGAACTACTTAAACCTAACTAACCTAAGGACATCACACACATCCATGCCTGAGGCAGGATTCGAACCTGCGACCGTAGCGGTCACGTGGTTCCACACTGAAGCGCCTAGAACCGCTCGGCCACTGCGGCCAGCATAGAGCATGCCTCGGATACTCTTGGCAGACGTGTTTCGCAACAAACACCCCCTCTCCAGACCGTTCAAGAACTGAAAATCACCTTTAGAGAGGAGTGGTACAATATCCCCCAAGGACTCGAGAACAGTTTGGTAGCCAGCATGAATAACAGGAACAAAATGCCCATTAGTGCTCAGGGAGGGCATATTCCTTACTGATATGGACCTATATGTTGCATATCTGACCAGTGTCAAACATGATCGTTATTTATGTCTGTTATCCTGCTTTCCAATGTTGTGAAATCTACCATTTTTCGTTATAAATACACCACTATACCTCTATTACGTATGTACTGTGTTTCATGTCGTCCATCATTGCCTGTGATCATTCCTGTCCAACAGTGTCTCTGATCCGTATCAATTGTCAAGCAGTGTGCATATTATGTATAGTATGTCGCCGATAGAAGCCAAGGAGAAGGACTAGAATGTTCAGTCTACAAATGAAATGTTATCAGTCAAGATTTCTGTTCAAAGAACGTAAGTCATGTAGTTTTCTTTTATAAACAGGTTTTATAGAGCCAGTTAACAGTCACAATTACAAAACATGTAACTCAAAAGCTCTGTCTATTTACGCTAAATGTTTTTGTATTTGTACGTCTGTCTTGTAACAAGGTCACACCTCGAAACATGTTTTAGTATTAATATAATATGAGCTATATAACAAAGAATTGTCATCGCCGGCCGCTGTGGCCGAGCGATTCTAGGCGCTTCAGTCCGGAACCGCGCTGCTGCTGCCGTCGCAGGTTCGAATCCTGCCTCGGGCATGGATGTGTGTGATGTCTTTAAGTTAGTTAGGGCAGTCGTGGACTGTGCGGCTGGTCCCGGCGGAGGTTCGAGTCCTCCCTCGGGCATGGGTGTGTGTGTTTGTCTTTAGGATAATTTAGGTTAAGTAGTGTGTAAGCTTAGGGACTGATGACCTTAGCAGTTAAGTCCCATAAGATTTCACACACATTAAAAAAAAAGTTAGTTAGGTTTAAGTAGTTCTAAGTCTAGGGGACTGATGACCTCAGATGTTAAGTCCCATTGTGCTTAGAGCCATTTGAACCATTTGAATTGTGATTGCTGGCTGTCCCTATAAAACCTATTTATAGATTGCAAAAAACAGTCACAGTCGAATAAAAGCCAACATGGCCATAAAATGATATTTTGAGATAATTAATGGGTCTTTAATCGTCTGCGGGGCGAGTGAGGCCTAGTCTTGCTAGATGCAGTTTGCAGTACAGTGCCCTTAACGCATGGAAGATACAAATACTAAAATCAGATAAGTCGGCTGACATGTAAATACATAAACGAACGATGGATCGCAATTTCTCTATTTTTTCCTGTGGCACATTATACATCGTATTGCTGTGTATTGTTCCTGTTCACGGCCCACGTCTGTTTTTTCAGGGTTTTTGTTGATTGATGATGTTGCGCAACCATTGCATAACGGGGGTTTCCTAGCAATTTCCTAGTTACATCTGAGCTAGTATGAGGCAGCTGCAAACCTTTGACTGCTGCCTCTCCTACCATGTTCAGCGTAACGGAGTATTTTGGGACACAGTCGTTTGTCTCTCTTCCTAGTCGTTCGACTTTGTTCTTCCGTCAACTTTTGAGGAGAGGTTCATTAGCGTTTATCTAGAGCTACCTAGTTTTCCCCACATTTTGCGAGGGCGAAACTTTGAGCCGTAGTGTAGAACTCTGTTGGTATACCCAGCTGTTTACGGTCTACACTGTAAACTGAGTTTTCGATATTCTTGTCGGCGGCCGTCATTGATATTCGTAGTCCAAGTTGAGACAACGCCAGAAGTGTTCGGCGTCAGGCCATTCTCACACATTTTTTCCTGGACGACTGCCACCCGGTGGTGTTAGTAACACTGTACGTGAACGAAATCTCAACTACACCTCTATGGGTTCGAAGAACACACGTTGCAGTATTAAAAAAATTTCAGATAGCGTGATTTAAACGCTACAAAAGTAGATATTAAGGCACTCACATGAGTGTGAATTGGCTTTAGACAGTAGAAGCGGGAGAGGCGTACCAATTTAAAGATCTTATAGAACACAACACTGAATGTTTGACGAATTCTTTTTTATCATCAGTCATCTTAAGGTGGAACATTTTCGTTGAATTTTTAACTGGATACAGTGTTCCCTGTTTTGATAGAGACTATTTGTGTTTTGAAGAATAGGGTTGTTCATCCAAGTAGTGCCAGTGAACCAATCTCTTGGAAGATTTTAAGTGGTGTGTCTTAGGAGAAAGCAAGTTTAATTTGACTCATGAATGCGTCTATTTAATTTCTGTTCTCTGGAAATACTGGTTACGTTATTATAGTTACGTTTGGTTTCGAAGCTAAGAAGAAAAGTGCACAGTATGTCTGGCAGATTAAAAGATTATTGTGCTGACATCTAAAATGCTTCTTAATATTCTTGCAAAACTGGCAGGCCCATGGTAGAAAGCCATTTATACACTGTAAGAGGCAGTGAACCAACAGTGATTCAACACATGGCAATAACCTTGACTCGCGATATCTTCTGCTTTTGCCCGTCCGAGTTAGGGATTCGTCCCTTACGTTCTCTACGGCGACATGACCATAAGAGTGGACAAAAAGGGAAGAGAGGAGTGGAAGGGTGGAGAGAGATGCAAAGAAGGACAGAAACAGAATGTACCACACCGATCTAACTTTAAATACCGTCAGTGTCCGAAGGACTCATCTCGCTTGTTGTAGTATGTCCTTTCGGCATGAGAGTCGGTTCGCCGAGTCAGAGAAGAAGGGAACTAAACTTCACTGTGAAATGCGCACCACGATACAGCTAGATAGTTTTTACGTAAATAGTGCAATTCATAATAGTTTCAGGAAAAAAAGTCCGATAGCCATCCGACGATTAAACGCACAATCTTTGTATTTGATTTATGACATTTAACCGAGGAGCTATTAAGACACATGAAACACTTGTAACCAAATAAAATAAAGACTTGAAAATATACTAAGACGTGCTGTAAAACTTGGTTGTTACACCAAATCCCCCAATCTTGTTTCCGACGATACCACGATTATTACGTGTTTCACAAAATCGGTCGGTTAGCCGCAGATTTTTGGCTTTTCTTTCCGAATGTCGAAAAGTAGGAATATCTGGACTCCCTCTAATGTGGATGACACACACGCTTCCGGATCCTTAGCTTTTGTTGCCACCTGCCGGGCGCTTGAACAGCGTTCCTCACTAGACATGCAGCAGGGGTGTCTGCATCGCCTTTGGGAGAGAATGGAATGCGCATCATGAATGAAACAAACGGCGTCGCCAGAACGACGGAGGTGACTAGCAGCGAGAACGAAGGGAGCCCTTTGCACCAGCGCCGTTCACTGTTGTAGAAGAGTGGTAAAGTGGAGAACAGTACAAACTACCAGTCGCTATATTACGACGGTTCCTTGACATAGTTGTTTTACTTCTTCTTACAAAGTCGTTACAATTTCATTGCCTGGACAGAGATTTTTTACTGGTGTTGTACGCTAACTTTACTTTTGTGCTGGTCAGTAATGAGATGAAAAAACAGATATGAAACCAACATAAGCACAACGCTTAAAAATGTCACTCCCTGGAAATATCACGCTAATGCCGTTAAAACCGCCTGTAGCCTTCATAATGGCCTGAGTTCGACGAGGAAGTGTCCACAAGTGTCTTACGGCTCACTGATGATTAGCTCACGTGGAGCTGCCAAATTAAAGGGATGTTCATTGCTACGTTTCACCTGCTGTTTCAAATAGTCACAGACAGTTGGTGTGGGATTTAGCGGGCCACTTGGGTGCGATAGCATGGGGTACTTGAGTGTTCTTGAAACCTACGTAAACACAGCTGTAGTCATCCTGGAAGATGGCTCAAAAAATGGCTCTGAGCACTATGGGACTTAACTACTGAGGTCATCAGTCCCCTAGAACTTAGAACTACTTAAACCTAACTAACCTAAGGACATCACAGACATCCATGGCCGAGACAGGATTCGAACCAGCGACCGTAGCGGTCGCGCGGTTCCAGACTGTAGCGCCTAGAACCGCTCGGCCACTCCGGCCGGCTCCTGGAAGATGGCAGCATACTCATCGTGAAGATGCTGAAGAAAGGGAAACACTTGGTCATCAAGAATGTTGAAATAAATATCCTGGTCAGTCTTCACGATAACGAATTAATAGGCTCAAGTCATGGTGCGAAAAATATCCTCAAAACATCACTGAATCACATACGGCCCCAAGGACTCCATTCAGATACTGCGGGTTATACGCCTTGGACCTTCGGTGCACTCGACGCGTTGTGTGCAGGGAGGAGACCCCCAAGAGGGATCATTGCCGACAAAATTTTATTTAAATAAATTTTCAATGCATAATGTTCGGCCGTAGCCGGCTTGGGCATACTGTGGTGGAAGGTGCTGGCCGGAAGACCATGGTCGGCACATTCCTGCCACGTGCTCCTCGGTCAGACTCAAGTCCCACGGGTTGGTTGCGCTGACGGGGGCACGCTACTAGCAAGGCGCGTTGGCGGAATCAATCCTCCAATCAGAGACTAATCGTGTGATCACGTGGGGACGCGGTCGGGAGCGGCGAGGGCGGCTTGGAAACAGCTCCGCGCTCTCTTAGCTTCTGACCTCGGCCCCGAGTAGTCGCTCCTCTAGTCTCTGCCTCTCTGATGAGCAGACGGCAACCCCTCTTGGGGCTGCTCAGCCCTACGTAGGCACCACTGTACCATCATTACAAGAATAAACTGGGTCCATTCCACTCAATTAATTTTCATTTTACAACGCCCTCCGCTCCTGACTTCTATCCTGACGACAGGCACCCAAAGGATCTTTCCTGTGCCTTCTGGTATCTCCACGGGATTATCGGCTTTTAGCATCGTTACGGGAGACTCCGAAACTTGGGAAACGGATCCTTTTTTCCCAGCTCCGCTCGCCCGCAACGTGCAGTCACGTCCAAAACAGTGCACGTTGTCGCCGAATTGGACGGTATTCAACCTATAGTCAATAACCCCCTGGAAATGACGCAGAAAGTCACTTCCTAGGATGATGTCGTAATCCGTACGCCTGTTTCGTACAACCTCCATCGTAAAAGCATATTCTGTGGAGTCCAACGTGAACTCAACGCAACAGCTGCCATCAGGTTTCACTATGCCGGGACCAATACCACTGATATGGTACCGCGGCGGTTGCAATGTTCTTTTATCTCTCTTCGATAAAAAGCCGGAGTGGCCGAGCGGTTCTAGGCGCTACAGTCTGGAACCACGCGACCGCTATGGTCGCAGGTTCAAATCCTGCCTCGGTTATGGGTGTGTGTGATGTCCTTAGATTAGTTTGGTTTAATTAGTTCTAAGTTCCAGGGGACTGATGACCTCAGAAGTTAAATCCCATAGTGCTCAGAGCCATTTGAACCTTTTGATTATTGTGTTGCCACTAGAGAAGCATCAAAGCAGAATGGGTCGGTCATCGAACATGGTCTAGTCATTGGATGTCACCAGAGTAACAAAGCCATCAGGGACATTTCAACCCTTCCAAAGCTGCTCGAATTTTGGTGATATGATTGTGAAGTGGAAACGCGAAGTAACAACGGCAACTAAACCAGGGTCAGGTGGACCTCATGTACTGACGGACAGAACAGACGAACGTTGTGGAGGGTAGTTGTAGAAACTCGAATGAAATCAATGGAAGGAGTCACTCGTGAGTTCCTAAGTGCTACCAGCAGTCCAGGTAGCAAAATAACGATGTGTAGGGGGTTAAAAAAGGTGGGGTAAAATGATCGAGCTGCTCCTCATGAGCTACACCTATATACAGTGGAAGACCGGAAACGAGTGATCTGGAATGGTGGATCGCGCTATTCCCTTTGGCGCATTTAATATAAGGGTTTGGGTTTGGCGCATGCCCGTAGAATGTTACCTGCCGTCATGTGTAGTGCTAACACTGACGGACGGGGGGGATGGTGTTACGGTGTAGAATTTTCTTTCGTGGTTAGGGCGAGATCCACTAATTGCGCTTAACAAAACGACAAAGATATGAATATATTTCACAGCATTATGTACTGCGCACAGTAGAAGACTACCTCGGAGACAGTGATTGTATCAGCATGGCAATGCAGCCTCTGCGAAAACATCATTTGTGAGGCAGTGGTTTATGGACAGTAACATTCCTGTAATGGACTGGCCTCCCCAGAGTCTCGCCCTGCTACATCTTTGGGATGAGTTAGAACGTCGACTTCATTTCAGAGCCGGCCGAAGTGGCCGTGCGGTTAAAGGCGCTGCAGTCTGGAAACGCAGGACCGCTACGGTCGCAGGTTCGAATCCTGCCTCGGGCATGGATGTTTGTGATGTCCTTAGGTTAGTTAGGTTTAACTAGTTCTAAGTTCTAGGGGACTAATGACCTCAGCAGTTGAGTCCCATAGTGCTCAGAGCCATTTGAACCATTTTTTCATTTCAGACCCCGGCTTCCAACGTCCTCTGGTTTTGGTTTTGGACGAAGAATGGGCTGTCATGGCTCCGAGTGGTGCATCATTCCTTGTAGACACGTTGGAGAGTCCTCGTTGATACACCAATGAATCGGGCAACTTTATTCTCGGTGTGGTGATGGGCACACGCAGTAGCGATAGCTCCTTTCTGCCATTCCGTACGTCTCTACGTCGGCCAGTCTTACTGCACTGATACCATACAACTGCACATACACACTACATCACAGTCATGACATTTCGGCAGTGGAGGGTCACATAACCGATGGTACCACTTATACAGGGTGTATCATAATTAATGGCGTAAAAGCATACAGTTGAAAGTACACGATACTAGAAGCAAAAAAGTCTCAGTAAACATAGGGGCGGAAATGTATACCTTAAGAGCTACGAGCAATTTTTTGTCTTCAATACTGTGAAGCAAGTCTCTTCTACCGAAAACTCTTTGCTTTCCATATTTTGGGAAATGGTAATGTGACCAAAACAAGAAAAAAAGTCCAATGACATGTGCTCTAAAATGCATATGTTTACTGAGACTTTTTTACTTCTAGTATCGTGTACTTTCAACTGTATGCGTTTGCGCCATTAATTATGATACACCCTGTATACCATCTACAGCGCCCTAACGCGATTAGTGTGATATTTTTGGGGATGACTAATATTTTGTCCAGTGAATTTACTTAGTCATCTTATAAGCATTTGTGCCCAGTAATTACGTTAAAAACAATTTCGTATCCACAGGATAAAGAAAAGTTTGAAACTGCTTCTATACGTAACGAGGGGTCCAAATAGTGCAGCATTATATTTATAGAACTAGGGAAATTTTGCAGTACCTTTCACCTTTTGATAACACTCATAAAGTTAATTGTTTCTAAGTATCTTCTGACAGCTATGCACGTTCATCGTTCCGTGCCTGTGGTTGCTTTTCAGTGGTAGAAAATGCTGCTTCTCTGAACCGACTGCACGCTTTTGCGCCGAGTGAGGCACCACAGTTATTGAGGCACTTGATTCTCATTTAGATGATCGGTATTTACGTTCCTGTGCGACCACGCAGTTTTAAGTTCTCCCTGATTTCTTTATATTACTTAAGGCAATTACCAGGTTGGTCCTTTGCAAATAGCACGTCCGATTCTGTATTCCAACCTTCAGAGTGAGGTGCGACTTCATCTTTAAGCATCTCTTTTTCTACGTGACACAAAGCCCTCTTTTTTTCAGTCCTCTTTCACTTTTGCAAAGTACACTAAATAACAGTCTAACAAGATCTTTGCTGCAAAGAACATACAGTAGAATACTCGCTGCAAATATCTGGCCGATTTTCTGGAGCGTTATTACGACCGTGGAACCAGTCAACGGCCCTGCCGCGACGCGAGAATCTCTCATTTTTTTTCAACATGCAATGAATCAAAAGATAGGAGGTAATATGCAAACGACCAAGTATTTTCTTCTTCAGTTAATATTGTCCTGTTTTTATCTGTCGACAGATTGAAGCAAATGTGTTTTTATTCAACTATGGGACGCCGTGTTTACGTTAATGGGGTTCATTGGGGTATATTAAACTGAAGAGCCAAAGAAACTGGTACACCTACGTAATGTCGTGTAGCGTCGCAGTACGACATGGCATGGACTCGACTAATGTCTGAAGCAGTGCTGGAGGGAATTGACACCATGAACCCTGCAGGGCCGTCCATAAATCCGTAAGAGTACGAGGGGGTCGAGATCTCTTCTGAACAGTACGTTGGAAGGCATCCCAGATATGCTCAATAATGTTCACGTTGGTGAGTCTGGTGGCCAGGGGAAATGTTTAAACTCAGAAGAGTGTTCCTGGAGCCACTCTGTGGAAATTCTGGACGTGTGGGGTGTCGCATTGTCCTGATGGAATTGCCCCGAGACCGTCGGAATGCACAATGGACATGAATGAATGTAGGTGATCAGACAGGGTGCTTACGTACATGTAACCTCTCAGAGTCGTATCTAGACGTATCAGGGGTCTCGTATCACTGCAAGTGCACACGTCCCACACCATTATAGAGCCTCCACCAACTTTAACATTCCGCTGCTGACATGCATCAACAGTCCAATGTCGGTGTTGACGGGCCCAGGCGAGGCGTAAAACTTTGTGTCGTGCAGTCATGAAGGGTACACGAGTTGGCCTTCTGCTCCAAAAGCCCTTCTCGATGATGTTTCGTTGAATGGTTCCCACGCTGACACTTGTTGATAGCTCAGAATTGAAATTTGCAGCAATTTGCGAGAGGGTTGCACTTCTGTCACGTTGAACGATTCTCTTCAGTCGTCGCTAGTCCCATTCTTACAGGATCTTTTTCCCACCGCAGCGATGTCGATTTGATGTTTTAGCGGATTCCTGCTATTCACGGTACACTCTTGAAATGGTCGTACGGGAGAATCCTCATTTCATCGCTACCTCGGAGATGCTGTGTCCCACCGCTCGTGCGCCAACTATAACACTACGTTCAAACTCACTTAAATCTGGATAACCTGGAATTGTAGCAGCAGTAACCGATGTAACAACTGCACCAGATACTTGTTGTCTTATATAGGCGTTGTCGACCGCAGCGCCGTATTCTGCCTGTTTACACATCTCTGTATTTGAATTCGCGTGCCTATACCAGTGTCTTTGGCACTTCAGTGTGTAATGGCTTGTTACGGGCGACAGCAACAATTTTCACAAAAACTGCTGGGAGATGTGCTTATACTGCACAGTTAGAGCCCAGTTATCCGTTCGAACAGACCTCGGAAGGCCCAAACGTTACCTACCGACCGCCGTGTCAACCACAGCCGCTAGGCGTCACTGGGTCCGGATATGGAGGGGCTTGTGGTCAGCACACCGCTCTCCCGGCCGTTGTCAGCTTTCGTGACCGGAGCTACTACTTGTAGGTTAAGTAGCTCCTCAATTGGTCTCACAAGGGCTGAGCGCACCCCGCTTGCCAAAAGCGTCCTGCACACCCGGACGATCACCCATCTAGGTGCTAGCCAAGCCCGACAGCGCTTAACTTCAGTGATCTGACGGGAATCGTTGTTACCACTACGTTATGGCCGCTCGCTCAGTCCAATTATGACATGTTTTAATTTTAGCGGAGATCAAATTATCCTGATTTGATGAAACTTTCTTCTCATATTCATCACGTTTCGTACTATGATTCCGATAAATATGGCAACGACATTCCACACCACAATACTTCTGTTCCCAGGAGCAATAAAACCTTAATAAGACAGTTAAAAAATTACAGTGATATTTCGATTTGTTGCAACGCATATCAAATATAAATGGTTTGTAAGTTAAGTGTGGCTCTCCACACCGCATCGGTGTAGAAGCGCCGTTGTGAAGACGTGTCGCAACGGTACCCGCGGCTGCGGCTGCAGGCCGGCCTTGTACGCAGCGCGTGCCATTCCTGCAGCTGCCTTATCTCCGCACCTGTGACTAACATCGGCCGTCAATCGCTGGAGGCCACGCTGTGTTTTGTTCTTCTGCGCTTCGTTGGTATGTGCACCGCCCGTGTCAATTGCGCCGCACTCTATGCTCAAGGTACGCCGTTGGCCACTAAAATCGCAGCGCCATGTAGGGTAGCAAGTAACGGAATAGGGTTTAGCAGGAAGAGTGCATTATTAGGTTTGTAGGTGGTTTAGGGCTGTTCAAGGTGCGAAATTTTGTACTTAGAGCTGCCACTTCTGCCGGCAGTAAAGGCTCTAAAACGACTAGCCATGAAACCGAACTGAGCCCATATGACAGACAGTACGGGTACTTTATTTCATTTTGTGCTTCAGCCCGATGCCAGCGTTCACCAGTCGTAATGGCTGGCGAGTAGTGGTGTGGCAGTCTCTCGGCAGCACAAGACCAGATGTTTTCAGTGGCTGAGAGCGTGCTGGCCAGCGCATCAGCCCGCACAGCATGAGCAACATGCGGCCGCAAGTTATCTTGTTGAAACCTCTAAGATAGGGTACAGCCACCGGGCGTAACACGCCACAAATGTAGCTGCTGCTGTCCAAGTTACCAACTATGCGAACCAGAGGTGATCATTTTCTGTACCCAATGGCACCCTCATACCATCACGCCATGTGTGGGACCCATATGATGACGACGAATGCTTTATGATAACTTTCGTTCTCCTTAGAGCCTCGACACACGGATACGTCCATTGCAAATGCTGTACAAAGACCCCAGGACTCGTATGAAAATACGACGTGGTGTCATTCGTGTGTGGATGGGCACACCACTGTTGGCCAGCCACTCTCTCCTGACGCGTGAAAGGCAGCCGCAACAGTGGTCGCCATGACAACCAATACCGCTGCATGGTAAATCAAAGTTCCGATAGCCCACGATTATATCGCTCGCGGATTCTGACACGTGCTGGTAGAGGTTTCACTCTCTTACACACGGTTTAGCTTTATCTTCTCACAAATAACCATATGATTTCTGAATGAGAAATCCTCTGCGCAATCCTTCTTCATACACTGAGATGACAAAAGTCATGGGATAGTGATATGCATATCTACAGAGGGCGGTAGTATCGCGTGCACAAGGTATAAAAGAGCAGTGCAGTGCATTGGCGGAGCAGTCATTTGTAATCAGGTGATTCATGTGGAAAGGTTCTCAAAGTAATTGTGGCCGAATGACGGGAATTAACAGACTATGAACGCGGAATGGTAGTTGGAGACATTCCATTTCGGAAATCGTTTGGGAATTCAATATTCTGAGATCCACAGTGTCAAGAGTGTGCCAAGATAACCAGATTTCAGGCATTACCTCTCACCATGGACAACGCAGTGGCCGACGGCCTTCACTTAACGACCGATAGCAGCGGCGTTTGGCTAGAGTTGTCAGCGCTAACAGACAAGCAACACTGTGCAATAATCGTAGAAATCAATGTGGGGCGTACGACGAACGTATCCGTTAGGACAGTGCGACGAAATTTGCCATTAACGGGCTATGGCAGCAGACGACCGTCGCGAGTGTCTTTGCTAACAGCTGGACGTCGCCAGCACTGCCACTCCTGGGTTCGTGACCATATCGGTTGGACTCGAGACGACTGGGAAACCGTAGCCTGGTCAGTCCCGATTTCAGTTGGTAAGAGCTGATGGTTGGGTTCGAGGGTGATGTAGACCCCTGCGAAGCCATGTACCCAAGTTGTCAACAAGGCACTGTGCAAGCTGGTGATGACTTCATAATGGTGTGGACTGTGTTTACATGGAATGGACTGGGACATCTGGTTCAACTGAACCGATCAATGACTGGAGATGGTTATTTTCGGCTACTTGAGAGACCATTTGCAGCCATTCGTGGACTTCATGTACCCAAACAACGATGGAATTTTTATGGATGACAATGTGCGCCCGCCGGGGTGGCCGAGCGGTTCTAGGCGCTACAGTCTGGAACCGCGCGACCGCTACGGTCGCAGGTTCGAATCCTGACTCGGGCATGGATGTGTGTGATGTTCTTAGGTTAGTTAGGTTTAAGTAGTTCTAAGTTCTAGGGGACTGATGACCTCAGAAGTTAAGTCCCGTAGTGCTCAGATCCATTTGAACCATTTGACAATGTGCCTTGTCATCGCGCCACATTTGTTCGCGATTGGTTTGAAGAACATTCAGGACAATTCGGAGCAAATGATCTGTCCATCCATAGAATATTTACGGGACATAATCGAGAAGTCAGTTCGTGTGCAAAGTCCTACACCGGCAACACTTTTGCATTGTGGCCAGCTATAAAGACAACACGGCTCAATGTTTCTGCAGCTTGTTGAATCCAGGCCACGTCGAGTTATTGCACTACGCCGCGCAAAACGGAGTCCGATACGATATTACGAGGTATCCGATGACTTTTGTCATCTCAGTGTACACAAAATGTACTGGGTGTTGAGGTGGCGCTGAATGCTGATCATTTGCAGATCCAAGCATTCAAGCCAACTTGACGTTTGTTGCATGCCGTGCTCATGGTGTTGCAATTTAAATGGCCAGTACTGTAAAAAAACAGTGTCATCTTCTGGACATAAAAATTTGTTTCCTCTGTAGCTTTAGGAAGCTGTAAAATGGATAAAGGGAATACTGTGTCACTAATAAATTGTTTTGGAGGTTTTGTCAACAACGAAAACTGTGGTGTTTTACAAGGAGTGATTCTTCATTGTCAGCGATTAAGAAATAGGTACCTGAATTCAAACTCGCTTCTGCTGAAGATGATTCACGTGAAGGACATCATAAAACTATATTCTCAAGTGATGAAAATGGGAAATTGCAAAATATGGAATTGGCGATCGACGGTTGAAGGTGCATCAAATACATGATGTCTTAGTTGTACCAAAGGAAGCAGTACGATACACTTCACACGAAGAGTCAAATATGACAAAGGATGCTGATCAAAATCAAGCGCGAAAATGAATGTTTGGACTAGTTTAAAAATAAATCACTATATTTCGTGCATCGGTTTGTGACTAGATAACACGTGTGTCCACTGCTTCACGCCAGAAGCGAACGGCCATGAAAGCAATGGGTGAAAGATGATAACTGTGAATAAAAAAAGATGAAGTTGATTTTATCTGCCGGAAAGGTTCAGATGGTTCAAATGGATCTGAGCGCTATGGGACTTAACTTCTGAGGTCATCAGTCCCCTAGAACTTAGAACTACTTAAACCTAACTGACCTAAGGACATCAGACACATCCATGCTCGAGGCAGGATTCGAACCTGCGACCGCAGCGGTCGCGCGGTTCCAGACTGTAGTGCCTAGAACCGCTCGGCCACCTCGGCCGGCCTGCCAGAAAGGCTATGATCAGCTTTTGTTATGATGCAAAACGTAAGAATTGATTACATTGTAAATAGTAAAGTAATAACCAGCGAATATGATGCAAGGTTTCTCTATCAACTATAAGAAAAAACTGCGAGTCAAAAGATTTGCGTAGCAAAAGAAAAAAAAAATCATCTATCACAGGGTAATGAGCCTCTCTACAGAAGTACTTTGGCAATATGAAAAGGGAAGAATTTGAGTACGAATTGTCGGAATACCCATTCTGATGACCAGTTTGGCACCCTCTAACTTCTCCTAAATAAATTTGTGGCTAAGAAACGCTTTGAGTCAAATGTGAGTGCCGTGACAACCACTGAGACGTATTCTGCAGACTCACAACATTTATCTACATTGCATGGATGGAATCTACTTACTAAAAAACCGTTGAAATCAACTCACTGACATGAATGGGGAACTAAGTCACAAAACAAGTGCTTTTGTGATCTGAGAACAGGGATTTGCGCTACTAGGACGAGAAATTTTCTCTTTGTTGCCATCCAGGATAGCTACGTATCTTTGGTTCCTCGGATGTCATAAGCAGTTGCTGTTATCGAAACGAGGTTTTCGGCAAGTTACACATGATTTAGTTTTTATTGTATCTCCTTTTCCTTGTGTCTTTGCCCTCATCGGCGCAGGGTTAGCGTAGTCATTTATGGATCTGACAAGGATTATTTAAAAAGGTGGCTGTGAATGTGATAGTGAGGAAATTTTTGTAAATGTTTGCGAATCTTGTAACTGAAGCTAGACTTGAGTACCAACCCGATATTCACCTAGTGGGACGTGGGAAACCGCCTAAAAGCCACATCAAGGCTGGCCTGCATATCTACCCTAGTCGTTAATCCTCCGGCGCACCTCCCGTTCCTGAAAGCAGAGCTTTAACACACACTGTTATCCGGTTTTGGTTTTCACTGTATCGCCGATACGTAAGAATGGAGTCTTTAATGACATTGATTCGTGTAAGGAGAAGCACAGATGGTATAATACACGTCAGTCAGCGTGAAAGATTTCGTAAAAATTGCTGGGAAATACGCTGAAAATGAGGTCTAAACCTGCAGAATTGTTTCACCTCTGTTGCGTGATGGCAACTAACGTGCAGCTGCGCTGTTTCTGCAGACCACGACATTTAACACATTTTCTGAACAATATTGCGATAAGCTTCAATCCTGACATTGACTTCTTGTAGACTGTTCCAAAATTTTCACCAGTTCGAATACCGTTGAAAAATTACATAGTTCTGTTAAAAAAGTGTCTTTACAGAACGATATTCATTATGGAGTATCACTAGTTCAGTAACTTGTTTGAAATTCTTGGAGTGAGTATCAGATATTAGGGGAGGGGGGGGGGGAGATATTCAGTTTACACAGACTAACTTGTTAAGCTGTAGTCATCACATGGAAGCTGAAAGATATGACCTATTTTCATGGATGTTCGTAGGATATGCTTAAGGACTCTCTCTCTCTCCTCATCTAGTGTAGTCGGTTTGTATTTCTGTCTCATGAATTTGACGAGCGTTCGCGTAATGTAACGTAATGTCTTTTGTTGACATTAATAATTATAGAAATGAAAGGAAAGGTGCAAGTGAAACTTGGCGCCGTACGTACAGTACTCCTATCGAATTACACCGCTGGGTCGCGGATCGATCATCCTCAGAATTGTCACATTTTACTAATTTATGAAGTCGGAACCTCGTTTCTGCCTCCAGCTTTAAGTCATCGAGCTCTTAAATTTAGGTAAATTTCACTCATCCAAGTACAACATCCCTCAGCATAAATTGTTTCAACAGCTTTTCATTCTGAGATACCGTGCGTTGTTCAGTACGCTCGCGAAGAATTCGTCCATCAGTCCCCTTGACCTATCCACGTCCGTTCCACTGTTGGGAAAACTGGCTGTAGCGTAGTCCCATTGTTAGAACGAAATGTCTTGCATTCTCTCAGTGGTTTGTCTCCAGTTTTATTCATTGTTATCGATAGGATGACAGTACAGATAGTCATGTCACCGTATGGTGAATGTAGAAACAATGACAGTCATTCGTTCATTCAGTGCGTCAGCTCCAAACACTTTACCAATTTCGCTTGTTGGCTGTAGTCGTTTTGTTTTCCATGACCCACACTGTAGCAGAGCTGTCGTAACGCGTTCGTCTGACGAGGTCTGCTCATGTCTTGTAGGCGAATCTAAGTTAATCTACTGAATGGACCAGCCAAGAGTAACATAGGCATGGACGTCCACAGAAATTTATCCAAAAGGGAGCATGATTCTTAAATAGCTACTTTAATGTAACTTACTCGGTGGGTGAGAAAAAGCGTCCAGCCGTAAGAACTTATATTGACAGGATGTGTACCAAACTTATTTTATCTCTAACGATCTATAGTTATTCATTTAGTACTTTTGATGTAGATTACTTTGATAGTTGAACGGTAGCATATTTTAACAGCAAATGCAAAGTACGTCTTTTTATGTTATTCGTATGAATGCAAATGCCACTGTTTTTATTCAACGATCTGAAATTATATTCTCAGATTCTTTAATCAACGATATTCTACGAATTACAAAATACAGCTAGAAAATATTGACAGACAATTTGATCACGTTCCAGTAACGTTAACTTAGCACTGAAAATTAAAAGTATAAAATTCAAAAAAGTCAAAACTATTGAGAAAAGCCTGTCCAATATAAAAAAATCCAACAAAAAGACATTAACGCTCCTCAGAGTGGAAAAACAGGGAATAAGCTTTAAAAAACCGTTTCGAACAAAAAGAAATTAACGCTCCTCAAAGTGGAAAAGCAAGGAATAAGCTTTAAAAAACTGTTATTCAACTCTGATGACATTTTGTTTGCATTCAGAATTTCACGGCTGATCATGTTACTGGATTTATTACATTACTTTTATGATTTTAATTTTTTATTTTGCAAGCCACATTGCTTGGGTTGATTGGGTAAAGTGTAAACCAGGGCCAGTATACGATTAGACAAATGTTGAAAATCTCCCAAAACCATCTTCAAATTGCTCTGTCCTTATCTCTCCAATTTGTAACATTACTCTGCAGCCATGCCATCAGAAATACAGTATTCGTAACCCTATTACTGCATATGGCGCTCTGTTGCACCCCGTACAGCTTGAGAAGGTCCCTGTTTATGGAATGGACATTTTGTCGATCTTGAAATTTCACACAGTTTTCTTTTCTTCTAGCGAATAAAAAGGTGTTCTCTTTTTATGACCGATGTATTTGAAACCGTATTCTAAGTATAGATGTACGCACCTACGGTATAGCAAGGTTTTATTCATCAGATGCAACTACAATAACTCTGTAGCGTAAACTGTATGTATCACGTCTTCTTTGTCTACTGATAAACAGTAAACCGTTCTTGTGATTCCGTTGTGCTATAAAGGGAGGGGTTGGCCTTATGGGAATTGTGGATGGATGAGTTGTACGAGGAAGCAACATAGAAAATATTGATGCCATAATGAGAATTTCGCTCTGCAGTGGAGTGTGCGCTGATATGAAACTTCCTGGCAGATTAAAACTGTGTGCCGGATCGAGACTCGAACACGGGAACTTTGCCTTTCGCGGGCAAGTGCTCTACAAATTGAGCTACCCAAGCACGACTCACGCCCCGTCCTCACAGCGTCAATTCTGCCAGTACCTCACCTCCTACCATCCAAACTTCACAGAAGTTCTGCGAACCTTGCAGAACTAGCACTCCTGGAAGAAAGGATATTGCGGAGACATGGCTTAGCCACAGCTTGGGGGATGTTTCCAGAATATTTTCACTCAACAGCGGAGTTCTCGTACTGTGCGTTACAAACTAGAAGAAGAGTAAAATATTAATCTGAATTTGCCGTAATTTGTTTACGAAATGACGATCTGGTGTGTGCATCAGCAACTCAGTTGCACTTTATTGATGGGCTTTGTTTCCTCTTTCTGCTGCACCCATCGAGTGCTATATTAATCTTAAAGTTTTGTACATATAGGCCATGCACTGTAAAGAAATTTCTTAACAAATATTTTCAGTTTTTTGTTTTTCAGGTTTGTTTTTCGTGCATTATCGTTCGTGGAGCTTCAAGCGAACTGTGGAAGAAAATAAGTTTTCGTGAACGAATAGCCAAATGAGTTGACATATAACTTTTTGAAACTAACGGGGTCTTAGAGAAGCCTGGATGTAAATTTTCGGTCGGTTGTGTAAGTGATTGCTTAGGCAAAAACACATCCCTCTTCCCAGCTCTGCCAAAGGGAAATCTAATGCCACCGACACAGGAGGATATTTATAAAAATAAGTCGCTTTATGTAGTTTTCTACGAAATTAATTTTCAGCGAACGCTTACGGGGCGTGTTGGAGCATCAATTGTTGTTGTTGGATCGATGCTGTTACTTTTATTTAATGACGTTTCGAAGCACTTACGAGAAGTTCAGAGCGAGACTATTACAGGATGAGATCATGTTCAGTTTTAGCAAGGACCGGTGAAAGGAACGGTAGACGTGGCCTTTCATACTGTCTTCGGCCTCAACGGTAACTACAGAAAATCGTTTCCCGATATGTGTTCGAATCTGGTGTTCCTGCTGACAAGTTTCTTGCCAGTTTCAGAAATACTTCGTTGTGAACAATTTTTGTTGAATCTGCACTAACTTTTGGGCGTTAGTATGCCAAGTGGCTATTCTTCTTAGAAAGAAAGATTTGAGGTAACATCTTCTTCACGTCAACGTCAAGCCCATTGCAGAATAAGCACAAGCACAGCTCGAGGGGGATGGGGTAAGGATTGGGCTATGAACTTTTCAAAGGAACATGGAGTGGTTTAGAGAAGCTATGGGTAGAAAACTAAAATCGGCATTTCAGAACAAAGAATCGATCTACTTTCTTACCATCACCTAGCCGCACAATGCTGTAAGATCTGCTTTTCTGGTATTCCAAAGCTCAACTCTTTGCCAGTGGCTAATGAAGAAAATACGTCAATTGACATTATGTGGCCCCTAAACGATTCATTTGATGAGGTATGTTCTTTGTCACAAATGCTATCTTCAGCTTACGTCCTTCCAATGTTTCTCTCTTTGGTGAACACTAGTTGTATTCGGTAACTTCGAGAACCGTTTTTAAGGATATTCTTCAGTCCCTACTTATTTATCCCGTAGAAATCGTTCAGATGAGATACATGCTCTCATGTATGAATGAAATGGGAACAAACCTTGATACATGGCACAATAAGAAATGCCCTCTGCCAGGCACTTCATAATTATCCACAGAGATGTTTTACACACCGCGAGGATTTACCTCATCAGATATTGTCCTCACTGAACGCGAATGCAGTAATGTTAAACGGTTAACACTGGTGTTATTTTTGTGATTGTATATTCAAGCGAAAACATTTTTGAACAGCGAAATAATATAGGTGTTCACATCCCATCAATATCGAGAGAACTCGTGCGGACATCGTAACTTAGTACTCTCATTCTGTAAGGCAGATTTATCAGGGTGGATATTCCGTAAATTGCATGGTTTTACAGCAATCTTATCACGTCGGGGACGTAAGGAAGTCGATGCATGAAGATTTTGAATTACAGGATAGCAACAGAAAGATCAAAAGTAACAAAGATTAAGAACAAGATGGAACAGATTGCCACAGATAAGCAAGAAATTGTTTGCGCTGTAAATGATTTCTTCGGTTACAGACGTACCGCGTGAAGAACTATCATCCTTTAACAACAAAACTGAAGAAACATATGATCACAAAGGTAGAAAACGCGATGTATCAAATGAAAGACAAGATGGCTGCAAAACGAATACAATAAGAATTGAAGTGCTAAATCTAGGAGGGAACGATATGTTAATAACTATAAAAGCACTCATAAACAATAGTGTATTGAACTTGGGAAGATACCAAACATCTGCAAAAATGCTGCAGTGATACTATTGTTCAAGAAGGGGGTGCACAGAAAATATTGTGAATAACGTCCTTTCAGTCGTTTAGCACATCTTTATACAGCGCCGGATTAAAGTCATGACCTACCGATTCACTGAACAGTTGAATTCTAGTAACCAGTCGAACAAGCACGCTTTTGCAAAGATTTGTCAATTGCTGTCCATATACATACACTGGACACTTTCTTGAAAAGATCATGGAACACAACTTCACAATACATCTAGCATTTGTTGACTACCGTAAAGCATTTGATTGAGTGTAGATGTAGGCAATCATGAAAGCCTGTGTCAATCAAAAATATGCAAGGTTCTTAAATCACATTTATGAACAAGCAACGATGGCAGTGAGAGTACATGAAGACCTAATAATAAGATCCAAGTAGGCAAAGAAGTTCGCCAGGTAGACGTGATATCTCCTAAGCTGTTTACACTAGCTGTGTGAGATGTATTCAAAGACTTGGACTAGGACCATAGGAGGATCAAAATCGATGGCCAATCCTTGAACCAAGTTCGTGTTGTTGACGGCATCGTTCTTGTAAGTGAAGATAGAATTAACAGTTATGGTTCAAGAAGTGAAAGCTGCTTCCACAAAATTTGGTTTGGAGACGAATTTGGGAAAAACTTAAAATTTTTGAGTCCAGAAATCCAACTAGATAAAACTGACCATGGGGCTACTGAAGAAGTGACTGAATAACTTTGCCATAAAATTCAACTAGGGAAATCCAACAAAAGGTAGCAAGTTCACGAAAAAAGTGTTAAGTTGCATATCATTCAGAAAACTTCGCTTTATTTTTACCAATAATGTTATTCCAGTTAATATAAAACAGAAAGAGTGTAAATCTGCACCCTACCTGTAACAACTTTACGGTTCTAGAATATTGGTCCCCAGGAGGGAAGTGATTATAAATTGCAGTGTGCGCAAGGATCAATGAAGAGGCGGATGTTAGCCATCATACCAAGGGACATTATAAGGAACCATTCTTCAGAAGAACCACACCAGTAAGAGACGTCCTAAGAGTTAACAGGCTGAAATGATAATGTGCTGGCCACATAACGTGACGAGACAATAACAGATGGATCAATATGATGGTTTGCTGGAGACTGTGGGGACAGGAAAGAAGCGCTGGAAAAGCACAGAAGAGATAGCCGCCGGCCGCGATGGTCTCGCGGTTCTAGGCGCTCAGTCCGGAACCGCGCGACTGCTACGGTCGCAGGTTCGAATCCTGCCTTGGGCGTGGATGTGTGTGATGTCCTTAGGTTAGTTAGGTTTAAGTAGTTCTAAGTTCTAGGGGACTGATGACCGCAGCTGTTGAGCCCCATAGTGCTCAGAGCCATTTTTTGAGATAGCCTGTTGATATTAAGAGGACTGCCGGAGCACAGAGCTAAGATGATGATGATCATGATGATGATAGGATTCATCGGTAATAGACACTTCAGGGTTTACTGCCAAAAGCTCTTTGTGATGTGAACAGAAATGCGCTGCCTCAGACGATGTTAAATCGGCAAATTCCTTTAGAATAACTGGTGTTTATTTCCGGTTGCAGGAAGTACAAGAATTTCAAATAGAATTTCTGTCAAGGAGTTGGTCCAGAGTGAACGTGAAGCGTTTTAAGAAAAATTTGAAGCCTCTAATTCTTAACCTCCACGGTTATTCACCGAAGAGGGACGTACCTCGTCGTTCCTTAATATTATACAGGCGTTCGTTGCTATTAACTATCAAGATCACAGTTACTTAAGTACAGTGACCTGTGTTATCGCACGCGCATCAATATTACTGTGAGGTGATTGGCATACGCAGTCGGACGATGCTGAGGAGTGGCGAAGCCGTGCCCTGCATACCTGTCTTCCAGTCGAGAGAAAGCGCATTCCCGATGTCGGCGTTGACTTTCGTAACACGCACACAAACGCATGTGGCCTGCTTCCGTTCACGTACTTTTGAAAGTTGGGTAGCGACGATCACTTCGTTTCGGCGAAGCAAAACTAGGATTTCTTGATTTAAAGGCCACTTCCATAATAGATTCAATGCTGCTGTATCTTAATTCCCAAGTACGATAAATCCAAATTTGTCCGTAATGAATACGGGATTTGTGATTTGTAAATGAAGCCTGTTTTTTGGTGCGATGTATCTGTAACATTACTCATAAATATTGTTGTACTTTTTAGATCTAGGAGATGCTCTTATAAGGATACGAGATCAACATACAAAAGCAAGATAGCGTCAGCCACGAGAAAAGTCATCAAACGGGATGGTTAGTTGTCTAAGACAATGGACTTACATTCAAGAGGATTGGGTTTCAACTTGCCGTGAATTTTTCTTCTTTGGTTTCTCTTAGACACTTCAGGTGAATTCTGGGAAATTCTTTTTCAACAAGGTCAATGCCATTTTCCTACTCCACCTTGTCCAACCGTTCTGGTGCGCTTAGAGATACCGTAGTCGCATCATCGCATTTACACGTCCTCATTGTTATTGAGCCATTATTGCTGGTTTGAATAAATCTCTACGGAGACCATATGTCTCAGCGACTTACTCTAAAAAATGTATTATGTTGTTTCCACAGTGGATGTTTCTTTCACCTTAAGACACTCTGTGTGTGTGTGTGTGTGTGTGTGTGTGTGTGTGTGTGTGTGTGTGTGTGTGTGTGCGTGCGTGCGAGCATGCAGGTGCACGGAATTCCAAGATCAAAACTTAGCGTGAACATCGAGACTTCTATGGTGTACTTTAAACGGGCGACTGAGGAACCATCGCGAACTATATCAACAAATTTTGGATAGTGCGTAGATGTTATTTTATTTAGTCTTTGGATGAAGGTTTGCCCTAAAAATGTTCTGTCAAGGAAATTCCAGTTGTCATGTGGAGCGACCGTTAGCAAGGATCCCGGTATGTAAACGGGAAGCGAAAAGCGGGAACGTATCTCAAATTCAGCCGTCGCAAATAAAACACGTCAGTTTTGTATTGTACATCCGGTTCTTGTTACAGTGAAGAGAGAAACTAAGCGTCAACATTTTAGTACACATGTTCTTTGAGGAACTGTCGAGTTAATTGTAACCGCAATTCTAATATGTATTGTATTGTATTGTACTGTATGTTAACCGGGGGCCTAGAAACGACGGAGAGGCTCCGTCTCCGCCGCAGCCGCAGTGGTCCACTACCCCACGAGGACTGCCGCAGTCTACTTCACCCTTCCACCGCCCCACATCGAACCACTCTTTTAGGGTTATTGTGTGGTTCGGCACCCGGTGGATCCCCAAGGGAACGTCTCACACCAGACGAGTGTAACCCCTATGGTTCAAATGGCTCTGAGCATTATGAGACTTAACATCTGAGGTCATCAGTCCCCTAGAACTTAGAACTACTTAAACCTAACTAAAACTAAGGACATCACACACATCCATGACCGAGGCAGGATTCGAACCTGCGACCGTAGCGTGGTAAAGTAATGGTGGTGTACGTTTACGTGGAGAACTTGTATGCGCAGCAATCGCCGACATGGTGTAGCTGAGGCGGAATAATTGGAACCAGCCCGCATTCGCCGAGGCAGATGGAAAAACACCTAAAACCCATCCACAGACTGGCCGTCTCACCGGACCACGACACAAGTCCGGCGGGCGGATTCGTGCTGGGGACCAGGCACTCGTTCCCAATCCGGAAAGCCGTGCGTTAGACCGCACGGCTAACCGGGCAGTATGTATTGATATTGTCTGTTTCGTATTTTTGAATTTCTGTGAGTAAAGCCCCATCACGTTTACAAAGTAGCACAAGCGTAATGTTGTTTGGTGGCTTATTCAAATTAGGTGTCAAAATGCTTCTAGTGGCGGATTACCGTACGTCAGTGCTGTTTATGAAACCAGCAGGCGCTTTCCTTAACACGTTTCTTCACAGGAGGTCAGACACCAGATTCATCTGTAAAACGTCGGTGGCATTCAGTTGAGTTTCAACGTACAATTAACAAACGACACACTTTTGTTTGGATGCGTGTCGGACTAAGTTTTCGATCCAGAGAGATAAGCGCCTCTCATGATTAAGCAGTACCCAGCTAACTGCAAAGGAAGGTGTGTTCCTTAAGCGGACAACAAGAAAGTTATTTTTCCTGCTAATATTTCTCCTAATACTTTTAGTAATGTAATATTATAATCTCAAAAACTGTTTTGTATTATGATGCAAAAACCTCACAGTTTCTTCTTCCTACGTCTCTTAAATAATTAACAAACAGTACAGACACAGATCATGATTATTCCATTTGTAGTCATTCCATTTACAGATATCACGAGGCGGAGTGCTCCCCGACAAATGGCAACAGCACATGGCGGGCCGGATAGTTACCCATCCAAGTGCCGCCCACGCCCGAAAGCACTTAACTTCGGTAATCTGACGGGAACCGGCAAGGCCGTTGCAACTTTCATACATACAACATGTAAATGTGGTTCTGCCTTGCGTAAACACAATTCCTCTTTTTTTAGAAGCCAAACACATGTCGGAGAAGTTTCTCCATCTTCAATGGGTTCACTTATTCTCTGATTGAGGTTTGATGTTACATACTTGAGCGTTTTCCAGTCAGCGACGGCCATAACTATTTTGTGTCGTTTTCGGGAAATACCTCATTGTTCTGTGCCGGGCGTAGTGACACAGTGGTTGAGGCGTTAGGCCAGTGTTCGGGAGGAGAGGGGTTCACTTCGCTGTCCAATTATCCTGATTCAGAATGAATCTTACACTCTGCAGCGGACTGAGCGCTGCTGTGAAACTTTTTGACTGATTAAAACTGTGTACCGGACTGGAGCTTGAGACGGACTCTTGCCCTTCAGAGCAAAGATTCTGCCCCTTAGCTATCCAGGTTCGGCTCACAGCTGCTATGCAAGCATTTCCTTTCTCGCACCTTCTAGCTGAAAATTCCACATAAGTTATCTTTCCTCCCTCGCTGGACTAGTACTTCAGGAAAAAACGGTACCGTGAGGGAAATGGCTTAAACACAGTCTAGGGGTCGTTTCCAGTATGAATCTTGTGTTCAGAAGCAGTGTGTGAGCTGATTCAGATTTTCCGCGATTTCCTTAAATCACTTGAAACAGCCGCCTAGAGCGTTTGTGAAACAAGTAGACGAGCGATTCCCTCACCCATCTTTGTCCAGTTGACTATTCACTATCTCCAATGATCGCGATAGAAACGGGACTTGAATATTTGTCAACCAGCCTTCCGTCTGCCCTTGCTATTGGAGCTGTAGATGCGCATCTTAAACTGTCCGTGTATGTCTGAAGGTGAATTATATGCCTCTCATTTTCTGCCTTTGATACTTTTTGCTGTGGTGACGATTGGCACATTCGTAATTATCGAAAACTTCTTGTCGTCTATACCCAAGGAAGTAGTAATAATTATTGTTTCAATAATTGCTTATTCTGATGTTTAGCATTTTATTGACAGTTCCCTGTAACTGTTGCGTACATAATACAGCCTATGAAATGTTTGGAAATAACATTTACTTCTTGTTAATAAATGTGAACATGGTCCGTAGTAGGCTGTAATGTGATTTTTATTTAATCGTGCGATTAACTAATTGCGACTACTTGTCATTGTCAAGCACTTGCAAAACTAACTTGGAAAAACACTACATTATCTGGGTACATCACCATGTATAAGTAACAATTTACACGCCTCGCATTAAGATAAAACAGTACTGCACATTGTGCTTAAGCACCGATAGGGTTTGTTCCCAGTATGAATCTTCTATTCAGAAGCAGAATGTGCGCTTATTCAGATTTTCCGTGGTTTCCTTAAATCTCTCGAGACAGCAGCCTAGAATGTTTTATCTTAATGTGAGGCGTGTAAAGTGTTATTTACACATGGCGATGTATGCAGACAATGTAGTGCTTTTCTACGTTAGTTTTATAAGTGCTTGACAATGACAAGTAGTCGAAATTAGCTAATAGGACGATTAAATAAAAATCACATTACAGCCAACTATGGACCATGTTTACGTTTATTAAACATCTGGAGGCTGTGGATCCTCACAAATACAAAGATTTAATTTACTTCTGAATTACATAGAAATGATACAATAGTGTTTTTTATCATTATTATCCAATGTGATGTGCTAACGTGAAATTGAGCAAGTGAATTACAACAGGAATGGATTTTTCTGCGCTTGCGAGTCTTACATTGAGTGTATATAATATGATTGAGACATACTATGGTAAACTTTTGATGACTCTGACAATTTCAGTACGAGGAGTTGTCGTGTCGTCGTGCCAGATGTGCGCTCTATTTAGACAACTGACGGAGTTACCATCAGTCATTTGACAATTCAATCATTTTTATCTTGCATTTCAATTTTGCATAGTTTCTTTCCTTACTACTCGTTCTGGCGTAAAGCTGCTAATCTTTTTGTTTAATTCTGCATTCGAGGAACTTTTCCTTACTTGCTGACAACAAAATTTTAGAATTTAACAGTGATCAACTCACAAATTTTATTTTCTACAGCGTCTATTCTTCTTTTCCGTAGGATTCTACCTTTTTGCCTGCGTTCTTTTGCAGCAGATTTTGTATCCTTTGTGCGCACAGAGAGTGCTGGCTGGCATCTGGCTCAGTGATGCAAACCGCGCCAAGGTCGCAGGTGTTGTGGGCGGAATGCAAACGTGGGCGCCTTTGCCTGCAAGTACTGAGTACTCCTCATTTATACTTATTTCTCTACAACCAAGAGAATCTGCATCAGGGGAACGTATCTCGAAATGAAAAAGGTCGTTGTTTTCGTTGTAAACGTTAAGCCTTAGCAACCGTCAAATTAAATCTGTTATTTCGTTGTAAAAGTTGGAGCTTTGTAGAATTAGGTTTTCAGAAAGTGACTGCGTGCAACTTACTGCGTATTGATTATCATTTGTGGAAATCAGTGTTATTTATTAACGATACAGACGACTAGTGACTGTAAAGAACAACAGTTTTAGATTTTACTGGATTTTCTTCTATTACTGGCGCTAGATTATAAAGTTTAGACTGTGGGAAGTGTTTTTGTAACGTCAATACTAAGCAGTAAATTGAATTCACGATTGAAAACTGCAATGGCGTGATCCTGTGTGTAACAACTGCTCCATGAAACTTTTACATTTGCATTGAGACACTATATTCCATACAGGTATGGAACCATATGTGAATTACGTTTACAAAGACTGAGGTCGTACGGCATTCGTGACTATTGCACGTAAGGGAACTCTGTGTCCCATGTGTGTAGGGTCTTTCAAAACGTCAGGAATTCACTCTTAACGTGTAGATGGGGAAAGAAAGTCATGTTAAAAAGTAGGCCCATTAATAATTAATTACAGATTTACTCTAAGCTTGTATATTATGTGGTGTCACACGGTGCTCGCCATCCTCTACACTGTTGACCTCTTACTCTCTGTTCACTGTCAGAGTGTACGCTCAAAGTCACCTCCTCCTGCCTGGACACAGACCTATGCCTTTGCCGCAATGCGTGCCGCATGTGGGTGAAGATTCCCGGGCGTATTATGTGACAGTTTCCAAATGGTTGAAATGGCTCTGAGCACTATGGGACTTAACATCTGAGGTCATCAATTTCCTAAAACTTAGAACTACTTAAACCTAACTAACCTAAGGACATCACACACATCCATTCCCAAGGCAGGATTCGAACCTGCGACCGTAGCGGTCGCGCGGTTCCAGACTGAAGTGCCTAGAACCGCTCGGCCACACCGGCGGGCTACAGTTTCCCTCAAAGCATGTACGGAGAGTTGGTCCATCAGCAACAGCAGTCGTATACAAGACAGACTTTACATATTCACGCGGTTAAAAATTCAAGATGTTTAGTAAGGGGAGGGTGGCCAACGAGCGGTCAGTTCACCATTACCTATCTAGCGTCCAGCATAAGATGCCTGCCGACAGACAGGTTGGTTGCTGATGGAGTATCACCATGCATGAGTTAAGATCTTTCGACGGAACGCTAGTAACCTACCTTCCAAGTAATCGGATATTCTAGGTGAGCAAGAAATTTGTGTAATTACATCCAGTAACTCTGTTGCACCAGCAATGTCTGTCCAGACGTTAATGTAGAACCTGTGTTGTTGAGATGATTGGAGAGTTGCATAGGGATGTATGTATTATACCGGCTCTTCGCATTTAATTATGGCAAAAAGGACGTATCAGTAAACACTTCGTTATATACGCACACTCATAACTCTGTAATGAAACATTCCTAGCCAATGTTATTATATTAATGTTTCTTGAGTCGCGTTTTCGTGCTTTTCTTCTATATCTGCAGTTTCTGATGCCTCATTTTTTTCTGTTTACATGATTTCATGTAAGACATTTAAGACGCTTCTGTTATTTGATAAGTAGAGAGAGCAAAGAGTCTAGCGCTAGATTGGATTTTGGGATCAGATCATGCAGAATTCCAGCTACAAAAATGGATTATTGCTACTAGCGTAGCCAAGATTTTGCAACGTCGTAGGCATTTTTTGGCAACTCTGTTGTCATAACATTGATTTGCGGGTGGGGACTGATTTATCCTGCTAAATTCCCTTAACTTTGTCTTGCTATCTCGACGAAATATTCTGAATAATTCCCAATTAAGATCTCGTATTGAGTTGGTAAAGTTAACTTTTTTTTATTCCAAGTCATGCATAAACTACGCCTACTCTCATCGTTCGCGTTGCGAACTATGCATTTCAGCCACTATTATGGCAGTGCAAGTGTGTTTACTGCAGCAATGTCTTGTCGACAAAGTTGTAAAGTGCTCACTTTCTACCCCCCGTCGGAGTTTCGAGTCCTCCCTTGGGTATGGGTGTATGTGTTGTCCTCAGTTTAAGTTAAATTAAGTAGTGTGTAAGCTTAGGGACCGATGACCTCAGCAGCTTGGCCCCATAAGATCTTACCACAAATTTCGAGTTTTCTCATTTTCTGAAACGGTAGCTACTTTCTAAATCAGTTCCAGTTTTGCTGCAAAATGCTGTATCTTATCACTTCCTTTCGCTACTGATTTACTTGAGCTGCTATAACAAGTAAGTGACGAATCGTAACCCACCGTATTAAATGTCTCTTGGTAACCTCGCAGGATTAGTCACAGTCGTCTGCTTCGCCAGTACCAAACTACACCACCAACAAGGCCAATGAAAGTCTCTGAACAAATTCGAAGCAAATCAGTGAGACGAATCTGTATTTTGTTCATCTCGGTATCAAACAAGATGGGGGGGAAAAATTAAGGAAACAATGAACAAGATTATCACTACGCACTACCTGTGGTAGATATGGAGGTGAAAAACGTAAGAAATTCCACAACTGGACATTTGTCTATTTCTTCTGTTTTATTTCCGCTTCAATAGTCATACATCCTTTTTTGTGAATCCAGAATTTGATTTATTACTTCGTGGCACCGATTATTAGTCTGTTATCCGTAACATCTCCACTTTTTTGTGATATTCCTGATTTCTAATTGTGTATGACAGAAGACCAGACGTGGATACAGTCTGTCTGAGGTAGATAGTAGTGTTTCTTGACTTTATAGATACAGTCGTTTTGCACACATTTTTAGTTTTGTTCAAATAAGCCTTCGCTGCAAGCCGAACAGGATAAGTATGCGACTCATTTGTAATTCTGAATAGTGTAATCCCTGTCGGTTTGAATCTGTTTCTTAGATCGGCGTCTGGTAGCGCAGCTCCATTGAGAGGGCTGCCCAGAGCAGGGTGAGCTGTCCATGAAGTTCTTCATCTTGCTAGTGCAGTTGACATGTGGCAATATTGCTGACGATATTGGCACCTCGTGACCATTCACTCACTTTCTGGATTGGTACTGTGTGATCCTGCTAAATTCTTTTAAAATTCTCTTTTCATACGGATGAAGTACTCTGAACAACCATCGCATTTATATGACATCGGTATCCTAAATTAAATTTTTTTGACCTTAGGAAGGTCATTTCAGACATAAATTTCAACAGGTCTTGTATTTCTTGTTCTGAACTGTCTGCATTAAGTACCAGCAGAGCAATGACAGAGTTAAACGTGGCAATGTCGTGTTCGCTCTGTGGAGTCATGCTCGTTTCATGATCTAAGGCAGGAGTAATTGCTTGTTCTGATCTCTTCGGGGTATCGATGTCTATCACTTCAGTTCTTTTCCCTTTTTCTCTTCAAAGAGCGATAACGGAACTTAGTAACAGAGTGCTAAGAATATCTTTGCATTGCCCCAACTGAACCATCAGCCTAATTTTATTATTTTTAGTTTTAACACTCTTCTGTAATGCAATAAATTTCATTCATTATTAGCTTGTTATTATTATTGTTATTTGTTCACTCGAAAGATCTTTCCTGTCCATATTTCATACCGATACATAGGCCGAAGTCCAGTCAATCTGGAAGAATGGTATGTTAAATGTTTCGTCATGCGCAATACACACACTTACTTGCCTCGGCGCCTCATTTCCAGAGCAATAGGAAAGACCCAATAAGGAATGATGAGGATGGGAGGCTAGTGACGCAGGCGGGACTCTGCAACAACTTTTGTTGATTGAACACCGTGACGACAAATAAATTCGTGTCGCAGTATGTTACTCTGCTACTACTACAGACAGCTACAAATCCTTGACCGCGAAAATAGTTTACCATTGTCACAGCTGCTAGTTATAGTGTTACAGCTGAAAATGAAAGACTGTGTTTGATAATTATGTTCTGCTGCTGTTTAGGTTTTCTTCGTGCTGTTATTTACGAGGCTATGTAAACTAACATGGAAATTCTGAGTAATCAAGTGCGTGTTTCAGTTGTGATTTTCTTGGCTCGTTTACATGTGCCGCCTACCTTAGTTTCATTTTCATTACATCCTCCGTTCCATTTTGTTCCCAGATCCATTTGTTTGCTTTCTTGTCTCTCTAAATAATTCACATCATGTACCTCTCCATTGAATGCTGAACAACCACAATTTTTGTCGGATTTTCGTACTGAAAGTTCGTGCCTCACTGCTTTACTGAAGACACATTGACGTTAGATCTACATGTACATGCATATTCCAGAAGCCACCAAACTGTGCGTAGTGCGTGGTGTAGGCTACCTTGTGCCACTACTATTTATTTGCTTTCCTGTTCCACTCACAAGTAGGGCACTAATTTCTCTTATCATGTCTTCGCGGTTCTTACGCATAATAGCCGGCCGGTGTGGCCGTGAGGTTAAAGGCGCTTCAGTCTGGAACCGCGTGACCGCTACGGTCGCAGGTTCGAATCCTGCCTCGGGCATGGATGTGTGTGATGTCCTTAGGTTAGTTAGGTTTAATTAGTTCTAAGTTCTAGGCGACTGATGACCTCAGAAGTTAAGTTGCATAGTGCTCAGAGCCATTTGAACCATTTTTTTTACGCATAATATAAGGCTAATATACGCCTACATTGGAGACGTTAGAATTGTTCTGCAGTCAGCCGCAAATGTCGCTTCTCTGAATATAATCAACAGTGTTTCGGGAAAATAACGTCGTCTTCCTTCCAGGGATCCCCATTTGAGTTCACGAAGCATCTCAGTAATAGTCACATGTTGATCGAATCTGTCGGTTCCGCCTCTGAATTGCTGCAATGTCTTCCTTTTATACAACCTGGTGGGCATCCCAAACGCTCGAGCAGTACTCAATAATGGATGGCACCAACGTTCCACACGCTATCTCCTTTACAAAATGGTTCAAATGGCTCTGAGCACTATGGGACTTAACATCTGTGGTCATCAGTCCCCTAGAACTTAGAACTACTTAAACCTAACTAACCTAAGGACATCACACACATCCATGCCCGAGGCAGGATTCGAACCTGCGACCGTAGTAGTCGCGCGGTTCCGGACTGAGCGCCTGAACCGCTAGACCACCGCGGCCGGCTATCTCCTTTACAGACCATCTGTAATTTCCCAAAATTCTTGCAATAAACCGAATTCGACTACTCGCCTTCCCTACTTCCGCACTTACTTGTTATTTCGTTTTTGCAACGTGTAGATGGTGTCAGCCCTATCAAATCCTGGTCGTCACGAATTTCATACGACGCCCCACGTCGAAGGAAAATGGTTCAAATGGCTCTGAGCACTATGGGACATCTGAGGTCACCAGTCCCCTAGAACTTAGACCTACTTAAACCTAACTAACCTAAGGATATCACACATCCATGCCCGAGGCAGATTCGAACCTGCGACTATAGCAGTCGCGCCGTTACGGACTGAAGCGCATAGAACCGCTTGTCCACCGTAGCCGGCACGTCGAAGGAATGCGTATCTTTGTTTCCCATTTCAAACAATCTAATTTTAAAACCGGAATTATACTTGTCCATTCGATAGAGCGCTACCAGATTTGTCTAGTCCAATCTTCATTTCACCGATACGTATTAACAAGAGAAGTAAAACACGAAGAACAACCAGTACTTCAGCAGCAACTGAGCAGCGCCATTCTGCATGGCGATGGCAGTCAGCATGGGCCAGGGCGGTGAGGTCGCTGCTAGAGTACTCGGTATTCGTCGTTTTTTGCTGTCCCTGTTAACACGTCAGTGAAACGAATGTCGCACTAGACTAATCTGGGACCGCACTGCCGGATGGACACGTAAAATTCCACTTCAAAAATCATTTTCTTTGCAACTGGAAACAAACCGACGCTTTGCATCGACGCTGGGTGTCGAATGCAAGACGTGATGAGCAGCATTTGTTTGGACAGACCCTAGCTACACATTGCAAAAACAAATTTGTAAATATCTGCCGGAACATCAGAGAAAATGCCACTGACAACTCTTAGGAGAGACAGCCGATATAAATATGCCTTAATGCAATAATCGAAAAACTTGGTTCAGATATTTCTAGAACACGAAATTTTATTTAAATACAACCTGCGTCATCTCTGAGGTCGAAAAGAATCATTCCTAGTTGCAATAAATTTCTTGTGCTATTTTAAGGGCTTATAAAAACACTTATTTAAATGTAAGCCCCTTTTGCGATTGTGAATTGATGACTGCGTGATGTGCGATTCGTATTTCACCTAACGCTATGGGTGTGTAAATATGCCAATCAGTTAACTGATGTCTTCACTGTGAAACGTAAATATACTGATAATACACACATCAAAAAAAGTTTTGTATCACCTCGGTTCCGAGAGTTCCGGAGCCTGTACAGAAAATTGGAATAGAGATCAACATAAACATCATTGCCGCCATTTTTATTGCTCATGAAAACGACTCATTGCATGTTGTACCATCATATAGCGAGACCTTCAGAGGTGGTGGTCCAGATTCCTCTACACACCGGTACCTCTAATACCCAGTTGCACGTCCTCTTGCATTGATGCATGCCTGTATTCGTCGTGGCATACTATCCACAAGTTCATCAAGGCACTGTTGGTCCAGATTGTCCCACTCCTCAACGGCGATTCGGCGTAGATCCCTCAAAGTGGTTGGTGGGTCACGTAGTCCGTAAACAGGCCTTTTCAATCTATCCCAGGCATGTTAGATAGAGATCATGTCTGGAGAACATGCTGGCCACTCTGTTCGAGCGATGTCGTTATTCTGAAGGAACTCTTTCACAAGATGTACACAATGGGGGCGCGAATTGTCGTCCATGAACACGAATGCCTCGCCAATATGCTGCCGATATGGTTGCAGTATCGGTCGGAGGATGGCATTCACGTATCGTACAGCCGTTACGGCGCCTTCCATGACTATCAGCGGCGTACGTTGGCCTCACATAATGCCAACTCAAAACAGCAGGGAACCTCCACTTTGCTGCACTCGCTGGACAATGTATCTAAGGCGTTCAGCCTGACCGGGTTGCCTCCAAACACGTCTCCGACGATTGTCTGGTTGATGGCATATGCGACACTCATCGGTGAAGAGAACGTGATGCCAATCCTGAGCGGTCCATTCGGTCCGCGCGGGATTAGCCGAGCGGTCTGAGGCGCTGCAGTCATGGACTGTGTGGCTGATCCCGGCGGAGATTCGAGTCCTCCCTCGGGCATGGGTGTGTGTGTTTGTCCTTAGGATAATTTAGGTTAAGCAGTGAGTAAGCTTAGGGACTGATGACCTTAGCAGTTAAATCCCATAAGATTTCACACACATTTGAACATTTGGTCCATTCGGTATGTTGTTGGGCCCATCTGTACCGCGCTGCGTGGTGTCGTGGTTGCAAAGATGGACCTTGCCATGGACGTCGGGAGTGAAGTTGCGCAACATGCAGCCTATTGCGCACAGTTTGAGTCGTAACACGACGTCCTGTGGCTGCACGAAAAGCATCATTCAACATGGTGGCGTTGCTGTCAGGGTTCCTCCGAGCCATAATCCGTAAATAGCAGTCATCCATTGCAGTAGTAGCCCTTGGGCGGCCTGAGCGAGGCATGTCATCGACAGTTCCTGTCTCTCTGTATCTCCTCCATGTTCGAACAACATCGCCTTGGTTCACTCCGAGACGCCAGGACATTTCTTTTGTTGAGAGCCCTTCCTGGCACAAAGTAACATTGCCGACGCGATCGAACCGCAGTATTGACCGTCTATGCATGGCTGAACTACAGACAACACGAGCCGTGTACCTCCTTTCTGGTGGAATGACTGGAACTGATCGGCTGTCGGACCCCATCCGTCTAATAGGCGCTGCTCATGCATGCTTATTTTCATCTTTGGGCGGGTTTGGTTACATCTCTGAACAGTCAAAGGGACTGTGTCTGTGATACAATATCAACAGTCAACGTCTATCTTCAGGGGTTTTGGAAACCAGGGTGATGCAAAACGTTTTTTGATGTGTGTATATTAGCTAACTATTAGAAAGGTCCCCATGTGTTTCTGTATATTTCTTCGAAAATTACATCGAACTGCTGATAATATTTTTATAAGCACTGAGGTTTCAATTTTTCTGTTACTTTTGGATCATTCGGTAAGCAGATTTGAGAAGTTACTTCTTCCTATATGTGTGAGGAACAAAAAACATTTTTAGACCTGTTATTAAACAGAAGGGATAATTAGTGAACAGATGATGGGATCCGTTAGTAGTTTTATCTTCTGGTTTTGCTTTTGGGTTGCGCTTCGTGGCTAGACATATTTCTTACGCATTTCGATTTTATTCTGTGTTACTGATCGTTAAGCTCTGATGTAATTTAAATCTCTCTCTTACATAATTAAAACTGAAGCTCTTGCACACTTTCGGCTTAAATGCAATTCAATGTTTTGTACGGGTTGCTTCCAGAACTGAATCAACTGGGGGAAAATCGATGAACTGGGGGATAGTCAATAACAGCAAATGTAAACTCTTACAATGTACATACATGCAACCGAGGGATGCTTACGCTCAATGTGTCCAATTAGGTACAGTGCAATAACTTTTTCGCAGGAATTTTACAAAATATTTGACGGTGTCCTGGATTCTTTTAATCGTGGCCTCAGCTTTTATAAAAGATCGGTCAGATATATTTAACAGTGTAATACGAGCCTTACTTCCGCCGCCATGCTTTTAGTACTCCCTCTACGAACACAAACGCAGAGTGACATAATCTATAGTCGAGTTACTTGTCTGGTTTTACCCGTGTCGTAACAACTGATACCATTGAGTTACGTTCAGAATCAAAGCGGTGGGTAGGGATCCGTGGGAATGAAGGAACCCGCACCTAAACAAGTACATCCGCCCTTGGAGAACTGGATAGCCCCGCCTAGGCCGAAATTTCAAGGCCAGCGTTTGGCACTGTGCCGGCTGGTACTGTCTGCGTGCGTAGCGGCGCGCGCGCGTGTTCGCCTCAGCGGAGCGCACTCGCCTGCGACACCCAATGCCGCAGCTGGCACAGTACTTTAACACGCTTTGTAATGGATTTTGCCAGATACGCGACGGCGGGCATCGCGTTGCCCGTCGCGTTCAGTATACCGAGAACACAGCCGCGGCCAATGCATCACCAGAGTCTCTTACAACGATCTTATTCCATGTTGCCGTCGGACGATACATTACTAGGCCTTCTTTATTTTGCCGCCGAAAAGTAGTTTTCATCCGCGCTTCAGTTTTGCTACGCTGATGGGCAATGTGGAGTCTCTTATCAGATGCGCCAAAGGTAAGAGCTAAGATCGTAAGCGTTAATAAAAGGGACAGTGTCTGGAAGCACAGATCGCTATTTGTTATGTCCGTGCAGTTAGAAAGATTGGATGCCGCATCGTTCTTTGGTGAAACACCGTGCAGATAACGGTGTACTATATGCTCGACGTCTCTTGTCCTAGGCTGTTTCTGATATGTGATTCGCGAGAATCACACAAAGTAAGCGGTTGTTTACTTCTGAAGTAGCTCTGATACCCCTTGGAAATGCCTTCAGGAGTCAGAGCATTTGCGACCGATTCGGTACACAGATTTGACGCATAACTCATGAGATCTGATCAAAGAGAATACCACTGTTCTTACGTTAAATAAAAACGCAGAGAAAGAACAGATAAGTTGTTAACTGATCGCTGCGTATTACTGATATGTACGTAGAGCACTAGCGTGGATCATGCCATTATGCATCTTAGATGTTCCCATGTCAGATAAAGATAAATCTCTCGCGCCTTCTGAGAAAGCACACAGTCACACTTTTTATTGGTGTCGTAAATGTAACTTAACGCCTTGTCAACAGTGAAGTCGCCACACTTGCAGCGCTATATCCATTCGAAAGAATGACAAAGATTTTGAGATAGACTAGTTCAGGAAACCATGCCGGGATCCGCTTAAAGTAACTTTAACAAAATACACTTTCTTGCTGTCGTGTTAACTGTAGCGTAAGATGTGCGTCAAACAATGAATAAGAAGTCCCAAACCCAACTGTAACCAAACAGATGCAATATTTTTTTTATTGACACTGGAAAATTCTTATGTGATTCTTCGAAAAACACAACTGCACTTCGTTACATCTCTAGTTGTTTCATTATTAAGATTATTAGATAGTTACTTAAATAAGAGCTTACTTTTTGGACCTCACTTTATAGTTCTGAAGATTTTTTGTCTGCTCAAATTTGCTACCCGTGTCCCTGATGACATGTTGCAGTAAGCCGGCCGCTGGCGGCCGAGCGGTTCTAGGCGCTACAGTCTGGAACCGCGCGACCGCTACGGTCGCAGGTTCGAATCCTGCCTCGGGCATGGATGTGTGTGTTGTCCTTAGGATAGTTAGGTTTAAGTAGTTCTAAGCTCTAGGGGACTTATGACCTCAGCAGTTGAGTCCCATAGTGCTCAGAGCCAACATGTTGCAGTAAGAATATTATGCAGCTTACAGACAGCCGATCATTGTTCAGTTCCCATTGTTGTATGGCGTTATTATCAACATTTTTAATCTTGGTCACCCACTTCCTCATACCCTTTCTCTTCCTTGTATTTCTTCTTTACGTAAATCAAGCAGTAGATTCAACAGGTGTTTCAGTGATTAAACAATGATTCTCATGCTCGACCTAGGAAGTATTGCCAATGTCAAGGGAGTGCAGTAACAGACAGTGCACAGTTGTACGTCCATGCTGCATTCGACTAGTTGCACGCGAAGTATTGCCATTAATGACTAAACGTAATTAAAACGGCGTCATTCGAAAGTGACATATCTGTGACTCAGATTTAGGTAACCATGAATAAAATTCTGTACGAATCACATAAAAACTATATGTGAAAGTTACACGGTTTATGAGTTCCCTTTTACAGATTGCCCCTTCGCCTTAATCTGAACATTGGTTCAGTATTAAATTCCTGTTTGGGGAGTGCTGAGGTAAGATATTTTTCCATGTACGGAGTATATGTGATTCTAGCTATTCACTATACTTTTATTAGTCGATAGCAGATTCTACAAGGCGGTACAGTTTCCATACCTACCAGCGACTGACACCAAATTGCAGCCGCAAATTTGAATTCCAGGAGTTCCTCTGTAAATTTACTATCGATATTTTATTGGTACGATCGAGCAGAGGGTAGACCGGGGAAATAAGTGTGTTACGTGACAAGCTAAGCTATTTGCATAAAGTGACGTTAATTGATATAAGAATCCCACGACTTCTATTCATGGCTGAAAGAAATCCAGTTACGAAACGTCACTGAGTCTGGGTGTGTATTAAACCGATTTATGCAGACTCATCTGGACAAGAGGCTCGAGAACTTCATTGGTGATGCGACATTTAAGAAATAAATCAGAGCTATTTCTAAGACCTTTAAAAAAGTGGATCATTACACGCGGGAATCTAACTACGCCCTCCAGCTGTAAAGACCAATGCTAATTCGCAACTCCATTGAAAACGGTATGGCAGTAACGTTACATTGCGCGAAACACTCACATGCCAATGCAAAATGAGTAGATTTTCACAGAATTATTTATATTGTTCTTATGTTTTCAGTCCAGTATTAAAATTTTTGCACGATACTTAGATGGCTTGGACGGACGCATAGTCTGGGGTTACAGACAGGGCTATGCGGCGTCACGGTTAATGCACTGGGCTCGTGTAGGGAAAGAACGAAGAGTAATGTTCTATATCTCGCAGACAAAGAGGTCACTAGAGATAAAATAATAATTGTGTGTTGCTCACTGACCCCAGTTATCCAACCGGAGAAATGGGATCTACAGTTTAACATGGAAGCCGAAACATGCGTCGTTCCTGAAGATTTCTCACATCGTTGAGAGCTGAAGGCTAGATTAAAGCCAGAGTGAAAATTTCCATTGCCCGACCGGTATTCAATCCCGCGACCTCTCGATTACCTGTCACACGCTTCACCACTAGACCATCAGGCCCGACTGTCACTAGAGATGAGAGACGTACTCGGATTAGAGAGTATGGGGAAGGATATTAGCCGTGTACTGTTCAGAGAAACCATCGCGACATTTACCTTAATCAGTTTGGGGAAACCACGGAAAACCTGTACTAGGACAGTGGGAAGATGATTTTAACCCCTGTCCTCGCGGATTGGAGTCCAGTACCTCAGTCACTATGCCCCGTCGTTTGGTTTTTCGGTTGCAATGGGGTGAAATCCTCGTGCAGCCAACCTCATCATGGTTTGCGGTTTGCTTAAATCAGTTGAGATAATTTTTAGCATAGTTCCTTCAACATCGTCACGGCTGCTTTCCTTCCCAATCTTAGTTCAGTCGTATCGAAAACTCAGCCTCTAACGACTCGGCGTCGACGGGACATTAAACACTAACCTTTGTTTGTTCATTTTGTAGGGACCTACGTTCTAGACGACTGTAGTATTAGTCTCAGAGTTGCATACGAGAGAGAAGGATATACATTAGCAAAGGAGTCGTGAACTTGGAGGTCAATCGAGACACAACAGCGCATTACTAGGAATGGTCCTACTGGATGAAGTATGCCTTCCAAACCGATAATCAACGTACCTAGCGGTACCAACGAGGAGACAAACTGTAGTCTATCGTCTGGACTGTTGTGTGAGTTCGGCATTCATCAGATAAACATGACAATGAATTGCGTAATTGGAAAGGATTTCTTCCATTTCATTGCGATATACAGAGTTAGGTGCCGCGGTTGATACCTCACTGGACCCATGTCCGGCAGGAAGAGGATTCAGATTCTCCTGCCATACCAGGCTATTGCCTGAATGCTTCCTACGACAGGGCCGCTAAATGCAGGGTCTTTGAAAGACTTTGCATCAAACATTAAGAGTGATAGATCACGTCATGGGGGACAAATTTTGATAGAGGCAAAATGTTCATTGACTCTATCTTGCGACATTAGGCGGCCTTCGATATTAACCATACATGGGACGACGAGATTTTACCGAACTAGTCTACTAGGCAAGAGTGCTGTATACTACCTACGCTGGTGAAATGCTAGAATGACTTTCAACGACAAAACCACAAGAATGAGTGTCCCTAAGCTGCGAAAGGTATTTTAGAAGCAGTTCAGGAACTTTAATTTTGCGGAGCCGATGATTAACTTATAAGCAGTACGCATAGCACGGCCGGCCTATGTGGCCGAGCGGTTCTAGGCGCTTCAGTCTGGAACCGCGCGACCGCTACGGTCGCAGATTCGAATCCTGCCTCGGACATGGATGTGTGTGATGCCGTTAGGTTAGTTAGGTTTAAGTAGTTCTAAGATCTACGAGACTGATGACCTCAGATGTTAAGTCCTGCAGTGCTCAGAGCCATTTGAACCATTTTTTGAACGCATTGCACACACACACACACACACACACACACACACACACACACACGCAAACACAAACACACACAGCAGAGTGCCTATGGCATGTCGCCTCTCAGGAGCATAACCAACACAAAAGGACGATTAGTGTCGCTGAGAAGCGTCAGCGAAAATTTGTCTCTAACAATAGTTGTTCCCCATGATATCTATCATTCTTAGTCGTTTGATGTAAAGACTCACAAACACCCTGTATTTCCACCCCATTCCGTGTTCGTAAGACGACGGAAGCTTAAACTTAGTCTCGTGATAAAGGAAGCAGAAAATATACTTTTACAATAATAATAATGATGACCATAATATCGTTGAAACGGAGGATTACACAGAGAAGACCGAAATACTAAAAGTATTTTTTCAAAACTGTTTCACAGAGGAAGGTTGCACTGTAGTTCTTCATTTAAATCGTCGCCCGAACGACAAAATGACAGATACCGAAATACGAGGTGCATTCAAGTTCTAAGGCCTCCGATTTTTTTTCTCCGGACTGGAAAGAGATAGAAACATGCGCATTGTTTTAAAATGAGGCCGCGTTCATTGTCAATACGTCCCAGAGATGGCAGCACCGAACGGCCGATGGAATTTTACCGCCAGCGGCGAGAATGAGAACTGTTTTAAATACTTAAAATGGTGACATTTTCCTTACTTGAACAGCGTGCAATCATTCGTTTTCTGAATTTGCGTGGTGTGAAATCAATTGAAATTCATTGACAGTTGAAGGAGACATGTGGTGATGGAGTTATGGATGTGTCGTTCGTGGGTGCAACAGTTTAATGAAGGCAGACCATCGTGTGACAACAAACCGAAACAACCTCGGGCTCGCACAAGCCGGTCTGACGTCATGATCGAGAAAGTGGAGAGAATTGTTTTGGGGGATCATCGAGTGACTGTTGAACAGATCGCCTCCAGAGTTGGCATTTCTGTGGGTTCTGTGCACACAATCCTGCATGACGACCTGAAAATGCGAAAAGTGTCATTCAGGTGGGTGCCACGAATGCTGACGAATGACCACATGGCTGCCTGTGCGGCATGTTCCAAGCAATGTTGACGTGCAATGACAGCATGAATGAGACTTTCTTTTCGTCAGTTGTGACAATGGATGAGACGTGGATGCCATTTTTCAATCCAGAAACAAAGCGCCAGTCAGCTCAATGGAAGCACACAGATTCACCGCCACCAAAAAAATTTCGGGTAACCGCCAGTGCTGAAAAAATGATGGTGTCCATGTTCTGGGACAGCGAGGGCGTAATCCTTACCCATTGGGTTCCAAAGGGCACTATGGTAACAGGTGCATCCTACAAAAATGTTTTGAAGAACAAATTCCTTCCTGCACTGCTACAAAAACGTCCGGGAAGGGCTGCGAGTGTGCTGTTTCACCAAGACAACGCACCCGCACATCGAGCTAACGTTACGCAACAGTTTCTTCATGATAACATCTTTGAAGTGATTCCTCATGCTCCCTACTCACCTGACCTGGCTCCTAGTGACTTTTGGCTTTTTCCAACAATGAAAGACTCTCTCCGTGGCCGCACATTCACCAGCCGTGCTGCTATTGCCTCAGCGATTTTCCAGTGGTCAAAACAGACTCCTAAAGAAGCCTTCGCCGCTGCCATGGAATCATGGCGTCAGGGTTGTGAAAAATGTGTACGTCTGCAGGGCGATTACGTCGGGAAGTAACGCCAGTTTCATCGATTTCGGGTGAGTAGTTAATTAGAAAAAAATCGGAGGCCTTAGAACTTGAATGCACCTCGTATGAGACCAAGGGACAGAACAGCAACTGAAATCGCTTATCAGAGGAAGGGCCACTGGACCTGACGAGATACCAGTTCGATCCTACATGGAGTAAGCGAAAGAACTTCCCCCTCTAGTAGCAGCAGTGTACCGTATGTCTCTGGAGGGGCGAAGCATAGGTAATCACCTTTTTCAAGGAGGATCGTCGAACAGATGCACAAAACTATTGGCCCATATCTCTGACATCGATCTGTCGCAGAATTTTGGAATATGTTTTGTGTTCGCGCAATATGACATTTCTAGGGACCGAAAATCTCCTCTGTAGGAATCAGTATGTGTTCTGAAAATAATGATCGTATGAAACCCAACTGGCTCTGTTTGTCTACGAGGCCCAGAAAACAAAAGATACAGGCGCCCAGCTAGATGCCATGTTCGTTGACATCCGGAAAATACGAGCGTAGGAATATCAGTCCAACTGCGTGATTGGGTTGAAGAGTTTCTAGACATTAGAACACGGCATATCATTCTCAACGGAGAGAAATGTTCAGACATAAAAGTGAGTTAGGGCGTGCCTCGAGGAGGTGTTATAGGACCATTACTTTTCACAATATATATAAATAACCTAGTACATAACGTCGGAATTTCCATGAGGCTTTTCGCGATTGATGCTGTTGTATACAGAGAAGTCGCAACGCTAGCAAACTAGTGATATGCAGGAAGTCCTGCGGAGGATCGACGCTTGGTGCGGGGAATGGTAGTTCAACCTGGATGTAACTTATTGTGTATACATAGAAAGACAGAACCTTTACTGCATGATTACACGACTGGAGAACAATCAGTGGAAGCTGTTATTTCCGTAAAACACCAAGCAGTATGCGTACGGAGCGATTTGAAGGCCACGACCACACACAATTAATCGCGGTAAGGTAGGTGCTAGACCGAGATTCGTTGGAAGAATCCTCAGGAAATTTACTGCATCAATGAAGGAAGTGGCTCACAAACAATCTTTCGACAAATATTTGAAAACTGCTCGTCAGTCTAGGATCCATACTAGGTAGGATCTTAGAGAAGTATGTTTTATCACAGGTTCATTTAGCAAGCGCGAAAGCGCCACGGAGATTCTCAGCCAACTTCAGTGACAGACATTGTCAGAGAGGCGTTCTGCATCACTGTGTGGTCTGCTGCTGAATTCCTAGAGCATCATCCTACGTATTGCTTCTTCCGACGTATTTCTCGCGAAAAGACCGAGAACATAAAATTAGAGAGATTCGATTCTACGCAGAGGATTGCAATCAATCGTTCTTTCCGCCAATCATTTGTGGCTGGAACAGGTAAAGGGGGAGTGATGCTGGTACACAAAGTACTCTCTGCCGCACACCGTAAGGGGGCTTGCGGAATATAGCTGTAGACGTAGATTGAACTTACAACAGACTTAAACGACTGACGATCGCTTAATGACTCCATCCCCCCACCTTTCCTAGTCACAGCCACAATTGTAACACTGTCTGCGATAATTGTTGTAGATTAGGCCCGGAACGTCACTGTTGAAGAAGAGACAGAAAGTAATTCCTAATCTTTACGAATCAGATCTGTTTGCATCAACTGAAAATAGCGGAGAATTGCCCGTGTGGTGGAACCGTTAATAACTGTCGGCGAAACGATTGGAACGGCAGCTGCTGCGGGAGGAGTGCCGGATTTTGTGCGTAGAGAGCGGGCGAGCAGGAAGCGGAAGTAGGGAGTGCGCGGAAGCGGCCGGAATGCCGAGAGAAAGCCGGCCTTGGGCCGCGCCTGCGCCGCACAGCCAGCCCGCACATCCCGAGAGAAATGCTCGCAGCCGCCGGGAAACACGCAAAACTCGTCACTTTATATAATTTTGAAACGCAGCGAAAGTTCTGATAATGTCTAGTGGAGTGTGATGTTTGGTATCCCGAAGTAATTAGTGCTGAAGCGTAGGAACAGAAGGAAAGAGTTATATATCCAGTTGATATCAAGGTCATTTAAGGCCGAGTGCGAGGGCAAGACGAAAATTTCTCGGCCAGTCGCTGAAGGCTACCATTTACTCGGGTAAAAAATGGTCACATTTTCAACGTAGTCCCGACTTTTGTCATTGCACGTTGTTCAACATTTTTGCAATGGGTAGATTTCATCCCTGAAATTAGGCCGTTGGTCTGCAAAATACCCTTAAAATGCTGCCGTATTGTCTTTATTGGAATCAAAACGTTTTCCAGCCACGAAAATCATTAGATTTGTAAACAGGTGGAAGTTAAAGGCCTGCTAAATTGGTGGCTCAGTGGCGAAATGCCAGACTGAAATACGTAGGTACGGCTTTGATCACCGGTCAGTCGTACTATTTCTACCTGTCACGTATCACTTCGTTCACCTCTTGCAACGTTTAATAATGTGAAAAATTCCGAGTCGCACTGTGATTCGGAGTCGACGACAGTAGGTCTCCTATAATTGTCTGGGTAAGTCAGTTCAAAACTCGGAAGAAGACAAGAGCATGCCACCTCAAATAACACAATGCCTAGCAAAGTACTGTGGTGATCACACCAAACTTTGGTTGACAGCTTTACGTCAATCTCGTCAATAGGATGGAAATTCCAGCAGTTCATACATGAGATCCATCGGGTATCCTGTTGCCGATGCACCTTCGTTAACGAGTGTCTTGCCCTTAAGGAAAACTACGTCTTTTTTTTTTATCCTATCCATTCTCACTTTTTCAGTTAGTTTATCCAAAAGAACTGCGTAGTATTCGCCTGTTATTTTCTTACCTTTTGCAAGGTAATGAGTGATTCCTTTTGGGTCCCATAAAACAATGGTCATAACATGAAATCGATTTCGCACGTTTTGTTGGGTATTTATCAGCGTCCACTTACTGATTTCATTGCTGTGAAGTGGTGGGCCCACGTTTCATCCACAGTATCGAATAGGTGTACAAAATAAGTTCGTTTGTAAAGCAGTGAAAACATTCGCGTCGTATGTACTTTTGGTCTGTAGCAATCAGATGAGACACCCATCTTTTCTACAGTTGTCTGGCAGTTGACTCTGCTTTTAAAACTTACCGTACTCTTTCTTCTAAAATGTCTATGGCGTCAACTGTTTCGTAGGCTTGTAATCGCTTCTATTGGAGTGTGGGAAGTGAAACAGAAATTCAGAAGAAGCATTAAATTGCAAGGAGAACTGATGTCATTGTCGATATTCGCGGATGACATTTCCAGTCTGACTCACAGTAAACAAGAAGTTGAACCGTTCTCACGGCGACATTGGCTTCGTTGAGAGCAATTTATAATTAGTGAATTAATTAAAATATAATTTGAAAGCGGTAACAGCAGTTAAATGCAAAAAATCACATATTGGTGTCTAGCTCATCACTAAATAAATTTTATATATATTTTTGCAGTTAGCGGGTAACTGCTAAAAGACGATTGTTAAGAGTACCATATACAAATATCCAAAAGAAATGAAATTACTCTTAAAGTTAGTAGCTGTACGACCGATTTGCTTGCCTATCTTATTTGAACTTCACTGGATGGCTTGATGGCATGCTAATTTTATGGTTCCTGTTGGTGACAATGTTGTACGTCGAGAGGAGGTGGCTGTAGCCTCCAGGACGAGAGAGAGAGTCGGTAGCAAGGCGAAGACTGCGGCAGCCCTGAGTCTCAAGAAGGAAGGAATTAAGTTTTGTGTTTAACGCCCCGTCTACGAGGACGTTGTTAGAGACGGAGCACAAGCTCGATTTGGGGAAGTATGGAGGAAGGAAGTCCGTCGTGTTCTTTTTTCAATGGAACTATCCCGCCATTTTCCTTATGCAATTTAAGGAAACCACTAAAAACTTATCCGATAAATATGTGTACCACTGTGACTACACCCATCTACCATGTATAATTATTTCCTCCTGATTCACTGTTATGAATATTTATCACCTCATGCCTCACGACAGGTTTAGTAATAATAAATTAAGCAATTTTATTATTATTATTCACGTATGGGCCCAATAGGACCTCGCAAAGTACAGCCAATCAATGTCGCTTCTGATGGTTGGCCTTCCTTTGTGTCCAAATTCGCCGGCCAGTGTGGCCGAGCGGTTCTAGGCGCTTCAGTCTGGAACCGCGCGACCGCTACGGTCGCAGGTTCGAATCCTGCCTCGGGCATGGATGTGTGTGATGTCCTTAGGTTAGTTAGGTTTAAGTAGTTGTAAGTTCTAGGGGACTGATGACCTTAGAAGTTAAGTCCCATAGTGCTCAGAGCCATTTGAACCATTTTGTATGATTTTCCCCAAGTATGTAAATTGAGAAAACCTCTTTATTGTTCCATATTTCGTGTTCAAAAACTTTGTTGTTTCTTTGTTGCCTGTCATATATTCCGTTCTTTCGAATAATGTTTGTAGTCCTACTTTTTCCTCAACTTCTTTAAGAATTTCTGTTTGTTTTTGAGCTGCGATAATATCACTAGTTAAAACTGCCAGATCATCTGCAAAGGCGAGGCTATCTACTCTAATATTACTTCTACCTAACTTGATTGATTGATCTATATTTTTATTCGACTTTTTCTCTCGCCATTCTGTAATTACGTGTTCCAAAACTCATTAAACAGTAATGGGGGTAGGCTATCTCCCTATCTAACACCAGTCTTTCTATCAGTGTTAGAGTTTTATTATCTAGCCCGTGTTTCTTTAAAATTTGGAAAAGAGACTCACGATCAACTGAGTCGTAGGCATTTTTAAAATCCACAAATCTACATACAATACTGTTACTAGAAATCCTCTGGTGCATAAGGATTATTTTTAAATTAAGAATTTGTTCTGGACAAGATCTGTTTGCTCCAAAGCCTGCTTGGTTTTCACCAATTTTAGGTTTTAACTGTTGTTGGGCTCGATTAAGAAATATTACGAGAGAATTTTGTATGTGACCGGGAGAAGAGAGATACCTCGGTAATTACTAACTTCGGTTCTATCCCTTTTTTTATGCAATGGATGAATTAGGCCAATTTTCCAGTCCTCAGGCATTTTCTCAATTTGCGAGACATGTTCTGTTAGCTGAGTGATCTCTTTTATAGTCTTAGGGCCAGTTGATTTTTGTAGTTCTGCAATTATACCGTCTCCTCCGGATGCTTTATTATTTTTAAGTCTCTTAGTATGTTTTTTCGATTTCGTCAGGTTCTTTAGAGTCAGGATTGGTTTGATTAGTTTGCTGTGGTTGGAATTTATTCTCAGGTTCTGGACAGTTTAATAGTTTTTCAATATAATTAGCAAGTATTTTACAATTTTCCTAGTTGTTAAGAGCCAAACTGCAATTTTCAATTTTGAAGCAAAAAGTTTGAGGCTGGTAACCGATTTGTTTTGTTCTGAATGTTTTGTATTCTTCTGGAAGCCTTTTTCGATTTCTAAAAGTTGGGCATTTTCACAGTTTCTTTTAGTCTGTCGGATTAATTTAGATGTTTCTTTTCTTGCACTTAGAAAGTTGTGCACGTATTTTCAGTTGTTACTATTCCAGTTTTTGAAATCCTCAGTCTAAACGTAACTGCTGGTTCACAATCCGCGTTCCACCAAGTGCGTTTTTGTTTCTTTCGAAGCGGAATTAAATTTTGTGCTGTTTTGTTGAATTTCTCTTTTAGGCTTTGCTGATTGTTGGATTGTTTCTCATCAAATTCGCATGTTCGAGTTGAAGTTATTTTAGCAGTGTCAAATTTTGAGATAACATTTTTTATTTTGAAGAGTTTTTGAGGTTGAAGTTTTACTCTTATTCGCGTTAAAAAATGGTCAGAGTCAATATTAACCCCTTTCCTAACTTGTACATTTAAAATTTCTTTGTAGTTAGGTTATGAAATTGCTACATGATCGATTTGAAATTACCCAATAAATGTATTGGGTACCGGCCAAGTTTTTTGTTTAGAAGGGTTCTTTTTAAAATGTGTTGACATGATTTTAAGGTCAAAATTTGTGCACGTTTCAAAAAGTCTTTGGCCATTTTGCTTTGTCCATTTATGCGCAGAAAATCCACCCACCGTTTTCTTATTGTTTGTTCTCTTTACCTAATTGAGCATTAAAATCACCCATTAAAATTTTAACATGGTTTGAGGGAATTTTCGAGTTGATACTTTCTGACGTTTCCCAAGCTTCATTAACTTCTTCAGGTTTTTTACGGTTATCCTCACTGACTAGCATATGGGCATTAATTAAGGTGTATGCTTTATATACGCATTTAAGATAAATTGTCATTAGTCTATTATTAATGTGTTTTACCTCCGCTATTGACTTTAAAACATATTTGGAGATTGTAAAAACAACTCCCAGATGTGGTGTATTATTAAGCATTCTTTTCTTAGTTTTACTTTTAAAAAGACGATAATTACTGAAATCCATGGTGTTATTGTCCGTCATTCGTGTTTCTTGAAGTGCCAAAATTTGAATCTTCTGTTCTTTTAATGTATCTCCCAACTGATGACGTTTATTTGGTTGCAAAAGTGTATGTATATTAAGTGTTGCAAAAAAGTATTAGTTTTGGTTTTTAAGTTGGCCAGAGGACTGCGACTTCTTCTGTTGAGTCACATTGCATTTTAACCCGGCCTCCCCAGAATCCGAAAGGCCAGTTGCGCCAGTAATACTAGCAGTGGATTAACCACCTGGGCTAACATTATGATTATCAGAATGCTCCATGATGACTGTACCTGGCGGGGTTGTGTAGACTCATTGAATGAACTCATAGTGTTAAGACTGGAAGGGTTAGTTCCAGAATATAAATTTCAGCCGCACCATTGGTGAACAGACGCTGACCACTTTGCCGCTTGCTACAAGACAGATGCAAAGTGGAGTTGGTTTTATTTTCCCTTGGTCCGAAACTGTTTATTCTGTGTTCGCAGCTGTCCACCTTATCTCATGGAACGTTCACCATCCGCCACCTGTCACCCGTCCAGTTCCCTAGGCAGGGTCTGCTTCTTAGACTTTTAATTACAAAGTCTTGAAGCCTGGAGCAGTTTTATTCATTACTATTCCCAAAAAGTATATGCTGACATGTATTTCATTTTTACGCTGAAAAAAATTGTCACTTAAAGGGTTAATCGCCGTGACCATTGCGCCACTTTGCTCTGTGGACCCCGCAGCAGAAATCGAACAGAGCATCTCCATTGGAACAGAATGTATAGCCAGCGTTGATAGAAAGAGAACTTTCGTCCGCAACAGAAGTGATCTTCCTGAAGCTACTTTCTACAGTTTCCTCAAGCGTACAACAAATCTTTCCCTGGATTCCAGCTCACTATAATTTTCCCCCTTGTACCCTATGTTCCTCCAGTCTAAATGTCTCTTTCAATTGCCACTGCATCAACAAGAAATTGGAAAATTGTGGTAAGGACTTGGGACCAAACTGCTGAGGTCATCGGTCCCTAGGCTTACGCACTACTTAATCTAACTTAAACTAATTTACGCTAAGGACAATACACCCATGCCCGAGGGAGGACTCGAACCTCCGACGGGGGGAGCCGCGCGTACCGTGACAAGATGCCTTAGACCGCACGGCTACCCCGCGCGGCTGCATCAACAAGACTTATTAGCAACCGCAAAAATTTGTTTTATCACATTTGCAAAAGTTTTCTTTCTTTCTATGGCATTGCATGCAAGTAACATGTTGTGCTTGTTAGATGAGGGCGCATTCTCCTACTCCTGTCTGGGACTGGGTCGTAAAAGTTTTACAGCTATTTTATTCATAAAATGACCGTTATATGTGCCTGACAAATATGCTACCGACTTGTCACGGACAATTATCGCTCATCCCCATCATTTCCCATTGATGATCAGTACTCTCCAGTGCTCGAAGTGGGAAAGGTTGTTCTCTCAGCCGGCCGCGGTAGCCGAGCGGTTCTAGGCGCTTCAGTCCGGAACCACGCGACTGCTACTGTCGCAGGTTCGAATCCTCCCTCGGGCATGGATGCGAGTGATGTCCTTAGGTTAGTTAGGTGTAAGTAGTTCTATGTTCTAGGGGACTGATGACCTCAGATGTTAAGTCCCATAGTGCTCAGAGCCATTTGAACCAATTTTTGTTCTCTCATACAAAGCATTCTGTATATTTTTTTTGCCAAGATGACAATCTATCTCTCTTTGTGGTTTTACAGCTCTACATCTTTTAACTGAATAGTCTGTGAATAGGCGTTAAAATCACTGGAGATACAAAAAGAAAAACTTTGCGTTTAGGAAGAGGAAAAAAATCCTAATACAATGTAGAGTGCGATGTCACGAGGGCTTGTTTAGCTGTCTAATTGGACAGGTTTTCTTCCTTTGTCTACCTCTGCATCTTTACTTTGCAATGTGCACCTACTGCAGGTCGATGTGATGACGCAGATAGTATATCGTTGTGCGAGAAGATTCCGCCCAGTGGTTTGGCGCACATTACGCACAGTCTGTGCGTTCTCTCTCCCTCCTCTCCTGACCCCTTCCCTCGTCCCACCCGCCAAACACACACACCTCCTCCTTTGTCAACCAAATGGTGATCATAACATTTCTTCCACTACAGGTTAAGTGAGCTGTAGACTGTAGTAGTGACTTCGGGCGCTATTTTGGTGGCAATATTATGCAAGAATCTCGAACCAGAATAGACACTAAGGTGATCTAAGACTGGCGAAGAAAGTATAAATAGAAATACCTGCTGAAAAAATTTGACGTGTGGTTGGGGCAGTGGTTTCTGAATTATTTTCTTCCATTACGCTCCGGATTGTACTATCATATAATGGCAACTGTAATGCAATCGGGTAGCTATCTATGCGTTACTTTTTTGGTTTTGAACAAAAGAGTCAAGGAACACAACTTCATGTTACCTCTCATAGTGACATAATGGATGGGTAAATAAGTTGTCACTGGAACTATGAATCACAAAAGGATATTCTGCGGCTTCTCGAACACAATAAAATGCTACGGCTGTCTTAATCGGACTCATTACGTATATCCCTGCACATAATTTAAAATTTCGGTGGGAATTAATTTGTTATAGTTTCTATTTTTTACTGCAACTAGATCTCTTTATGAGACTTCTTATAATTTGGAGATATACTAAAATAGTTTCGCGATGTTAAACTGCAGCTCAATAGTACTACATCATATTGAGAAAGAAAATTATGCAAAAGCGATGGGTATTTGACGAGGGAAACATGTTGCTCTTTATGAAAACAGCAGAGAGAATAACTTTCTCCTCGGAATGCAAAAGATATTTTGTTGAAGCCGACTTACTTAGGGAGAAACTGTTATCATAATAAAACAAGAGAAGTCACTGCTCGCACGGAAAGATATGGGTGATCATTTTTTCCGCGAGCTGTTCGAGAGCGGAATTGTAGAGAATTAGTGTGAAGTGTTTTCCTCACACCACTGGTCGCATTACATGTGCGAAGAATTTTAACTTTGAGTTCATTTACTGTGGCACGGTTAGTTTTCTTATACGTCGACATGGTTCTCAGAATTATCACTATTTATTTCAAAAGGATCAGTAAGTTTCAGGACGATCTTTTTGCTAAGAAGCATGCTGATACACACGGAAATACGAGGGCTATTCGGAAAATAAAGTTCGATCGATCGCGAAATGGAAATCAATGCGAAAATCAAAAATGTTTTATTTGCAACAGTTGAGCTACACATTCCAGCTACATCTCTACGTAGTCGCCGCTCCGACTTAGACATCTGTCGTAGCGTTGTACCAACTTCCCAATTCCCTCGTCGTAGAAGGCAGCCGCTTGTGATTTCCACCAATTCTGTGCCAAAACGTTGTCTTCATAGCTAGCGGTTCATGTGAGCAGAGCCGAAACTGAGAGGGAGTCAATTACGGGCTGTATTATGGGTGATCAAATACTTTCCATCGAAAACGTCGCAGGAGTATCTTCATTGTCCCTGCTGAGTGTGGCCGAGAATTGTCATGAAGAGCAATTATGTTATATGGGCTGCATGACATCAGGCGAAATCTCTCACCAGGCCCTCATACGTGGCGGGAGATACTATTTTCTAGTCATCATTACGTGCTCAGAATTGAAAAGAGCGACGTGACACGATCGACGGGCATTGTAGAGACATTGCCCAACAGACACGTGCAAAACTTCATCAGTTTTCACTTTGGTTTTCATTTCGCGCCCGATCGGACCTTACTTTCCGAATAGCCCTCGGAAAAGCAACACAAGGAAAGTTTTACAGTGTGAAGGGGCGGGTGTACTGGTACTTGCTTTTCTTCATATTTAGATATATCAAAACATGAGTTGGAGACAAGATCCCGAACCTATGCTATCAGTTTTGCCGTAGATATTGATTAGTTAGCATCAAGAAATGTAATCATGGAAGAATAAGAGTAGCGAGAAGTGTTGTGGTACAGTTGCTCTAGTTTGGTGTCCATGAATCAGTGCTTAGCGAAAATGTCTCGAATGCTTGCAGAAGACTGTCTTCATCTCTGTAATGTTTACTTATCAGTTACTGTTGATCATGTTGTTATAGTATGTGAATTGCCGGGTTAGGCATATGGTGTAATATTACAAGAAAGAGTAACATGAGAGACAAATTTGCTAACTAATCATTGTTCTTTGTGGGTACCACACTCATTCTTGACAAGAAAACAAATTGAGACATTGTGCCGGAATTTACAAATAAATGTTCAGACATTCAAATGTGGCTTGTCTTGATGAGTGAATGGTCTTACCACAGGCGAATAAAATATTCTTCCAGCAAGTCACAGAACACGAAGTGGACGGCTCACTTTTTGCAGTCCGAAAATCGAAGTCTGTTAGGAAGGAAATAGAAATGTTGAAACGTTTGGTGGTTAGGTGTATAGAAAGGAGTTGAATACGAGACAGTGCCTGAATCAACCCGTAGAAGGTGTTACATCCGTCTGTTTAAGCTTGATGGCAAAAAGAGTCTGATATCAAGACAAAGCTCTTGTATATCGCTACAAAGAATCGTGCAGACTATTTAGGTGCAGTAGGCTCCATAATTATTGAGTACCTTGCCTACATCGTGTATATGTGAGTTTGCCTCATCTCACAAACCGAGCGTGGTGGTACTGTAGCTAAAGCACTGGATTCGCTTTCGGGAGGATAGCGGTGCAAATCCTGGTCTGTCCATCCAGATTTAATTTGTGCATGGTTCCCGAATTGGTTAAAGTAAATCCCTACGTTCTTCTTTCGGAATATGGCCGATCATCTTCACCTTTCTTCCCCACTTCGAGCTTGTGTTAATTTTACACATGTAAACACGCGACTGCAAGACCAACGGTTCGCTTTGGATTAAGAGCTGCCGCTGGTATGGTACAAAGGATGGGGACTGCATTCGGAAGACACTGACATTAAAACTGTTTCGTGAGAGACGTCGGAATACAAGTGTAAAAGAAGGAAGGAGGGGAAGTTCAATTTCTCGTTGGTAACACTGTCATTAGGAGCGGAGCACAAGCTGTGTTGGACAAGGGTAAGTGAGGAATGAGACACGTTCTTCTAGAAAGAACCATCCCAATGAAAATAATACAGGGAAAACTCAAATCAGGAAGACAGGACCGGACTTCCCGGCTTTCCACTGCGCCACATCACTCTGTGTAATGAGTAAAATAGAAATTATTTTCAGTAATTAAAATTTAATTGGGAGTTATTGAAAACCTGCTTAGGGTGAATTTCATGGAAAACTGTAGGAAGCACTCTCTGTAATGAGTAAAATAGAAATTATTTTCAGTAATTAAAATTTAATTTGGAGTTACTGAAAACCCTCTTAGGGTGAATTTCATGGAAAACTGTAGGACCAGAGCCAGATGTAATGTGTTGTCTCCCTCTGTATCTTATTTGTGGTACGAAAGTTTCACGATGTATTCCGTAGAATTTATCGTCGGCACAAATATCCATATGCTTGTGATGACACTGCTGTGGAAAATTACAGTTTTGATTTTTAAAATCATTCTCCTGATTTGCCTTTTCCATAAAAAGAACAAACTGTTAACAAATTGAAAGGCTATCGAGAACATTACGCGTTGCTGTCTTTATAATTAAGTCGTTCTAGCTGCGATTCCTGCAGTAGGAGATATGAGGCTATCGACAGATGTCAGCCAAGAGAGCAAGCGTAGGAGGATGATTGACAGACGTCAATATTAGTTGCTGGGACTTGTATCTTCCATTTTTAATATTCTTTCTGTGAACTGATCTTTGGCATCTTGTAACAGTAAACCCACTGTCAATGGTTACATTTATCATTAACTCTTGTCGCCAAAATATTCATGATGAGGGTATCGACTGCGTCAGTTAACAGTTATTTTGTACCAGCTATCACAATAAAAGACGTTTCTGTACTATATGCTTCATATAACACGTTCGCACGATCATACCATTTTGTGCAAACGATTGAGATTGTAGATGAAAACCTCTCATGCCCGTAGTAAAGAGTGACTACTTGTATTTTATTTTAATTATTTGACGTCATCAGCATCAGCCATTTTCATGCTGCGCATTATGGCCTTCAGATACTCATTCATATCGCTCCCTCACTTCACTTCGAAGTTGACGATACGGACGTTATTTTCTGAGCGTAGAAAAAGGGAAATACTTACTACTTTTTTCACATAAGTAAACGTTGTAGCTTTAAACTTACATGTGCACTCCATAAGCCACGTTACGGTATGTGACGAAGGGCGCTTCGTGTAGAACGAACATTTCCATACGCGAAATGTATGTGGGAAGAACATTTGTAGCATTAGACGATTCCTTCCATTTGATCCTCATGTTAATTTCTCGAGATGTATGTGGGACGAAATAATATGTTGCTGACTCTTCCTGCCTGCAACCGTCTCGGAAATCATCCATGTCATAAAACGCCACCCTTGTAACATCTTCCAACCCATGTGTCAAACGAACTCGTGACGAAAGGCACTGCTCTTCTTTGACAAGATATTCGATTTTCTTTTTGCTCCCCTGCAACTTTTGTTTTGTCGCACCAGTTAAGACTTTTTTGTAGGTAATGCACTTATTCTATATGAAATGTGCAGTTACGGTTAAAAACTGAAATATGGCAGCAAGGACACTGTAATTTACAAAATCAAATTTAGAACATCAGTCAATTCAACCACTGGCGGCATGCGTGTGAAAACAAGCGCCCCCTTGTCCTGGCAAGCTGACAGATTGCACTCCTTAGTTACAGTACCACTGTTAGTTATTTGCACATTCCAGCAATCCCTCGCTGCAGTGTGAAACGAGTCACTGTTCAGATTATATTTCAGTTTTTCAGTGAGAAGTATGGTAACACGTCGATCCTTTAACTGATTGTCGTAAGTTAATTTTTCTCTTTTTCTTTTTACCTACATACTGTAACTTTTAGATAAGTATGATCAATAGCCTTTTGTGTGTTGCGTCCACAGCCACTGTGAATTTCACGAAGCAACTCATTTTGTTGCATAGTATGTTTTATTTTTAACCCCTTTATTTCACTATTTAGCATTTAGCTAATTTCATCTCCTTGGCCATTATGATGCAAAAACACAGGGCAAAAAGACTTGTAATGCATATAGCATTATACACTCCTGGAAATTGAAATAAGAACACCGTGAATTCATTGTCCCAGGAAGGGGAAACTTTATTGACACATTCCTGGGGTCAGATACATCACATGATCACACTGACAGAACCACAGGCACATAGACACAGGCAACAGAGCATGCACAATGTCGGCACTAGTACAGTGTATATCCACCTTTCGCAGCAATGCAGGCTGCTATTCTCCCATGGAGACGATCGTAGAGATGCTGGATGTAGTCCTGTGGAACGGCTTGCCATGCCATTTCCACCTGGCGCCTCAGTTGGACCAGCGTTCGTGCTGGACGTGCAGACCGCGTGAGACGACGCTTCATCCAGTCCCAAACATGCTCAATGGGGGACAGATCCGGAGATCTTGCTGGCCAGGGTAGTTGACTTACACCTTCTAGAGCACGTTGGGTGGCACGGGATACATGCGGACGTGCATTGTCCTGTTGGAACAGCAAGTTCCCTTGCCGGTCTAGGAATGGTAGAACGATGGGTTCGATGACGGTTTGGATGTACCGTGCACTGTTCAGTGTCCCCTCGACGATCACCAGTGGTGTACGGCCAGTGTAGGAGATCGCTCCCCACACCATGATGCCGGGTGTTGGCCCTGTGTGCCTCGGTCGTATGCAGTCCTGATTGTGGCGCACACCTGCACGGCGCCAAACACGCATACGACCATCATTGGCACCAAGGCAGAAGCGACTCTCATCGCTGAAGACGACACGTCTCCATTCGTCCCTCCATTCACGCCTGTCGCGACACCACTGGAGGCGGGCTGCACGATGTTGGGGCGTGAGCGGAAGACGGCCTAACGGTGTGCGGGACCGTAGCCCAGCTTCATGGAGACGGTTGCGAATGGTCCTCGCCGATACCCCAGGAGCAACAGTGTCCCTAATTTGCTGGGAAGTAGCGATGCGGTCCCCTACGGCACTGCGTAGGATCCTACGGTCTTGACGTGCATCCGTACGTCGCTGCGGTCCGGTCCCAGGTCGACGGGCACGTGCACCTTCCGCCGACCACTGGCGACAACATCGATGTACTGTGGAGACCTCACGCCCCACGTGTTGAGCAATTCGGCGGTACGTCCACCCGGCCTCCCGCATGCCCACTATACGCCCTCGCTCAAAGTCCGTCAACTGCACATACGGTTCACGTCCACGCTGTCGCGGCATGCTACCAGTGTTATAAAGACTGCAATGGAGCTCCGTATGCCACGGCAAACTGGCTGACACTGACGGCGGCGGTGCACAAAGGCTGCGCAGCTAGCGCCATTCGATGGCCAACACCGCGGTTCCTGGTGTGTCCGCTGTGCCGTGCGTGTGATCATTGCTTGTACAGCCCTCTCACAGTGTCCGGAGCAAGTATGGTGGGTCTGACACACCGGTGTCAATGTGTTCTTTTTTCCATTTCCAGGAGTGTATATTCCACTCATCCGTGTTGCGGAAGCAACTTGTGATGTCGTCCGTACGTTCATTCTCTCTCTCTCTCTCTCTCTCTCTCTCTCTCTCTCTCTCACACACACACACACACACACACACACACACACACACACACACACATACGTTGAAAATTCTTCTGTAAAGTAGAAGGCGTTTTCGAGCAGATATGATTTCAATTTGTATTTGAAGACAATTATATTATCTATTAGCTTCCGTAAATCACTAGGTATGAGGACAGAGGTACCTCAGTACTTTTTATGCACACTATCGTTGAGTGATGAGTAGTGTAAAACATTTCTCCTTCTAGTATTACGTTTCTGGATATTACTATTGTTTTCAGATTACAATAATTTAATAAAAGTTTAAATGTACTGTGACGCTGTTGTCGGTATTCCAAACTGTGCAAAGAGCTGTTTGCAATAGCTTCTAGAACGGATACCACATTGTATCCGTATTACGCCCTTCTGTGAAGCAAACACTTTTTTTTCAACTGTGCCAGAATATGATACCGTAAGACATAAGTGAATGAAAATCTGCTGTTATTCGTAACTCAAAAGTCCCATAATCCAGACATTTTTTAAAAAAAAAAAATCTCTGCCACGTAACTTGAGGTTTCCAATTCAAGCTCTGATTAATATATACAAATAAGAATTTACTATCTTGCATTATTTCTAACGGCGTAGACAGGCCCTATGTACTACTCGTCTCGTCTCGCTAGTTCACGGACTGCCTAATTCCGGAGAGACAGGAGTTTAATCAGCGTCGCTGCTGTTCCTCCTTGATCTGCGCTGTTGGTGTATGTGGCCTCTCGATGGAATTGGCTTCGGGCTACTTCGCTTTGTTTAAATTAGCGAAGTAGTCGATTGCAGGAAGATCTTCTGGGGCAGGCTGACGCCTGCCGGAGCCCCACTCCTCCTTCACCCACTTCTCTGTGGCCTGGTAAATGTGTTCCCAGTCAGAGGGGGTGAAGATGGGGCGGCTATTCAGCAATTGCAGCTCTTTCCTGGTCACTGCCTCGCGCAACATGCCACACGTGTGGCGAAGGTCGCACGGTTGATGAGGGAGGGGAGGCTTGGCATGCGGCTGCGTGAAGGGGTACGGGTTGCCCTCGTGAGGGTACGTCCCGTCCCTTAACGACGCCACAATCTTCTTCACGAAGGGCTGCACACAGAATTGCATGTTTGTTTTATCCCAGTATCAGTTTATTCGCAGAGAACCAGTTATTACCTTTCAAGAGAAATTTGTTCATATGTTTCAAGTATGGAAGAGCCCCCATTGGACATGATTATAATACTTGCATCGTCAGAAAAAGAATTATTTCTGCTTCTTTCATATATTATGGCAGATCATTTATATAGCCCGTGAAGCTGAAGCACCAAGAAGACGTGGTCGGGTGCCAATGTACGGAATTTCAAACACTGTAACAAATTTTTGGAAATTTGTGGTAAGATCGAATGGGACCAAACTGCTGAGGTCATCGGTCCCTAAGCTTACGCACTACTTAATCTAACTTAAACTGACTTACGCTAAGGACAACACACACCCGCATGCCCTAAGGAGGACTCGAACTTCCGACGACACTGTAACACCACTGGCTGGTTTGTAAATCATTAGAATTGCAATTCTCTGTGACAGATAGAACGGCCACCACAGTGCATTGGTGCGTATCGTGTTTAGTGTTGTTACCAGGCCTGGTGGAGTATATACGCTTCGTGAACAGTGCACAGGTTGAGCGATCACCGTAAAGGACTTAGAGATGCAGCGTACTCACCTGAGCTGCATTATCAGCATCTGAAAGTTTGAAGGGGACCTCATTGTGGATCTCCATTTGGCCGGCTGTTCGAATCGTGCATTATCCAGATCTGTGGGGCATTGGGATGTGACAGTGGCTCGATGTTGAACTCCATGGGAGCGTGAGGGCAGGCATATTGGTTATCAAGGTTCCAGTCGACCAAGACAGAGCACCACAAGGAAGGATCGCCAAGTTGTGCACGAAACACATCGTAACCTCTTCACGTCTGCAGCTGTCATCCCTGCAACATTCTGCGTCATCCTGCACCACTGATCGAAGACTAAGAGCAGCTAGACTGGTGAATTACCATCCCATGCATACGCTGCCGTTAACACCACAACAAAAGCAGTTACTTTTTGGAGTAGTACCGTGACCGGGAAGCATGGACTGCTGATGAATGGCGTCATATTATGTTCAGCAATGAATCGTGGTTCTGCATTACCCTGTACAATCATCATAGGTGAGTATAATGGCGACCTAGGAAGAGGTTCTATTCTCCAAAATTTTGGAGAGTCATAGTGGTGTTACTCGTGGAGTCATGCTATTGGGAGCCATAGGTTATGGCATCGTGTCACGGCTGATAGTGATTGAGAGAACTCTGGCGCCACAATGGTACCTCCATGAGCATACTTTGTCCTCGTGTGTTATCTCTCATGCGACAGTATCGTGGTGCCATATTTCAACAGAACAATGCTGATCCACGCATGACACGTATGTATCTGAACGGTCTGCGTGATGTTGAGATACTCCCGTGGCCAGTAAGAACCCTAGATCTATCCTCAATGTAACATTTGTGGGACCAGCTCGGACGTGAGATCCATCTCAATGTTAATACCCAGGATACGAAGGACCAGTGACAACAGTTGTGGGCCATCTTGTCTGAGGAGAGAACCCTCTGCCAGGGACTTAAATGTGATTTGCAGAGTATCCATGTAGATGTAGATTCCCAAACGAATCAATGCATATATCCAGGTCAGAGGGGGTGCAATGTCATACTGGTAAGTGGGCTCTTACTGCAAAAATCTTTGTAATCTTCACTCTATTTTGTAGTCTCTGCAATAACATCACGTAACATCTCAACCTGTGAAGTATCATTCTGTTTGCTCCTTCCCTTCTGGGTGCTTCATGTCTTTTGTCAGGCAGTGTATAACAAGAAAAAAGAGCTAGCCCAATATCAATCCTTGTGGTACATACGTAGTAATTATTTCTTCTTCTGAAGATGCTGTTTCGTTGCCTAAAGTTTCTGGGTTTCTTAATGCGACATACATTATTCTTGTAGTTAGATACAATGGAAACCAATTACTAGAAAGATTTCTGGTGCAGCAATATCTGAGCTTCTCTAGAAGAATACTGTTTCGTTACCTGGTCCTCATTCTACGTTGGACAACGGTTTGTTACTCCATTCCTTCAAGTAGTTACGAATAAAAATAGGCTTACAGTATACTTGTGGACGTCACGGACGTTGATTGTAATTGTGAATCCGCGCAGTGACATGGGAGTATATTACAAAAAAAGAAAGAAGGGAACAGTTCAGTTACCAGCTCGGATTGGATAAGGGAAAGGGCAGGGCCGTGTGCTTATTCATTTAAACATTCTCATATTCGCTCCAAGTGGCTTAAGGAAATGACATGAAGCCTAAATCAGAATAGTGGAACGACGACTGCATTCAGTGTAGTGAATATTTTGTAGATACTAATAGATATTCGATTTCATCTCTGCAAGCGAAGCGATTTCATGCAACCTGTAGCAACACAATCTGCCTGGAGACTTACGTTGTGTCTAAATTTGTACGATGCATGAGCAATTAAATCAAGTATCATCGATTTTCCTTCACTGTGTGCTTAGGTCGGACTTGGTGGACTTCGGAAAGCAAAGCTAAGCTAAGCTAAGCTCCACGTTGTGGACCAGGCGAGCCAATCGGGGCCGACCGACCACCATGTCATCTTTTGCATGCAGAATGAATGGGCATGGGGTCCGTACACAGCTCTCGCTGTCATTCGGCTTTTTGGCCATGGAGCCGACACTTCTCAATCAAGTAGTTCCTCATTTGGCATCACGACGCTGAGTGCACACCGTTCCAGTCCTTACACCAAGGTTGTACCAGGAATCGAAATCGGTTCGTGCGCATAGCAGCCTGACCCTGAGCTACAGATGCAGACAATGTGATGGACGTGGTTGCTGCTAACTGTATACAGGGTTATTCAGAAAAATTACACATGTCAATGGATTCAGAATTTATTCAAGTTTCGACCCATAATGCACGCTAGAGGGAAGGCGTGTCAGAATATGTAGACAAATCATCCACTCCGTATTGCCGTATCCAATTTGTTCTCGCCTACAGATAGGCAACCCATTGAAAGATTTCCAAAGTGAGATACGGTCGTGCCTTCCCGGGCAGTTCGTGTCAGCGTTTACAAGCGGAACTTGATATCTGCTGCGTCACAAACGATGCCAAAATTAAGCACCCTTAACGTGAGTTAAAAACTTGGAGATATGCTCTACCCATTCATATGTGTGTATGGTAGGTTGTGTATGTCATAGTTCTCGCTCAGTCATCTTTTGAAATCACGCAGGTATTTATGAATAGGGGTGCACTCAGCCCTTGTGAGACCAATTGAGGAGCTACCTAATTGTGAAGTAGCGGCTCCGTTCACAGAAACTGACGACGACCGGGAGAGCGGTGAGCTGTCCACATGCCATTCCATATCTGCATCCAGTGACGCCTAACAGCCGGTAGTGGTGGGCCTTCTGAGGCCTGTTCGGGCGTAGTTTAGTTTAGATATTTTTGAATAACCCTGTACACTATGAGCCAGTTATACACCTTCATAGCTGCTGTCACTTTCGCATGCCTCTGCAGTGATGCTCCACTCGAACGTCGGTCACCGTTGGTCTGTGATTTTTCAGAAAAAAAAAGAGTTAAGAATACTGTGGTTCGAAAGACCTATCTCCGCAACCCAGGTCCCTATGGTGCCCTTCTCTAGTGGCACTCGATGCTAAGATAGCTGGTTTGAGACCTTGTGCCGGAAGAAATTTCCGTCGTTAGAATTTAGGGGGCGTAGGTGTTTGCGGATAGTTCCTGATCGCAAGGCAATGTCCCAGTGTCCTAGGTTAAATTCCATACCTCCCTGCAGGGCCTCAAGATGTGAGGCCGTGTAATACTATTGGTAATCCGCCCTTCGGATGAGGATTGTAGGCTTGGTGGTCCCCTTGATGCTAATCATGAGGAGCAGGTTGTGTTTTGGCACCTGATTTCACCATCTCCGTTCTTTCTTTTTGTGGTCAACAAAACAAACACGACACTAAAGCCCTACGCATTCTCATCAAAGTCACTTAAACTCATCTTTCTCACTTATGACATAACACATTTCGTCAAAGAATGTGCCATTGTTCGCGGACGAAGAAAGACCTTCACTATTTGGCTGCTGAATCCACCCCTAGTGGTAACAACGCCATAAACTATGCCTGTTGATATGATGTCCATATTTATGAATGATTTTAAAATATCGTGTTATTTTTAATGCGCATCCACTTAGAGTACTGTTTTTAGCAAAACTGTTATTGATGAAGCAAAACTGCAACAGTTACGTATTTGGGTTGATTATAAACTCAAATAATGGAGGTAGCGCAGCACCGCAACATCGCATTAGTCTTTGAATGTTTGATCGTCAGCGCGTGCTGAATTACAGTTTATTTTCTCTTGTAGTTTGAAAATGCACGGTCTGGTTCTACTTGGTTACAAATTAGATCAGATTAGTGTTCCTTATTAGAAGGCATTTTGACCGTGGTATCTCCAACAATATCGCTGAACATGTGGCACGGAACTCTGTCTCATAGGTATTTGATGGGTGAAAAAAATGAGGAACCCGGATACGTATAAATGGCGTAATTCAACCGTTCTGCAGTGCTGAATAATAACTGTCCTTTGTCACTCATACGAAATAAATCTTTCTGTGTAAGAATTTATGCAAAAAAAAAAAAAAATAATAACACCGTACTGGCTATCTACATTGAACAAATATTGCATCGTCCATAACGGAGAGTTTTTTTAGGAATCATTAATAATCAACAGATAACAATAATGCTATGTTCTGGGCTAAACTTTATTCACTTTAATTACTGGTTTCGATGTCCATGCTATCCTGCTGATGATGATGGCGTAACCTTCGAAACGCAGAGTGGAGGAAACTAAAGTGTTACTATCACAGAACATGGTTGTTAATTTCTAAATAGGTTGATGACGGGCGTCATGATTACTACTGTCTTCCCTCTCGTTCTGCCGTGCTTTGTCAACGTAGAGTTTAGGTCATTCTTGAAATCAGGTAATACCGTAGCATCAAACTCAGATCATTCAAGGAAGATGTTTCGAGCAAGGGAATTTCAGTCAAGCTACATCACACGTTAACAACTGTTTTTACGCTCTCACGTTACCGGCGGATCATTGTAGGGCTTCTTCTCGAAGAAACAGAGTAAAATCAAAAAATCAAGTAGAAAATTAATTACGACTGAGAAATGAAATACCATCGCTGTCAGTTCTAAAAAAAAAAAAAAAAAAAAGAAAACAACATAAACGAATGTATTATCGTTTACTAAGTGGCACGCTGGTGTTTCTGATGATGGTGCCATTATAGTTTAGGAATATCGCAGCAACAAAAAAAAAAAAAAAAAAAAAAACTGCTAACAATAAAGGCTTGGAAACAAGTTATGACGAACAGTGTTGTGGATTATAGGACATTAGAATAATGTTTATTCTGCATTTCGAGTTCAAAATGGTTCAAATGGCTCTGAGCACTATGGGACTTAACTGCTGAGGTCGTAAGTCCCCTAGAACTTAGAACCACTTAAACCTAACTAATCTAAGGACACCACACACATCCATGCCCGAGGCAGGATTCGAACCTGCGGTCGCGCGGTTCCAGAATGTAGCGCCTAGAACCGCTCGGCCACTCCGGCCGGCATTTCGAGTTCCAGCGCCTAGAGATAAGTTTAACTTTACGACAATAGCTTATGGCATTTTATCGAATTCTTCTACGTGACAATCGTAGCAGTAGCGATAAGGCTGTCACAGCGTTATCAAGCAACCTTCAAACGCAGCTGCTGTTAATCATCGGTAAGCTTTGTTAAGGCGTCGGCGCTCCACCGCTTCGGCATAACGCGTCGTATGCCACTGATATCGCGCAGGCGCCGTACACTGAAATGTAAATGTGTTTTCATTTGAGTCACGCAAAAAGACGCTCGATATTATATATGGTATTCGACAAGACGTCTGATGGTCAAGGCATTGTATTTTGTTAATCTCCTACGGATTAAGGTTTTTGTGAGTGTTTCTTCCACACATCTTACTTGCGAAACACGTAACCGGGGAGTCAAGAAACTCGTTACAAAGTAGGAATTTTTGTTATGCAAACTGATATTTGAATGACTACTTTCAGTGTTTCGCTGAAGTTTGTTCTAATGGTACTGATGTAGCTGGTTGACCCTAGGGCTTGTGCAGAGGGTGGATAATAAGAGAAAAAGATTTTTCCGAGAAATTAGTGTAACTAAACGAGCACCAATTGTCAAAGTCTTTTGCTATTAGGTGCTTCACAGTACAGTTTAGAAACGGTATAGGTGGGTGCTGGACTACAAATCTTAACGTCCGGGATTCAGTCCTCAGTCAATCCTAGGATGTTTTTCTCTAGCTTATTGCTCTTTACACCTCTGGCAATGATTTTTCAAAATGCCAAGTTGCACCGTGGGTTAGATGTAGCATTTTAACTGGCTGGGTAAGCCATCTGATGTCGGAGGAAGCAAGGGCATACCACCTTCAATAGGATCGTACCTAATGAAGCAGTTTTCAAACCGACGTTCTGGTTGATGACAGCTTCACCTTTAATTACGTAGTGTGAAACTGACTTAATATCACTTAAAAGAACACAGAATTAAGTAGTACATTTCCAGTGAGGCATTAATCAGAAAGCCTGTTATTATATATTAAGGGAAAGCACGTATGAGATTATAGTGGCTTGCGAAAGTTACAGTACGAGAACGGCAGTTACAAGAAATAGCAGTCTGAAGTTATCTCTGAGAGGGATCTTCGGAGATAAAGAACGTTGCCATAGGTGCAGCCGTACAAATGAGGACACAGGTAAGGGAATATGCAATCAATACAGCAAACAAATTATTATAATTTCAGAAAAGCTGGAGATTCCATGCGGAACGCGTTTCAAGAGACGCCCTGAATAACGGTGGGATACCATCCTGATTGTCGCCCGCCATACGGCCGACAACCAGGAGTGATGATCTGCGGTGCCGTTTCTTTTCATAGCAGATCCCTTCGGTTGTCACCGGCCAATTTCACTGACATCGATCTTTTGTAGAATCGTGGAACATATTTTCTGTTCAGACATAATGACCTTTCTACACTCTGAGAAGTTCATCTGCAGAAACCAGCACGGCTTTAGGAAACAGCGGTCATGCGAGACGCAGCTGGCCCTCTTTGTGCATGATATACAACAGGCTCTAGATACCGGCTCCCACGTTGATGCCATATTTCTCGACTTTCGAAAGGCGTTCGACTCAGTTCCGCACTGTCGCTTGCTACAAAAAGTGCGCGCGTATGGTCTATCCGATGACATATGCGGTTGGATAGAAAGTTTTCTAACAGACAGGGAGCAGTATGTCGTCCTGAACGGGGTAACTTCAACAGAAACAAGAGTAACTTCAGGTGTGCCCCAGGGCAGCGTAGTAGGTCCTCTGCTTTTTATGATTTACATAAACGATCTGGTTGATGGTATTGACAGCGGCCTTAGACTGTTTGCCGATGATGCTGTAGTCTACAGGAAAGTAGTATCACACGAAAGTTGTGAACAAATCAATAAGGATTTGCAGAAAATAAATGCGTAGTGTAATGACTGGCAGTTATCTCTCAATATTAGTGAGTGTAACCTACTGCCTATAACAAGGCGAAAATCCCCATTAATGTATGAGTAAAAAAATATGATCAGTCTTTGGAAGCGGTAACATCAGTCAAGTATCTTGAGTGTGACTATTCGAAATGATCTCAAATGGAATGATCAGATTACACAAGTAACGGGTAAGGCGAACTCTAGATTGCGGTTTATTGGTAGAATCCTGAAGCGATGCAGTCCTTCAACAATGGAAATAGCTTACAATAAGTTAGTTCGTCCAGTCTTAGAGTATTGTTCGTCTGTATGGGACCCTTACCAGTTGGGTCTGATTAAAGATATTGAGAAGGTCCAAAGAAGAGAGGCAACATTCGTGAGTGGTACATTTAGCCATCGCGAGAGCGTTACAAATCTCTTATAAAGTTTGAAGTGGGACACACTTGCAGATAGACGACGCACTAAACAGAAGGGGCTGCTCACTAAATTCCGAAATTCAATCTTCACCGAGGACGTAGAGCATATATTATTACAACCAACTTTCAAATCGCATAATGATCATCATTCGAAGATAAGGGAAATAAGAGCTCGTACTGAGTCGTTCAGACAGTCGTTTTTCCCTCGCGCGATCCGTGAGTGGAACAGAGGGGGGGGGGGGGGGGGGAATATGACTTTGGCGCGAATTGTGCCCTCCGCCACACACCACTTGGTGGCTAGCGTAGTATATATGGTCAGGGATTTTCTCTGCCTCGTGATGACTGGGTGTTGTGTGCTGTCCTTAGGTTAGTTTGGTTTAAGTAGGGGACTGATGACCATAGATGTTAAGTCCCATAGTGCTCAGAGCCATTTGAACCATTTGAAGTATATATGTAGATGTAGATCCGCGGTTCCCTTACAGCACAGTGTTACGTCGATGATATTCTACGCTCCGTCCTGTTGCCATTCATGACAAGCTATCCTGGGCTTAAATTTGAGCAAGATAATGCCCGCCCGCACAATGCAAGGGTTTCTGCTGCTTGTCTTCGTGCTTGCCAAACTCTAGCCTGGTCAGCAAGGTCGCCGATTCTCTCCCCAACTGAGAACGTCTGGAGCTTTATACGTAGGGCCCTCCAACTAGCTCGAGATTTTGACAATCTAACTCGCCAATTGGACACATTTTGACTCGATATCCCTCAGGAGGACATCCAACAACTCTGTCAATCAATGCGAAGCCAAATAACTGCTTGGAGGTAGACCAACGTGTTATACTATTGACTCGCTCAGTTTGTGGAGCTCTTCTCTTGAATAAATCATCCAATTTTCTGAAATTGTAATAATTTTTTTGCCTGTACATATACATCATATCTACCGATTACCGTCCCATCCGAATAAGTCATCCGTGGTCCGTCTTTATGTGTATTTCTCTCAAAGATACGCTGCACAGAGAAGTATAACGTTTTCGAAGCCCCTTAGCTTTCTCCCATTGCAACGCAGGTTCATTTTGAAAGTGCTCAAGAAATTTGAGTCGGTGGCTTCGAGAGTGTGGCCGAACTCGGGGTATTATAGGGTCCCTTTCCCTTGTATTCACATATGGTCAGTACTGCTCCGCCCCCATGATGACGCCACAGGAGGGCACGAAACAGGGAGACTGAAAAGGCTGTTTCGGATCATGTTCAGATTTCGTCGAATAATTTTGCACGGTCCATAGTGGTTCCGTACTGTATACCAGAGCAAAAATGGCGTTCTGGCAGCAGTGTCGAATGTTGTCAAGACCGTCATCCTCATCGCACTGCCAGCTGTCGTTTTAGACCGCGAAATGTGTGGGAATCAGCACTCCAAGGGAAGGGGGTGTTCATTGACCTCCTGACGGCTTTACGTGTCGATTCTGAGCGACGGTTTGTCTGAAATGTTTTTCTTGGCCACCCTGTGGTTCAAATGGCTCTGAACACTATGGGACTTAACATCTGAGGTCATCAGTCCCCTAGAACTTAGAACTACTTAAACCTAACGAACCTAAGGACATCACACACATCCATGCCCGAGGCAGGATTCGAACCTGCGACCGTAGCAGTCACGCGGTTGCGGACTGAAGTGCCTAGAACCGCATGGCCACCGCGGCCGGCGCCACCCTATGAAAACCGCGTTATTTCAATGGTAGGTGTCATTATAACCTCCAGCCCAGAGGCGCCAAAAGAAGAGTGAAATGTGGATAAGAGCGGGTATGATAACCATCTCATCCTGTGACACGTCTAAAATGGCGTTAGACAAAGTTGTGGTGAGATGTGGTGCCAATGTGACATCATTAACCCATTTTACACCGTCGCCTCACATGAACTTCTATTTCATTTTTTCACTCGTTCCATTAATATTCGAAAGCGTGGTTGAAAATTGTCCTAGACTGGCAAATAACATTAATTTTAGTTTTAGATTTGTTACTCAATATCTAGTCCAATAAATAGGGCGGCGGGTAGGTACTAAATGTAGAGTGTAAATGGAAAACATTGTAAATGCCATTTTTTCGAGAAACGCGTTTTCAGTGCTGTTGTGTTATCGGTACTCTGTTGCATGTCTCTAGACTTGATCCAGGTACCAAACCATGGAGAAAGTCTTTCAAATATGCGCTAGTAGATGGCGTGTGGTCTTTGTGCCAAGCTGTGCTTCCCTCTGGGGTACCAAAATTTAAAATGTATGAGAAATTTAAAAGATATGAGAAAATTTAAAAGATATGATAAGTGGTGTTTGTTGACTACAGTTCTACTAGTTAAAAACCTAATACTGTATTTTTGTACTTGTATTATTACAAATAAAACGTAGTTACTCATTTTTAAGAATGTGGTTTTGTACACTTAACAAGTTGATTCTATCAAAGAAGGAAACAGTAACCAGCCACAGTTAGTAATGCTATTTATTTACGCGTTACCAGTTTCGAACCGACAGGTTCACCTTTAGGTTTATGTTTATGTTCACGTTTACATTACACTACATGAGCAGCCAGCAATGCCCGGGTATGTATTACTTCTAATTCTATTTGTCCCTCTCCTCCTTCCCACTCTCTCTCTGCCGTCTCCTTCTCCCACCCCCCTCTGTCCATCTCCTTCTTCCCATTTCTCTGTCCACCTCCTTCACTCCCACTCTCTGCCCATCTCCTCCTGCCCCTTTCTCTGTACATCTGCTCCTGCCCCCTATCTGTCAGTCTGCTCCTCCCCACTCTTCCTATCTGTCTGCTCCCCTCTACTCCTCCCCCCTCTGTCCTTCTCCTCCTTCCCCTCAGTCTCATCCTACCCCCTCTATCTGCTCCTCAACCCTCTATCTCCCCTCATCCTCTCTATCTACTCCCCCCTCTCTGTCCACCTCCTTCCCCTTCTCTCAATCAAATCTCCTCCTCCCCCTATTTCCGTCCATCTGAAATACCCATACCTTACTCTGTCCGTTTCCCCTTCCCCCCTCTTTCTCTCTGCCCATCCTCTTCTCCCCCATATCTGTGTCCCCCTCTTCTCCTTCGCCCATCTGTGTCTGTCAATCTCTGCTCCCCCCTCTCCTCCCCTGTTATCACCCTTACCCCAATATGAGGTTGTTCATTCTTGCTCCCACCGTATTTCTTTGCAGATAGTAAGTAAGATGTATACAAAGGTTTGTTGAAGTCGATCTAGGGGCTTAGGAGGAGTTTTTTTATCCGCCGCTTTGGCCGCATACGCACATGTTACATACATTTCACATATATTTAATATACCGGGTGATCAAAAAGTCAGTATAAATTTGAAAACTTTATAAACCACGGGATAATGTAGATAGAGAGGTAAAAATTGACACACATGCTTGGAATGACGTGGGGTTTTATTAGAACGAAAAAAAACATCCCATATTGCTAGACGCGTGAAAGATCTCTTGCGCGCGTCATTTGGTGATGATCGTGTGCTCAGCCGCCACTTTCGTCATGCTTGCTCTCCCAGGTCTCCAGACCTCAGTCCGTGCGATTATTGGCTTTTGGGTTACCTGAAGTCGCAAGTGTATCGTGATCGACCGACATCTCTAGGGATGCTGAAAGACAACATCCGACGCCAATGCCTCACCATAACTCCGGACATGCTTTACAGTGCTGTTCACAACATTATTCCTCGACTACAGCTATTGTTGAGGAATGATAGGGATGCTGAAAGACAACATCCGACGCCAATGCCTCACCATAACTCTGGACATGCTTTACAGTGCTGTTCACAACATTATTCCTCGACTACAGCTATTGTTGAGGAATGATGGTGGACGTATTGAGCATTTCCTGTAAAGAACATCATCTTTGGTTTGTCTTACTTTGTTATGCTAATTATTGCTATTCTGATCAGATGAAGCGCCATCTGTCGGACATTTTTTTAACGTTTGTATTTTTTTTTGGGTCTAATAAAATGCCATGTCATTCCAAGCATGTGTGTCAATTTGTACCTCTCTATCTACATTATTCAGTTGTCAAATTTATACTGACTTTTTGATCACCCGGTATTTCACGCATACCTGTATACGTATTTAACCTGTATTTCTAGCGAATTTCGCCCCACAGTTTCATTTTTACGTAACTCAATGTTTATGACGTCGTGTCTCCTGAACTATGTGCAGTACAACGAGATAGTTTTGTAGGCACATTCAGCGACATATGCAGATATTGTCTGCGAAATTTGTTGCGAGTAGAGTTAGTAGCAAAGAAGAAACAAATTTAAACGTCATGCGTGTTGCGGTAGTTTTTCACGCATCTCATTGTTCATGACGTCATATCTCCTGATCTATGTGTCATACAGTTATATAATTTTGTAGGTACATTCGATAGTATATGTGGATACTGTCTGCAAAGTGCGTCGCAAATACAGTTAGTAGTAAAGACGCAGTAAATTAAAACGTCATGCTTGATGCGGCAATTTGACTGCATTAACAGCGAAATGTAGTAGGCGAGAAACGTTTTTGCCTTCATAATTTTGTGGGTATTGTTAGCGAGAAAAAGTTTCTTAAACGTTTGAAATTATGTATAAAGTTTATAGCAAGACACCAAGTGCTCACATTCTCTGGATGAATAATGTCTGGGAATTCGCTCGCCGTGAGCTACACTTCGTTTTCACACCCACCCCTTTGATAAGTTGGTAAGTCCGTGGTTCGTATCCCCTCAGAAATTATTTCCATACAGTAAGTGATATGTGTACCAAGTTTGGTTGAAATTGGTCCATGGATTAGGAGGAGCTGTGGAACATGCATACACACATACAGACAGACTTACATTTTTATGATATGTTTGAATTTGTTATGTACATTAGTTGTTGAAAAAACAGCCAAGAACCAATGTAACCAACAACAGATGTAATGTAACCGTGATAAGGCCTCCGAAGATGAACCTGTTGGTTCGAAATGGATAAAGGTGCTATTTTCGTAATTAATAGCATTATTAGTAGTAGCTGGTTGCTTTTTTCTTCTTTGTAGGAGTCGACACGTAGAAACTTTCTTGTTTGCACCTAGAACGAATCATTTACTTGGTGTGGCACTTGCCTCTTAGAACGTTCCTAATAAAGTATTTATTTTCTAATGTCCCACATTATTTTATGCAGTGTTGAAGCGAACAGCATAATTCTGTGGTATCAGAATATCTTTTCAATTTGTCGGATACAAATAAGTTATGTACAAACAGAGATATATTGTTTTTTTGTTTCCCTGACAGAATTTACATTTGAAACTTAGAATGTATTCCATTTCCATTCTTTTAATCTTGATGAAATTCTCCTTTAAAGTGTCCTTCCTCGGATGCGTACGGAGACTTATTTTATAACATCAGAAATCAATGTGGAATAATTAAGCATATCTCTATTAATTTACAGCAGAAACCTACAAATCCAAATCTGGTGCTCGTCCAAGTGTAAATTTGTGAAAGGCCGGTAAAGTTTGCAATCTTTGTTGTTCTGAAGGTGGTGTTATGAAGGTGGTGTGATCATTGTGTGGCTGGATCAAAAAGTGATTCAGTTCAAATGGTTCTGAGTACTATGGGACCTAACTTCTGAGGTCATCAGTTCCCTAGAACTTAGAAATACTTAAACCTAACTAACCTATGGACATCACACACACGCATGCCCGAGGCAGGATTCGAACCTGCGACCGTAGCGGTCGCGCGGTTCCAGACTGTAGCGCCTAGAACCGCTCGGCCACTTCGGCTGGCAGTGATTCAATATCAGATCCATAATCGGAAAGGTCAGTGGCTAACGTGTTTCTCACTTACTGGTGTAAACATCTGAATAACTCTACACATTTCTTGTAAGATCTGACACAATTTGCTCATTCATTGATCACAATAACTATGACAGTGTATGTGCATTTCTTGTAGTCCCATTGACGACACTTTTCGCGTCTTTTGCGTTCAGGATATCGGTTTTAGCACAAGAGTAGCTTTCTTTCGACGCCCCTGTAGTAAACTATCAAAGACTAAATAACTTCCCACAGAAAATTGCGTCACTGGGCACCGTTTCATATTTTGCTAATAGAGCGACCAGTCTGGTTCAGCTTAGTTAGATTGTGAGCTCTTGAATTCTAACAGGGCGATCTACCATGATGTAAAAGATTCATCGTCAACTGGTTGAAAGTGTCCTGAATTATGGAGAGTGGAACTAAGTCCTGTTCCTGTTTAGCGCTATATTTCATACAGTTAACTCCTAAAAACCATAATTGTAGCTTGTATTAAATTATGCTTTTTCGATTACACAATTTTATATTTTAAATCTTCCACTACTCTTTTACAGTTCCAGTATTACGTAGGTGATTGCTCTGTTTCGGTGTTGTTTGTAAGTTTTGTCCCCCATTTGTTTACTAGCAGCCTGAATTCCTCTTATTGCCGATCAGTGAAGAGTTGTATGTCATCTTTACTGACAGTCGGGATGCAAGCATCAGCATTATCATTTTGTGAGCTGCTACTCCCACGCCACTGTTTACGCTAAATGGTCAGATGAAATGGATGCTGGTCACATCGTTTATGAACCGGTGACATTCATAACTTTTAATTACGGTCTTGTTTTTTTTCGAGATAGCTGTATTGAAATTTTTCATTATTGTATGCGAAGCTATTACGTACAACGAAATTTCAGTGTATTTATTCTAATTTCAGAAGTAATTATTTTTCAGTGGTAAGAAACGTAAAATTATCATCTACGCCTCATGCGTGTCCGTTATACACTAACCAGCTGATAAATGTGGACGGATGGAAATTTCGTTGTTCCTCAAAATAAAACGGGTCATCCACAAATTAAGTTCCAATACGGTGTTCAAAAAATTTCTCGTGGAACAACATAGCTTTTGCTATTGTTCTGTATAATTAGCTGTATTGCAGAGACACTTATCGAAGCATGGGGCACGTTTACGTCGATAGTGAAAATTTTCGCCTGATGATAAACAACTGGTGGCAGTAGCTTTTATTTCATCATTGTTATGAAAAAGAAACTGTCCTCATTATGAAACATTTTTCTTTGTAATCGCCATCACAAGCAATTCAACTAGGTTTCTAATATATTAAATCAAAGAAATCTCCATTAGCTGTTTTACAATTTTGGCAACATTGATGGTCTAGTGCAAGTGTCAGTGACAATAAGTAAGGTGGCGCAATGGTTAAGAAAGTGGATTCGCCTTCGGGAGGACCAGGGTTCACATCAACATTGAGCTATCCTGATACAGATTTTTCCGTAGTTTCTCTAAATAGTATAGGAGTAACGTTGGGATGGTTCCCCCGAAAAAGACACGGCCAATTAATTTCCTTCTACATCCCTGTCCAGTCCGAGCTTGTGATCCAGCTTCACGACGGGACATTAAACCCAAATCTTCCTTCTTCTCTGACAATTGAGGACTCTTATGGAATCGGTCAAACCATTGATGTCACAAGTTGTCTGATGTCCATCGAAATATGATACAGATAAAATGCGTACTGCGAACGTAATAGTTGCTCATCACGCTTCACGTAGCAGAGACATCACCAGGTTGCCTTCGGGTCTTCACATAGTGTGTTGGAGGTACAGACCTTTCTCTTGGTGTTATCTTTTTGAATGACGACATTAACTTTGTGTCCTTGCTTATTCTCAATTCCTCCGGTTCTGATTTACACACATTCGACGACTTTGTGCTAGCATCTGTCGTACTTTGTCCATGTTGACTATTATTATGTTTACTAACGGATCACCCGGAAGTATTCGCCTCATCAATCGCTTCCTTTCTGCCACGAAATACTTTGAACCAGTCGTAATCACATTTTACGCTCTTCACTAGCATCAGCATCGCTTGTACGTTTGTCATCGTTGTTCGCAGTTTGCAACAACACTACGTGGTTTACATCATAGCACTGTGACACTAGTTTCAGATTCTCTACGTTCAACTGACCGCGTTAAACGAATCTGCTTCAGCGTAGTGTATTCGGCACGTGCTATGCTTCTCAATATGAGCACGATTACACATTTAGATATTTGTTCAATTTACTGAACTTCTCAGCTGTACCTTGGATCTTGGATATACAACTTCAAACATACAGTGTTTCAAGAGTTTCTCTCGTTCAAGAACTTGTGCTGGTAATACAAGGAGTTCACGACCAGTAAGTTTGTAGTCTTCGCTGGAATACAGCTTGAAACGAATTTTGGGGAAGGACATAACTAGCGTACAGTTTATTATTTAAGTAGGACAGATTATGCTGAGTGTTTCGTGTGGCTGGTGTAGAGAAAATACCTACGCGTCTCAAAAAGAAAATTGAAAATATCTTCAGAAATGGTTCAAATGGCTCTGAGCACTATGGGACTTAACAGCTATGGTCATCAGTCCCCTAGAACTTAGAACTACTTAAACCTAACTAACCTAAGGACATCACACAACACCCTGTCATTCTTCAGAAATATTTGAGCGAAGAAACCTGACTACTCTTAGGGGTGATACCACGTTTTGTAATGCAGCAGGTATTACTCTTACGTGAATCGGCGAAATGCCTCGAGTAATGAGGGTAATGGGCTAGGGGCACTACATTAGTAGTGTGTGAGTAAGTTGAGAATCTGGATCTGACGGGAGGCGTGCGAGGGTAGTCCGTGCAGTTGCGATGGCCAATGTGTCCGGATGGTGCAGTAGTCAGCGCATCTGCCTAGTAAGCAAGTGATATGGGTTCGAATCCCGATCTGGCACAAATTTTCAACTTTCCATGTTGATTTAAATCAATGCCCATTCGAAGCTGATGTCTGTAATTCCTTTGTGTCTTAAGTCAGTTCTAGTTTTACATCATTGAAAGCTGTCAACTTTGTTGTTGCAGCCCATAATTCGCAAGATGATCTACTCACGGAGGTAGATAAGATTGGAGATCTCGCGTTTAATAGATTTTTCACTCGAAACTGTAGGACCACTTAATTAAGGGTAAACGAAACACAAAATTTTGTCGTAAAAAACTCCTCTACTTCGCTTCTCGTATTTCTTATGGACGTTGAACCTGTGACGGTGATTCAGATTGCGCGTGTTTTGTTTTGATACTGAGTCTAGTCGATTTACAATGCTTCTGAAGAACCTCATTTATAGTAGCTAGCTTTTGAGCCACCACAAGCTCATCCACAGATAGTGGGTAATAACAGTCTTTTTGTATTTTATACTACGTGCAGCTAGTCTCTGAGATCGTGGCGCTGGTGAAAATACATGGAATTATATAAATTCTACAGCTTTATGTATTCGTACATAAATAAAGAAATGTGATGTTATTTTCCACTTAAACTTCATGTAATTCCTGAAGTTGTAGGTGTGGCAATTGAAAATAGTCCATTTCACATCGACGTTAATAACGCGTCAGTTGTTTTAACAGCTTGTGTACAAACACTCGCCATGTGCGCCAAGAGTGACAAATTTTGAGTTATGACACTTTGCCACTTCACGTTCTTTGACATGCTGGAATCAGTAGCCGAATGATGTTATACATAGTTACACCAATATCATGTCATGTGTACAGATATATAGACGCTAAGTGAGTGGGTGTCTTGAGTAATACAAATATTTTTGGGATAGGGAGATAAAATGGGTGAGTTTTGTGGTGTCACCGCCAGACACCACACTTGCTAGGTGGTAGCCTTTAAATCGGCCGCGGTCCGTTAGTATACGTCGGACCCGCGTGTCGCCACTGTCAGTGATTGCAGACCGAGCGCCACCACACGGCTGGTCTAGAGAGACGTTCTAGCACTCGCCCCAGTTGTACAGCCGACTTTGCTAGCGAAGCTACACCGACAAATACGCTCTCATTTGCCGAGACGATAGTTAGCATAGCCTTCAGCTACGTCATTTGCTACGACCTAGCAAGGCGCCATAGCATTTGATATTTATCTTGAAGCCTGTACAGTCAAGAGAGATGTTCTACAATTATGGATTAAAGTTAAGTATTCCAAGAACTACGTTCTTTTCTTTATAGGATAATTACTTTACCTTGTTCCAGACCTCACGCCAATCTGCGTGAGCTTAACGCGTGCCTTTCGGCTACCTCCGAGTGGCTTGGCTTCTTGTCACGCCACTACAAGTTTTAACCATTTAATAGTGGGCAGCGTGTTCTGGTTCATCTCAGGTATCACAGATTTCAGTTGAGGCAGTTCTTTGTTCGATTCTTATATGCATAAAACGGCAGAATCTGTTAAGTCCAGTTGTTTTCACCGCCGACCATCTCAAACTGATGTAAATCATTAAGCAACCGCAAATACCCACTATCGAAATATGAGCCTGCAGTGACTATAAATTTGTTTACTCGAAGGAAAAAAGGTTTTTATAAATAGGTTATAAAGCAACTAGTTGCAGTAGCAACACAAAGCATCCCATGTACCGCAGTTTCGACCGATGTTGCCTTTAAAGTACTATGATGACATTTTATTCTTTAGCTCAGTTATCGTTGTTTCCCGTTAGTTCGACTTGAATGAAGTCTGTCTGCTTTTCAAGAAATTTTCTGTGCATTTGACATGAGACCTCGGAAGTTGATATGTAATGACTCGGTGGAAAGGTAAAATGGAGGCCGACAGATCAGAAGGCAGAGCGGCGAGCTGCTACTGAGGTCCGCCTGCGACTTCACTGGGAGGCTTCATTACAGCGCGACCGCTTAATGGAGAAGGGTGAGTTACCTTTCTCCAGGCGCTGGAGATCTGTGAAATTGACTTGGTTATCTAAGTGAAATGTGAAACTGCCGCGTGCCTGACTTTCATCTGCACTCTCCACAAACAGCGTTATCCAAAGTGGGAATTACGTAGCATGTTTGACTCAGGGATCTTCCTCGCAGTTGTGTACTTCGATGTGACAGAGTTACAACTTTTTTTGAAATACAAATTTGCAAATATTTAAAATCTGGTGTAAATATTGGCAGCTGACGCTAAATACAAATAAATAAAATACAGGAATTATCGAAAAGAATTATCCGATTTAAAAAAAAAATCATAACTATTATCTTATTTGAGATGTGTGCGTGAACAACGTACTCTTGGAAAGAGCAAACTCTCAAATTTTACTTGGTTCACGCTAGGTAGCAACAGTGTGCGCCCACTTCAGTTCTAGTAAAAATGGTGTCGGGACAACAGAAAGCGTTTTGTGCTCTACGTTTTGCGCAGTGCGGGTCAGTAATAACTGTTCAACGTGACTTCCGTACTAAGTATGGCGTGGATGCTCCTACAGCACAGAGCATTAGACGACGGCATGAACAATTTCGAGAAACAGGTTGCTTGTGTAAAAGCAAAATGCTGGGCCGTCGCCGAGGTCTGACACAGACGTCGAACGCATCCGCCATAGTTTCACAAGGAGTCCGCAGAAATCCGTTCGCCGTGCAGCTCGACAGCTCAACATGTTCCCAGGTCCGTCTGGCGTGTGTTGCGTCGACGCTTACACGTGAAAGCATACAAAATTCAGCTTCTGCAAGGTGTTCGCGAAGCTGGAAAACAACTAAGTGTGGAGTTCTGTAATTTCGTTCTTTGCGGGATGGCGGATGATAGTTTTCTTTCACTTTTGGTGTTTAGTGACGAGGCAACATTCCATTTAATTGGAAAGGCAACCCGTCATAATGTGGGAATATGGGGTGCGGAACAACCACATGAAATTGTACAACATGAGAGGGACTCTCAAAAATGTAATGGATTTTGCGCAATTTCACGGGAAAAGGTGTATGGCCCATTTTTCTTTGCCGAGAACACTGTTACAGGTTACAGGAGGAACATAGCTCGACATGCTTGAGAACTTTCTTTTCCCTCAGTTGGAGACTGATTAGAACGACTTCATTTACCAACAGGATGGGGCACCGCCACACTGGCATCTGGAAGTGCGAGAATTATTAAATCAAAGGATTACTGAATGATGGGTCGGTCGCACTGAGCCGAATCGTTCAGCCGTACATTACTGACGTCCAAGGTGAACGGAGCTGACTGTATGTGATTATTTCTTGTGGGGCTTTATAAAAGACTCTGTTTATGTGCCTCCGTTATCAACAACAATGAATGAACTGAGACATCGCGTAATACCAACTGTGAAAGCGGTAACTCAAGACATGCTCACTGCAGTGTGGGAACAATTTGAATACCGCATTGACATATATCGTGCATTTCAAGCGGGACATATTGAACACCTATGAAAAGGTATGAAAAAAAACGTTTTGAGTTTCCCGTTCATAAAAAAACAAAATTCAGTGTATATGTTTATTAGTTTCAGGAATATAGACCTGCCAAATCGGATGAGTCTTTTTGATGCACCTTGTGTGTCTGTTGTGCTACGTTATTTATTTCCGACTTGAAATCGAAACTGGTAAGAACTTAATGGGAGAAATAACTCCTCACAGCTTCATTATATGTCTCAGCAGTCCTATTTAGGGCCAACGTAGGGCAGTGGAGGACTCTGAGATCAGTAATAGTGTCATTGCGCCAAATGTAATACAATGTTGAAAGCTATTTCTGTTAATGGTATGAAGTGCATGCCTCCGTGCACCGGTAAGTACCCTGTGGGAAAAACTAGCATATGTAGACGTAGAAATAATCAAATAAGGTAACGTGACTTGAAGGGACATAATCGGAACGTCATCAGTTCCTTCAGCTGTCCTGTTTCGTGTGTTATGAAACGTATACTAACTCGATTGTGGCTAGTTGACGAGAATTACTGGAGATTGGAGGAGGAAAGGTAATTGAAGAGGTACGAAAGGGACATTTAATTTCGGAAATTTTCGAGAATTTCGAGTGACCTACTTCAGCAGTACGTCTATGAACCATGAAAACAGCGCTGGAACAACCACGGGTGGTCAATAATCGCGACATTTAACGTCGAATCAGCTTCGCCTGTGATGATGGAGGAGGGATACTGTTCAATTTACATCCATATTCGATAAGTAGCACGTGAAAGACGTCTCGATGCCGTCAGTGATGCGACTTCTGTCGTCGATGGCTGATGGCAGCCCAGAACCGACGAAGACGCCCTTATTAACAGCACGCCGTTGATACCAACAACGATCTTGAGCTGTCGGACGTACTCACTGGAATCTAAATTACGGGAAAAATAAGTCTGGTTCAGAGATAAGGTTTGGCTCAGATCTCTTACATCCATGGATCCCATTTGCCATCGGGCCGGTAAGGTGATTCGGTAATGACATGGGCGTATTTTCATCGGATATTGTGGGGCCCTTTGTAAAGCTGATTCGATCGTTGAATGGAAATTTATATGCTTAGCTACTAGAGGACTTCATCTTTCCGTCCAATCGTAACATCTGTGGGATTAAATCTGCACCATGGCTCTGAATCAAGATCTATCGCTATTGATTTGGGTAGTGTATTTTCACTAGATTGATCTCTGTGTAAGAATTTGTAAGGAAACTAAGTTGTTAACGTCTCGTCGATATAAAGTTTGTCAGGGAGGGAACTCCAGCTTAGCTGGACAAGAATGAGTAGGGAAATAGCGTTGTTGACACAACCGCTTTGGCATTCACCTCAACTGACTGTGAGAAACCAGAGGAAACTTTGAACCTAACTTCTGTCGATGAAGAGTCCATTCTCTTACCCACTTTACCACTCCCCTCGGTGGATAAGAAAGTGGCAAAAAACTAGTTTAAGTACCGGGGGACTATGACTATCAAAAGTGGACCTGTTATAAATTACAAGCAGTGTCCTACCATTATGAAATGAACGACCTGTCGTTACCTGAAATTGCGGAAGTCCATGGCTAACGTCCCTGATTATGTTCTATGAAAATCTATTAATTTAATTTTTGTGATTTCCTAAAATTTTCGGCGTAACTAAGTTTCCGGATTGTAAATGTTTATCTTGTATAATGTACCAGCGAATTAAGATTGATCGTGATGATGCACTGCAAAAGTTTTGCCAGTAAGTATTTTTCCGTTTCTGTTTAAAGATGCAGAAGAGTGTGCGTTACTTGCGAAGCACAAACTTTGGGAGTAATCTTTCTGATTACGTACGGCTTAGTTAACGTTTCTCACACAGGACACCTTTACTCAGGTCGAGTAACCGTAGGAGAGAGGAGGCAGTGAAGAAGGGTAGTTTCCTATGTGTTATTGGCAGTGTTATAGCAACTTTACAACTCGTATGTTACCGTGAGACAAAGTTCAGTGTGAGACACCGAATTTACATACTAAAAAATTACACACTTCCAGGAGCTTACGGTTTTGCAATACGGGAGAAGAGGCACTGCTAATACGCACACAGGAAAGGGCAGCCAGCAATGGCCGCATTTCTACTTATCTTGCGTTATCATATCAAATTTGACACACACACGCCTGGCTCCCTGTCAGGCGCCTGATGTGATCTGAGGCAGTTTCGATAACGTGCTCACAAGAATACGTCTCTTTAACGGCGAGCACGAATTTGGTCAGTGGCGATGCAAAACCTCTACTAGCCTATCCGCGACATCTCTCCAGAGGTAGAGGTAAGGCCGAAATAGTAATTTATCTCGCATTTACGCCACTTAATGTTTGTGACTGTGGTCGTAAGTGTGGCCTTTTTTCTGTGTAAACAAACCTTTGTTCCCAGTTCACTCACAGTCTCGATTGAATATCGTGTTTTTTTTATTTTTATTTTTATTTTTTTTTAAATCTTGCCTCTTCACACCCTTGAGCGGCCCTAACAGCACTATCGATTTCTTGAGTCAGGTCCACGTGGTCTGTTACAGCTGTATCCATAGGTTAGCAGCCAAGCCCGTTTTATCGTGTGTGGAATGACTGTTTTGCTTCAGAAAGGGGGTTTTAATAAATATTTGCTCCTGTAAATAATGTAATGCAGTGGATGTTTTCTGTATTATTACTACCTGATTTTCCTAGCAGTTTGCATAGAATTTCGGGCTGTTTTTATTTTTATGCAATTTATAGTTTCATTCTATCTGTCAAGCTGCCTGTTGCTGAAACGGTTCACATTACTGTGCAATTTTTACTACAATTTGTTTCTTCACAGATTCATAAAACCAGAACTTTGTAATCTTTTTCTTCCAGTTTCGCGCGCGCACTCTAATGCATAATATCCCCCCCCCCCCTCTCCCCCTGGTGTAAAATATATATTTTTCCCTTGACGTTCGAAAACTTTAACCCTGTCTTTTGCACTTCATCTCTTGCTTATTCGATTACGAAATGTAATACTATTTCTACGTCTGGTTTTGTACCGGGTGCTGTTTAAATCTCACCTATTCATGTCATGAAGATCTGTTTATGCAATCAAAAAAAAAAAATTAAACTCGTTCTCGTCACCTGTAAATTCTCAGGCTTTTCTTTCCGTTCAAACCGAAACACGCCGTCTGCTAATTTCCACACCATTTTTCGCATATCTGTTGACCTAACAGCCATGTGTTACACACGTTTTCTGTTCATATAGTTTCCATTGTCTTATTTCTTTACTGCATAAACAAGATCAGCATTTGACATTAATTTCGTATTATATAATAATGTTCCTCTACTGGGCGCAGAGGTTTGATTCTTACTGAGTTCACTGGGTACTCTTTCCAAAGTTTAATGCTTTTTGTTTTCTTGTGACTTCGAGATATTCACTCTTAGTAACCTGACGATTCTCTTATGCGTCTTACTTACACTAACCATATTGTGATACAAGATTGCAAGAAGATACAACAGAATGTAATCTTGAATATGTTGTCGCATGAAGATAACTTTTGTATAAAATTTGTTTCTGTAACACATATTTTTAGCAGGTAACATCGGCTTTCTCAAATTCCAACAATACAGTTAATAAAAGTATATTACCCAAAAAAGGTAGACGATTTTTATCGTTTCATGTTAAATAAAGTTAATCGACAATGCTTACTTTCTTCTTGTCGTCAGACGTATGCTTTCATACCGTGGCGCATTATATTTCGTAACCCATTGCCTGAACCACACCCAGATTTCTGAAAAACTGAATTGAATTTATCGCATGTGTACCAAGATGTTTCATACAGATTGTAAATTACATTTGCGGTAAAAGCAAACGAATCACATGCTTGTTCCCCTGAAAGATAATAATTATCGACAATAAATTCGGTAAGATTAATACGAAAGTCTTAGATAGCAAACATGAGGTAGCGCCATATCTCAGGAAAAATATTCAGCAGAGAACGCAGCTATATCACGATAACGTTTTGAATTATTTTGAAGTGAACGCCGTTCTTTTTCGTGTGTGGGAATCGAGATTTTATTTTTTTGTCTTCGAAGAATTTAGGTCTCCGTAAAGATTATTTTTGCCGACTTGATAGTTTATATTTCGTTTAGTGTTAGGCCACACCAAAGTATCCACAGTGTTTTTTGAAGTTTCTGGACTAAAGCAATAACAAATACAGAATGAAAAAGATGTGGGTTTTAAATGTTTATTTTCTCAAAATAGGGGACATTTGGACGTGATTAATTGCTCAGCAAGAATTTTAAAGCCTTACACGACTTCAGAAATGTCTCCCCTCTCAGTTGTCTCTAGTTATTATTATTTTCGGAGATAATGGCTACGTTTGTGAACCGTAATTTTGTGGGATAATTATTTATTTTTGATCTCTGTTACCAGTCGCTTTTATTTTTTATGTTTAATCTAACATAATACAACGCGTTTCGAACGTTTTCTGTTTATCATCAGGCGTTTATACGTACATACATACAGAGAAATGTTACTTAAAAATAAATTGTCTTCAACTAAATTAACGTAGAACTTTTTGTTCCTTGCACAATGGACAAAAAGTTCTAGGTTAATTTAGTTCAAGACAATTTATTTTTAAGTACCATTTCTGTGTATGTGTGTACGTATAAACGCCTGATAATGAACAGAACTTATTCGAAACGCTTAGTATTATGTTAGATTAAGCATAAAAAAATAAAAGTGTTTGGTAGCAGAAATAAAAAATAAATAATTCTCTCTGGTTAGTCGTTCACAGCCCTCTGGATATCTTGAATAGAGTTGACTCGTAACCCTTGGGGAGTATTTTAAGTTTTTGGACGCAGAAAATAGTCGTGAATAAAGTGAATTATGCAACGCCGTGACGCGGGGGGAGGAGGGGGAATCGCGAACGAAATTCTTGGATTGGAACAAGCGTTTTATCACTCCTTGACAGAATTTATTGTTTGGGAGTTATGAATTCTTTGTGAACGACGCTACTGCAACAGAAACACATTATCTACGCCGTTCTCGCCGTGGAATTTTGAAAGCCTGTGTTTTTTTCGTTTTTTTTTTCGGGTATTTTACTGACAAATTCGGAAATCTGACGTTTTGTTTAGGGATCTTCAGTCAAACGCCAAGTCTTGTCATTAGCAATAATGGGCTCTAAATAAGTTTTCGTCGCGGTCAGTCATGGATAACAAGTCCTGGCAAGCCTCAACTAGGTCGTCCATTTGCTCCCGTGCCAGAGCAGGCTATACAGATCTTTCACACAGCTTGCGTTTGTTCAGATCTTCATCCATGATTCTAAAGCCAATTCTCTTCTGATGTTTAGGGTTTATCACCCGAGGCGTCACTTCCCGGCCCTCTTTTATCAAACTAGCAGCAGCTGAGATGTTATCGTTGGTCCGAATTGGTGTTTACCGAGCCTGCGTTTGCCATATTTCCCTGTCTACTGTTCCTCACGAAAACGCCTACGCCACTCAAAACCAATTGTCTGAGTCAGTGCTGACCCACTCTATGACTTCTGAATCACTTAACTGAAAAATTAGCTCCGCAGAAAACTATCTATTGTTCCTCTTCATCTTACACATCCTTAGTCTGACACACACACACACACACACACACACACACACACACACAAACACAAACACACGCGTACGTCTACCAACAACCAGCTAATAACAGACGCCGTCAGCTTCAACAACAAGGGATAGAAGGATAAGTCTGATTTCGAACGACGTAGTTCAACTGTCTTGCGATAGACGGGGTCAAGGGGACACCTGCAGAAACATCACTCCAGGAGCACATTGTACGAAAACGTCACTTTATTTCGTAGTGATATTTCAACATATGGTGAAGTTATAGTGTTGGTACGGTAATCTGATTTGTTCTTAGTGCTAAATAAAGCACAAGCACACACACACACACACACACACACACACACACACACACACACACACACACACACATATATATATATATATACAGGGTGTTACAAAAAGGTACGGCCAAACTTTCAGGAAACATTGCTCACACACAAATAAATAAAAGATGTTATGTGGACATGTGTCCGGAAACGCTTAATTTCCATGTTAGAGCTCATTTTAGTTTCGTCAGTATGTACTGTATTTCCTCGATTCACCGCCAGTTGGCCCAATTGAAGGAAGGTAATGTTGACTTCGGTGCTTGTGTTGACATGCGACTCATTGCTCTACAGTACTAGCATCAAGCACATCAGTACGTAGCATCAACGGGTTAGTGCTCATCACGAACGTGGTTTTGCAGTCAGTGCAATGTTTACAAATGCGGAGTTGGCAGATGCCCATTTGATGTATGGATTAGCACGGGGCAATAGCCGTGGCGCGGTACGTTTGTATCGAGACAGATTTCCAGAACGAAGGTGTCCCGACAGGAAGACGTTCGAAGCAATGGATCGGCGTCTTAGGGAGCACGGAACATTCCAGCCTATGACTCGCGACTGGGGAAGACCTAGAACGAGGACACTTGCAATGGACGAGGCAATTCTTCGTGCAGTTGACGATAACCCTAATGTCAGCGTCAGAGAAGTTGCTGCTGTACAAGTAACGTTGACCACGTCACCGTATGGAGAGTGCTACGGGAGAACCAGTGTTTCCGTACCATGTACAGCGTGTGCAGGCACTATCAGCAGCTGATTGGCCTCCACGCGTACACTTCTGCGAATGGTTCATCCAACAATGTGTCAATCCTCATTTCAGTGCAAATGTTCTCTTTACGGATGAGGCTTCATTCCAACGTGATCAAATTGTAAATTTTCACAATCAGCATGTGTGGGCTGACGAGAATCCGCACGCAATTGTGCAATCACGTCATCAACACAGATTTTCTGTGAACGTTTGGGCAGGCATTGTTGGTGACGTCTTGATTGGGCCCCATGTTCTTCCACCTACGCTCAATGGAGCACATTATCATGATTTCATACGGGGTACTCTACCTGTGCTGCTAGAACATGTGCCTTTACAAGTACGACACAACATGTGGTTCATGCACGATGGAGCTCCTGCACATTTCAGTCGAAGTGTTCGTACGCTTCTCAACAACAGATTCGGTGACCGATGGATTGGTAGAGGCGGACCAATTCCATGGCCTCTACGCTCTCCTGACCTCAACCCTCTTGACTTGCATTTATGGGGGCATTTGAAAGCTCTTGTCTACGCAACCCCGGTACCAAATGTAGAGACTCTTCGTGCTCGTATTGTGGACGGCTGTGATACAATACGCCATTCTCCAGGGCTGCATCAGCGCATCAGGGATTTCATGCGACGGAGGGTGGAAGCATGTATCCTCGCTAACGGAGGACATTTTGAACGTTTCCTGTAACAAAATGTTTGAAGTCACGCTGGTACGTTCTGTTGCTGTGTGTTTCCATTCCATGATTAACGCGATTTGAAGAGAAATGATAAAATGAGCTCTAACATGGAAAGTAAGCGTTTCCGGACACATGTCCACATAACATATTTTCTTTCTTTGTGTGTGAGGAATGTTTCCTGAAAGTTTGGCCGTTCCTATTTGTAACACCCTATATATATATATATATATATATATATATATATATATACTCTGTGGACTAAAAAGCTCTATTCATCTTTAAAAAGGCTCTTTTTGTGACTGGTAATATCAAAGGATGCCCTCAGTTAATGGCGAGATGAAGCCTTGCCATTGTTAAAGACGAAATTGATTGACTGTCTTGGTAATACCATGACCTCAGGGCGCTGTTTTTTTCCATGACTTTCACGTTTGTTATTGTACTTTCGTCAATCGCTATCTGAAGCTCAAACTGACAGGGAAGTTCGTCGTCCATCTAAAATCTTCCGCTTTTGATGACACTAAAACGTCAATTAAATAAATTTAGTAAATCTTCAGGTTGTAATGGCGTTGTAGCTGCGAAATCTCTTCTAGAGCATGTAATCATGTTTGAATGTCTTGAACAATATTTCAGTAACGTAATTCGTCGCTATCATCAGCTACTACCGGTAATTCAGTAGTATCAGTAGCACCTGATCATGGCGTCGACCTATGTCACCGAAATATTGTACGAGCAAGACTTGCACGTCCCGCTACATGTCGGAGAATTGGTGTCGCAAATGAAAGTAGCTTTGCACCAGAGAGAAATAATATTTCAGTAGCCCTAAAAACATGTAAATAACGACTTGTTGTATCGAAAACGTGGGCTTTTTAGTAAAACGTCAAAATTGCTGAAAAGTTTCTTTTATTAATCAAAACACCATTCGGTATCATTATTATATAGATGATATGCACTAAATAAACTTTCGGTTGTTTTTCTATCAGGTGCTTCAGCGGTAAGGTTAAAAGTAAACTTACAGGGCATTTTTCGCTTAAAGACTCTTAAGAATTAGATTCTTTTCATCTTGTTGGAGTGGGAGCGTGAGCGGTGACAATTTTATTTCGCGAAGTGTTAGTGTTTTCGATGTAATTATTAAGTACCTGAAAAATGTATTATTATGTTTATGGTGTTGATGATGTGGCCCACTCCGCTTGAATGCTACCAAAGCGGTCTCACAAGTTTCAGGGTTAGTATCTGAAAGCCGGCCGGGGTGGCGGAGCGGTTCTAGACGATGCAGTTTGAAACCGCGCGACCACTACGGTCGCAGATTCGAATCCTGCCTCGGGCGTGGATGTGTGTGATGTCCTTAGGTTAGTTAGGTTTAAGTAATTCTAAGTTCTAGGGGACTGATGACCTCAGAAGTTAAGTCCCATAGTGCTCAGAGCCATTTGAACCATTTTTTTTAGTATCTGAAGCCGGATGACCATCAACAACAGCGTCTCATACCTTCACTCCGGGTAACACTTGGCGGATATTTGAAATGTAAGCTAGGTAATTGACGTTTAACCACATGCCGTCGCCTGTCCTCCTTTTTTTCACCAACCCCATTTTCCTGGAAAAAAATTATTTCGCCACCGAGATACCAAACAGGTGCTTGCTGAACGAGCGCCACCTGAATAGGTTAGGTTAGGTGAGGTAGCTTGCACCAACAACACCCTCTACTGCAGTGGTTGTCCAACTTTTTCTTCAAGAGCCAATACTGACACTGTGGAGGAGCACATAGGGCCACATATGTACCAGTTTTATTGTTGATTGGTAACCTACGTAAATTAGCGTGTTCTGATCCCCCAGTAGACTAACTTGGCGACCGACCCGAAAATGCTGATTGTTAAAAGTCGGCACCATTCGGAACACTACATGTTGACTGGTCTGTGTCAGACTGCTGTAAATTCAGTGATCTAACTTTTGTGACACTGTAGTTGCGTGGTTAAGTTGATTGGTTGGTTGGTTTGGGGGTGGGGACCAAACAACGAGGTCATCGGTCCCATCGGATTAGGGAAGGAGTGGGAAGGAAGTCGGCCGTGCCCTTTCAACGGAACCGTCCAGGCATTTACCTGAAGCGATACAGGGAAATCACGCAAAACCTAAATCAGCATGGCTGGACGCGGGTTTGAACCGTCGTCCTCCCGAACGCGGGTACAGTGTGCTAACCGCTGCGCCACTTCGCTCGGTTTTAATTTAATGTTTCTTGCTACAAGTAAGTGCCGAATTTGAAGATGATCGTCTTTGTATTGCGCATTCATGAAGACTTCCGTGTCAAAATTTATACCATAGTAGCTAATTGGTAGGAGTCACGCATGCCCGTGAATTCAGTGCCGGCAGACAGTCAATAAAACATTCCCCGTCTCACATCATGTAACCCCGCAGTTACTCCTTTGCCCCCGAGGTAAGCAGCCAACTCAACTCAGGGACAAATTCACCGATATTAATTACACTTAAGCATATCTTTAAAACATTACTATCTCTGTATTTTTGTTTGTTACTCAGAAGGAAAACTACACTTTTACGAAGCTCCTAACGTTAGTTCATGTTTTTGGATTCGGCTGTCAGTTGCTAGCTGGATATTATTATACACTGAAGAGCCAAAGAAACTGGCACACATGTCTAATATCGTGTAGAGTCCCCGCGAGCACGTGGAAGTGTCACGACATGACGTGGCAGGGACTCGACTAATGTCTGAAGTAGTGCTGGAGGAAATTGACGCCATGAATCCTTCAGGGCTGTCCATAAATCCTTAAGAGCACGAGGGGGTGGAGATCTCTTCTGAACAGCACTTTGCAAGGCATCCCAGATATGCTCAATCGTGTTCATGTCTGGGCAGTTTGGTGAGCAGCGGAAGTGTTTAAACTCAGAAGAGTGTTCCTGGAGCCGCTCTGTAGCAGTTCTGGACGTGTGGGATGTCGCATTGTCCAGATGGAATTGCCCATGACCATCGGAATGCACAATGGACATAAATGGACGTAGGTGATCAGACAGGATGCTTACGTACATGTCACCTGTCAGAGTCGTATCTAGACGTATCAGGGGTGCCATATCGCTCCAACTGCTCACGTCCCACACCATTACAGAGTCTCCACCAGCTTGAACGGTCCTGCTGACATGCAGGGTGCATGGATTCATGAGGTTGTCTTCATACCCGTACACGTCCATCCGCTCGACGCAATTTGTAACGAGACTTGTCCGACCAGGCAATATGTTTCCAGTCATCAACAGTCCATTGTCGGTGTTGACGGGCTCAGGCGAGGGGGTAAAGCTTTAGTATCGTGCAATCATCAAGGGTACACGAATTATCCTTCTGCTCCGAAAGCCCAAATCGATTATGTTTCGTTGAATGGTTCGCACGTTAACACCTGTTGATGGCCCAGCACTGAAATATGCAGCAAGTTGCGAAAGGGTTGCACTTCTGTAACGTTCAGCGATTCTCTTCAGTCGTCGCTGGTCCCGTTCTTGCAGGATCTTTTTCCGGCCGCAGATATGTCTGAGATTTGGTGTTTTACCGGACTCCAGATATTCACGGTACACTCGTGAATTGGTCGTACGGAAAAATCCCCACTTCATCGCTATCTCGGAGATGCTGTGTCCCGTCGCTCGTGCGCCGACTATAACATCACGTTCAAACTCACTTAAATCTTGATAACCTGCCATTTTAGCAGCAGTAATCGATCTAACAACTGCGCTAGACATTTTGTTGTCGTATTAGGCGTTGTCGTTCGCAGCGCCGTATTCTGCCTGTTTACGTATCTCTGTATCTGAATAAGCATGCCTATACCAGTATCTTTGGCGCTTCAGTGTAAAATACGGCTGTGAACAGAGGGCCGGCTGTGAACAGAGGGCCGCACGGATGCTTGACACGGCTGCATGCAGCCCGCGGGCCGCGGTTTGACGATCTCTGCTATACAGTCTAAAGACTGTCTTACCGCTAAAACATGTATCTCATCTACGGGCGCGCTATGGTCATGTAGCGTTGTGCTGCAACGTTATCACTGATGTTAGTCTGACTCTGCATACGTCTGTCGCTATCCCTCTTACTTCGTGACTGCAACTGTCATTTATTATGTAGGAACCAGGACGCTTAAGCACTAACAGCTACCTCATCTTTAGGAATGGCCATGTTGTGGTGCTTCCGTGCTTCAGTTAGAGCGGGCTATCCGCCAGTTTGTTTCCTCGAATAGAGCGGTACTGGAAGATTCTTACGCGGAATGGCCTCGCCACCACTCTCCAAGTTTATGTTTCTCGTAATTTTCTACAGCTGTCTTGTGTAAGTCATTAAAGACGAGTGAGGAACTCAAACGTGTCTTTGAGTTTATTATTCTGTGCAATTTGAAGGATGAGCCACAAGATTTACATTGCTGCCTCCATAACTGTGCATCCGAGCTCAACCTCTACAACATGAACGTCCAAGTAATATTTTCTTAAGATTATGTAGACTGGACGTAAAATGCTCTTTATGGTGACCTAAGGTAATAGTGCAGTGACGGATCCTCGTATTCGTCTAGAACCGGCCCTGGGTCAGTTGTGCGAGATTCGGCGCAGAAGTATTAACTAGTTGTGTAACTGTCTGCGGGAGATACTTTTGAATAATGTAACGAAATTCATGGTTATTCATTTGGCCATAAGCTTTGTCTACAAGCTGTACACGCAGTATAACAAATAAATTATGAAGTTCTAGAATGAGCGGAAGTTCTAGAATGAGCGGTTGTTGAACTCAAGAAAAGTGGCGCGCGTTTGATAGCGCATCTACGACTTTCTGATAATTTTGTACAATCGGCTCTTACGCGACAAGCTGATTTTCGGCGAAGATGATAAGTATACGAATGCACTCAGGTACAGAAATCTTAATCGCACGGGACCGAGATACGGAAATGATATATAATTTTGCTTATTACCAGCTTGTAACAATATGAACTGTAGTCTATTACGTTTTCTATTTTGCCTACTGGAATAACGTCCTGCCGACACCAGTTTACATTGAACAATAACCATCACAAAGTGGGTTTGCCCATCGATTTAATTATGGAATGTTAGTCACCCCTGTCGGGTCGGTAAGCACTGGACTTCCGTTGGCGATTGCAGATTTAGGTTTCGCGAGATTTGCCTAAACGGCTCTGGCTCTGAGCACTATGGGACTTAACATCTATGGTCATCAGTCCCCTAGAACTTAGAACTACTTAAACCTAACTAACCTAAGGACATCACACAACACCCAGTCATCACGAGGCAGAGAAAATCCCTGACCCCGCCGGGAATCGAACCCGGGAACCCGGGCGCGGGAAGCGAGAACGCTACCGCACGACTACGAGCTGCGGACTGCCTAACCGGAGTACAGCATATGCCGTAATAGTTCCTTTAAGAAATGCGGGGCCGTCTTCTCTTTCGTGCTTATGCTCCGTCTCTAACGAGCTTCTTTCCGATTGGACGTTAAACTCTTTCTTCGCGGGAAGCACTTTTTCATCAGACGCAACCGAACCTCTTTTAATGATCATTTGAAAGCTTCACCCTGCGTCTCTCTCCACCATACCAATCTCTTCAAAGGGTCTCTTGCACACCAGAATTTTATTTTGTTTTTCTGTAGCTGTCCCCGTCCTCTCCCCCCGCCCTTCCGTGTCACATAACTAATCTTTTTTTTTTTTTCCTTTTACACCAGCTTGTGTATGTAATTCGTGGGTCATTAGTGTTTCGAACTTGTTATCTTTACTTTCTATCAAAACAATTGCTAATTCGCAGCTCTATCTTCTCCTCATGTCAACCGACAATCCACGTTGCGCCTTCTTAGCTTCACGTAAATGTTACATGTCCTTTTAAAAGTTACTTTAAAATCAACGGTAGAAGTGCTGCATCCTCTTGCCTGTTACTGAATGTGTTGGTGGATATTAACTGTTTAAACTGTCATGTCTGGTGAGCACATAAGGGCGTTCTGTTTGTAGATTTGATTCCAAGCCTAAATTTCGACAGCCTTTTCTTACCATGAATATTCACATTTGATGCATTATTATTATTATTATTATTATTATTATTATTATTATCGATCCACTACTGCCCTCTATAACAGACATTTTCGACGCTTCCTTAATCACAAGTATTTTCCCTGAGGCCTGGAAACTGGGACAAATTAAGCCACTGCCTAAAAAGGACATTGCCACAGCACCCTCTGACTACCGCCCCATCTGCATTCTTCCTGCACTATCTAAAGCCTTAGGATATATAGACCATGACCAGCTCACCTACTACCTAACTACTAACAACCTACAAGACGAATACCAATCAGGTTTCCGTAAATATCGAAGCACAACATCCGCATTGATGAAGGTGACAGATAACCTGAAACTTGCCATGGATAGACAGAAGCGACTATCATTTGCTTCTTAGATTTCAGCAAAGCATTTGATACTGTCGACTTCGACATCTTACTTGCCAAACTTAGCGGTCAAATTTCTCACCAAGTGCAGTGCAATGGTTTCGCTCATACATGACGTCTCGTCAGCAACGCGTCCTGTCCGGGAATATAAAGTCACAATGGCGGCAGGTAGTGTCAGGTGTTCCCCAAGGCTCAGTATTAGGTCCTATACTCTTCTCTCTGTATGTCAATGATGTGTCATCGGTTCTGACCTATTGCAAATATCACATGTATGCTGATGACGTTCAGTTATATCTAAGTGCAAAACCAATCAATCTTAAGAAAGCTATTGAAAATTTCAATACTGTCCTCGATGCTTTATCAAAATGGGCACAGAACATAAGACTAAAACTCAATCCATCTAAAACCTAAGCGTTACTTGTTGGTCACTCTAAGCTCATTAGCCCAAAAAAAACATCGGGAATCGATACCATCTCTAATGCTAAATGGAACAAATATCAACCTCTCTCCTTCAGCAAAGAGTTTGGGAGTAATAATAGGTGAAAATCTTAAGTGGACAGAGCACGTAACTGCAGTGTGCAAAAAAGCATCAGCATCTCTTTATGCCCTACAAAAATATAAGAAACTCTTCCCTTTCGATCTGAAAAAGAAATTAGTACAAACGCTTATAGTCCCAATCATTGACTACAGCGATATTATCCTACAAGGTCTCTCTCAGGAAAATTCGTGACGTTTGGAACTGGTCATGAATGCCTGCGTCCGATATATCTGTGACGTTCGACTTTTTGATCACATTTCACCAGCATATGCACAAGTGGCCTGGCTGCGTGCAGACAAACGCAGAGATTTCCATACACTCTGCCTCATCTACTGTCTTATAAATGTACACTGTCCCTCATATCTCTCCTCGCCTTAACGCTCATGTCTGAACAACATGACAGAAACACACGTTCCCATCATAATAAAATCCTCTCTGTTCCACTACATCGCTCAGTCACCTTCTCGAAGTCCTTTACGGTAGCAGGAACCCGACTCCGGATTAACCTCCCTCGTTATATTAGAGAACTTAAAAACATGTCCGGCTTCAAAAACCAGTTAATGACGTATCTACTTAAGCAACAGTGATGCCTTCCTCAGTACATGAATGCACTTCGCCGGGCGAAGTGGCCGTGCGGTTAAAGGCGCTGCAGTCTGGAACCGCAAGACCGCTACGGTCGCAGGTTCGAATCCTGCCTCGGGCGTGGATGTTTGTGATGTCTTAGGTTAGTTAGGTTTAAGTAGTTCTAAGTTCTAGGGGACTAATGACCTCAGCAGTTGAGTCCCATAGTGCTCAGAGCCATTTTTGAATGCACTTCACCCCATTACTTCCTTCTTTCCTACTAGATCTTCCTCAGTTCCCAGTTTTTTTTTTTTTTTTTTTTGTTAACTGATGCGGCCTCCTTGAATCTCCCCTCCCCAAAACTCGTTATACCAGTAAACAACTACTTTATACACCAATATATTAATGTACATCTGCACAAATCTTCATTACTATTGTCAGTCTTTCTCATGTTTACAATTACTATTTCATTTTTTTCTTTTGTTGTTATTATTACTGCTTTTGTCATAATTTTTATGTATAGCAGCTGTTGTAAAAATACTGCCAGTATTTACTTTCTTAGGCCTTAGTCATTACTCTTTATTCATATTGTCACTAGATTAATGTATTTTTCTTATTCAAACTACTGTCATGTTGTAAGTACGATGTGTAAAATGCTGCATGTGTGAAACACTGGTCCGATGTAAGAGAGGGCCTGATGGTCCTAATCTGATCAGGTTAAATAAATAAATAAACAAATATTATTATTAAGTCATCATTAGAATCTTCCAGCCTCCAGAGGTATCAGACCTTGGTTATGCCAGCATTTATTTTTACTCAGAAAAGATTGTGATTCGACACGAAAGAGAAATAAAACTAAAAAAGATCGCCACAGTCAAAGTGGATTTCCGTTAGTAGTAAGGACCTAAGAAGGCATTTTGTATATAAAATTGAACGGACGTTTCACTATCGTCGCACTCTGTAACCAGATACACGCTTCCAGGGCAGCACACGGCCACCTGCGTTGCGCTGTGGGCGAAAAGAAGGGTTTCAAGATTATTCATAATTCAAGGTCAACGCTACGCTTACACAGTTTTTCCCATGCTGTGCTGTCGGCTCATACTTCCATTGTGTTGTAACGCTGTGTACGTTGAGTAGAGGCCATCTGAAAGAATGAATGAACATCGCTGATGTCAAGTCGACAGGTCGAGCAGCCAGCGTATGAGTTGTGTCAGAATATTAAATTATCTGTGACACAGGCATCGTAGTGTTTCCATATCTCTCTGTAAACTTCTCAAAGGTTACAACCACATTACCACTTTCGGCTGTTAATTGTTTTTTAAATTAATGTTTCTTTATTTAATCATACACTTATTCACTCTCAACTGATTTCGACGAGTGGCCATTACAAAGTGCTTAAACAATAAAAGCTTCATCTACTTATTATAGCCATTGGAATAATACGAGACTTCCCACCACACGTGTTTTTTGTCCTTTATTGGTCGTCACATGGGCTGCGAGTCATATTGAATCGTAACGAATAAAATTAGATTTAAATGCAATAGAAGATTATTTATTCCGATGTTATTAGTATAAAAACACCGGTGACAAAGGTGCGGCTGATACTATGTTGTAAATGACGATGCTGCTTTTGCCAAGTGCTTGGAGTTAAGATTCCAGTAAGTGTCGTAACCGTAGAAAGGAACGGTGGAAAGATGAGAGCAATAAGAGGGCGGGGGGGGGGGGGGGGGTTATGTCTGGAAGCGCACGGAGAGGATGATATCGGATTGGGAAATGTTTGGTCGATAACTGGGGTGTATAAAAGGAAGATTTAGTAGATTTTGGTGGTCAGTAGGCTGGGAGGAATAATGGAACCTTGTTATAAGGTACAGGTATGGAGGTTAAGGCTATAACTGGATAAAAGTCTGCGCGGATAAGGAAGAGGGAACCTGTTGTAGTTTCCTTAGTATGTGATATGGAGTGTGTGGATTTGCAGGGTTGAGGCAGAGCAACATCCCGGGGGTGGAGAGAAATGAGAAGACAACGAAAGTTTTATCTTGAAGTTTGCGAGATGTATAGGATTTGCAAAGATGTTCGTCGAAACAGCCTTATTTGTTGCCAGTCGACAGTTCCATTAGGACAAGTTACTCTGTAACTACGACACATGATCTAAAAGTGGGCAATGTTGTTTATTTCAAAATGACAGGTTTCGGGCAATGTTGCCGGAAACATGTCATTTTGAAATGAACCACGATCGACAGACAGAAAATAAGCGTATTTTGTGTAAATAAAATTCGCGGATAACTCCATGTAACAAATACCTCCGATTTTGATAAAGATGTTCGATAAATTTGAGGAGAAAGGGGGAGGATGTACTGAACTGATAGAGGGTGCATGTGAATAGAAGAGATTGATAAGGAACGAGAGGTGGAGTACAAGGCGTTCTATGAGTTGTAATGAGTGCAGAGATACAAGCTACATCAACAAAGTTAAGTGTGAATCGGTTAAGATGTTCATAGGTGTGTAGGATGGTGGAAAGACGTAATTCCAATATACGGTCTGTTAACAGTTTTACTAATATAATCTATTGTGGGCGTTTTGTTGTGTTGTTAGTAGATAGGAGCGGCAGGTTAGTTTGCGGTCGAGGATTAGTCCAAGGTATTTCAGTGTTTCAGTAAGGTAGATGGGATGTCAACACACACCTTATCGCTCGCTATGTAAGTTGAGCCAACATGATATCATAGTTGAGCAGCACACACACACACACACACACACACACACACACACACACACACACACACACTGTTAACGTCGAAGGAACTGACACATACATTTCATATGATTTTACCAATTCTGCAAATAAAATATGCATAAAATGACCACCTTAACGCTCCCCCCGCATTTAGACATCCTACTCTTTTTTTTCACATCATGCATAGACTCTCAACGTGAATGATGGGGACTTTCAGAAGTCCATTGTCAATTATCTGCGCGTTCACGTACCCAGCACATGTAATTGTGCTTCATCGGGAAGAAAAAGAGCATTTGAGGATCAACTTCTCGATTGTGGACAGACTCCAAGAGCCAGTTGCAGTACTGATGTCGAGCAACACTGCCCGACCGCGTTACTTTGTAAGGTTCAGGATTGAGTTTATGCGCAGCTCTTGCCTAGGGAGAGCTACATGATGCAACAATTTTCTTTAATTTCTCCTGGCGCCCTTAGCTCGTCTAGTTCGGCTGAAACCGATAGGTCACCGCCAAAATCCGAGGAACGGACCACAGTGTATGGAATGATCGGATTATCCCTAATTCGTATTGGTTCCCGCATAACGCCGGATACGGTGCTTGTGTCGTTCATGAAGCACACGCTATATCTACGCAATCAATAAATGATGTCATCAGTAAGGCCACCGTTCTGCTCTAGGCCTGTAAAGCAGCTTCTTTCAATAAAGTAGCTTCTCTCAATACCTCAGCAATGAACTCTAGACGCAGAAAATCTGAGAGCCGAGTCTAAGTCCCGGCTCAGCGCATGATTTTAGTATATCACAAAGATTTCGCCAAGCATTCCTTTCAAGATGAAAGATTTTATTCTGCGTCATAACCTTACGTAGTGAAAATAAGCCGTCATGAATAAAGTTCAAAACAGCTCTCATGTGTCAGGTGAAATTTTTCAGCATGTATAATGGAGCATTTTATTAGGTGATAAAGGAAAACCAACTAAAAGGCTCACCCGGGTTCATTTGTGCGTTTTGAATCGAGTGTATCTCTTATAAAATATGTTTCAGACGCACCTACACTGCTGGGTAGTAAAACTGTAACGCTGTGGAGACGGCATGCAACAAACGTCAAATTGGCGTGAAGTGTTCGACATAATTGGATATGCAGAACAGTAGCTTTTCAGTGCATCCATACAAAATAGGTAGGAGTAAAGCCATTTTCATTCTGTGCACGAGTAAAGATTATGCAGCGGGTTTCTCACTCAGAAATCGCGTTTTAATGTTGGTTGGTTGTGATAATACCGTGTTACGCCTCATTTAAGAAGAGAAATGTCTACCGTTACGTTTCGGAATTCTACACCGGCTGGATCGTGGGCTACGAAGATTGGGTTTATCGTTCTGCGATACTCCTGCTCGTGGTGGCCAGGAGCGCACGACTGCGATGCCAGTATGGAATCGAAGGGTTCAGAAGGACCGTACTCAACGCCACACGTTATCTCAACGGTCCCACGCAACTAGCGTCCGAGAGGGCAGACATATTGTACGCTCGGCCGAGAAGGATAGTTCATCGACGTCACGTACCTTGGGTCAGGAAACGTGCCCATTGAAAACATATGTTCATAGTTTGCCGAGAGGCCTACACGTCACCACTCGCTTGCCACTACAGTTGATTAACTCTGGTTTAAAGATGAAGTACGACGGCGTGCTGAAAAATAATTCCTCCGAATTTTTAATTCTGTTTTCAATATCGGTTGATGTACTACATATCATGTGTATTGCTCGGTCGACTTTTTCGCTTCGCTGGCGCATGTTGTAACCCCTGCCGCTAGAGGGCTCCGAATTGTATCGTGTAATATGGTGGTGTGTAATGTAACTATGTCGGTGCGTGAGAAACAGCGTGCTGTAATCGAATTCGAAGAGTTCGTCCGCACATGGAGCACCTTCTTCTCCAGCATGACAATGCCATATCGCATACGAGCGGTGCGACATCTCAATCCGACGCCTTGGGTTCACTGACAACGATCATCCTCCATTGGATTTCCATTTGTTTCCATAACTAAAAGAACGCCTTCGAGGACTTCACTTTGCTTGTGATGAAGCGGTGCAAGTAGAGGTGAGGTTGTGGCTCCGTCAACGAAGTCAAACTTCCTATAGCGACGATATCAAAAAACTGATCTCTCGTTGTCGCCAGGGTAACTATATTGAGAAATAAATATGTAGATATGAAGACTTAAGGTGCAGAATGTTAATAAACTTTATTTTGTTTAAAAATCTTTAAGAATTTTCACATAAAAAGTTTGCAGACATTAATCTTCAGCACGCCCTCGTTGCACAGAATGACTTGCCTGTATCTGTAATCCAAGTAGAATTCGACTCGATGTCCAATCGTGTTGGAGCTGCTTTGCTGCCAGAGGTTGCAGCTCTGTGTACTAAATTTCGCACACTGCACGGCCCAAAAGTCATCTACAAATTTAATCGTGTATTCCTCCCGCTGTACTGTAAAATTTCGTTACATGGTATTCTTTCTAGTGTTGCGGTTTTAACGTCCAGCATCGTAATTCATTATTTTTCGGTTTTGCCACTGTCCACACTCCTCTGTACGCTAAACGCACAGTTCTTCCTCGATTCTAGGTATATTATGACAGCAATAACTTGTTGTTGTTGTTGTGGTTTTCAGTCCGGAGACTGGTTTGATGCAGCTCTCCATGCTGCTCTGTCCTGTGCAAGCTTCTTCATCTCCAAGTAACTACTGCACCCTACATCCTTCTGAATCTGCTTAGTGTATTCATCTTTTGGTCTCCCTCTACCATTTTTACCCTCCACGCTGCCCTCCAATGCTAGCTTGGTGATCCCTTGATGCCTCAGGACGTGTCCTACCACCCTTCTTCTAGTCAAGTAGCAACAACTTGCTTTCGGCGAAAAAGCTTTCTTCGCCTGCTGAACTCTGCTCTTACGTGCTTTCTTACTTTGCCCATCTTGTGTAGTATTGCTTTTTATATATTAGAACCATTTTACACGTGCTATTACGGATGTCTATTTCACTTTTGATGTGTCGCCGATTGTTATTCTCCTTCTAATAATTCGCTTCGGCACTAGTGTCTTACTTTTAGTTTCACCTTGAGCGGACTTATATTCTAACTAGTTCGTCTATCCCATTTGACTGTTCTGCTGACTTTCCTATTTATGAATTATAGGGTAATTACCTCTAACAATCTTAAACATAGCGTCTTTTCTCCTTGCGCGTCTACTCCTTTCATGCTGCGATATTGTTTCCTTTCAATTATTTCGATGTCTCTTCGACTTAGACGCGGAATAGCAGTGGTTGCAAGTTCTTTAGCGAGTGCTGGCACATGTATTATTGTCGTCTTAAAGTACAACCCTATTCAGTGATCTCCATACGAATAATCGTTACTTTAAATTCCTCATTGTTGTTATATGTGTATAATTGGACTTTAAAGACGTGGTTGATGAAATTTCTGATATGGGAGACGCGTTTTTTTCCCCACCAAATAAGCTTCACAATATTCGTGTGCTTCCCACAACATGTAGTTGACGCGTAATCTTCTTCTTCTTCTTCTTCTTCATTTTTCCCGTTGCACCGCGGGGTCGGCGTGGTTATGTGGGTTGACGCAATGTTAGTCGTAGTTGGTGGCCGGATATCCTTCCTCACACCATCACTCCTTTCGGGACAAGATTTGTGTACACCCATCTGTCGGCGTCTAGAGTGAATCTCGTGCTCAAAAGTGAGAAATGTTTCTAAATGTTTGCATAGCATATATCTGAGGCGTAGTGGATACTAGCTGGCTATTTTACCCAGTGGATGTGGGAAACGGTCGTCAAACCACATCCAGACTGGCCACCCCACCAGACGTCGTCGTTAATTTCGATCCGGGACAGGCTCGCCTCCCCGTAGGCCGAAAGCGGCATGTTAACACGCTCATCTATCCTGGATGGCCGTACAGGTGACTTGTAATACATGAACCATATTTCGGCTTTCGGATGTCCACCAGAATATACTGATTCAGGTTGAATATGAAATTTAATGCCCCAAAGGGGCTTGTATGTAGGATGTGAACGTTGTCCGTACGCTGAAATAAATCAGCTACGTTTTGTGATATTCTAACTATTGGATAAGAGCAGGATGCTACGATAAGAAGTTCGCCTACGGTATGGTTATGTGAGATTGCTTTCGTATAATAATGGTTCGAGGAATATGTGCTGTTTCAGTGGGCAATGTCATCGCTGAGTAGTTCATGCATATTTGTCAGACGGGTCTTGTGTGCCGTTCTATTAGAAAGAACGCTGATCAAATAAACAGGAAAATAGATGGAGACGTGTCGTTCCGTCACATAAGCAATGAAACATGATCAGTCCTTTCTTCCTACTCAGAAGAAGTAAAATAGACGCATTTTATCAAATAGTCATTCATTTTGCAACGGAATTTACGCAGTTATGAAACCTCCTGACATATTTAAACTGTGTGTCAGACCGGGATCAGAATCTGGATCCTTGGGCTTCGCCGGCAATGCACCATCCCATTGAGCTATCCAGTAGTTCCTGAGAGAGGTACTAGCAGACTGGCTGTGGGTTATGCTCAGTGTATGGCCCTAAAAGCAAGGTTCCGGGTTCGAGTTACCTCACGGAATACAGCTGCAAGATTTGCTATCGTTTCCAAAAGTAGAACTGTGTGACGGTTCCTCTAAATACACATCATTTTTATTTTTGAAGGAAACGTAAAAACGATTTCAATTTCCTCTGTTTAATATAATGGAATAATGCCAGTTCCGATGTTACGCCCTGGATGACCTACAGCGTATTTTGCTCGTTTGATCAGCTATATAAGCGAGAAAGATTAAGGCTTGTTTGTAGAATGGTAAGGTATTCCATGTGTTAGAACACCAACTGCGGAAGTTAGTGAACCTGGTCCGCTTTTCCATAGCAATTTTTATCAGACGCGAGAGTTTGTTCACTTGGTGACACAGATTTTTGCACCATTTAACACAGGAAATTAGACACAAAATCTGAATGTCTGGATATGTATTGCAAATATAGTTCTTGAAGTAAGGAACGCAGTATTCCAGAATTCGAACCAACAACAGCTGCCAATATGAGCAACTTAGAAGCAGATATCCTCGGAGTAGTAAGGCAACTTAAATCACTTAATAAAAGCAAATCTTCTGGAAATTTGTGGTAAGTTCATATGGGGCCAAACTGCTGAGGTCATCGGTCCATAGGCTTACGCACTACTCAATCTAACTTAAACTAACTTATGCTAAGGACAAAACACACACACACATACATGCTGGACGGAGGACTCGAACCTCCGATGGGGGAAGCCGCGTGAAACGTGGCAATGCGCCGTAGACATCGCGGCAACCCCGCGCGGTCTAGTCTTCTGGTTTAGACAATATACCAATTAGGTTCCTTTCAGAGTATGCTGATGCAATAGCTCCATACTTAACAATCATATACAACCGCTTGCTCGACGAAAGATCCATACCCGAAGACTGGAAAGCTGCACAAGTCACATCAATATTCAAGGAAGGTAGTAGGATTATGTATTACCTCGAAGAGAGCGGTCTATTGATACACTGTCAGCACGGATTTAGAAAACATCGTTCTTGTGAAACACAACCAACTCTTTATACACACGAAATTGACAAGGGATTTCAAATTGATTCCGTATTTCTAGATTTCCAAAAGGCTTTTCACACTGTATCACAAAAGCGGCTTTTAGTGAAATCGCGTGCTTATGGGTATCGTGTCATTTATGCGACTGGATTCGTCATTTCCTGTCAAAGAGGTCACAGTTCGCAGTAATTGACGGAATGTCATCGAGTAGAACAGAAGTGATTTCTGGTGTTCCCCAAGGGAGTGTGATAGGCCCTCTGCTGTTCTTTTTCTATATAAACGATTTAGGAGACAATCTGAGCAGCCGTTTTAGGATGTTTGCAGATGATCGTCTAGTAAACTCGCCAGAAGATCAAAACAAATTGCAAAACGATTTAGGAAAGATATGTGATTGGTGCGAAAATTGACAGTTGACCTAAATGATGGGAAATGTGAGCTCATCCACATGAGTGCTAAAACGAATCCATTAAACTTTGGTTACACGATGACTCAATCTAATCTAAAAGCCGTAAATTCAACCAAATACCAATGAATTACAGTTACGAACAAATTAAATTGGGAAGAACGCATAGAAAATATTGTGGGGATGGCAAACCAAAGACTACGTTTAATTGGCAGAACACTTAGAAAATGTTACAGGTCTACTAAAGAGACTGCCTACACTACGCTTGTCCGCCCTCTTTTGGAGTACTGCTGCGTGGTCTGGGATCCTTTCTAGATAGAATTAACGGAGCGCATCGAGCAAGTTCAAAGAAGAGCAGCACGTTTTGTATTATCGCGAAATAGGGGAGAGAGTGTCACGGACATCATACAGGATTCGGGATGGACACCATTAAAACAAAGGCATTTTTCGTTACGGCTGAACCTTCTCACGAAATTACAATCAACAACTTTCTCCTTCGAATGCGAAAGTATTTTGTTGAATACGGAAGATTTCCTTCCTCGATCTGAGCTTGTGCTGAGTGTCTAATGACCCCGCCGCAGACAAGACGTTAAACTCTGATGGGTAAGTGCTAGAAATGGAGACTTTTCCTAGTCTCAGATCCTAGGGATCTGGGCCATAATCTACATGTGCACGAACATAAGCAAAATACGTGTCTGGTCGCTCATTTGCGCATCTTCTTGCGTCGAAACGCGGAAGCTTCTGCACGAGTCTTAATGTGGATTTAGCTATGCTTATCCCATTTTTGGTTATTACGGATGGAGAAACATAAAAGTTTGGTTCTCTTACGACTTTCAAGGCCTTTTTTTCTCTGAATAATCAAAATTTCTTGTAAATATTCTCACTTTGCCCATTACGAAGACGTAACAACACATTTTTCAGGTTATTTAGGAGAAGCTGCTTCACGCATGAACATCTGCAGAGTTGTTTGGTGGAGTTCATATTACTCTCATTTGAAGTATAATACAGCTATGTTAACAATAAAAACAATTATTTTCTGTGAATTTGTGTTCCAGTTGTTAACGTAAATGTAGAACTCTGTAAATAAGTAACATGCACGTGAATACAGAACATGCACCGAGCTAAATACGATATGTCTTAGATATTTTTACTAAAAACGGTACAGAAATTGCGTTACGGTTTGTATTGTGATAAGAAAAACTTTCAGTCAGGGCAATGGACTGCAGGACGGTTGCAGTAGTCAGTGGACTTTAATATGATATGAGTTTTTTCAAGTCGTGGAGAATAAGGAACTACCGTTATGCATCTCATCCCAAAAGAAATTACCGTCATTGTAATGTGGACGAATCCATTGAAAGCTGACAGCGTTTGTACAGCTCTCTCCGCTATTATCATTCAGGCGGGGAGCATTTCGTCACGTCGCCTACCGGCAGGAAGGGCTGACTATCTATAGGCAGCTGCGGGAGCGACGCGCAGCAAACGGCTGTGACGTCACTCTTGCGAAACGTGCCAGGCAGCGAGACCGCTGGCTGCGAAAGGCAAACGACCAGTACTCCACGAGTTTCTTCTGTGTTCCCTGCAGTTTGTTACTAAACTTCCCCGCATTAAGAATCACGTAGACGAATCCACTCCTCGACGTTCAACACATTCGACCTGGAGCCTCAACTGCAGTCTAGACTTCATGTCGTGTCGTTTCCGCCAATGTTTCGCTTATATTCTATTCCACCGTTACATTGCCGCATACTGAATATAGTTTGAGTGCGAAATTACATTTAAACGAAGTGCCATTTAATCTTCTTATTCTTGGTAGGTGACATGGAGCAGTGGATAACACTTCGTATTCGAAAGCAGTGGATTTTAATTCTCCCATCTAGACATTCAGATTAGAATTTTTCGTGGTTTCTTTAATGATTTCTAGCAGATACTGAGATGGTTTGAAACACTACAGTCAATTTTTTTCTCGCTTCCCCTCTGACGTCAACCGGACTTGGTATTGTGACTTACGAAATCAAGAATGTACCCAGGATAAGTGCTGGGGGAAAGCGGGAGGGAGGGGGGGGGGGGGGGGGGGAGGGGGTGCGCCGGCCGGAGTGGCCGAGCGGTTAAAGGCGCTACAGTCTGGAACCGCGCGACCGCTACGGTCGCAGGTTCGAATCCTGCCTCGGGCATGGATGTGTGTGATGTCCTTAGGTTAGTTAGGTTTAAGTAGTTCTAAGTTCTAGGGGACTGATGACCACAGCAGTTAAGTCCCATAGTGCTCAGAGCCATTTGAACCATTTTTTGGAGGGGGTGCAGCACACATTAGTTCTGCGGTAAATGACGAAATAGTTTTGAGATTTTTTGACAAATGGCTTTGGGTACACTTGCTACTTGTCAATAAAATAACCATTATACCTACATTTTTTGGCATGCTACAAACTGCTACTGAATTGATACGTCTGCTTGTTTGGCATAGCAATAAGTGAGTTTGTTTTGCGAAGGGTTTTTTTCTAAGAAGGTGCAATGTCTTCTCACCCCGTGCTGTGTACGACATTAATTTTCTTAGTTTCCTGTGAGGCGGTTGTACATGAAATATTGCACTTGACAGTGAAACTTCGCACAACATTACTTGGAGATGGTCATCCTTTATAGATGAAAACAGGCATCATGCGTTACCACATACTTTTTAACAAGGTTATTATTTGTATATTCATCCAACATGAGTGAGGGATCGGCTTTCTGTATTCAGGAAATTCTTCGAAAACCTTTATGGCAGCTGCTTCATTTGTGGTTCTTTGCTCACCAAACAAATCGGTTCATATGTGAAGCTTTTTGATTGTTTATTATAATTGCTGATTAAAGCAACAGTTAAGGAAATCAATGAAAACAGACAGCCACAGTAAAGTTTAGAAAAATACCGAGAACAAAGAAACACAGTACTGTCATACATGTTTATATCTTGTTTCTCAAAATAACGTTGAAGTTTCAGTTATTGAACATATTATTGAGCATAAGAACGATATCGCACGCTACAACTTCAGAAAGCTTATAAAGAAGGCTTTCTATCCACACTGCATTGAATAAAGCAGTCGAGACGATGAACACCGCTAGTATTTTTAGACTTTTTGGAAGCCAGCCTCGCGGTATATGGTAAACATCACCATTTGCTCTATGTAGCTGCGATTGTGGCGGAAAGCTACCTGTTCGTTAGGGACGTTCTTAGTTATGGCCTGATCCTATTGTACACGAGCCTCTGAGAAGGTACATTCGTAGCATATAACCCATGGCTGTCAACAAATATGCCTGGTTTCAAGACTGCGACAGTTGTAGCGTGTGTCGTTATGCGGGAATCCTTCATATGCATAAAATGTTGATAAAAAACTGTGCCGTTAATAATACTACAAACTTGCCAGCATGGAAATTTAGCTTGGGGTGGATGGAGTCGGGAGTATTGGGCTGTGGCAAGTGTAGTGGCGACGTCAGTCACAGTAAATTAGATAGAGGGCTCCTCATTTATAGCGCAGGCACTTTTGTCTTCTTAAGGTATTCTTTGACCTATTTGGCATTATAAAAGTCGTTTGAAGCTCTAGCGTTGATTAAAATATGCGAGGCTACGGCACTGGGGAAGAGATGAAACGTACTATGCGATGTATTGTCATTGCCTCCAAGGAACGACTAGGATTCCCTGCTAGGTTTGGTCAAGTACATGTCTTTCACAACCTCCATCCACTTCTTGTCTCTGTAGTTTGAAGCAAGTCATCCGGAATTTCGATGTCATTTTTCAAAAATGCGCCGAACAAGTGCTCACAATTTGCACAATCAGCTTGAGAAATTTGCTTTCCTATATTCTTTTGATACGGTCGTGCTCTAACAAATAATGGGTATTTTCCTCTTTTAGAGGATATCGAGTAAAGATTTTCAGATGATATCACCACCACTCTTAATAGAAAATTCAAATTAAACTGGACGATGCTAGCTGTGGGAGAAACGGGAAAGAACTCTCCTCGTGGTGTTTAGTGTTGTACTTTTAGTGTTGACCGAAGCAAAACACAGATCAGTAGGTAATCTGTTCTCGGTGCAGCAGATCTGAAAGTCCTACGATGTTATTTTAATCAAACACTAGGTGCATTTTGTGTTATTCTACCCATATTACCAGTGCTTTCTCATGTTGAAATTTATCGTGGAATATAAATGTTAAGTCACATGTCACCTCTCTCGTCTCTGTTGCTGAAGGGCACAAAGAACAACGTTTCCCCGCAGATCTACTGATTGGGACGATGGTATCGTATTCAGTACGTCTGCGTTTTAAATCCCCATTCGGCTAACCTGAATTACAACTTCCATGTTTTATGTACATTACTTCATGCGAACGATGGAGTGCTTGCGTAAACAGGCTACTGTTGCTTCTTTTTTCTCGACCCTTTTCATTAGAGCTAGTGCGCCTATTCCAATCACTTTCCTCTTTCCTTTACGTCCTGGCGACGCGAGATGTTAGCTCCCGAAGTGCTCGTTTGAAGTTTGTGACTCTTCCTACTTGTTGCAGGTTTCTAAAACTATGAAGTATTGACACAGACATTATTACTGTTGCCGGTACATTCGTTACAGTGTGGCAAGGTTCGGCATTACATAGTGCTTTTAGATCGCTATACAGCATGCACTCTCCCAAGGGCCACAATTCAGTATTGAATTAAAAAAAAAAAAATATGATTCCACCTTGCTGTATTCGATAACTGTGCCAGGTCCAAATGTTCTGTTGATTATCCTGGCTGTGCCCGCTTGGTTGAAGTAAACGTTAAATTCGCGAATAAAATGAAGGCATCTCACCCACATTCATGATTTGGCAATGCGGATTCTTGGCACACTCAATTGAATCTGTGATCACGTGTGTTGATTTACTAATTTGTAGCCCTTACATTCCTTTCCACTTCGACCAACGAGCGGAATCTGGAAATCTGGAATTCATGTTACATCAGAATAGACCTACGTCACTTCATATGTAATGACATGATAAATATCCGTCGATGATTACTGCAATGTATTTGTTTTTACCTAAACTGTGTCGTAACTGAAATTAAGTTGTCTCGCTGCAGTGAGCCTGTAACGCTACGGAGAGAGAGTAGACTCCCGGCGTTGTTAAGGCCTAGTTTTATGGGACAGAGGCTTCCGGAAGATGTGACGTTTCAGAAAAACGAAATGCTGGCGCACCAGCATGGGAGTGCATTAGCAAACATGCTGGCTACAGAATAAGAGAGAGTGGTCCTATAGCTAGGGGCTTCCGCCCGTAGAGGATAACGCAGGTATCCTGCATTTTTGTTTCAGCAAAGTATAGTGGTGATAGTCTTTCGTTCTTCGTGTCTCGTGTGTCTCTACTCACGTGATGTGCGCCTGTCTTTTTGTGCTAGTGCACGTGTTTTATTAAAAAGCAGACGAGAACTGAAAGTAAACGAGAAGATATCGAAAAACATTCGAAAGCTATCCTTCGACCAGGTTACCGCCAGTGGTTTGTTATACCCTATCCCTTGAAGTTACTGCTGGGAGGATTAGGATTTAAACCAGCAAGATGTCATACTATGTATGTCGTCTACAGAACACATACTTTTGAGGATTTATAACACTTAACTCCTTCACTAAGAAGAACTGCATGATGAGAAGTTCTTTTCAAAACAAAGCAGGGCCTGGAATATTGTCACTAGCTGCACCACACCTAGTGCTAGCTAGTTAAATTTCTTGTGAATCCTCTAAAATTTTTGTTTAAATTATTAATTACCATTCAGTTACATGTCGCCACGCTAGTGAGCATGAGTATCTCATAGCAAAATGTCATTTTTGCTGTGACGTGATTCGCACCGATCCTAGCAGTTGCCAAATTCATGTGCATGAGGTGTCATGTTTCACTCTTGCTCGGCTACATTGACATTTATTTCATATGTACTACACACTATCTACACCTGTCTTTTTATTTGTGTTTGGTTTCTCAAATTTCTAGCCTTCGCTTTTAACCGACATGCTCGTGTTACTGCTATATAATTTGGACAGATATTCTTTTAGTAGTTTTCCGACCAATAATTATTTTTCATTCTTCCATAAATTAGTTCCATCTTTTTTTTCTCCTTAATTTTCTAATTTTTCAGTCAATGCTCTCATGATTATGAAATTACATTTTTGAGAAGACATCACTATCTCTGATTTTGAAAAAGCTTTTAGTTTCCTGTCTATAGTTACTTTAAGTAAAATGAAGATACCAACATCGGTGAAGTTCCTTATTCCTCATACTGACACTTTTATTCTTTCTCGCTTTGGTTTCAGCTATTTCTCATGTAGCTCTTCTCTCCAGTTATTGTTAATATTGCCTTTATTTCTGCTGTTTTCAAATTCTTCACTGCAAGATTTTTACCATATCTCATTAGTAATAATGTATTCTTTTGTTTCACTTTTATTTATCTTAAACATCAGAACTGCAATAGCCCTTACTACTCTACTTTTCAAAAATGTTTTCCTCACACCTTGCTCCCACTACATGAAGCAATGAATGTTTGTTCAATTAAATGCTGTTCGTATCACTTGTACTACAAGCATTCATTCTTTTTTCCAACATTTCTCATTTTCTTTGTTGTAAGCTTCACTTACTCCTACCCTCTCATCTTATTTCTTCCTTCTCCTTCTGTCCTCAATACATCATTTTTGATGTGTTTCCATTTTCAGTAGGTCTATCCAGCTTTCTACAATGAGTCTCACATCTACACTGAAGAGCCAAAGAAACTGGTACACCTGCCTAATGTCTTGTAGGGATTCCGTGACCACGCAGAAGTGCCGTAGCACTATGCGGCATGGACTCGGCTGATGTCTGAAGTCGTGCTGGAGGAAATTGACACCATGAATCGTGCAGGGCTGCCCATGAATCTGTAAGAATGCGAGCGGGTGGAGATCTTTTCTGAACAGCACATTGCAAGGCATCCCAGATATGCCCAATAATGTTCATGTCTGGGGAGTTCGGTGGCTAGTTGAAATGTTTAAATTTAGAATAGTGTTCCTGGAGCCACTCTGTAGCAATTCTTGATGTATGGGGTGTCCCATCGTCCTGCTGTAATTGCCCAAGTCTGTTGGAATGCACAACGGACATGAATGGATGCAGGTGACCAGACAGGGTGCTTATGTATGTTACTTGTCAGAGTAGTATCTACACGTATCAGGGGTCCCATATCGCTCCAACTGCACATGCTCCACACAATTACAGAGCCTCCACCAGCTTGAACGGTCCTGCTGACTTGCAGGGTGCATGGATTCATGATGTTGTCTCCATACCCGTACACGTCCATCCGCTCGATACAATTTGTAAAGAGACTCGTCCGACCAGGCAACATGTTTCTAGTCATCTACAGTCCAATGTCAGTGTAGACGGGCCCAGGCAAGGCGTAAAACCTTGTATCGTGCAGTCATCAAGGGTTCGCGACTGTGTCGTGCAGTCATCAATATCGATACTATTTCATTGAATGGTTTGCACGCTGACACTTGTTGATGGCTCAGCATTGAAATCTGCAGCAATTTGCAGAAGGGCTGCACCTCTGTCACATTGAATGATTCTCTTCAGTTGTCACTGGCCCCTTTCTTCCAGCCACAGCGATGTCGGAGATATGATATTTTACCGGATTTCTGATATTCATGGTACACTCGTCAAATGGTTATACGGGAAAATCCCCACTTTGTCACTACCTCGGAGATGCTGTGTCCCATCACTCGTGCACTGACTATAACACCACGTTCCCTTAAATGTTGATAACCTGCCATTGCAACAGCAATAAATGATTTAACAAATGCGCCAGACACATATTGTATTATATATGCATTGCCGACCGCAGCACTATATTCTGCCTATGTCTGTATTTGAATACGCATGTCTATACCAGTTTCTTTGGTGCTTCAGTGTAGTACCATAACTTACAATTATCTGATCTGCAATAATGTATCTGATTTGTCCTAACCATTTTAACTAAATTCAGTAATAGTTTACGAATGAGAATTACACACAGTTATGTCTCAATTTTTTTAAATTTTAATTTGGGTGGAAATGTTGAGGCAGTAATATCTCGAACATTATATACAACTTAATTAAGTTTACATTACTTCCCCATTTTGTTTCTGTGTCAGAAGAACATTATACTGATTATGGCACCAGACACATGGAGGTATTGAAGGTGTGTGCGAATATGTGGCAGTAATATAAAACTGATGAATGTTCAAGGTAGAGCTCGTAGGCAACTTAATCTATTCCCATTGTTTAAACAGTCTGCAAATCCCACTGTTAGAATGAAAAACATCATCTCAGATTTGGGATAATAGTTATTACATGTAATTATAGTGATAAGTAATCATTTAAATGCATTAATAGTAATTAGTAATTAACAAAGTGTGTGTGTGTGTGTGTGTGTGTGTGTGTGTGTGTGTGTGTGTGTGTGTGTGTTTGTCTGGGTCTGTGAATGTGGAATATGGAAGACAACTTACAAGTGTATTATGTTACAGGCAAAAGAGGTTCCCTCCTTGGTGTAGAGGCAACCATGCCAGGAGTCAGGCACCCATCACCGGATGAGAGCTGGGAGGACGGTAGTTACAGGTAGGGCTACTACTTCCGCTGCTGTGTTCTTTCGTGGTTCATTGTGTTTGTATCGAGCTAATTGAAATTTAGAATTTGAGACTACACTTCCCTTTTTCTCACTGATATAATCCATGCTGGATAATGAATAACACCAACAGAGAAGCTATATATAGATAACAACAGTTTCATACTAATGATTAAGTTCACTTGTAAAGTAGTTATGAATCCAAAGACTGTGCCAGTCATAGTCCTGTTGGATGAAGTATTTTCTTTTCTTCCTCTGACCTGTGGATTTGTTTAGACATATAATTATTAGGAGAACCTGCAGATTAACACCCAATCTAAATCAAGGTACCAGATAAATTTTCACAAAAAGAAGAAACAAAAGTTTAAAGATAACGGGGGTGGGGTCAAACCCAGAACATTTGGATATATAGTTTAGCATTTATTGGGTGAGCCATAAAGCCATATGCACTCTTAGACCAGCTAAGAATAGGGATAAATAAAGTGATGTTAACCTTCCAGGTGTGTGTGTGTGTGTGTGTGTGTGTGTGTGTGTGTGTGCTGGTAATTGTCCTCCTGCATGTGTCATCTTCTCAATGCCTCTATTTACTGATTAGTGAGCTATCCCCATACAGTTAACTACTAGAAGGAGTAATCCTGTTTATGATACTGCAAATGTTGCGTGCAATGTGCATCAAGGGTGGTGCACTTCAGAAAAGTGGAACGACTAAGAACAGGTCTAAGATAATAGATTTTGCACTGTGTTATACATATGTGCTGGTTGTATAAAGTAAAGTATTAATTAGTACCGATATAAGAATGATTAATAGGTTCTGCAGCTTCTGTCCATTTGGACTGTTATCTATGTTTAGGGTCTTGTTTTTTATTCATAGACATTATGAATTTAGTATCCCATTGTGGGTGATGCACACTACAAGAAGATAAATGTGCCCAGGTAGCCAAGAACTTTATTACTAACACAGAGAGTATACAATGACATTCAGTTCTGGATAGCAACTGAAACTGTTTCAGAATGAATGCAACTGAAAGGTTATCATATTATGGCGAAAGTTTGTCACCAGCACAATAACAGTTCTTGAATGTACAAGCTGAGTACACAGTCTGTTACAGTAAGGGAAACACTGCTGTAGGCAAGGTTTGTATATATGGCTCTGACAATGTTCTTGGTTCCAACAGGGCTTTGCTGTGCTCTGATGAATAAACCCATGAAACATCAAATGTTAAGTGTCGATGTTGAGGTCGAGGTTGGAACTGGCACTGACTGGGAACCTGCTGGGCAGCACCTTTTAAGGCCACCCAGTAGAAGAGTGCTGCGAAGTTGTCTAGTATTATGTGGCTCATGGAGGCAAGCAAGTGCTGGCAACAGCAGCACTGTATATGGCCAGTGTGGTGCTCACGGATACTGCAGCAGCTGTCGAAGGCAGAATGGTCTGCAGTTGAGTTGCAGGCATCTTGACAAGGGAGCAACCCACACCACTCTGTTGTGTGATGTCTGGCTGGATTGTGAGGGACCATCTGAATGCCACAGTGACATTTGGCATTTATTTTAGTGCATTATATTAGCTAATCTCTTGTTAAATCAGGAGGAAATTTAATCAACCATAACTAAAACTTCTTTATAACAGTAAAAATTCAGTTAATTTGTAAATATAGACAGAATGAGATTTAAGTATTTATAAAATGCTACTAAAAAAAGGAGATAGAATGAGCCTTCTTTTGTATTTTGAAGATATTTGTGGAAGTACTCATGTTAAGCAGTAATAGGAATAGGACAATGTTTGCAGCTAATAGTGTCAAAAGTTAGTCACAAACAGGGAAGAACACTAGAATCCAAATAGTATTACTTTCTGTATGTGAAAATCTAACACCAAGGTGATGGGAGCTGAAATAGATGTAGTTGAATGAACCAGAATATGTAATTCTTGAACTCATAGATGTCATCATCAAAGACTGTCACTTGCTAAGGAGTCTGATTCTTTTGGGATCTCAGCTCATTGGTTATGGGTTCTCTGATGGTTACATGGATCACTTATGGAATTGCAAATCCTTCCACAATCATGACAGACATTTTCTTCAACCACAGCTTGCTCATGTTGTTCATTCAAATGGCGATACACTACTTCCTTGCCTGTCATTTGTGCACTTCATATTTTTGACCTGCCTCTTTGAAGTGTTGACGACATGCTAATCAACTAGATGCTTAGGCTCCCAATTCTGAGTATTGATCAAGCATTTCTGCATGTTGCATTTTGATGCATCTTAATACCTTTTGAACTGTCCTCCATATGTACATTATCCACCTGTAAGTTGGGTGTCCATGATTTGCTTATGGAGATGAGAGTCTTGCACAGGGAACACATGACCACTCCACCAAAATTTATGTTTGTTTATTGTTGCCTCAATGCTAATAGCATTTGCTTTTTGGAGGACACCAATTTTACTAAGCTTGCCATTTTATTTTAAGGATTTTCTTCAGGGAATGCTGATTACATTTCTACAAGCAAATGACATCTCTCCTGCAGGTGGTCAAAGTTTCAGTGCCATAAGTTAATCTTGGTATTATAGTAGACTGCTACACGTACAGCTCAGCCCATGAGCTGATGTTATAATTATTGAAAACCCCTTTCTTTAGGTGACCAAACTCTGTGCTGGTGTATTTGGGGCAATGTTGAATTTCAGCATCAGTATTTTCACAAGTTGACAGGTAAGAGCTGACATAAGGGAAAACGTCATATGCTCTGCAAAAACTCGCCATTGATTATGGTGTTGAGAGGCGTTCATTTAGCAATTTAAGTAGGCTAATACAGAATATGGGTCTTTTTGAGGTTAAGAACTAGGCCAATGCCTGTAGATAATCTTTTGATTTGGACAGAACAACATTGTCATCAGCATATTGGAACTCAGTATTGCTAGTTAAAGGTGTTTTTTTTACTGGTCGTAAGTTGCTTTAAGTTGACTGATGCTCCATCAATCCTGTAATCCATTTCTGTACCCGATGATAATTTTGCTTTCACAAGATGAACGATTGATAAGTAGGCCTAGAAGTACTTGCGTGGATTTACATTTGATGGTTCTAATTATACCTGCTTTGGAATCTGAAATGAGTAATGACTCAGATTAAATAAAATCATTCATATTTCAAGGAAAAAATTAATATTAATTTGTGTGACTGAGAATGTGAGTATTTTATTGAATCAGTGGATGTATCTTTAGGTAAATGCTTTAACTAATATTTTCTTTTGTTTATTTTCAGAACTTCATATTCTTCTGATCCAAGGAGCATGTATCACCACAGCAGCATCCATTCAAATGGCTACTCTGGAGGTTAGTATTTGTCTGATGCTCCCTATGCAATCTGAATTGCAGAACTGAATTTCATGTGCAATATTGAAGAAATAATGTTACACAATAATGTTATACAACTTTATAACATAGTGTTCAGATTGTGCTGCTTTCATGTACTGAGCTTTGCAGTTCATAACACTTATGAAAATACAGAAAAAGTAACAGTGAAGAAAATTTTAATATTTGAAACATTTCTATTTATCTTCCAAAATGGAGCTCATATAATACTATTTGCAGATGGCCAACAAAGTGTGGTTGGAGAAGATGCTCCAACCTACGTTATGGAGCATCTTGCCACATTTTCTGTATCAAAAGAGACAGGAATTGTTTATCCAGCAGATGGTATGAGAAGACTACTACAGTTAGAAAAGTCAAATGGTATTTGGTCACAAAAAATGTCGTTGCGCTTGGACCGACAGGAAGTATTGATAATGGACTATGAAACAGGGGTGTGTGTTTATTGTTTTCCCAGATACACTTACTCTATCTCATTCGTATTTATCTGTATCTTATAGTCAAGAGTTTACATTTAACTGTGTGACTGTTATGTGCTGTAGGCTGTCATGGAACGTTTCCCTGTTGCTCTGATACAAGAACCTACGGCTTTCACTAGTCATGACCCAATGGAGATTTACAACAACATCCTGGTATTTGTTGTTGGTGATGAAAGACATGAACGCGCTGGACAACGTTCAGAAATGCACATATTTCAGGTAAATTTTGCTTGAATTGCTAGGATCTTTGTAGGAGACATTCACTGCCTGTCATATGATTTCACTTCATCTTAAATCTATACTAGACAACATTTTCTTCCAAGAAATTTTGCTCCCATATTTCAGAAATTATTCATATTCAACAATGAGGGTATTGTCTGACATACATTTTACATGTGGCCTCCTAATTTTTCACAACAGCATGTGTGTGAGAAGTTATCTTCATGTTAAAGCTGTTGTAAGTGTCAATGTGGTGAAAATTATGTAGGGCAGGCAATCTGTACAGTGTCATACTACTATACCAGTAAGGACAATGTATCAATCATACAATGTAGGCTTTCACGGCTGATATTGTCTTCACTTAAAACTTCCGTACTGATAGGCCGCGGTTGATGTATAAAACTCTCCCCTGATGTTGTGTCTCTGACTACAGGAGACATCCTCTGTGTTTGCCACTTTACCTTGGAAGATGTCTCCTGCAGTCGGAGACAAAACATCAGGGGAGAGTTTTATACATTGACCACGGCCTATCAGTCTGGAAGTTGTAAGTGAAAACAATGTATCAGGTTTGTAAACTTGGAACAGTCACTGATGGCTGAACATAGAAATAAGATATCTTTCAAAGATGTGAAGATTTTATCCCATGCTGCAACTTTATGGGGCTTCATAACAAAAAAAAAAGTGGTAAAAATTCAGATCTGCACTAGCAGATTTAACAGACAGTTTGTGTAATTCTTGAATGACCTGAGTCAGGTGCTGAAAGAAATTGAGTATCCTCAAAGAACCAAAGTAAAAAACTTTATTTCAAATAAAAGTGGTGGTGCTGAAGGCAATCTCCATTCTCCTTCCACCTTGTAGCCCTGGCAGAGATGAATAGGGGGGTGGTACTCATTTCACTGTCTATTTTCTACTCTGCCAATAGTAAGCCAGACTACACACATTGCTCATGGCAGTCAGTCAGCTCCTAATGAAAAACCTGGTGAAAATTTTCACAAGTTTCAGTTCCAACTCGAACATTATTCTGCTTGAACAATGAAAAAATTTAATGCAGATATTTCATGTATTTTCTATTAAAAACTCAATGATCTCAATAATTCAAACAAAAGTACATCCAAATCATTTCAAGAGATTACATCTATTTAAATGAATTACATTTGTACGTACAAACTCTAGTGAATTAATTTTTTACAATTACAGCTGTTATTGATACATGACAAACAGTCTTACATATTACTTGCTGTTCACAAGCACAGAATTTTATGAGAAATACAATTGGCAGTCTAATTTCTTTAAGGATGTGAAGCTTTTGTAATAAATGCATGGCTACTTTATATGTAATTTACTATAGTTGTTGTACTTGTCATACATAATCTGCATCTTTGTTGTGGTATAGTACCAAAGACAGTAGAATTGCGCATAAGAAAATTATTGTTTGAATGCACCTTCAGTGGCTCCAAAAGCCAAATAGCTTTCAGAAAAGTTCTCCTTAGTCATTATCATGGTGAGGACAGTATTAAAAGTCTCAACTTATAGGTCTTTAGCATCCATGTCATTTTCAAATGGTATGACTGATTTGTGGTTACTGCAATGTTCAAATGTACCTATGCTTCTGGTTTTGATTCCATTGATACCTAGTGCCATGGCTATTGTATGTGATATCAAACTTACTACCTGAGCCCCATCTTATTCTGTTACTCGCTCCTGTGAATGGGAACGTGTTATGCAGGTCTTGGAGTCACTTGCATCCCTCTAGAAAAGTTTTTACTGAGTTTAACGAAGGCAATGTTGGCCTTATGTATTCGACAATGCCATTTGGCTACACTGTCTAAAGGATCGTTCTAAGAAATACCAAATTAAGATCAACCTGAAGATGCCTAAATAAGGCAAAACGTGTAGTTGAAAAATATAAAAAAAACTAAAATTGCAACCAAGACTGTTTTTAACCAATACTAGAAGTGTTTAGATTTTGAATCGCTTGACACAGCTAGAAACCTAAGGAAATTTGATTCATTGAACCCAGTAATGTTTTTTATAAATTTGTGCAAATTTAGCAATCAGGTCTGATTGCAGAATGAACTAGTCTCAGAATATGTTTCTTTTACAAGGGGCAATCAATAAGTAATGCAACACATTATTTTCCTTGGCCATTTTTGGTTTAAAAAATGCGGAATTTGTTGTGGAATGCATTGGAATATTTCTGCTTCAGTGTGTATAGTTTAATGAAGTTCCAATGGGTAGTGGCACTATAGTCTTCAAACTGGCATCTGTAACAGAGGTGTCTCAGCAGAGAGCTGTCATTGAGTTTCTTTTGGCGGAAAGCCTTGCAAAATGTCTATGGAGACACAGCAGTGAACTAAAGGATGGTGAGTTGTTGGGCAAGGTGTCTGTCATCATTGCAACAAGATCATGGAAACCTGTCTGATCTCCCATGGACAGGCTGGCTGCACACAGCTGCTCAACTGGACATCTCTGTTGGTAGTGCTGACATGCTCGTCCACCAGTTGGGATGCTCGAACGTGTGTACTTGTGGGGTTCCTTGCTACCTAACAGAAGACCTTAAAGAGTAACAAAGGACAATCTGTGCAGAATTGCTTGTGTGTTACAAGACTGATTGTGATAATTTTTTGTTGAAAATTTTCTCAGGCAATGAAACATGGGTTCATAACTTTGAACCAGAAAACAAAATGGCAATCCATGATTGGTGCCACACCAAGAAAGAAGAAAAAGTTCAAAACTGCACTGTCATCCAGTAAAGTCATGGTGATGGGCTTTTAGGACTCTGAAGGGGCTGTTCTGTTTGCTGCACTCATTCATGGTGCAATGATCAAATCTGAAATATATTGTGCTACCCTCAAGAAACTGAAGAAATGCATTCAGTGTGTTTGTCACCACAAAAATGCAAATGAACTTCTGATTCTGCATGATGACGCAAGGACTCTCACAAGTCTGCACACTTGAGAGGAGTTTACAAAACTTCATTTGATCGCTCTACCTCATCCACTTTACAGCCCGGATCTCGCACCTTCCAACTTCCATCTTATTAGCCCAATGGAGGATGTACTCCATGGGATGCAGTATTTGGATGGTGGCAAGGTTATTGATGCAGCAAGATGTGATTCTTCAGTTTCTCCTGACATATTTCTTGCTCGAACAGTCCACGGGTGTACTGCTAGTCCATAGTGTCCAATGGGCACAATATTTTGGTGATAAGACATGTCACCATCGTCAGGTGCGCTGACAAACTGCACAGGGTGCGCACCTTCTCTGACGCAGAGAGTTCTTCCCCAAGAGCTGGGACACCTCAAAACTGTATTCCGGAAAAACAGGTACTCGGAATGGCAGATCAGATGCGCTCTCCGCCCCACTTCTACAGTACAGAGTGTGGAGATGGAAGAAGTCACGGAGAAAGAGATAGCCATTGCCTATATAGCACATACTGGTGCACTATTGGGGAAAATTGGATGAATATTGAGGAAACACCGAGTAGGAACTGTCTTTTGCCTGCCAAATAAGACATGAGCATTATTGGGAAGTGTCAAAGACTATCTTGGTTTGCAGAAGGCTGGCATATACCAGATTCCGTGTGAATGTGGGAAGACTTATATTGGACAGACAGTGCGCACCATTGCAGATCATTGCCGAGAACATCAGAGGCACACTTGACTTGGTCACCCCAACAAGTCGTTGCTCACAGAGCACTGTCTGTCTGAAAATCACAAAATGGACTACCAACATACCAGGGTCTTCGCACAGACATCTAAATACTGGGTCAGCATTGTTAGAGATGTTATCGAAATTCATTCCAGGGACGGACTCATCAACCGAGATTGCGGCTAATGCCTCAGCAGGGCATGGGAACCAGCATTTAGTCTAATTAAAAAGACGTTCAGCAAAAGAAACAAACAGGAAACTAGGGCGGTGAGGCAATTACATCGACGCCACCACAGACACCGACGCCAGCGTCTCAGCGACCGCTGTCGCGGGGGCGCGGACCGCAGAGAGAACGCCTCGTGAGGGGAGGGGATTTAATACAGCCACCTGCCCTCAGGAGCTCAGTTCGTTAGTGCACCTGATGATGGCGACATGTCTGATCACCGAAATATTGTGCCCATCGGACACTATGGACCGGCAGTACACCCATGGACTGCTCGAGCGATGCAGCTGGATGTTTGTTCTGGTGTTGAGCAGTAAAGTGCTACCTTGCAGGCTTACAGGCCCGCCAAGTAAGGTGATATAAATCTGTTGCATTGAATGGAGATTAAATGGAATTATACAGTTCTTTAGCCAGAAGAATGGGAAATAATATGGTGTACTGGAATCCTGAATGAAACTGATCTGCTTTCAGGAGAAAAATGTGTTGCCTTACTTATTGAATGCCCCTCATAGATTCTTAGGTATTTAAATTTTTTTAAAAATGTAAATAAAATCAAACACAGAAAATTATGATATTGTTAGATGAGGTGTGGTACATATTGAATAAAGGGTTTATAAATGACAAATCTAGTATTATTTAATGTATTAATTCATGAGATTACATCAGACAGTTCCACCTCTATATTTTCAAATTCCCTGTTATCTTACGTGCAGACACTGCATATTTCAGTACTTATCTTTGGAGTCCTGTCACACTTAGAAAAATGGCCCAACATATTTTCCATAACTATGTGCCTTTTACTTTTATTTATCTATTTTTTTATTTCCTATCATTTATTGCCTTCTTCTTCAAACTGTTTTTCCCTTTTTGATCTTCATTTGCCTGACTTACTTATAATTATAATTAAACTTACGTTTGTTCATTTTTGTTTTGATAGCCATTTACATCTTATTTCTCAACCACATAAAGTATTTTTCTACAGTTAGGTAATAAGCTTCTCCTCCACACAGTTTTGTTAATTTATCTGGGATTTTAATCCTGCATAATTACAATGTCTTTGTCTTTGCAACATTTAGGTTGCAGTTAATGGAATATTTCAAATGATATTTTACCACTTTCATGCAGTTTTTGTTACTCTTTTTTCCTCTATTAGTATTTTAGGAAAATGTCACGATATACAAAACTTCAGCTCGCTGCCACTTTATTGTACTGCAATGGGAGAAAACAAGACCTTTACATTTGTTCAGCAGTGCCTTATTTTCAATCTGTAGATGTACAGAATGTTATTTTTTACAGATATTGTGTCACGTTGATAAACAGTTGCCCAAGATAATATTTTGAGACTGTCTACTTGAGGAAAGGACAATACTTACTGATGAAATATAACATCTCCTGAAATGTTCCTAAGGGCTGTTTTTTATTGTAGAAAGGAAGATTTAATGTCCCATTGATGATGAAGCCATTAGAGGTAGAGCAAAATGTCAGTTTAAAGAAAGATGGGGAAAGAAAATGGGCATGTCTTTTCAATGGAACTAACATTTATTTGCCTTAAGCAATTTATACAAAGCATGGATAACTTAAATCTGGATGGTTGCACAAAGGTTTGACCTGGTATCCCTGTAAATGTGAATCCAATGTTTTTACACTGTACCACCTCACTTAGTCAGGCTATTTAGTTGCTGTAATTATACATTTTTAAGTTTCTGGTTTTACCCCACATTGAAAGATCTTATAAGGTAGTTGTCAGGAAAAAAGGAGGACCTATAAAGCTAGAATTACAGTGGACATAATATTATTGCAGTTGATAGGTGGAGAATGTTGAGCAGATCTGTACCCACCTTTGTAATCATAGTATTTATTCGTATTTATATGCTTCTCATGATTTTCATGTGCTTAGGTTGGATGTAATTTGTTTCTAAAGACTTGTGCTATTTTAAGAGGTTCTGAATGCTGGTAGCACAATGTAGTAGTATAAAGGGAGGAAGGAAGGGAGGGAGGGCAGTCACAATTCGATGATCCACTACAGAACAACAGCAACTTCATTAGGCAGTGTTGGTGAATTGATCATGATCATCATGACATTTGCCCAAATTGGTTTTGAGAAATTATGGAAAGACTGAGTCAGTATGGCTGGCTTGGTGTTTTAATTTTATTCCTTTTGTGTCATAACCACTATATCATCACATTCATTTCATATAATAGTGAGTTGACATTCAGTGGTTTCAGTACACTTTCTGTGTTGTAATAACTTCATTTAGTCATCCTAGTATGTCTGTCCCGTCTGTATTGTCTGTTTTAGATGTTTTTTAACTGTATGTTCACAAAATACTTCTGTTTATACATTGAAGAGAGTAATATGGTTCAGTTACCAAAAATTTTATATTTCGTTATTAGTAAATGTTAATTGTCATTGTATCTCTCTGAATAATGTGCCTTTTGATTGTTGATGTAGTGCCAGACAGTGTCAGCCCAAGAACTAGTTGAGGATTTGAAGATGCTACGAGTTGGAAAAATACCTCCTGGAAGGCAGTCTCGCCATATTCCACCACCACCAGCAACTCCCCCTCCAGAACCACCAAGTAACGGAATAAGTGTAAGAGAACAGGTTTCAGTCTTCAATGCTGCAGCTCATCGTAAGTAACAACTCAAAATATTTATGCCATAGCAACTAGAAAGTTGATAAATATATTTCATACTGCTTATCTACATCAGTAATTAATAATTGTCAAAATACATCAGGGTTGTGACTGGGAGGGGCAGAAGATGTGAAGGGTAGAGGGGAAGGGAGAGGTTTGGAACACACTCCAGGGCTCTGTGCTATTAGAAGAAAGTAAAGAAAGAAAATGAGGTTTTAACATTTTGTCGTCAACAAGATCATTAGACATTGGTCAGTTGCCAGCCTCCATTGGTGACTCACATAGAGAATATCAAGTCAAATATTTAGCTTATTCTGCTAATTTTCATAGTTTAAGCCTTAAATTCCTTGCATGTTTTTGTGTGCATGCATAGTTTAATTCTTAAATTCGTTGCACATTTTTGTAGGTCAGGGAGTAGTCTTGTAAATTAGTATCTGTATAGTGTATATTTGCACAATCTGTAGCACATGAGTTATTTGTTTTGAAAGGTCAATGGCTGTTGATCACAGCAGTCAGCAGCCAGCCTTCATTTGTGACACCAGAAGAGCAGCAAGTTGCGTATTTAATTTTTCTTGTTTTTATTGTTTCATTCTTAAATTGGTAGTAGTTGGATGAATATTGTGTGTGTGTGTGTGTGTGTGTGTGTGTGTGTGTGTGTGTGTGTGTGTGTGTGTGTGTTGGTTGATGTGGACGTGGACGTGGACGTGGACATGGACATGGACATGGACATGGACATGGACATGGTCGTGGTCGTGGTCACAGGAAGAGCTGGCTGCAGTTCACAAGCAGCTGAAGATGGAGATGTTCAGCCATCCACAGGTTGCTGCCTTGGGTCGATGGAGCATCTGGCGCATCACATGGCACACCTCAAGTGCAACTTGTTTTGCCTTCATGCTCTGCTGCCAATGCAACTTCCAATGTATCTGGCACAGGGATCCACACTTTCCGCAGGTTGAGTGGCAATTTGTAGTGCGTTCGTGTCGCCCAAGGCGGAAACTCAATGTGGAGACTGCGCGTCTGGTGTCATCCATTCACCTTTTGAGTGGACAGGTATCAATTGATTCAACAGGGTCTGAACAGGGATAGAAGTTTACTATTAGGTGCATTAAGGAGTCCCTTTAGGAAAATAACATCCAGGGTTGGAAAGAAAACCAAAGTGCACTGTGTATGTCTGCTGGGAGGGATCATCCAAGATGTGGAGGAGGCCCTTCCTGCAGCTACAGAGTGTGCGAGATGCAGTTGGCTGCAGGTTGTGGCTCATGTTGGCACCAGTGACATCTGTTGCTTAGGTTCTGAGGCCATTTTCAGTTTGTATGGGTTGGAGGAACTGGCCTTGCATGCAGAGTGCAAGTAGAGCTCACAATTTGCAGCATTGTTCCTAGATCTGATTGATGTCCTTTGGTTTGGAGCTGAGGGAGGGGAGGGGGTTTTCAACCAAAGCACTCACTCACTCCGTCTTCAGGCCACAAGTGGCCCACCGGGACCATCCGACTGCCGTATCATCCTCAGATGAGGATGCGGAGTGTGGTCAGCACACCGCTCTCCCAGTCATTGTGATGGTTTTCTTTGACCGGAGCCACTACTATTCGGTCAAGTAGCTCCTCAATTGGCATCACGAGGCTGAGTGCACCCCGAAAAATGGCAACAGCGCATGGCGGCTGGATGGTCACCCATCCAAGTGCCGACCACGCCCGACAGCGCTTAACTTCAGTGATCTCACGGGAACCGGTGTATCCACTGCAGCACGGCCGTTGCCTTCTCAACCAAAGGCTCCATTGATTTTGGCTGCAGATTTCTAGATCTTCATTATGTGGTGGAGAATTGTAGGACTCCCCTTGATAGGTCAGGTGTGCAGCACACAAAGAATGCAGCTACTCAGATAGCAGAGTACTTGTGGAGTGCACATGAGGTTTTTTTAGTCTAAGCAGTCGTTTGAGGTTCTCTGATGAACATTCATTAGTCAATATGCAGAGAGCAAAATCAGACTGTGTACAAGTAAAGACACTTAGATTCTTAAAATTTTAACAGTAAATTTTTGAACTACTCATAACAAAGTTCCTGAACTTAACTGCCCTCCAGAAAAGTTGTCATGCTCAAATTATTCTTGGAACTCAAATCTGGCTTAAATCCGAGGTAGAAAACTCTGAAATATTTAGCGAGGTATGGAACATTTATCAAAAGGACTGACTGGATGCCATTGAAAGTGAGTGTTTATTGCTGTTGACAAAAATAATGTTTCTGTCATGGTTGAAATTGAGTCTGACTTTGAAGTTATTTGGATGTGAGTAATAGACCTAAGCAAACTCAAGTTTTTTGTCAGCCACCCGATTCCACCATAACAGTTGTAGAATCTTTCAAAGAAAGTCTATTCTCAGTAGTGTGGAAGTACCTAGATCATGCAAAATTAGTTGGAAGTGGCTTTAATCTACTGAGTGTAGACTGGGATTTCTATGAATTCATTGCAGGTGATAACAACAGACAGTTTTGTGGAGTACTTTTGAATACATTTTCCAAAAAATTTCTTGAACAGCTAGTTACACAACCCACGTGCAATAGAAATATTTTAGACCATGTAGCTACAAACAGGCCTGTACTTATCGAGAGTATGAATGTAGAGACAGGGATTAATGATCATGATGTTATCGTAGCGATGACGGTTCCTAAAGTTAATAAATCTATCACGAAGGCTAGGAGAGCATTTATGCTGGATAGAGCAAATAAGCAGTTGTTAGTGTCTGACAGGCAATGAACGGACATAATTTTGTACCAATTAAAGAATTATGGACAAAGTTTAAACTGATTGTAAATTGCGCTATGAGTAAATATGTGCCAAGTAAATAGATTAATGACAGAAATGACCCACTGTGGGTTAGTAACCAAATTTGGAACATGCTGAGGAAGCAGAGGTTATTGCAGTCTCAGTTCAAAAAAGAACATGCTAATGTCGATAGGCAGAAGTTAGTTAGAAATTTGTATGTCTGTAACAAGATCAATGCATGAAGCATATAACTTCCACCATCATAGCTTTGTGAAAGAGCTTGTTGGGAACCTGAGAAAATTCTTGTTTTGCATAAAATTGCCAAGCGGGTCGAAGGATTCCACCTATTCACTTGTTGAGTAGTATGGTGTGGACATAGAAGAATGCAAAAGGAAAGCTGGATTCTTAAATTTTGGATTTAAGAAATCATTCACATAGAAGGATCATACAAACATCCCACTATTTGACTGTCACACAGACTCCTGTATGGAAGACATAGTAATAGGCATCCCTGGTGTAAAGAAGCAACTGAGAGTTAAAAAGAAGTAAGTTGCCAGTTCCAGATGGAATACCACTTTGGAGAGTACACTGTGGCATTGGCCCCCTACTTAGCTTGAATTTATTGCATATCTCTCTCCAAGCACAAAGTCCCAAGTGACTGGTAAGACGTGCAAGAGACTTCTATCTATAAGAAGGGAAAATAATGGGCCTGCATAATTACAGACCAGTATCCTGAAAATCAGTTTGCTGCAGAACTCTTGAGCATATTGTGAGTTTCAGTATAATAAATTTCTTGAAGACAGAAATGCTTCAGTCCACAGATCAGCACAGATGTAGAAAGCATCATTCATGTGAAACTCAGGGTGCCCTTTTCTTGCATGATATACTGTGAATCATGGATGGACAACTGGCAGACTCCATACTCCTAGATTTCCAGAAAGCATTTGACACAGTGCCCCATTGCAGACTGTTAATGAAGGTATGCGCATATGGAATAGGTTCCCAGATACATGAGTGGCTGTAAGACTTCTTAAGTAATAGAACTCAGTATAATGTCCTCAACGGTAAGTGTTCATTAGAGACAAGAGTATCATCAGGAGTGCTCCACGAAAATCAGATAGGACTGCTCTTATTCTCTATATACATAAATGATATGATGGACAGGGAGAGCAGCAGTCTTTGGCTGTTTGCTGATGATGTTGTGTATGTGAAGGTATTGTCATTGAGTGACTGCAGGAGGTTCAAAATGACTGAAGATAAAATTTTTAGTTGGTATGATCAATGGCAACTTGCTCTAAATGTTAAAAAAGTTTATGCAGATGAGGTGGAAAAACAGTCTTGTAATGTTTGAATACAGCATTAGTAGTGTACTGCTTGACACAGTAGCATTGATTAAATACAGTATGTAATCATAATGTTGCAGGGCGATATGAAATGGAACGAGCACGTAAGGATGGTGGTAGAGAAGGCAAATGATCAACTTTGATTTATTGGGAGACTTTTAGGAAAATGTAGCTCATCTATAAAGGGGACAGTGTGTAGAACACTGGTGCAATCCATTCTTGAATACTGCTTGAGTGTGTGAGATGCCCACGAGGCCAGATTAAAGGAAGATATTGAAGAAATTCAAAGAAATGCTGCTAGATTTGTTACCAGTAGGTTTGATCAGCTTGCAGGTATGATGGAGATGCTTCGTGAACACAAATGGGAAGCCCTGGAGGGAAGATTTCTTTTTGCAAAACACTGTTGAGAAAATCTTGAAACCTGGCATTTGAAGCTGACTGCAGAATCATTCTACTGTGGCCAACATACATTTTTGTAAGGACCTTGAAGACAATATAGGAGAAATTAGGGCTAATATGCAGTCATACTGACTGTTGATTTTCCCTTGCTCCATTTGTGAGTGGAACAGGAAAGGAAATCACTAGTAGTGGTATAAGGTACCCACCGCCACGCAAGGTACGGTAGCTTGTGGAGTATGTATGTAGGCATAGATGTAGATTAGGAATGGAGCACAAGCTTGGATCAGGATTGTAAAAAAACAGATTTAAAGGTTAACAATGATGTTATTCTTCCTTCAGTAAATCTTAATAAACTTAACAAGATTTCTCAAGAGATGTAAGATTCATTTTATCCACTTTCCTGTTTATTTAAAGTACTATAATTTCTTCAGTAGTCTAATAATTGATTTCCTGGTCCTTGTCTGGCATTAATGTGTCACTAATTATGTTGTAGTTTGTTCCAGAGTGTATACTAGTTTGGTTGCAGATATTTTTCCAGCATGACTTTCTAATAACATATCTAATTTTAAGACATGGACTTTGCTCTGGAAAGCAGTTGAAGATAATCAGTCAATAAAGATGTTAGTTACAATTTTAATGATTAAGTTGTGAATCTTATATTATGCCTAGTTTCTTAGTGTGCTCTTTCACCCACTGAATTTACTGAAATGCAGGATTGATTAATTATTATGTGTATTATGTGTTTACATCCAAATAGGAGAGATTTAGAATTGGTATGAGATATTGTGTCAGAAATTGCTTGCTTACTATTGACAAGTGTTATGATTTAAATCTAAAAAGCAACACTCCACATTAATGTAGTAATGGGTTCAGTTAGAATATTTAATTTTTCAGAATCAGAATCACGTGGTGTCCCACATGCAGAATTAGCATCAGGGATGTATCCTCAACGTGATGATATGCCGCTGAATGATGATTCAAGTTCAACATCAAGTGAAAAGTATGAACGTGATGTTACAATACTTAATCACTGTTTTGATGATATTGAAAAATTTATTGCAAGGCTTCAACATGCAGCTGCTGCCTCACGAGAACTGGAGCGCAGGCGCAGGTAAATGCGCATACATTATACCTGAGAAAACTAAATCCGACTGTGTATTATATTGTATTACCATTTTGTGAATTCATGCATTACTCAACACAAAATCATATTTATTGTGCATAATAACATTTGAGATTTACAACAGTTATGAGACTACACATACATAATTTCTCTTTGCAACCTCTAGAGGTGACTGTATGGCACATAATTGTTAGTTGCTATTGAATCGTAATACTGAAGAGTGAGTTTCAGTGAATAAAGTGTGTTATTTGTATTCTTATGTATGTGTGTTATTACTAAAGGTGGTGAGATAACAGTGTTCTGTGACAGAAATGACGTGTAGGTCTGCTTTTAGTTGCTACTTCTTTGTATTTGACATTTATCCTATTATAGGACTAGTAGTGAAGCAATGATACATGTAAGATGTTTGAATGCCTCGAGTATTCTCAAAGATTCTTTTGTGTGCCATGATCAGATGTCGTTTTATATCGAACCCTATTTGCCATGTCTTTCTTTTTCCAATAATACCAGTTATGAATGATCCATGTCCATGTCTCCACTAAAAGTGGGAAAATATCTTGCTGCTTGCATTATTTTTAGTGCTATATTCTCATTTTGCCTCCACTCCCTCTTCCTGGGCCACATTAATGCACCCACTCAACTGTAGGCTTCCAGAGATTGATGGCATTATAATATATTTTAAAATTGTGTCTTTTAGATGTAAAATAACTGTCATTTGATAATGTCATACACATTTTCTACATTTATCGTATATAAAATTGGAATGAGCACTATTCTTTAATAACAAAATAATTTCAGCTGTACTGATCAGTGGTAATTGCACATTCTACTCACATAATGCAAATACACTATTTATTTCATTTCTCTGTAAACAACAGGACTCGCAAGTCAAAGAAGAAAGATCTGGGTGATGGTATGCTGACAATGAGGGCAAAGCCTCCACCAGAAGCAGAATTTGTAGATATATTTCAGAAATTCAAGCTTTCCTTTAATTTGTTGGTGAGTAGTATATTTTTTTAAAATTCTAGTAAATACTCTTACTAACAATGTTCTTAACCTGACAAACTCATTTTATTTAAAAACAACAATACAGAAAGGATAGACTACCACTCACCACATAAAAAAAGTAGGAATATTCAAGCTTTCAGACAAAGTCCTTTCTCTTACGCATTCACACAACAACAACTTACATTCACATGGCTGCTGCCTCTGACCACTAGAGCCTGACTGTGACTGGCAGTGTACTGTGTACAGTAGAGGAGCTGTTCAGAGATGACAATTGTTTGTATGAACGTGGCAGTGCACCTTGTGATAAAGCAGCATGTGTGAGGTGGACAATAACATTCCTGGAGTGGTCTGGCCTGCCCAGATTCCCAATCTGAGCCCAGTGGAACACTTTTGAGATGAGTTAGAACACTGATTACACTACAGGCCTAGTTTTCAGCATTACTACCTTCTCTGGTTTTAGCTCTTGAGGTGGAATCGACATCCATTCCCCCACAGTCATTCAGATACCTCATTGAATTTGTCCCCACCCAAGAGAGTTCAAGCCATCATAAAGGTGAAGGTGGAACACCCTATTAATGCCTACTAATAGGTGTCAGGATACGTTTGACCAGATAGTGTACTTGGAACAGATATATTGAAAAGATGAGCAATAGCTATGTAAGACATTTGTAATACATGTGTTAGTTAACAGTTATTATGAGGAAAGACCACCTCTGACATACTTGATGTATTTCATTTATTTATTGTATAGCATACATTACTAGTTTTTATACAAAGATAAATAAATTACTGTATAACAGCACTTCACTACAACTCTCCAGCATAATATAACACAAAAGACAATAGCTGTAGGTGAATATCAAGATCTTTTATACAAAGTTCTAGGACTTGTAGAAGGGAGTGATTACATAATATTTTGAATTGGGAAATCACCCATACCTTAAGAGCTATGAGCATTTGTTCGAGAGAGGAGGTGTGTTTCACAGTTGTGAAGGTGAACAAGTGTTCATAGCTCCTCAGGTATGCATTTTAGAGCCCATATTTATTGGACATTTTTTCCTTGTTTTGGTCTGTACTACCCCCTCTGAAAGTTGCCCACCCTATAATCTTTGTAACAACACTACCAGTACATGTATTCTACTGTGAGAGTTATCAGAACGGCTTTCAATTATAAATTTCGACTCATTCGTTTCTGGGTCAAGGACCATTAACTGAAATTTATACATTTATCCTTCTCCATCATTCTAGAAAGTTTGTAACATCATCATAGTATAACCCTGTATATACATACATTTACAGATGCTGGCACCCACAACTTCGACATTCTGTAGCATTGTTGGATGATGTCTCCGGACATTGTTTCCTATTCAAAATATTATGTACTCACCCCCCTGTACAAGTTGTAGAAGTGTGTTATGGGAATTTTTGATCACCCTGTATAGTTTATCACACCTCTTATCACGGTCAGGAAATCTTTGAAAGGACCGTTGTAGGTACCTGTGGGACATGTTGAAACATGAGCAACTGTCTGTCATTCATCACCACAGTCACAAGATGGTGATGAAGATTTGCCTTATTTTTGGAGAGTGTCTGCATATCTTCCTCTGCCCATTGTGATGTGTTTCAGAGTAGTTCAAATCATCCTAAGCTGGTTGAATCTTGGGGTGGCTCCTCCTAGATGCAGACAGTTTCAGGCACTATGGAGGACAGTTTTGTTGCCAACAGCATTTTGTCCATGGATGCTATTGATTCATTTTCAGTAAGAATCCTGGCTGTCATAAGAGTGGGATGTCTTGATCATAACATTTTTTCCCTCCAGTGGGACTACATCATTCAGTATTGAAAGGTTGGGGTTATCAACATCTTCTGGTATTCATTTAATAGTGCACTCTTCTGTCAGATATCAGGAGGTGGAATGTGACTCAAGATAGGTAACCAGTAAGTGGGAGTAGGTTGTATTGACCAACTAACTACATGCATGGATACATTAAGTTGCACATCTATGTTTTTCACATATGGACTATTAAGCCAGACAGATGCACAGTACTCCGCTACATAGTTTACCAGTCTGAGTGCCAAGACTTGAAGAGTGTCTGGTGACACAAGAATGCTATTTCTGCTTTCAAGCTTAGCAGATATTCATGTCAAGTGCTCCTTAAAAGAAAATATACTAACATGATCCCAAGTTATTTTGGATGCACGTTGTGACAAACTTTGTCTTGCTCAAAATAGATATGAGGGCTTTGTGTGCCAATCTGTTGGACAAATGAAAACATGCATCTTCTCTTTCATTTGAGTTAGGTTGTAACCTCAATTTATGAAAGTATTAGCTTAAGATTTCTACATCACTTCAAGTGCTTTCTTTGAAGACTTATCAAGTCTTCGAAGGAAGAACTTGAATACAAATTCATGATTTCCAGATACTGATGGCTCCAGTATGCCAGTATCATACTTTTGAGTGTCTGTACATAAGATGCATACGGGGCCCGAAGATAGCATATTGAATTGCCAAAACTGGTTGTGAAACTAAAAAAAAATAACTTCTCAAATTGCATGACTGTTTGCTGATTTCCCTATTTACATATTCACCGCTTCTGTCTTAGCTGCTCTTAAAGAATTCCGATCTGTTTGCAAAATTCCACCAATAATCGTCAAGCACAGTATCAGTTCACCAGATAAAATAGATACATTTTGAGATTGATGATAGACTTCTTGTAGCCATCAGTCTAGCTTTGTATTCAATTGGACTGGTGATACTGATTTTTACTAATACTGCTGTGTAATGTATATTTTTCACATACATTAATAGAAATATTTGTAATAAAGATACTGAGAACTGGAAGTTGGAAGATGGGAAAGGATAGAAAAGCTACATTCTAAAATTAGACAAGAATAAAACTACCACACTTTTTTTAACTTACAAGGAAGCTAACTGGCATTAGGAGTTTTTTAAATTGTATGTGTTTATGATACATGAAGTCCGAAACTCAAATATTACTCACCAAAGGTAGTTTGATGCAGATCTAAAAAATTCACAAGAAAATTGATTTTGAAGTTTTCTAAGGAGCTTTAATTCACTGTAGTTATGCCAATTTTCACAACTGGCCATGTGACTCAGTCAGTATCCTGGAGGCTGATAATCAGTATCTTGTATGTGTTGTAGCAAGCCTAGATGATACTTTGATAGTTTTACTTCTGAAGGAGGTTGAGCTATTACTATAGCACATATAAAAAAAAATTAGTTAATTTTAGTAAAACTCTGTAATAGATGAATATTTAACTTGGATGAAATCTGTGTCCACATGAGTAACAGTATATATTAGCATCGTCACAGAAGAAAGCGATAATTGTTTACTTCTTTGAAAGGTACTGAATGACAGCACACATCCCTGTACATTTAGCTATTAACTTTGGTATACAGTTCTGACTGATGACACTAGCTTGCTGCTGCATCTGAACTGCAGTGATGCTGCTGTCAAACAGGACTATCAAAGAGTGGGGCAAATGGCACTGTGCTCTGATATAAGTAGATTTACAGCAGCGGTAATGTATGGAACCTGTTAAGGACGTGTCTTGGTCAATGTCTGTCATTTGTTGCTGCATCTGACAGCAACTGTCTTTAGCTTGTGATTTCATCATGAGGTACCAACATTCCTATGGGACCTCACTCTTCGGACAGTATCACACTATGGATCACTGATTCAAAACTAACTGTAGTCTTTTTCTTGTTTTATCTTTTCATTCACGTACAATACTTAGATCATTTAAATATAAAGTTCATCAAACATGAGCTAGTTAACACACATGTAATCATCATTTTTTAATAAAAAATGCATATCTTTTCATTTCTAATTGCATATCACGTGCAAAATTCCAGTTTCCATGGCAAATGTAAATTCTTAATTTTTGATATTTTATAAGCAGAGTGTTAATAAATTTGTAATGTTTCTTTTAAAAATAAAAAATCATTATTGACAATCTTTTATAAAATATTGGTAATTATGAAACTTCCTGGCAGATTAAAACTGTGTGCCAGACCGAGACTCGAACTCGGGACCTTTGCCTTTCGCAGGCAAGTGCTCTACTATTGGTAATTACAATTTTGTATTTGCAATGAAAACTGGAATTTTGTGTACTGCATGTAATTAAAAACAAGAAGGTGTGTGTTTTTCATAAAAATGATGGTTAATTGTGTGTTAATCATTGTATAGTTGATGAATTTTATATTTAAATGATGTAAGTATTTGAAGTTATATATTATATATATATATATATGTGGGTTGATGAATTTTATATTTATATGATGTAAGTATTTGAAGTTATATATATATGTGTGTGGGTTTTAAGGGAGAGGGTAAGGAGTCATTCCAATCCCGGGAGCGGAAAGACTTACCTTAGGGGGAAAAAGGACGGGTATACACTCGCACACACACACATATCCATCCACACATATACAGACACAAGCAGACACACATCCTTTCGTCTTTCCTTCTCCTTCCCTCTTTCCTGATGAGGCAACAGTTTGTTGCAAAAGCTTGAATTTTTGTGTGTATGTTTGTGTTTGTTTGTGTGTCTATCGACCTGCCAGCGCTTTCGTTCGGTAAGTCACATCATCTTTGTTTTTAGATATATTTTTCCCATGTGAAATGTTTCCCTCTATTTTTTTTATATATATATATATATATATATATATATATATATATATATATATATATATATATATATATATATATATATATATATATATATATATATATATATATATTAAAGTTTCTCTGAAAACTGCAAAGAGTTTTCTCGAGAATTTTAGAGAGTTGCATTGAACAGCTTTCGGTGATTGATACTTGAGTTCTGAACTTCACATTCCATAAATATTCCTTGTAAATATACCTAGTGATAAGAAAGAGATGGAGGGATGGATGGAGCCTTTTGTACTTAAGTAAAACAAATAGAAAAAATTAAAATTTCCTTGCTATTGAATTCATATTTCTGTTCTTCATTGATAAGGGCATACCGAGGATAGGGGGGGGGGGGGGGGAGGGAGTTCAGAGTGGGATGGCAGAGGGGTTAATGATGAAATAAATTTGTGGTTTTGTAAGAAATGGCTCTGGGTACTCGTTGACCTCCATTACATAGTGTAGTGGCCTTCTTCAAACTGATACTGAATTGATACATGTGTGTTTGGTGGAGAAGGATGTCAGTACACACTTATTCCTGGATCTCATATAAGGGGAAACCTCCAAAGACTTCTTTGAGACTGCTACTTAAATTGGAATCAGAACCAGGAATGTTGATCATTGTGTAAATCAAGAGTAGGAAGTACCTGAAATGTACATGAGTCACCATTTTAATCAAAGACATGATCTGTTGTGTTCTTCATACATTGTGTACATAAGTGTATATAAGTTATTAATGTTACGCCAGTCAGGTTTTCTGACCATAGGTACTTCATGCTACCAGTACGAAACCAGGGCAGCTCTCTAGTAAAACTATATGTATTTGACATTTAGACAGTATTATTTTTTTATCCTTTTTTATTCTGTAGTTTCAGATTTCCATTTGTTTTATCACATTTATTGTCCTATGCACAGTCACACTTTTGTATGACTAACATATTTTACCTGTACAAACCTCACAGACATGTAGTATCACCCAAGACCAGTTTTATGATAACAGAGACATTAAATATCCAAATCATTTCATAGGTTATATGTGGGAAAAAGCTGTATTTTGCATGAAATCTGTTTGCAGTTGGATTCTCAGAATTGTCACAGTAAGCCTTTCCATGGTGCACACTGTCTTGTAATGTATACCAACATCTTTTTGATGTTCTCACACTAATTAAATGAACCAGGGAGGGAACATGCTGCTCTTGTCTTAATCTTCCCTGTATCCATTTTTTAATCATACCGGTAAGGATTTAAGAGTAGAAAGAAGTTCTTAAGAAACAGTTAAACCGTGGTTTTATAAGCTGCCTCTTTCATGAATGAATGACATTTCTTTAACATTCTTGCCATGAATCTTAGACAATACTTTACCTTTCTTTCCCTTACTTTTATGTTGGGATTCAACATTAAATTGCTCTTGACACACATCCTTAGATATTCTGCAGTTTTGACTTTTTCTGCCTATATATGTGTTGTATGCCTGATTCTTGTTGAACACCAATTAAGTACAATTAAATCCTATGGATCAGACAGAAAAAATACTTGTAGAAGTCAGTGCTTCTTTGCAATTAGAATACTCTGGAGATTTACTGGACAACTCAACATTAATGCTGGAGAACATTGCAATTTTGTAATGCTGGGAAGGAAGTCTAATTCAGACTCTTGGTGCACATACATGCCATCAGTTCACTCAACGTAGGCACAATATGCTGTTGAACGGAGAACGGAGACTGCACCACATTATGAAAATAAACATCTCTGTGTGCAAGCCAACTATTGATGGCCAGGAATAACAGAGTCCAAATCAGTGTCCAGAAGATAGCCAAGTTGAATACTGTCGAAAATTAAGTCCACCGGAGAGTATGTAGTACACATTGACGAGCTGAGACAAATGAGGCCAAGACAGTCTAAGGCAGTCTTTAAATCTGCTGCTGTTGTTCACCCACATTACATGGGGCTGACAGATATATCACTCCACACCACACCAAGAGACCTTGTCGGATGCATGTACAGTTATATTAATTGATCCATTGATATGTCTCATTGGGTTAATATATGAAGTATAAGGGAATTTTGAATTCTGAAACAAAGAACTGATCGAGGGGAATCAAATTCCAAGCTCCCACCACAATTAACTTTTCATATTCCTTACCTATATGAATAATTCTTTTTACCTCATCATATAATCTCTTCATATTCTGCAGAGCGAGAAGGCATATACATGTGTACTACTGTGATAGGTGTAAATGCAGCTCGCACACATGACCACTGGCTGCTGAGGACAGACTGCAAGTAACTGCAGCCAGCAATGGCAGCCAGAGACAGTGGTCGTGCGCGTGCGCCAGTGTGTGTGTGTGTGTGTGTGTGTGTGTGTGTGTGTGTGTTGTCTAATTCAGAAGAAGGCCTTTTGGCTGAAAGTTGACTTGTTTAGCAGGCTTTTTGTTATGCCTGTGTGTGATTCAACTTCTCAGTTATGTGGTGAGTAGCAGTCTATCCTTTCATAATATTGTTGTTATTTCATCCTGGATTGTCTTATTCTTTATTAGACATACTTCTGCATTACACCTATTTGATTTTGTGTTGATCATCCTGTACTGACCTGACCAGTAGCCCTGTTATTCCTGCTACTGCACTTCATTAATTCCCACTGTATCTAACTCTAGCCTCTCCATTACCCTTTTTAAAGTCCTTAAACTATGTGCCGAATTAAGAGGTCCAACATTTCATGCTGTAAACTATAGAACACCAGTTATGTTTCTCTTGATGGCAACATCGTACTGAGTCATATCTGCCTGTAGATTCAAATGGGCAACTATTTTATCCCCAAAATATTTTACTGAGGGGGATGTCATCATCATTAAGCCACACAGTAGAACTATATGTCCTTGGGAAATTAAATGAACATAGATTCCTGTTGCTTTCAGCTACTTGCATTACCAGGATTCATGCTGGCTAATGTTACAAGTCCAGATCAGTCAATCATCCAGTCTGTTGCCCTGCACAAGCTTGAAATTGGTTGTTGGTGGCATGGTTGTGCAGATATGTTGTGCAAGTTATGAAATTGTTTGTTGTGGTGTTTTCGTCCACCTATGAGATAAATTATAGCAACTTATCTAAAACAATTTCAAATGCCTCAGATGCATGGCAAATAATAGTGTTATTTTCTACCTGCAGATTTTTAAATTTGTTCATTTTAGAAGTGTAACTTGTTATGAGATTGAAATATTGTTTTTGGTGTAATTTAACTTTAAATATTCTTTTGTTGCAATGTTAATAGTAACTGAAGATTAATAGGTCAAATGCTAATAAATTGTTGTTATTTCATTTAAATACAAAAATTTATTAAACTATGTTTTTTGAGCTTCTTTTCTTTTTTAACAGGCTAAACTGAAAACGCACATACATGACCCCAATGCTCCAGAGCTAGTTCACTTTCTGTTCACTCCCTTGGCATTAATTGTGGATGCATCACATGACACACATTATGGACCCAACTTACCAGCAAAGGTGGTGTCTCCCCTACTTACACAAGAAGCTGTTAATCTTTTAATGAACTGTGTTACAAGCAAGGAAACTGAACTGTGGCATTCACTGGGAGATGCCTGGCGTATACCAAGGTATGAACAAGAAGAGTCTGATTGCTGAAGTGTAAGGTTTTGTAAACTCTGCGCCATTATAATATACGTATGCTAGTTTTGTACAAAGATTTTCGGAATACAAGGTTTCAAATTTATCAAGTATATGAACACTTTGAATATTTTCGACTTATAACACTCCATTCTCGCCATAACTAATACTGCTTTACAGAAAAATATCTGTAACACATCTTTAAATGGACCTTAACCAACTAAATCTCTGTTAAGCTTATCCTTCATCTTATATTAGTCATTGGTTTATGTACTTCAAGTGTAGATGCTGATGCACACATCACAAAAATAATTGATGCAGGTGCAAAATTAGTAGTTAATGGGTGAGTGACTGGGAAAATGGGTTTCTATCATTCATAAACATGTGTATTACGTTTGGTCATACCACTTATGTGAAATGTCAGTAATAGTCTTTGGGAGTTTGAGTTTTTATTGTCTAAGTTTGATTTTGTAGAAATACAATTATATTGTAAAAGGTACATTGAATTTCTATTTTGGTTGTAACTCCATTGTCTCGTTTTACATATATAACCATAAAGAATTATTGATGGCTTCTATCAACACTAATACCACACATATGCTAGTTATTTACTTATGTTTGTTATGTGCATAATATTTTTTTGGTGCCATAGGTATTTTTGAGCTATGTACTGTCACAGTATGTGTGGAGAATGATGCAAGAAAGTTCATCAGTTGCCAGACAAGGCAACAGTTGTTTAGAGTAATTCATGATGATTCAAACAGTTTAGGCAAATAAGTGGACAATACATGATTAAAACATAGTTTCTCTTGTTTGACTAAATGAAAACAGTGGGTTAGCTAGAAAATTACTCCAATTTTGTTTGAGGAACTGTTATAATAACTGTTGATAGTACATCCAAATGTTGGGAATCCAGAAATGATGATACGTGCCCAAACATGCAACTTTGTTAATCAAATGAAATTATGTTTTCAGGAAATACAAAACAAAAGAAAGCTTTGTCTATCAAATTAATTCATAAATATTCTGTAGGTGTGGATTTCAGATCACATACTGTTCTGAATATCATTTGGTGCACTACAGACTGTGGAACTGCCATCAGAAGAAATAAAAAATGTAGATGAAGCTCATTTTTTAAAGATTTTTGTGGTTTTTACTCTGAATAGAACATTTTTCCTATTACAGTAAATAAATATGAATAAAGTACTTTCAGTTTTCTTCATTCTGTAATGAAAATGAACTCTGACTGAGAAGACAAGACTCATCCTTAAGGAAAAGTGCTGCATAACAAGTAGACGTATTAGAAGCAGAGATGATGGGCTTGGTAATGAAATGAACATGTTTCTGGTGGGTGTGTTAGTGTGTGTGTGTGTGTGTGGGGGGGGGGGGGGCACACACACACACACACACACACACACACACACACACACACACACACACACACACACACACAGAGATATATATATATATATATATATATATATATATATATATATATATGTGTGCGTGTGTGTGTGTGTGTGTGTGTGTGTGTGTGTGTGTACGCGTGCGTATGAGCATTAGGACATACATGTGCATGTGTGTGCTCTCAGACAAGTAATAGATGTAGATAAGCATATTTATGGAATTGAGTGGGCAGTATTGTTTTTGCACTGTGATGATGATTAGAAATAATTTGAAATGAAATTAATAGTTTTTAATATCCTTTTCTGGCTGTATTTTAGTTTGATTGCAATGTTATATTTTGTGTTCATTTCATAAATAAAGAATTGCTTGTAAAGCACTCTGGCTGTATTTACTAAATTCTTTCTCCACACTTCTCTTTCTGCAGTAATCTTCCTCCGTATAATCGTAAAATGTACTACATTTTTATTTCCTTCTTTCTGTTCCTATACTATGCACATGGGAAAATTTCAGGTTTTGGGGCTTTTTATTCTTCCTTATGCCATACATGCTTGTGACATTCTCCAGAGAAAACGGTGGATTTTAACACACAGTAACAGTTCAATAATGTGGTCATTTAAAATAATTTTTGTTGTAACCAGTTAGCTTAGCTAAGTAAGAGACAGTCATACAGTTACAAATATCCATTCAAGAAGGTAATGACAAATGATATTTCATTGCAGTAATCAGTGGAAGAGTTATGTAGCACCATACCATCCTGTTTTCCTTGATGGTTGGTCACCAGAGTATCCTGTCACAGATGAGCATTCTGGTCCCCTCTCATCTTCTGTAGAAGAAAAGAGGACACATCCAGAAGACATGAGGGCAGCAACCCATGAGGTAAATTGAATAAGGAAATATAAGTTGCTTTCTGTTTCATTCAGTGCAAGATTCTGAAACAGAATGGTATTTAGATAATGTCTGATAAACACTGCAGTATAGTTACTGAAGGGATATTGCAATAGTTATAAACAGAGGGAAATGAACATAACCAAAAAGTCATTGTGAGAAGAATTCATCTCACAAATAAATAACAGCATATAAGTCTAACTAAACAGTTTGTGATGGTTAACCAAAGATTTCATATAGCTGAACAAGTCCAGTCCACTGTTTTGATAAAAATATTGACATGTATGCATATAATGTATTGAAACCATTGATTGTCAGTCCAGATTACAACATAACTGACAATGGAGTGAAATTATCTGTTAATCTAGCTGGATGAACCCAAGTGTTGCATAGAGCATATTCAGGAGTGTGAACGAGCACTGACAAGACAGTCACTCAGAAACGTAAAAAAAAGTTGCATAACAAACATGTTTGAAGTGGGATACCAGTCAAGCCATATGAAGGCACGAGTGTTTTCAGGCAGTATTTTTGAAGAAAATGTACACTAGGGGTGGGTTTCCTACAGGACTCCATATCTGAAATGCTCACATTATGCAATGTGCATGAACTGTCATAAATCTTTGTAAATACTGTCTGTCCTTCAATACTTCCATGTGTTTTATCTGCTCTAGTCCTGTGAAAAGTACCTAGGTGGTGTTCACACAATTTCAGTACTATTAGTTGTTTAGTTGATTATATACAAGAAAGTGCACTGCTGCTGTGAGATACTAGACTTTCTATCCTTGATATAGATGAGGTATTGCATTCTGTGCGCTTCATAAGTGATATAATAATGTGCCTTCCTCATCACTCTCCTTCCAGACAATTTGTTTCTGCAATTTGTACGATAAATATGCAGTAAGATATGTCATCACTGGTGTGAGATTCGAAGTTAATATTCTTCAATGCAATACGAATTTGTATTGAAAAATAATATTAACATTTCTCAACTAACTCCTACATGAAGAACAACTACATTTAAAATCCAAGTTGGGAGGGGGGGAGGGAGCACATCAGGAAAATGATAATGGTGTGTTTAAGAGTTATGATGCAAGTAAGTGTTGAATAATGAGTTTCCAAATATGGTAGTTCCTTGGACTCACAGGAAAGTTGCAGGAATCTAATATGAATAAAAAAGGACAGCATAATATATACATCTGTAATACACGAGTCACTTATTAGTGATTGGCAGATGGTGCTTTTACCTCAGTTATCTGTGTCCTTTAGGGTTCCATCTGTTTCATTTTGGGTTACATTTCTGAATTTAGGGAAATAAGAAACGGCAATACATCTTTGTAGATGATCTATTGCATTGTACTTCATCTTACAGTGGCAACACAAATGATATTTTGAAGCTAGAGTTATTTTAGAGTCATCATTTTGTACAATCGTGGATACGATTCTATAGGCCAACTAAAAATTTTATTTGGATAATATTTTGTTTCCTTGTAGTTTTCCAAAAAGGCACTTGTCCCTCTTATGTTGTTGTTGTTGTGGTCTTCAGTCCTGAGACTGGTTTGATGCAGCTCTCCATGCTACTCTACCCTGTGCAAGCCTCTTCATCTATGAGTAACTACTGCAACCTACATCCTTCTGAATTTGCTTAGTGTATTCATCTCTTGGTTTCCCTCTACAAGTTTTACCCTCCACACTTCCCTCCAGTACTAAATTGGTGATCCCTTGATGTCTCAGAATGTGTCCTACCAACCAATCCCTTCTTCTAGTCAACTTGTGCCACAAATTCCTCTTCTCCCCAATTCTCTTCAATATCTCCTTATTAGTTACATGATCTACCCATCTAATCTTCAGCATTCTTCTGTAGCACCACATTTTGAAATCTTCTATTCTTTTCTTGTCTAAACTATTTATTGTCCATGTTTCACTTCCATACATGGCTGCACTACATACAAATACTTTCAGAAAGGGCTTCCTGACACTTAAATCTATATGCAATGTTCAAAAAATTTCTCTTTTTCAGAAACATTTTCCTTGCACTAACCAGTATACATTTTATATCCTCTCTCTTCGACCATCATAAGTTATTTTGGTTTCCAAATAGTAAAACTCACATATTAGTTTAATTGTCTCATTTCCTGATCTAATTCCTTCAGCCTCACCTGATTTAATTCAACTACATTCCATTATCCTCAATTTGCTTTTGTTGATTTTCATCTTATATCCTTTCAAGACATTGTCCATTCCGTTCAACTGCTCTTCCAGATCCTTTGCTGTCTCTGACACAATTACAGTGTCATCAGCAAACCTCAAAGGTTTTCTCTCTTCTCCATACTCCAAATTTTTCTTTTGTTTTCTTTACTGCTTGCTCAATATACAGACTGAACAGCACTGGGGAAAGGCTACAACCCTGTCTCAATCCCTTCTCAATCATTGCCTCCCTTTCGTCTCCCTCGACTCTTAAAACTGCCTTCTGATTTCTGTACAAATTGTAAATAGCCTTTCGCTCCCTATGTTTTACCCCTGCCACCTTAAAAATTTGAAAGAGGGTATTCCAATAAACATTGCCAAAAGCTACCTCTAAGTCTACAAATGTTAGAAATGTAGGTTTGCCCTTCCTTAACCTATCTTCTAAGATAAGCTGTGGGGTCAGTATTGTCTCACATGTTCCAACATTTCTACGAAATCCAAACTGAAATTCCCTGAGGTCGGCTTCAGCCAGTTTTTCCATTCATCTGTAAAGAATTCATGTTAGTATTTTTGGAACTGTGTATTATACTGATAGTTCAGTAATTTTCACACCTGTCAACACCTGCTTGTTTTGAGATTGGAATTATTATATTCTTCTTGAAGTCTGAAGGTACTTCGCCTATCTCATACATCATGCTCACAGATGGAACAGTTTTGTCATGGCTGGCTCTCCCAAGGCTATCAGTAATTCTGACAGAATGTTGTCTATTCCCGGGGCCTTGTTTTGACTGAGGTCTTTCAGTGCTCTGTCAAATTCTTCACACAATATAATATCTCCCCTCTCATCTTCATCTACATCTTCTTCCATTTCCATAACATTGCCATCAAGTACGTCACCCTCGTGTAGACCCTCTGTACACTTCTTCCACCTTCCTGCTTTTCCTTCTTTGCTTAGTACTGGTTTTCCATCTGAGCTCTTGATATTCATACAGGTGGTTGTCTTTTCACCAAAAGTATCTTTAATTTTCCTGTGGGCAGTATCAGTCTTACTCCTTGTGATATGTGCTTGTGATATTTCCTTGTGATATTTTACATATGTCCTCCAGCCATCCCTGCTTAGCAATTTTGCACTTCCTGCCGATCTCATTTTTGAGACATTTGTATTCCTTTTTGCTTGCTTCATTTACTGCATTTTTATGTTTTTCCCTTTTATCAACTAAATTCAGTATCTCTTCTGTTACTGAAAGATTTCTAATAGCCCCCGTCTTTTTATCTACTTGATCCTCTGCTACCTTCACTATTTCATCCCTCAAAGCTACCCATTCTTCTTCTACTATATTTCTTTCCCCTGTTCTTGTCAACCATTCCCTAATGCTCTCTCTGAATCTCTCTACAAGCTCTGATTTTCAGTTTATCCAGGTCCCATTGCCTTAAAGTCCCACCTTTTTGCAGTTTCAATCTGCAGTTCATAACCAATAGATTGTGGTCAGAGTCCACATCTGCCCCTGGAAATGTCTTACAGTTTAAAAGCTGGTTCCAAAATCTCTGTCTTACCATTATATAATCAATCTGAAACCATCCGGTGTCTCCAGGTGTCTTCCACATATACAACCTTCTTTCATGATTCTTAAATTAAGTGTTAGCTATGATTAAATTATGCTCTGTGCAAAAATCTATCAGAGGCTTCCTCTTTCATTCCTTTCCCCCAGTCCATATTCACTTACTACTTTTCCTTCTCGTCCTTTTCTTACTATCGAATTCCAGTCCTACATGACTATTAAATTTTCATCTCCATTAACTATCCGAATAATTTCTTAAATTGCATCATACATTTCTTCAATCTCTTCATTATCTGCAGAGCTAGTTGGCACATAAAGTCATACTACTGTGGTAGGTGTGAGCTTTGTGTCTATCTTATCTACAATAATGTGTTGATTATGCTGTTGGTAGTAGCTTATTCATGTTCCTGTTTTTTTTATTCATTATTAAACCTACTCCTGCATTACCCATATTTGATTTTGTATTTATAGCCCTGTATTCATCTGACCAGAAGTCTAGTTCCTTCTGCCACTGAACTTCACTAATTCCCACTATATCTAACTTTGACCTATCCATTTCCCTTTTTAAATATTCTTCCCTACCTGCCCGATTAAGGGGTCTGACATTCCACGCTTCGATTCGTAGAACACCAGTTTTATTTCTCCTGATAGTGACGTCCTCCTGAGTAGTCCCCATCCAGAGATCCGAATGGAGGACTGTTTTACCTCTGGAATATTTTACCCAAGAGGACGCCATCAAAGCTGCATGCCCTCGGGAAGAATTACGGCTGTAGTTTCCCCTTGCTTTCAGCCATTCACAGTGCCAGCACAGCAAGGCCGTTTTGGTTGATGTTACAACGCCGGATCAGCCAATCATCCAGACTGTTTCCCCTTCAACTACTGAAAAGGCTGCTGCCCCTCTTTGGGAACCACACGTGTGTCTGGCCTCTCAACAGATACCCCTCCATTGTGGTTGCATCTACGATACAGCTATCTCTAGCGTTGAGGCATGCAAGCCTCCCCACGAACGGCAAGGTCCATGGTTCATGGGGAGAGGGTTCCTTTTATACAGATCATGAATATGTTGTCTGGTACAATGTTGTAGTGATGAGTATTACAATTCCTATCACACTTTTCGTGGTGTGCCTAACATTGCTTTCACTTTCTGTGAAGATTTGCCATAATCTATTTCTATATTTAGAAGAATATTGTGTAAGTGTTCATATATCTGTTACAAGTATACAGTGAGTGAATGCTTTAAAATCATGAAGGAATGCAAAGTTAACCTTTTACTTGTGTTAACAGTTTATCGAATTTCATAGATGAAGAGAAAAAGCTGGTTTTCATGGAGGTGGAGGTCTTACAACAGTTGTGTAGGCAGAGGAAACCATACATTATAAGAATAGTTGCATATATTATTTGCTAGATCATACACACTTATTTCCTGTTCTGATGCCACTGGGGTGAATGTGGAAGAGACGGGAATAGTTAGAAGTGATGGACAGATAGAGAGCGAGATAGAGAGAGAGAGAGAGAGAGAGAGAGAGAGAGAGAGTAGAAGAAGGAAGACACTGTATAACAAAACTCTGAGGTTTTCAACGAAAGTATCAGTTTGTTGGAAAATCAATGATGAGGTATGGGGTTGGATGAAAATACGGAAACACCATGAGAAATACATGCTTGAACATAAATGCAGATGCTAGCCAAGTCTGGAGTTTGTTCTGCTGTATTTGACCATGAATACCATCTGTGTCATATTCTTAATATACATGTCAATCACTGTTAGAGCAGTGTTTTGTGTAGTTGTGAGTGCAGGATGTCAAAGTTAAGTGAACTCAAACATGGATAAATTGTTGGTGCTCATATGGTGAGTGCTTCCATGACCAAGGGAGCCAGAGTGTTTGGTGTTTCAAGAGGCACCATGTCAGAGATATATACTGCTTAAAGAAAAAATGGGAAAACATCATCCGTTTTGTCACGATGCTGACAAAAGTGTGTGCCGAGCCATCGTGACAGATGATCATTAAAGAGAATTGGCAAGCTGGAAATCTTAACCCATTCATCGCAACAGGAAAACTCAGTGCTCAAGCCATAAAACCAGGATTATGGAGAAATGGAGGGATGTCATTTGGTCGGGAAAATCTTGTTTCACATTGTTTCCAACTTCTGGGTGAGTTTATGTTCCAAAAGTGAAACATGCTGGGGGTTCAATGATGATTTGGGCAACCAAACCATGGTATTCCATAGATCTCATGACTACTCTGCAAGGTTGCATTACTGCCAAGAATTATGGACGAAGTTTAAGCAAATTGTAAATTGTGGCCTGGAGAGTTACGTGCCTGGTAAGTGGATAAAAGATGGAAAAGACCCACCATGGTTTAATAACGAAATTCATAAGATGCTGAGGAAGCAGAGGCTGTTGCACTCTAGGTTCAAAAGGGGATCCACAAATGATGACAAGCAAAGGTTTGTAGAGATTCATTTGTCTGTGAAAAGATCTACGTGCGAAGCATACAACTACCACTGTCACACCTTAGCAAAAGATCTGGTAGAGAACCCAAGAAAATTCTGGTCGTATGTAAAATCATTAAGCAGGTCTAAGGCGTCCATTCAGTCCCTTGTTGACCAGTCTGGTGTGGCAGTTGAAGATAGCAAAATGAAAGACAAAGTTTTAAATTTCATGTTCAAGAAATCATTCACACAGGAGAACCATACAAACATACCATCATTTGACCATCAGACAGATTCCCATGTGGGCGACGTTGAAATAAGCGTACCTGGCATAGAGAAGCAACTTAAAGATTTGAAAGCAAATTAATCACCAGGTCCAGATGGAATCTCAGTTCATTTTTACAAGGAGTACTATATGGCATTGGCTCCTTTCCTAGCTTGCATTTATCATGAATCTCTTGCCCAGCACAAAGTCCCAAGTGACTGGAAAAAAGCACAGGTGACTCTGGTATATAAGAAAGGTAAAATAACGGACCCACAAAATTACAGACCAGTATCCCTAACTCCTGTTTTCTGCAGAATTCTTGAACAGATTCACAGTTCCAATATAATAAACTTCCTTGAGGCTAAGAAGCTTATGTCCACAAATCACCATGGTTTTAGAAAGTGGTGCTTGTGTGAAACTCGCCTTGCCCTTTTCTCCCATGACATACTGAGAACTGGAATCTGCTCCCACAGAATTCATGTTGGCGCTTCTTCTTTGGTAATGATCTGGTTCATCTTCACAGAAGACCACATAACTTTGTTTGGGATCAAAACTGTCATGTTCATGGAACTTCACAAATCTTGACATTCTGAATCGTGTGATCTCTTGATAACCACAAATGATAGATTTTCAAACAGTTGGAATAGCCTACAAAAACCTCTTCATTGCCTTTAGGATCAAACTCTCCTTTGTTTTAAATTTAAGTTGGTAATTTATCCAGGATGACAACCTTTTGCCTAAATACATGAAGATTAGATAGATCAGATTTTCTCTTCAGCCACTTCTCATATGGATTTTCATTGTACAGTCCTTTAGTTAAAAAACGACTTTGGATGTCGTTGCCTGAAATGATTTAATATTATGACCAGTCTAATTTTCAACTAGGTTTTAGAATTCAACAAATTTATTGACAATTTTTGCTTTATGTCGAAGGAAATGGACTTGATACCATGTGCTGTGATTGTCACAAAAAACCTGCACCATCTTGATATGTTGCTGTCATTGGCCTGCAGAAACCAGAGTGGATTAACTCCAGAAGATTGTTTGAGTTCCTTTCTCATTTGGTGAAGGGAGTGGATGTGATTTTTTCTTCAAGGCATATAGTGCATCAAGTGAGATTGACATCATTGATTTCAAGCCTCTCACATTGAGTATTTTGACCAAATCTTGCAAGTTCAACTGGCTTATCAAGCATGCCAGATTTGTGTATCATTTTTCTTAACTTTAGGTTTGGCAACAACAGATGCCTGTGGACGATTTTCTTATAAATAAAACAATTTACCAATCTGTTTACTATCACTTTGACTTTACCCTCTTCCTGGCAGATTAAAATTGAAGTTTCACATCAGCACACACTCTGCTGCAGAGTAATGTATTCTCCATGTGTTGTAGTTATCACGTGAAAGTGTTTCTATTCAAACTCCATGTGCAACAGTCACATACACCATATTTGACTTGTTACTGAACTTGTTTATGTCCACACTTTTCAGCTTACAAATTTAAGTTTTTGTCTAATCAAAAAAAGGAACTTTTGCCAATCGAATAACCTGGGCCCGTAACCTGTTGTTCTGTGGTTCTTAGTTGTGTGCTGTTCTCTGTACAGCGAGCTTTGAATAAAGGTCTCCAGTAATTACATGTCTTGCCTGTTTTGTCAAACCATGTTCCAACAGATAATTAGAAAAATTCTACCAAGTGAACAACTATATCTACAAATTGCATCATCTTTAATGAAGAATTCAAATAATAGAAAGAAACAGTTTGCAAATATTTAACATTAGCAAGGTGTATGGGTGTGCAGGGCAGCACACACTGAAAGCTCATTCAGACACACAGAAAATATTGCAGCAGACCAGTGAACATTTTATTTTTGTTTGCCAGTATCAAACATTGTAACAAAGATGGGAAAGTTACGAAGTTTGAATGGGGATGAATCTTCAGCTTTTATGAATATCACACATTGAAGTGTGAAACTGTAGCCTGTACAGGAGGTGAGTGATGGCTGTGAGAATTATATGTTTCACATAAAACCCGATAGATCATATACACTATGTGATCAAAAGTATCTGGACATCTGGCTGAAAATGACTTACAAGTTCATGGTGCCCTCCATTGGTAATACTGGAATTCAGTATGGTGTTGGCCCACCCTTAGCCTTGCTGACAGCTTCCACTCTCACAGGCATATGTTGAATCAGGTGCTGGAAGGTTTCTTGGGGAATGGCAGCCCATTCTTCACAGAGTGCTACACTAAGGAGAGGTATCAGTGTCTGTTGGTGGGACTCCCAAAGGTGTTCTATAGGATTCAGGTCAGGACTTTGTGCAGGTCAGTCCATTACAGGGATGTCATTGTCATGTAACCACAGGCCATGCATTACGAACAGGTGCTCAATTGCGTTGAAAGATGCAGTTGCCATCCCTGAATTGCTCTTAAACAGTGGGAAGCAAGAAGGTGCTTAAAACATCAATGTAAGCCTTTGCTGTGATAGTGCCACACAAAACAACAAGGGGTGCTAGCTCCCTCCATGAAAAACACGACCACACCATAACACCACTGCCTCCGAATTTTACTGTTGGCACTACACATGCTGGCAGATGACGTTCACTGGGCATTCACCATACACCAAGCAAAGTGTTGTTTGCCATTTATTGGCACGATGTGTGGCTTATGAGCAGCTTATGAGCAGCTGCTTGACCATGAAATCCAAGTTTTCTCACCTCCCACCTAACTGTCATAGTACTTGCAGTGGATCCTGATGCAGTTTTGAATTCCTGTGTGATGGTATGGATAGATGTGTGCTTACTACACATTACAACCATCTTCAACTGTCAGCAGTCTCTGACAGTCAACAGACGAGGTCGGTCTGTATGCTTTTGTGCTGTATGTGTCCCTTCATGTTTCGACTTCACTATCACATCAGAAACAGTGGACCTAGGGATGTATAGGAGTGTGGCAATCTCATGTACAGACGTAAGACACAAGTGACACCCATTCACCTGACCACGTTCGAAGTCCATGAGGTCCGCAGAGTGCCCCATTCTGCTCTCTCATGATGTCTAATGACTACTGAGCTCACTGATATGGAGTACCTGGCAGTAGGTGGCAGCACAATGCACCTAATATGAAAAATGTATGTTTTTTTGGGGGGGGGGGGGGGGGGGTCCGGATACTTTTGACCACATAGTGTACCTAGCAGTGGACAATAAAATATATAATCACAGGATGATAAACACCTCATCACATGGTGCATTGTAATGTACCATCTTTGATCTTCTACTCCCACTGATGTCTTTTACTCCATCTTCATCTCGTTTTGTCACAAAGCAGATGGGTCCCTATCAATAAATTTTGGTATTGTCACCTTAGAGTAACAATTAATACAAACACCTGCAATATCCAGAGAAGAGAGTATAGGCTATGCCATATTTGCTATCTAATGATTTGATCAAATTTTAAGCTATGTTCCCATACTTGCAGAAAATAATAATGATTTAAAGAGGATCCACCTTCTTGCAAGAACTTAGTTTTTGTTTTGCTTAACCCCAAAAAAATTTTTCACCCCATTTGTGGCATCCTCATCCTCAGTGGGTTTTTTATTTTATTTTTCTGAAACATATACATATACATTTTATGTAAGGCAGGAATATGCTGATATCAGATTTTGTTGTTGTTTAGATGGCATATGTACTTTACCTTTTTACTTCATTTTATAGTGAAGTAAATATGTATTTAGTCTCAACATTTCTGCAACAGCCTGATCTCCGTGACCAACATTACCATCACCGTGAACCTGAGCGTGATGATTCACACTATAGCAGTGACTACTTTGACTATGAGCAGCAGGATGCTTCCCCTCCTGATCCAAACAGATACTACAGTTCTCGAACTGATAGGTACAGTCGTGATGAAAGGTAAGTGCATCATAATCTGAAGGCCTGATTTCAGAAGTTCAGTGTGTCAGTTTTTTTATATTCTTTACCATGAATGTCATCAGTATACAATAAATAGAAGGAAACATCTTAAAATTGAAATTACCATCAATTATAGATCGAAAAAAGTTATACTTTCCATCCAGCAACAGATAGAGGCACACATAAAATTTTACATAGGTGCTGGCTTTCAGAACCACAGCTGTCTCATCTTTGATACCAGGTCTGCATAGTTCTCCTAGTTAATCCTTGATTACACACAGTTCTCATAACCATTTCCTCCTTTTTTGTTGATGAAGCAAAATTCTTGCACTTACAAAAATCAAACAACAGTTGAAACACTCGTTTGGCATTACTGGCCTATAGACCCCATCTGGGGTTGTTCAGCAGCCATGAAGCAATGTCCATTTGTTGACACTGGTACTGATTTGCAACAGACTGTAACATCAGTCTAAAAACAAGCTAACATTTATTGTGCAATCAAGAAGATTAGGGACAAAACATTTATTGCACAATCAGGTATAATACCATCTTAATTACTTCCTGTATTTGTGTCATCTCCATGAAGTTTGCAAAACTATGTTTTTATTTCTAGTTGCAGGTATATTTTTGATTCATATATAGATTGAAATAATTAGAAATAGAGTTCACTATCAAGTGGGACTGTAATGATACTTATACAAGCTGGACACATGTCCAGCCCATAACCACTGTTTTTGAACTAAATAGTTTCTGTGAAATGCATACTGTTGTAATAATACTCCACCAGAGCTAAATTTTTTTTTAGCATTTTATTTGCCACTACCAGTTCAGAGTGATGGCTCATTCTCAGGTGGCACATAGATATAAGGGGCCATCTAAGAGTTTCCATTTGATGTCATTGCCACAGCATGTAAGTGACGTAACTCAGTCTGATGTGGGTATATAAGCACTGACATGTAAGAAAGGGACAAGAGTGGCATTCGCATCTGTCCAACATGCATGATGTGAATGCAGAAATGTGAGCTATGGCGATGTTATTACCAAATTCATCCAAACAGGACCAGCATGCTGTTATTCTTTTCTTGGCTGCCAACGGACAAACACTGCTATACCTTCATCAGAGAATGAAGAATGTGTACAGGGCAGCATGTCTGTTGAAAAGCACAGTAGCAATTTTTCCAACTGTGTCAGGGTGTACTGAGGAACAAGGAACCATTGGAGGGCTGTAGGGGGGGGGGGGGGGGGGGGTGGTCAGGAACCAAAGGCAGGATAGGGGTCAGATGGAGACAGATGTTGAATTACTTGGAGGGGGTAGGGGTAGGGGGAGGTGTGTAGGAAAAGACAGAGGTTTGGAAGGTGTGGAGAACAGAGGAGCTGGACAGAAGGGTTCCATGAAGGGATCCAGGAGAATAAAGAAGGAAGGGGTGGAGGAAATATTGTTCCAATGGTATATTTTCACTAACTTAATATAACAAACATAATGACATTAAAATTACATTACAATAGAAATGACCATGGTCTTTATTTTTCAGTACATTATTATCTTTTAAAGTAGACCATTATGCTGGTACACCTATCCCTTCCCCCCTCCAAGTAATTCAACATCTATCTTCATCTGACCCTTACCTTGCCCTTGGTGCCCCCTCCCCTCCACCTACAGCCACTCCCCCTTGTTCCTCATTCCTATCCATCCCCAGTTGACTCTGACACAGTTGGAAAAATTGTTATTTTGTGATAGGTTTTGTTTTGTGACATGACCCACCTGTGGTGTCAATAGGTTGAAGCTTGCTTGCATGTCTTCCTTTATAATGGCAGCATCTGTGTTGCTTCCTCTCTCAATGTGCCTAGTTGTCTAAGGTGCTGTATGACGTATTGTACATCCTGTGACAGGTTTTGACTCATAGCATATTCTGTTTTATTTGTTTATTTATGATACGACACTGTTAAAAAAACAGATGTAACATGGTAGGAATATTTATGTTATTTTGCATCTTACAAAATTTATGTCTTGGTTTGTCTCGATCTTTGACATCAACGCCATCTGGCGTCATGTCGTTGCAATACAGTCCTCAAGTTGACTACCTTCAGTCTACAGTGCGAAGTCTCCAAATGACATCTTTTGCAAATATTGCCTAATGGCAAATGCGTATGAGACTATACATTTTTCTTGTATTGCTCACTTATGTGATCTTCCCTAAGCATAGTGTAAGTACTTCTACGTAATATGTATTTCTGATCTCAGTGTTACTTTGGCCTCGTAAGTATTATGTATTAGCTTTTTGAATTTGTTTTTTGTGTAAATTTTGCCACAGTTATCTAATGATGATGACTAATGATAATAATGTCATGTGACGACAGCCTCCCATCGGGTAGACCGTTCACCTGGTGCAAGTCTTATGATTTGATGCCCCTTCGGCGACTTGCGCGTCGATGAGGATGAAATGATGATGATTAGGACAACACAACACCCAGTCCCCGAGCGGAGAAAATCTCTGACCCAGCCGGGAATCGAACCCGGGCCCTTAGGATTGACATTCTGTCGCGCTGACCACTCAGCTACCAGGGGCAGACTATGACGATGACTCAAAATGGATCATGAATGAAGTTTTTAGTGATCAAGACATTTTCATGGAATTACTACGTGCAAAGTCAGCTATGTGAGGAAAAGCTGAAAAGAACACAATAGAGGAGGGAAAAAGAAATGAAAGAGAAAATAAGACAAAAAACGATGCAAGAACTAACACTTGAAATTATGCGCTGTCCTTTCTGCTGGTATTTTAGGCTTAAAATATCAGGCCACTAAGTACCTAGTGCTGTCAGTAGATGTCACACTCAATGAGTCAGCCATCTAACTTCCCAAGTTTGCTGATTTCACCTAAGCAAAAAGCTATATACCAGCAAGGGAGAGGAAGTTATTTGCACCATGATAAACTCAAGTCTGGTGTCATTATGATGTGCACACACAGTATTAAAGATGATTGAAGCTACATATCAACTTTTGAGATCATTTGAGATGCTAAACTAAGGCAACCTTTCTAGCAGATGAATTAAACGAACAGCTCATTCCAGTTTTGGAAGCCATTGCTGTCCTTTGTTTCTTTGAAAATGAGAACTTGCCACCTTTCTTGAAAGAACCTAACAGTCAGGTATACAAATGGTAAAACAAATTATGCAGATATAATGGCATCGTGGTTGTCAATCATATAGTTTTGTACCAATAGTGTTCAGATGTACTGTGTATTTGATCTTTTTTGCTTTATTCAAAAAATGTTGCAAGCTGCACTGTGGTATAGATCCATATTAAACTCAATGAGGAGAAACTGTAAATACCAGATTACGGATTGCGTATGTGCATTAGTGTATTTTGACAAGTTCAATGTCTGAAAATAACACAGTATTATGGTATGTCTGTTTCATGCCAAAAATAGAAATAAAAGGAGTTTGCTATTAATATAAATATTCATTTAGTACCCTTATAAACAACACAAAATGCATGATTCATAAAAATGTGTACTTATTTGCCAACAGGCTTAAGTTACCATAATATCCAAGTTCTTTTCATTGAAAATGTGTAACATTTGTCCTCATGTACCCCATTGTGTTATTTTTAACACTGTTATTAGTATTTTTCTTTAAATCGCATTCAAAAGGAAGTCACAATTTCTGTCATTTTAAGCAGTGCAGTGCACTGAGCACTTTTGCAATCATTTGTTATGATTTGTACTTCTGCATTTTGAAGGTACTTCGGATATTCATGGCAATCCTAAACATTTAGGCATGACTAATGACAATGTATGTAAGAAATATGTCAACTGTCAATTAAAATGGAATGAAGATATTAAAGTATGTGGGAAAACAACCACTATGGCATGCTATGCCCTTTATCTTCTAGGAGCATTACTTTACATTTTGTGTGTCAGGGCAGACTTCTTGCTTCCTGTTTGATGTAAGGAAGGCACAAGGAAACTCCTGTCTCATATTGCCTAGCACTAATAATGTAGTTAATTCAAAGTCATGTCTATTTAGTTCATGTGTTGCATCCACACAAACACAGCCATGTTCATATTTCTTCAAGAGTTCCCTCTGGGCTTTATTCATTGTAATTAATGCAAAATTAGAGCTTTTTAGGCTTTTATAGTTTCACTAACTACCCCTTGGGATTACAAAATAGCTCTGTGTTATCACCTGGGCTTATTTCATGCACCAAGGCCTTTACTCTAATTGCGTCCTGATGTGTTACTGATGAGGACAAGTTGGGTTAGTATTTGCAATATCCTGCCTCATTAGGAGATTAATCCTTTCCAGTTCAAAACCAGAGACTAAATCTCTGATTTTATTCACTGTAGTCTGAAAAGGAATTTTCTTCCTCATATCTACAGCTATGCTGACACTTTTTGTTTCAGTTAATCTAATGTGACATGAGTTATTGTCAAGACCAATATGCTTTGAAATAAATATTACCTGGTATGGACCACCTGAGGTCTGAGTAACTTTACTTTGTACTGGGCACTCTCCACCAATTTTTTTGCTTCCTTGCAATTTAGAATGTCTGATACCCTTACTCTGTGGAATAGAGTGACCTGAGTGATGGCGTATATAATAATGTCTCATAGTACCATCTAGTACCATCAGTGGCCATTTTAGAGCTACCTTTTTTAACAAAGATTGCCCTTGTTATCTTCTCAGTATTTTCTTTCCACTTTTCAATCTCAGAAAACACTGAGAACTGTGTATTTTCCATATTAACCTGAACATTGTGCATTACATCTAGATTGTCTAAATAGCACTTTTCTTGACAATGCTTCAAAATTACACACACAGTACTTTATTGACTTTCTCCCAACTCAGTTACTTGAGATTTCACCAAGATAATGTTGCTGATGACACTTGAAGCTGAATTCATAACTGAAAATTTTATCGCAGGCTTTACACTAACTTTTTTGGAGAGATGCAATTACATTCAATTTATTTGGGTGAATCTTTGAAGTATGTTCTCTAAGATGTTTGTCATATTTGTACTGCTTCCCATTCTCTGAACACTAGAATTGCTTGCATTCACTGATGCCAATAAAGAAACTAAGTTTGTTTCACCAATACCAATACCGAACATACAAAAAATATAAATAAAACAGTTTATTGCATCAGTTGCAAGTAAACTGTTTTATTTACTCCAATAGTGACAGCCCTCATGATACCTCCTTTATAGACAAAATATTCGTGTAAAGAATAGCTTTTCTGCCTCGAGACCAGGTCACGTGATTGAGATTGACTCGCTGACTGTGACACCTATGGGCAGCACTAGGTACTTGGTGACCTGACGCCATGAGCTCGTGACCGCAGAAAGGACAGTGTGTAACGTCAAGTGAACTAACAAGATGAAGTGGAGGAAGATAGAGAGGTATCAGAGAAAGGCAATATTAGTAGCTGAGTTTCATGTGTTGTTTTATACATTATCCCATGACTGCACAGTCGTATTAAAGATTATATTAAACCCATTTAAATACATCTTTCCAAAAAGTGGAATAGGTTCGAAAGTAAGATTTTTCAACAAAATATATTATAGGTGGTTCTGATGAGGGTATATACATGTTTAGCTTCTTCTCTCGCCCAGCAGCAGGTCTACTGGGTGTGTTAAGAGCATGTAATCTAGGAAGTAAATTGAAGAAAAGTATCTGTGTATCACAGTTAAAATGTCTTTTACATCCATTGTTATTCCCAGAAAAGTACTTTTTTTGAAAATCGTAAAACCACAAAGGAAGGCTATAACTAATAAGAAAGATACCAGATGTTCAAACATGATAAGTAATCATCAGAATTACACCACCCTCTGAAATGGGTAGACTAGGCTTATAAACTGGGTGTTCGAAACTAAAAGGCTCAAAATGGTACAGGTGGCAGGGCCCTAAACTAAGTATGTTGAGATGTGACACCAGTGATCAAAAACAAATTTTTCAGGTGTGATATGATATGTTGAATGTGCAATGGATGAGAGACACATGTTTGTAAATTTCTTATATTTCATAACAATCAAAAGCCTGCTGCACTGACATTGTTGGCACTATTTTGGGAAACAATCGCATTTCATTATTCCTTCACTCTCGGAGGTAGCACATTGGATATGATATTGGCCTCATATTCTGAGGATGCATGTAGTCAATCTCTGATAATCCATCTGAATTTAAGTTTCCATGGTTTACCTAAATTAGTGCAGGTGAATGTCTTGATGGTTCAGTTCCTTTAACAATTCAATGGGTAATTTTGTCCCCCTTCCCTGTCTATCTGACCTAGAGCTACTTCTATGATAAGCAAAAGTCACGTGACATTGTACTCAAGTCTTCCTACATCTTTCCTTATGCTCCTATCATCTTGTCCCAGCTGGCCGAGGTGGCCGAGCAGTTCTAGGCGCTACAGTCTGGAACTGCACGACCGCTACAGTCACAGGTTCGAATCCTGCCTCGGGCATGGATGTGTGTGATGTCCTTAGGTTAGTTAGGTTTAAGTAGTTCTAAGTTCTAGGGGACAGATGACCTCCGAAGTTAAGTCCCATAGTGCTCAGAGCCATTTGAACCATCTTGTCCCCTAGTGATAATCATTTTTCTGATGGCCTTTCTCCTACTGTCTTTCCATGTCTTTTTGTCTTTTCCTTTTAATTTTTCTTGTTGTTTCCTATTTTATGATTTTTTTCTTTAAGTAATTTATTCCTTGCCCATTCACCTCCTTTCACTTTCTTTTATAGTTTATCTTTAACTCTTCTTCATTGCTTTCATTTGACTTGACACTGCTTTTTTTAATTTTTTGCCATTATTTGAAATTACAAATTACTCTTGAACCTCCATGTAATCCAACACTTCTTTCAGGACTTGATTTTCTCTCTTTTTCATATCACATACAGAGAACAAACACATGATGTAGCATCTACTTTTGTATTTTACTGTTGTTTAAACAGAATTTTTGTTTTTGTTTAATGAGTTTAATATTTTTTATCAGTTTGTGAAGTTCTGTAATTATCATATAGATTAAAGAATAATTAATGAGATATGTTGTTTAAGTAGTCATACAAATTTCATACTCCCTTTTAATACTATTTTCTGATGTCAGTATGCCCTGACAATTTACAAGTAATTTTTGTAATGTCTGTGTTAGGGAAAGATCGCAGAGTCCAGGAGGTTCTGATAGAGACTTCTCAGCAGTCCCATCAATGGGAGGAGTACCAATGTCACCGAGAGATATAAGTTCACGAAGTGATATTTCAGCAGATTCAATTGAGAGAACTGGTGGTGGAAGAGAAATTCACAGAGATCAAGCTCGCTGGTTGGAGGATCTTCGTAGTCGTGGAGCTAAGATTGTCCAGGTTACATATCCCAGAACGGCCAATAATGACAAAGAGTTGACTGTAGTACGAGGAGAATTTTTAGAGGTGAGATTTACTTATTTTTTGCAATGAATGTTATTATGTGGGACAAAACATAATAAAATTTATGTATGTTGTATTCATCCATCTGCATGTTACTGAATAACTACTTCAGTTTGAAATGTATCTTTTGGGTATGTAAATGCAAGCTTTAATGATAACAAGTTTTGAATTAAATTACTCTGTTGTGCTTAGTACTGGAAATTAAAGGCTTCCACAAATAAGACTTATTAGTGAAATAGGTGCTTAAACTTCAGCTAGGTTTTGATAAAAAGAAGAATTTTGAATTCATAGTATTTTGTTTTAGAGTGTCTTATGAAGTTGTTTTGAGGATAGAAATGAAATAAATGGTAAAAAATTATCTTAAATGCTACTAGAGCTGGTAGGAATACATTTTCAACAATTTTAAACAGGAAGCCTTGTTATACTAATCAGTATTTTAAATTTTTGACAACACCTTAATGATTATACTTGTATTCTTTTATTTTAAGGTATCATAATTGTTAACAATGTTATCTTAATCCAGCATGTACATATTTTTGTTCTACAAGGGTAAGATTAATGGGTACTGAAATCTGTATTTGTATGTATTTTAGGTCATTGATGACACCAGAAAGTGGTGGAAGGCACGCAATATTAGAGGCCAAGTGGCTCATGTTCCACATACAATAGTCACTCCATATCCACCAGGAGGTGTTGACTCGAGTGATGTCTTCAGCAATCCTCTGTATGCTCCACCAAGGGGCTATGACCGCCATTATGCAAGCCAGGTGGGGACAAATCAATTATCTAGTAAATAATTAATTTTTCTCTTGGCTGATTAGTAGATGGTAGATGGTGAACTTCAAGAATAAATTTTTCACAGAATTTTGACAGTTCTCTAGGAATGAAACTAATTTACATACAAAGATGTGATATATGGTGCATTTTAAAAATAAGAGGTAGTTTATTACATAGAAGGAATGAATAAGAAAATGTATTACATAGAAGGAATGAATAAGAAAATGCGGCATGCATTACAGGTTTCTAGCATGTGCATCCTCATATAATTTCTTCGGGTACTATTTCAGTTTCAAAGAAACCTTTGTATAAAATTGTTCTTCCTGTGAGGTGCACCAATTTTGTAGTGAACTCCTCAGTTTTTCAGCTTTATCAGATTATTGACACACAACTCACTTCTTGCTATAGAAAAGAATGGTAATCAATGGATACTTCATCAGGACACTAAAATGGATGATTAATCTATTTACATTTAGAAGTTTTATTTGCCTCTTTTATGAGCAATGTGCAGAGATCAGTTGCTTTGAAGAAGAATAATAACTAAAGTTTATCCTTGACAACTTCTATTCTGTAAAAGAGTTTCTATTACTGTAATGTGGTGGGTAGGAATTACCAGCTTACATTTGTATATTTTTTTGTTTTTGTGCTGTAATAATAATAATAATAATAATAATAATAATAGTTTACAAATGTTCAGAATATAACCATATATACAAATTAATTTATGGTGTGAATGTAAAATGACTCATTCCACATCATTACAATCTACTGTGCAAAATCCGCCATGGAATATGTAACTAACTAACCAACTAACTAACTAACCAACCTTAGCATTACCTATCATTGGTCATAAGTGCTATGGTATAATTTTCTTAGTGCTTATGACAAGAGTAACATGCACTTACAGAAGTTTTGACCTGCCAACCCAGTGCCTCACACTGCAAAACTTTTCCAGTACACAATGTGGACTGAGCATTATGCACATGCGTATTCACAGATAAAGCAAAATCAATAAATTTTAAATGTGACTTCACTTTTTCTTAAAGTATTTCAATATAGTACTAGTAGACTTGATGAATCTGTGGCTGTTCAACTTTTATGGAGGATACCCTGCAGATAAATTCATAACCGAGCTCAATAATGAATGACGGTATGGCACAGTGGTGAAATGAGTTAAGTGTCAGCCTAAAAATCCAGAAATCCAGGACTCAATCCACTGTTGATGCTAGCACTGTTTTTCTGTCACATGTCATTCTTTCAGCTCTGGCAGTGACTTGTGTAAGTGAGGAAAGCCGAGGGGCACTGTGGTACGAAGTCCACAATAAAACTCGTAGCCCTACTATATCTGGCTGGTTAAGTAATTTCAAAGGCTGGAGGAAGGAAAAGCCATATCACCTCCAATAGTATGCATAGTAAAGAAATATTGTGTTAAAAACAAGGTTCAGGTTGAGAACAGGTTTAGCTAATGAATAATATCTTTACAGAATGAATATGTCACTGTGCTGATGAGTGTGCAGTGTTTTGAAACTTCCTAGCCAATCAAAACTGTATCCCAGATCAGGATTCCAAACTGGAACCTTACCTGCTGTGGTTATTACCCATCAGGGTTCCAGGTTTGAGTCCTTGTCCAACACAATAGTTTCAATCTGTTAAGAACTTCCAAATAATATGTTTTTAGATTCCATGTTGCTGTTTAATTTCTTGGACTTTTACTTTTCTAGCTCTTCTCCATTTTCAATGGCCTCTTCCTGTGTTGATAACTTAATATGTATTTTTTTGCATCTATTTTTTTCTCTCTGCTGTGTTACTTTCATGTTTATTTAATTACTGTTTTTTTTTCCTGCATCAAAAGTGCTCACTTTCGTACTTCTCCAGTTATTCTTTGACAGCAAACATGATAAATTCTCCTTCCATTTGTCACTCCAGTCAGTGTTTCTCTAGTTTTGTTTTTTATGACATCCATTAAACTTTGCTTGCTGCTTTCCATTCTTTGTATTTGATCTATGTCCAGTACTTTTGTTTAACTTGGCCCTATATTCTAACTGGCTTATGTCCCTTTTTGTTCGAGTCTTAGCTGCTGTTATTTACCATTTTCTATCTTTTGTTTTCCATGTCACCTCTGAATACAGAACCTGTATTTCATATATCAAGCTCCTTCTGGCCAAATACTAAATCTAAAACATTCCAAGCATCTTAGCTCTAGCTTAGTTTCTAAGTTGATAATACCTGCTTTAAGAGTAAGTAATGTGACTCTAATTTTGATTGATACTGCAACTGATTCTTAAAGCCTGGTGATTACTTTATAAAATGAATTGTTCTTACATGGTCCAGTCACATTAATTAGTTTATTTTTGACATCAACATGCAATAACCACTCACAGACAGCAGGTGGGAGCACTAGCAGTGGAGGGTATATAAAGCATGTTGGGGGTCGCAAGAAACAGTGCAGTCATTATCTTAATGTGAAAACAAGCAATTTATCTGACATCCAAAATCATTGACTTTTGGGCCAAGAATGGAAACATTTCTGAAACGGCTAAGTTTGTAAACTGTTCATGTGCTGCCATGTTTAAAGTATACCATGCATGGCAAAATGGTGATTCCAAAACTAGTGTCGAGGCAACTTTGGTGCACCATAGGCCATAGATGATGGATGAATGGTGGCTGCAGAGATGTGCACAGATGAATAGACATGCAACTGTTGAGTAACTGACCACCCTGATGAATCATGGGGCAACCACCAATGTCTCCTCAATGACTGTTCAACAAATGTTGCTGCATACGGGCCACTGCAGTGGGCAACTGGTTCATGCAACCATGCTGACTGTTGTTAATTGATAATGAAGCCTTGAATGTACGTGCAGTATAGCAACTGGATGTCCACTTAATGGCAACAGGTGGCCTTTTCAGATGAATAATGTTTTATGATCCACATGCATTGAACATCTGGCTGTTTGCATGTATGCTGTGAAACATCTGAAAACAAACACCCTGAAACCAGGAGGGAGCATTATGGTCTGGGGAATGTTTGAGTCTTTTCCTGCATGATCTCAGAATTGTGGAAGGCACGATGGATCAATGCATGTATGTGTTCATCCTTGGGGCCATGTCCACTCCTACATGCAGTTTGCATTTCCTCTACATTTACCAGCAGGTCAATGCGACATTTCACACAGTTTTTAGTTTATGTGCATGGTACGAAGAGCACTGTGGTGAGTTTACCACACTCTCCTGGCCAGCAAACTCCCCGAATTTAAACCCAGTCAGGAATCTGTAGGATCACCTTAATCAGGCTCAACCGAGGAACCTTGTGCAGCTTGCATGACACTGGAGTCATTGTGACTCCACATCCTTGTCAGTACCTTCCAGAACCTTACTGACTCTCTTCATGCATGTCGTGTGCTGCAAAAGGTGGTTATTCAGGCTTTTGGTAGGTTGTCACATTAATCTGACTCGACAGTGTATATCTCACAGGTCATGTAATACACTAGTTTCAGACTGTTTGATCTGTGTACATTCATATGACCCTATCAGTGTACAATACCTTCAGAAATATCCTTGTGTAGTTGTTAGTTTCTAAGTAGGTAATGCATGCTTCAAGAGTTAGTAATGTGACTTTAATTTTGATTGAATGGTACACTTGTTTAGTTAGTGTGTGACAGTTTAGCTTTGAAGTACATATTATATTTATATACTAGTGTCTCTTACATGATTCTGAGAGAAGTTACTTTGTGTTTTCACTTTGAAGGATTCGCCACGTGATGGAGGGTCAGGTGATGGAAGAATGCCCACACGCTCACCACCAATTCCACCTCCTGCCCCAGCTGACTGGGTTCGTAAAGAAAGACTTGGAAAGAAAGGTGAATTTAGATACTTCTAAATATTTGAGGACTTTGTGGAAAGTCCCAAGCTCCGTCCTCAAAAAGGCCAGAATATTCACTGTTTTTTAAGGCTTTCAATTTGCTAAGAAAGGGATACATCCCAGTACTTTATGACAATATGAATGTAAGTGACTACATTGCGACAATGACTTCAATGAAACAATTTGTTTCACAATAAAATCACATACATGAAAATTTGAAGCAGCAGTGTCAGAGGAAAGCAGTGGCAGTATGTAAATGCTGATATGCTTTACACAGACAGAGAATGAATTGTTTGCATCCAGTGTCACACATGAACAGCAGATACAGTATAGGTATTCAAATCCTTGTAATACCTGAGAACTGCCACAAGATGAGAACACACATATAGAAGAAAAACAATTTATTGTTATGTTGTATAGAAATGACTGCCTTTTATTATGAACTTTAATTACATTTTTTCTGTATGTGCCGACATGTTACAATACTCATCATAGTTTCATATAAGCTTACACAATATTATTGATAATCTTTTATTAAACTGAGGAAAGTGCAAATAAACATTGGGCCTGCATGTTTACTAATTACACATTATGTCAGGCTAATGTAGTGATTTAACTATCATATTTCACAGTCTCCTCATTTGGTCAGTTTTCAATGCAATACATGAATTAGTTAACTGTTCACAGGAAGTATTTGTGAGACTATAGCTGATTTTAAGGCTTCATCACTTACATAATACTTGTTGGTACAGTGATATGTATCTACCTCACTCATATAGATGTGTCATTTCATTTACCATCAGATATCATTGCTTTCAAACTGTCTGTTCATGCTATTTCATTATCCATAATCCATTCTTTGGTGCTTAAGTTAGTGATATTACTCCCTTAAAAAATTTAGATCTCCAGTTTTGTGGGACATTAGCAGTAAAGAGTTAGTCTTTAATTGTTTACAATGTGTCCAGGTGCTACTCAATCAGTAATTCATCTCTAAAATGTGATCACATTTTACACTGTTGCCTAACAATCATAGGAAATTTAATTCCTTTTAAAAAATGTTTTTTTCTGATTGTCCTCTCTCTTTTGTCATGGCATCTAGAATATTTGCATTCATTGTAATGTTAATTCATTTGATTCTTTTTTCATGAAAAGATTTTACGATGTATTACCTTCGAAGAATGGTTTGCAGTTTTTACAGTTCACTGCATCCATAATTGTCTCAGATGCACATGTGCTTTGATAGGAGTATTAACATTCTGCAGTACGTATAATCATACACAAAATAACTGCAACATAGGTGATAGAACAGTAAGCTAACATTAAGACTAATTTGAATAAACAAAGGAAACCACATACTGTGCCACTAGGTTCATGTCCTGAATTAAAAATATAAAACCCTGATAATTTTTCCTAGTGGTGTACGGTTCTTTTTCTAAAGAAAGGTTACAGAAAAAGAGGAATATCATAAGTGTGAATGGAACAGAGAAGCTCACTTTACTGAAATGAGTGACAGAGCCAAAACTTTTTAAGTCTGCTATGAAAATTGGGAAACATTACCTGACAAATTTGGTTTGAAGTTAAAAAACACTTATTAATATTCATGAATAATTGAAGAGACTGTTAGGAACTGTGGGATGTGTATGGTAATTTTTGATCAGGGAGGTGAAAATGTATTTTTTTCAGTTTCACTGTGCATTGATGTAATTTTCTATCAGCAAAGATTTCAGTAAATCTATTACACATGCTGTATTTATGCTTGTAGAAAATTATTGACATCTGCACCGTTCACTTGCTTTGGTGTTGAGCTTTATCTGTGCTATAATGGGAAAGCCTAGATTTTTCTGATACTTGAAACTTTACTTTTCTGCTTAATATTTCTTAACATGGTCATTTTCTTATACTGAAAATAGATTTCAGAATTAAGTATTCATAAATGCTTAAAACCATAAACTTGGCTGACATTAGTACTGCCATATAAAAATATAAAAGAACTGGCACACTGTTAATTTATCTAGTCACTGATAGTATTAAAACTATATAAAAGATTGATATTCATAAAGAAGAATTTAAGCATTTAAAAATAATCTTTACTATTGCTGTTCAATTTTAGACAGAACTTAGTGAAAACAGGGTGTCCAGGATTTAAACTCTAATGATATAAAATGAGCAGTAACGGATTTTCATACCTTCAGCTAGTCCCTATACTAATCCTTACTAATTTCAAGCTTTGTTTTTCTTGTTTGCATAACACAGACAATTTTCTCGTCACTATAAAATATATCTTCAATTTATGTATCCCAACCTACTGTAAATAAACTAATACTGAATGAGTTCACCTGTGCCACAACATGGTATCTCTGCTTGTCTCAAGATTTCTCGGCAGATTTATTTCCTCTTATCTAACCTTTTGTCAGTACAGCTCATTTAGTATTTACTGTCATTTTATATAACAAAATTTTAAATACATGTAGCTTTTTTCATTCCACTTTTTCTTGTTATCTACACACATTTTAAACATAGGGTCATGCTTCTGGTGTAAAGAAGAACAGTGATTGCTTTGTTTGTCCATTGATCATTGTTAAGGACTGGAATATTTGTTACAGTCAACTCCCTATTACAATCAAGGAAAACCAAAAACCTTTGAACTGAGTCTGAGATTGCAAATTAACAAAACTGCAGTGTATAAATTATAGTGCAAAACATGAACAAGCACAGTACTATTCTCTTTTTTCCTTTTTAAAACCAGTCCTGTGGCAGATTAATTTTGAAAACGTCTAAGAAAACAACTAAAATTTCTTTATATATTGGTTTCAATGTCTTGTTGCCATAGCGCCTATCATTCATCAGCTTTTTAATCTTCATGCATGTGCTGGAAAATTAATATTCTTTCAATGTTAATTGTGCTCCATGTTAATTTGTGACTCTTTGTTTCTGCATAATGCAACAGATTTAGTAATACACTAGAACATTTGTGTTGTATATACAACATTTTATACACAAGTATATTACAGATTATATAGATTTAGAGCATTACTTCTCTTATTGGCACACCTGCTTCACAGTTTTTTCCTTTATTTAAGTATTTTTCTGTCATCTACATCTGATGTGTTGTTATTTTGTGTATGTATCTACATGTTTATTTGTTGGCTTTGTTAGCTAAGTAATGTAACTTATTCCTGAAATTTATAATGCACTTTGGTAATCTTCTGCCAGTTACATTTAATTTTTGTAGCAAATTCACCTTATATTCTATGTGCAAACACAATGAAGTTACATCCAGAAGAATGAAAAAGTCTGTCATTTATTGCATAAATCCTCAAAGAAGAAGCACTGTATTTCAGTCTTGTCTGGATAGCAGTGAAGTTTAGTGATGAGTTTGTGTGAATACTGATGCTGCAGAGTGGGCAGAAAAAGTGATATTGTATGTAATTAGAGTTTCTTTGCATCAACAGTATACATTTGGCATTAAAAAGCTTTAAGTAGATTTTTATCCAAATTTGCCACAGAATTATTATTATTTGTTTATAAACAGTTACATCACCATCACCTCACTTAGATTTTGAATAAATATTCAAGCTCTTAGGAATAATTTCAGCATTCAATATTAGTTAATATTATATGACATTTAAATTTAATATGTTAAGTTTCATTTAATTTCTGAATTATGATACTCCTGTATTTTAACAGTCTACCTGGTATCACACATTTAAGTGACTTAGAAAGTTTTAATATTGTTGGGTTCCACATGCTAAGTGAAGTTCATTTACAATACCTCTACCATTTAAGTACCGTCAAGCTTACTATAATGTTGTAAAAGCTCTTAATGCACTGATATAGAGAAAACAAAAAAAAAAAAAAAAAGACAGTGCAAAGTGAGTGCTGTGTTGTAGTGATACTGTATGTGGAAAACTGAAATAACAGCTGTAAACTAAATAATTTTTAATACTTCATTTACCTAACATAAATAAGTAAGAAAAAAAAACCGACAAATGTTTTAGATGGGGTAGGAGAATACACATTAGAACCTATGCTGTCTATCTAATTGCATTCATTTCTTTTTGGCGATTTACATTTCTGTATCTGTCGTTACCCCAAGAAATTGCTTTTGGTATATTTTTATAGTATTTTCATGAAACAGATGACACAGTGGATAACATACAGGATGTATATATTTAATCTCATAATAATAAGCTCAGCTTAACATAAATACGATTTATGTATTATTAAAAGGTTATAATGCCTGCAGTAAACACTATATATTTTTAATATACATGGAGATGTGATTGTGAACTTGTCAATTGTTTGATGAATTTGCTGTCTTACTCATTATCAAAAACTGGAGTTTTATGTAGTGACCTGTTGTTGTTGTTTGTCTAAAAAAAAGAAAGCAACTGTCCATTGTCCATGATAGCTAATTGTGGTGTCTCTTTCAACTGTGTACTGAATTCTTGCATTCCAAAGATCCCTTGTTTGTATATTGTGTAGTATGGTGTTTGTTATAACAGATTTGTTTACCTTTGCCATTTTTACTGTAAAAGGTGATTTGAATGTATATTTTTAATTATATTGATTGTTATCTGATAATATGTATTGTGAAAGTGAATAAATGTACTTATATGTAAGAACATAACTACTTCAGTTCTTTTATTTTCCTTCTATCATGTGCTGTCCCATTTTCCTGTCTCAATGTGCACAGAGGTTTTTGTGTGTAAAAGTGTGCTGTGAATGTAGAAGAAACTGTTTCTTAAGAGCCCTTTATCATTAAAAGTGAAAAATATATATGCGCTTGTGCTAAGCATTACCTCAATTGCAATTTTATTGAAATAAAAAAATGTAAATCTGTAGTTTTCCACATTGAGTTCCTGGTGACACTTCATTTTATGTTAAGCCCAAAGATAAAGAATGAATCTAATGACATGGAACACTATAGATGCCTTCAGAATGAATGTGTTTGGTGGCTAAGAGACTTGAGAAACACTACAGTGTACTAGCTATACCAAGACCACGTATGACAAATAACTATGATGTTGAGAACAGATTTTATATTCAAATTGTAATTTATTTGGCTCCTGCAACAGCAGTAACAGTTGCCTATGCTCAACCATATCTGCAGTATCTTTTGTTTAGCAAATGTGTCACTAGTAATAAGTTTTCTTGCTAGAGACTTTGCATCTATCAGCTCTAAAAACTTCCATATATGTGCACAGTGTTAGTACTACTCCAATAAAATTGACGTAAGCATTTTCTGTTTTGCTGAACTGCATACAAATAACCTATTTGTAAGGTTAACTAACTTAAGTAGTTAACTAACCATATTACTGTCACTTATCAGTATTGTTTGATATGCCGAGTTACAGAAATGACTTTCGACTCTGAACAGAGTTCTGATGATGGCAGCCTGCAGAGAAGTGTGAATCATTCTCCCCCTGCCCCACCACCCCCTCCTCTTCCGGTATCCACACCAACTGACTCTGAACCTAAGTCCATTTCACATACACCCAGAACGAGTACTGTACTATCACGAGGTAACTACTCTATCATATAATTTCATAAATTTTAAATTTCTTTAGTGAAATAAGGAAATTTGCATACACTCTTTGTTAGTGTTTGAGAACCACTAAGTAGAGACTGAGAATGAATTTTTTGTCCTGAAATAATTTAGGCATGGTGAAGATTGATGTGCTATTTCACTAGCAGTCAGGTGTGCCTCATAAGTATTTGGAATAATGTATCTTCAGTACTGGTAAATACTCTGAAACCAGTCTTCTGGAATAGCTTTCACAACCTCCTCTGATTGGGCTCTGAGCACTACAGGACTTAACTTCTGAGGTCATCAGTCCCCTAGAACTTATAACCTAACTAACCTAAGGACATCACACACATCCATGCCCGAGGCAGGATTCAAACCTGCGACCATAGTGGTCGCGCGGTTCCAGACTGTAGTGCCTAGAATCGCTCGGCCACTCCGGCCGGCCCTCCTCTGATTTCTTTGAAATGATCTACCATGATTCAAGTTGCTTTTCATGTAGTTTTAATTTCAGATGGTGGAATAAGATGTGAAATGTGACCTGTATGACAATTGGTGTTATTTTTGACCAAATGTTCTATAAAGTGTTTATAATATAAAAGCATGCATTATAATGATGTAGGAGATAAGAATATCAGGGTTCGTTGGTGTTGTCAAAGCACATAACTTTAAAAATTTGGTATGTTGAAATCATAATGATGAAGCCAGCTTCCTTATTTATTTTTGATGGATTTGAAATACAAGAGTTGGACAAAAATATGGAAACACCATAACCACAACACATTGCCATGCCTAATACAGCTCAGGAAAACCATTGGCATTCAAAACAGACTCCAGCCGTCTAGGAATAGTTAAATAGAGGTCCTGTATGGTTCTCAAGGAAATCTTATAATTTTCGTCCTCCAAAACATTAGCATGTTCAGATAATGATGATAGAGGTGGATAGCAATGAAGCACCCTTCTCTCCGAAGTAGACCACAATGGCTCAATAATACTGAGGTAGGGCCCCTGTCATCGTGAAACACAGCACCATTGAGGAACAAAAATTGTACCATGGGATGGACCTGATCAGCCAAAATAGTCAAATAATTCTTGGCAGTAATGTGACCTTGCAGAGTAACTATGGGGCCCATGGAGTACCACAATATTGCTGCCCAAATCATCACTATACCCTCGCTATGTTTCACTATTGGGATGTAAATTTGGCTAGAAGTTGGAAACAGTGTGAAACAAGACTCATACAACCAAACTGTTTTCTTCCAATGCTCCAGAGTCCTGGTTCTGTGGCTTTGCCATCATGTTTCTCTGTTATGGACATTTGGATTACTGATGAGTGGTTCGAATTCCAGCTCACCCTGCAATTCCCTGGTTCTGGAGCTCCTTTCATGTTGTTTTGACACTGACATGGTTTGCGAGTGAAACATTAAACTTGCAGCATGTTGAGGACATCGCACAAGTGCCATTTGTGGCCAAATAGAACAGCAAAACCTATGGGCTTGGCTAGCACGTGCATTTGTGTTCAAGCATGCCTTTCTCATGGTGTTTTCATATTTTTATTCAGCCCCTCTAGTTGTCAGCATGCTCTCTTCCATATGGATAAAGGTCCCAATAAACCTACATTCTCTCTTGCTTCTGTTCACATGGTGACAATTTTGACATTGTGTACATAAATGTGTCAAGAAAATCAGTGAAAGCAGTATGTATTCCTCAGTATACTAACATGAGTTGAATCAGTGCCTTGTTTGCCAAGGTTTTTTAGTCCAAATTTTATTGAAACTGAGACAAAAGTTTTCTCAAAATCAATGAATCCCAGACAAAGTGTTAATTCATACTCATTGCTTCATTCTGTGATTTATTTTATAACTTGCAAGAGACCCATTGTGCTATATCCACTTGTAAAGCCAGCTTGTTCCTTTGGCTGATTAAAATCAAATTTTTTTTCAATGTGATTGGTGGCTGTATAAGTGAATATTTTGTACATCACGGAAGGAGAATGACAACAATGTCCAGTTTTGCGTAATTGTTTTCGTTAACAAACATTCTATAAATAATTTTGCAAGTTGTTTTGTACACCTTTTCTTCCAGCTCATAATATTTTTATTAGAACGCCATCATCTCTCGGCCTCTCTCAGTGTCTTCTTCATGCCTTGAATGTCTTTATACATCTTGTCTGGCATTATGCTAGCGCTCTCAATAATCTATTATTATCTAAGTCTGTATCTTATTAATTTGTTAACATATACAAACATGTAAAGAAATCTTGGACTGCTTGGACATTTTTCTATATTTTGTTAATTATTGTGCTATTTTCCATCGTAACTAAGGAAATGTGAGATATACCAAAGTGAGTTTCTGGTTTTTTTTTTTTTAACACCTAGAAGGAATTACCTGAATGGGATGGAAATCTGTATATATGATGTACATGTACAGACAAACAAAGGATTACAGTTTCAGAAAAATTCGATGATTTGTTTAATAGAAAGAGCTTCACAAATTGAGCAAGTCAGTAACATGTTGATCCACATATGGCCCTTATGCAAGCAGTTATTCAGCTTGGCATTGATTGATACAGTTGCTGGATGTTCTCCTGAGAGATATCGTGCCAAATTCTGCCAATTTGGCACATTACATCATCAAATCTTAAGCTGGTTGGAGGATGCTGTCCACAATACTGAAAATTCTCATTTGGGGAGAGGCCCAGCATCCTTGCTGGGCAAGGTAGGGTTTGGAAAACATGAAGATAAGCAGCTGAATCTCTCATCGTGTACACACAGGCATTATCTTACTGACATGTAAGCCCAGGATGACCCGTGATGAAGGGCAACAAAACAGAATGTAGAATATCATTGATGGACCAGTATGCTGAAAGGATGCTCTGGATGACAACCAAAGGGGTCCTGCTACGAAATGAAATGGCGCCCCAGACCATCACTCGTGATTTTCAGGCCATGTGGTGGATGACTGTCAGGTTGGTATCCCATCATTGTCTGGGGCATCTCCAGACATATCTTCGCTGGTTGTCAGGGTGCAGTTCAAAGCAGGACTCAACCCTGAAGACAATTCAACTGTAGTCAATGAGATTCTAGGCTGGATGTGCCCAACACTACAACAAACCGACTTGTTGGTGTACAGAGGTCATTGGTAGTTGACCCAAGGGGCACTGTGAGCTCACCCCCCTTTTTGCAGGGTGCCTGTTAATGGTCCTTGTGGTCATTGAAGTATCAGTTGCATGGCAGACCAATGATAATGATGAATCCAGGATTCTGTGTGCCTCTCTTATGATTGCTTGGTCCTCACATTCTGTTGTCTCTCTAGGGAAACAGTTTTCATTTTGATGCTGTCTGCAGCCATATTTCACCCATTCTAGCCAACATCATCAAACAGTGGCATTGCTCCCATTCAGATGTTGCATGATTTGCCGATTACTCCACCTGTCATCTTTGAGCCCAACTGTGCCTCCTCCCTCAAATGCTGACATCTGTGTATATTGTGTACACGCCTGTCCACAAGGCACAGTTACTGTCCAACTGAGTACATGGAATGAAATTTGCATAGACTTTATGTCCTAGTATAGACATGTCCCCTGTTTACTATCCTTGCCCGCTGTGTGGTGAAATTGTGCAGCAGCATCACAATTCATCCATCGACTATCAACGCTTAGAATTTTGCATTATCTGTAGATACCTCTATGAATATCAATTTGTGACCACACACCCTCTTGAAGATGTTTGTGAACAGTTTTGGTCACTTCAGCATATTCTATTAAGTTCCAGTTATTGTTTGCTTAAAGCTCTCATCTTCCCTGTAATAGTTATTTTGCACTTTTTGAGGTTTTCTTTTGTTTTGTTTTCTTCATACCTGCAGTATCTTTTGCTGTTTGCATAATTAACTTTGTCAAGTTGTTGCTCATTTGGACTACGTGTATAATCTGCATTTTCTGAGAGTTTCGACTTATTGTTTAATTTTACACAGTATACCTTGTCTATTTTTAGATAAATCCTGATTATCTATATTTCTTACTTCCTACTGGATGATTCTTCTTCTTTCCAATTCTTTTTATCTAGTTTTAGTCTGCAGCTTACAAGTGTGTGATAACTTGCAGTTTGACTGTGGTTTAAGACTGTTGCATCATTTAATTTTTGGCCCCATTTTTGTTCTCTATTAGTCCATTTTCTCACTGCCTTTTTTTGGAATAATATGTTAATGTCAATCATGTTCTTCTTCTTGGCAGATTCTGCCCATGTATTCTACTAATATAGGACCTATGCCATTTTTGCTGATGTGCCCAAACCTTCCTATTGAGGAATTGTTCTTTAGTGTCTGTTTCCCATTATTGCCTTGTAATGGGATTTTCTGTCACTTATCAGCTTCTGTAACTCTTCACAAAGGTCTTCTACTTTGTGATGAGAATGTGAACATGTTGGAGCATAGATTTGGATGACTTCCATGGAATATCTTCTGCTTATTATTAAAGCAGCTTTTGCCATTCTGTCTAAGATCACTTCTTTCTATATCCATAATATTTATTCATATTTACAATAAAGCTAACTCTTGAATTTCCTCCATACCTTTTCCTCTAAAGTTACCTTATTTTTTAATTCAATTAGAACTTTTTATCTGGCTTATGATAACCATTCTACATTCCACGTTATCTTATTTAACTCCTCATCTAGCTACACTAACCCATCTTCACAGCTCATACTTAAGTAATTTAATACCCCTAAATAACTGGTATTAGAAACAACTGATTTTCAAAGGTCCCTGTTGCTGTTTATTCAGCCGAAGATAGTGTAACAAGATGTGGGTTCAGAAATTGCTGAGTACACCCCATGGCCTACTGTTTATGAAACCAAAATGGTTGTGAATAATTTAATTTTGTGATTTATGATACAAAATATTATTGCAATTTTCTGCATGTCAGTCCAACATTACCTACTTTGACAGCTATTGGAACATTATGACTTCATACTCGTCTGTTGAAAGGAAACAGGTGTAAAATATTAGGAACATTGGTCCACTTCGGCTATTTCTATAGAACTTAAAAATTTACCTGATTTGGCTGCCAGTTTCTGTTCAAGTCTGCACTATGTGAAATCAGAGAAATTTATTTTTCAAGCTGATCTTTTAGGGAACTCTTCTAAAGATGAATCTGACCAAAATGGAATGAGAGCCCAGAGTACCTCACATAAACATTTCTGTGTTTGTAGCATCCTGACGTAGCATCCTATTCCTGGAGAGGATCTTCCTACCATTACTGGTGTTAAGTGCACACATAAATTATAAACTTTCAGACCCACTGAGGTGTTTGTTTAGTAGCTGACATTTGAAAGTACTGGATTTTTAAAATAAAAAAAATTAGAAAAGGTAGAAAACAGAATATAAATGTGACGTGGAGAGAAAAGTGATACCATAATTTAGGTATAAATAAGAAAAAAACTACCAAATTTTTAGGTTTCTGAAGGTAGGGATATTGTGGAAGGCAGAAGAAAGATGACAGTATGAGCAGGAAATGGAAGAACACTAGTAAATGCAGATTTTGTAAAGGAAGAAGGGGGGGAAAATAAGTTGGATAGTAATTGCAGATGATAAATAAGTTAGCTGTTACCAGGAACAAAAACATATTTGAAGTATGAAAAAGGTTTTTGCAGACCATTACCAGTCACACCTTTTCATACTTTTTAAATAGTCGTGGTCTATTAACAGTCAATATGACTTTAAAAATATATCTGAAGTGCTTAGATAAAGTAAGTGTCATGTACACACTGAAGAGCTGAAGAAACTGGCACACTTGCCTAATATTGTGTAGGGGGCCCCCACAAGCACACAGAAGTGCCGCAACACGGCATGGCATGCACTCAACTAATGTCTGAAGTAGTGCTAGAGGGAAATGACACCATTAATCCTACAGGGCAGTCCATAAATCCATAAGAATACAGGGGGGTGGAGATCTCTTCTGAACAGCATGTTGAAAGGCATCCCGGATATGGTCAATAATGTTCATATCTGGGGAGTTTGGTGGGCAGCAGAAGTGTTTAAACTCAGAAGATTGTTCCTGGAGCCACACTGTAGCAATTCTGGACATGTGGGGTGTTGCATTGTCCTGTTGGAATTGCCCAAGTCCATCGGAATGCACAATTGACATGAATGGATGCAGGTGATCAGACATGATGCTTATGTACATGTCATCTGTCAGAGTCATATCTAGACATATCAGGGATCCCATATCACTGCAACTGCACATGCCCCACACCATTACAGAGCCTCCACCAGCTTGAACAGTCCCCTGCTGAAATGCAGGATCCATGGATTCATGAGGTTGTCTCCATGCCCATGCATATTCATTTGCTCGACACAATTTCAAATGAGACTTTTCTGACCAGACAACATGTTTCCAGTCATCAACAGTCGAATATTGGTGTTGACAGGCCCAGGCGTGGTGTAAAGCTTTGTGTTGTGCAGTCATCAAGGGTATACGAGTGGGCCTTTGGCTCTGAAAGACCATATCGATGATATTCGCATTGAATGGTTCACACGTTGACACTTGTTGATGGCCCAGCATTGAAATCTGCAGCAATTTGTGGAGGGGCTGCACTTCTGTCACATTGAATGATTCTCTTCAGTTGTTGTTGGTCCTGTTCTTGCAGGATCTTTTTCCAGCCACAGTGATGTCAAAGATTTGATGTTTTACTGGATTCCTAATATTCAAAGTACACTCATGAAATGGTTGTATGGGAAAGTCCCCACTTCATCGCTGCTTTGGAGATGTGGTGTCCCATTGCTCAGGCACCGACTATAAAACCATGTTCAAACTCACTTAAATCTTGATGAGCTGGCATTGTAGCAGCAGTAACCGATCTAACAACTGCGCCAGACACTTGTCTTATATAGGAGTTATTGACTGCAGAGACATATTCTCCCTGTTTACATATCTCTGTATTTGAATATGTGCTGTAGTGTATATTTAAAAAAAATCCATTTCCTGTAACTTTGTGAATGGTTGTCCTAGAAAAAAATGTAAAAGTTTGAGGTTTGATACCCTAGAATTTTTATTCTAATTAATAAGTAAATCACGTAACACTTCTTTCACCATTGGCAATGCTTTGTACTAGGGAAAAATTTCACATTAGGCCATGGTACAAGTTCCATGTTATACTCTAATGCTATTGCAAGGGAGAGGCAAAGGCATACCATGTGCAACAGGGCCTTCAAGTTTAGGACACTTTTAGACAAATCACTTTACTACACAGGTTTAGAGGTAAAAAAGGGTGTGGACAGTTGGAAAGGGGGGGAGGATTTAGGCAAGAGCTAAAAGAGGAGGTATGATGCATTTTATTTAGATCCAAACTGGGGAATAATTGTGTGTATCAAGATAATTTACCATCACTGTTGCAGAACATGGGTGTTCATTACAGGATATAAATGAGAAAAGTAACTTGAAAAGTGCATGGAACCTCCTGTTCTACATGAAACTATGTTCTGTTGCCAGTTCCTGACATGTGACAGAGACTGTTTGCTTGCGATAATTAATTTGTATGGGCCATTTCTGTGCTGGTCACATAAATGAGAGTGTACACTTATAATGACTCAGTTTATACATGATATCAATAGTTTAAAACGTGAATCTCCAATTATTTATGTCTTTTCTAGTAAGGGGGCTACCTGGATATGAAATTTCATAGCAATGTTAGAACAGGGAAGACAAGGTAAGAAAATCCAAAAATCTGACAAGCATATTTAAAAGGCTGTGTGCTAAATGGATCATTTCATTGGGTAGAATATGAAGACCTGTAGGCAGGAAGTGCATCATTTTGTGCCATAGTTTAAGGGGCTTATAGTATTAACTTTAAGAAGTAAACACACACACACACACACACACACGTGCGCGCCTGTATGATAAGAACATGCTGGCTGACTAGGCACTTCAGCTCTGTGGCTTGACTGTGGTGAGTAGTTGTATGGGGTGGTGTGGGTAAGGAAAGAAAGGAGACAGGGAGTGGAAGAGTAGGTTGCGGAAGGAGAAGGATAGGTGACTGGTGCATGGGATAGGAATGTTGCATCAGCAATGCGTTAGATGAGCTCGTGGTGCTCACAATGAGCTGGAAGAGTGGGTTGGGGGGGGGGGGGGGGGGGGGGAGGGGGAGATAGAACAAGTGGAGTAGAGACTGTGAATAAGGGGATGTGAGTGAAGTTAGGGTCTTGGGATGAGAGTGGAGAACTCTAAACCCAAGCTGTAAGCTAGGTAAAACAATGTTAGAAGTTGAAACACTGATAATGTGTCTGTACCTTGCTTTTGGAGAAGCTGTGAATTAGACATGTGGCACACAAAATTTGATCATTGGAAAATCTGATTGAGGAGATATTGTATAGTTGTAGGAGATGAAATACATGCCATACATTGGTTTGGTCAGAGATGATGTTCAATTGCAGAGATAGTTAATTAACTCAAGAAAGAACCCAAAATAATCTATTGATGAGATTCTAATGACAATTTAACCATCATTTGATCTTAATCTCTCTCAAGTCTGCTTTTTGCAATCCATTCATCCATGGTGTCTCAAGTATCTTTTTTTACAGCCCTAAATCCTGTAGTTGATTGTATGAGGATCATTAGGAAAGTAGGTGGCATTCGGAAAAAAAAGAAACAAAAATTAACTTGAGAGACAATGGCGATAATATTTATTGTTCACAAAATATGTTCTATTAATTATCTACATTATTGCCTCCATTGTTGAAATAATGATCATATTTTGTGACCAGATATTGTACGTCTTTCTCACAGAAATTTGCTATTAGTGATAATGCTCAGCTGGTCACAGTTCCTGTTAACCAATCATTGTCATGGAAGCACCATTTAGAAATGAACAATTTGAAATGTACAAAAGAGTGAAACATGTGTTCTTTCTTAATGCTGTGTGAAAACTTTTCACTCATTCCTACTTCAATTTTGATGATTGAGAAATTTTCTCATGCCCTTAACTAACATTTGCACTCATCAATGACCATAAGCCCTGTCTGAACTTGTGCTCCATTTTTAATCATTTTGTGACTGGATGCTTACTAAACCCTATCTTCCTTTCTTACCATCCTGTATTAATCATTTTAAATGTCTGGCCACTGAAATAAAGCAAGGAATATGTAAAAATAATGAGACCAGACTTCCAAATAGCTAGAATTATCAGCTGACCTATTGTATGTCTAATGATGAACTTGGTGAGAATTGGCAACTACTTAATGGATAAACAAACAAAGCTATTTAAAAAAAATGAGCAATTGCAGTATTTTCAAGAATTATCTTCAATTTAAGCAATGGTATATACTCATGCCACTCAGTGCATGAAAGACAAGATTTGTTGGAACATGAAATGCAAATAATTTTGATATTATGAGGGCTGTTCAGAAAGTAAGGTCCAATTGGTCGCGAAATGAAAACCACATAGCCATACCTTCCAGCTACCTCTCCAGTCACTTCTCTGACTGTTACAGTTGTCATGATGTTGTACAAACTTTCCAGTACCCTTGTCACAGAAAGCAGCCACCTGTGCTTTCCACCAATTCTCTACACTAGTCTGCCTTTCATTGTTTGAGCCAAATGTTGTATTCATAGCCAGCGGTTCATGTGAGCAGAGATGAATAATGGAGGGAGCAAATTGAGGGCTGTATTGTGAGCGATCAAACACTTCCCATAGAAAATGCTGCAGGAGCATCTTCATTGCCCCTGCAGTATGCAGCTGAAATTTGCCTTGAAGAAAGAAATGCATGACATTTATGTTATGTGGGCTGCATAGCTTCAGGCAGAATCTCATACCAGATCCACATACTTTGCAGGAGACACTGTTGTTTTAGGCATCTCTATGTGAACACTTTGTGCTCTGAACTGAAAAGAGCAACGTGAAGCGATCGACAGGCACGCTATAGGCACTGCCCAACACATCTGTGCGATGTTCCATCGGATTTTCACAGTGGCTTCCATTTCGCGCCTAATTGGACCTTACTTTCTGAATACACCTCATGTATAGCAAACAGGAAGATAAATACATTTTTAGCATTAGTTCCTTTTTCTGTTACTATTGTGAAAATATTATTACACTTAGTATTTTATCAAATGTAAAAAAAATTCCATACACTACAAACTGAATTGGTTTGCATTACAGCTCCAAGTATGCAGGACATAATGCAAGAGGAGCTGAAGACAGTGTTGACATTATACCGAGGCAAAACAAGGAAGCTTGATATTGTGAAAACTCCTGAAGTTTACATTGATCAGAAATCTACACCTGACGAAGTGCAGCAGTGGCTGCAGGAAAAAGGCTTTAGTGAGAAGTAAGAGTGAAAATAGCTACATGAAGTGACCACTGTTAAACTACATAAAATTATAAAATCCTTCTTAAAATGTAAAATTAATCATTTCAGGATCTGTAAGCAGCTTAAAGGTATGACAGGGAATGAACTGTTTGCACTTACTCGAACACAGCTTGAGACTTACTGTGGGAAGACTGAAGGTCATCGTTTGGATTCCCAAATAACAATACAGAGAAATGTTTCTGGTGTATGTATATTTGATTTTTGCTGTTTATAAAGTCATGTTAAAATTATGAATGTCATTCCATTCTTTCTTACATTAAATATTAGTAAGACCTTTGTTTCTTAAATTAAGTTATTTGGTCAGGTGTACATCTTGTTATTACTGATGTTACTAATTATACAGTGCCATTTGGAGAGGTGGCGCAGAATGCCAGTCTTTTTCTTGCCGTTGGATATTTATTATTACTGTGTTGTAGTAATGATAACACCTAACACTTATTGTAGATAAGAAGTTGTTATCATTTATTGTATATTAGCAATCATATAGGTAATGTTTTGTTTTGCAGTATAAAACTGCTCGCTCATCAGAACTGAGTGCAATATTAGCAAGAGCAAGAAGAAAGGCTGAGATTGCTACTGAGAGCCATAATACACCAGACAAGGGAAATTCACCACCGCCTCCTCCTAATAAGCACACAGGAAATCAGAAACCATGGTCTGCAGAAGTTCAAAATGCAAATTTGTTCCCTGACAATGATGGTGAGTCTAAATTAACTAGCAGCATATAGCCCATTCAGAAAATGATGATGTCATTGGCAGTGGCTTCCACCTTAGTTATTTCATACAGTACTGCTCATTAATTTCAATGAACAATGACTGTTATCTGATATTTCAAATAGGAGCAGGAAAAAACTTTATTTTTGGAGGGATAAAGTTATATCCAAACAGATAAATTATATTTTACTTTTATCAAAGTATATGGATTTAGTGAGTGCCTCATGAAATTGAGGCATGTGGTCAATAAGTTTTTGTAGGTATTGCAAGTCTATATGATTCCATACATCCTTAATGACATTCCAGAGATGTTCTTTGCTTGTTATGAGAAGATTCTGGATACATCTGTCTACTTCATCTGAGATCATTTCAATAGGGTTACAATCAGGGCTTTGGGAGGACCACTCCGTATCCTTCAGTATCTTCTGTTTTTTCTTTGATGCAATGTGCTTCTTACAAAACACTGGCCAACATTTTGGGTCATTATCTTCTTGTAATGTAAACCCTTTCCCTATTAAGTGCAGTCCACATGATATCATATGATAATGAAGTAGGCAATGGTAGTTCATTGATCCGTACACTCTTCTATTTTCAAAATGTCACCAACTCTGTCTCCTGAAAAACATCCCCAAACTATAATTGAAACCCCACTGTGTCTAACTGTAGGTAGAATACACTGCAGGGTCACCCTTTCTCCTTCATATCAATGAACAAATGTCCTCTTCTTAGCATCAAAAATCTCGAATTTTGATTCAGCTATGAATAACACTTTCTGTCATTCTTTATATGTCTAATTACTATGTTTCATAGCCCATTGGAGTCTCTTCTTTTATTTGTGGGCTTCAGAAGGGGTTTCCTTGCTGCCACGTGTCCTTTTAAACAGGCATCAGTCAGTCTCCTGTTTACTTTTGCAATAGATATGTTTTTCTTGTTCAGCTCAACCAGTTCTACATGAATTTGTGCTGTTGTTTTGAACTTGGTTTTCTTACTAGTAATTATGATTAATTTTTCATCACTTTTAGCTGTTTTATGGGGTCGTCCTAGTCATGGTAGCTCCTTATTGGTACTTGTTGTCTTCTGGTGGTGAAGGGTGTATTGTATTCTCCCTGTATAAATGCCACATTGTTTCACAATTTAGGGCATAAAGAAACCTGCTTGTTTGGGTACCACAATTGCAGCACCTTTGTCTACAGATTTTTTCACTCTTGGAGCCATAATAAAGGTGTGAACACTGTCAACTGTCACTAAGAAACTGAAGTGCATAACCATATAAATTGTATCATACCACTGCTTGAAGTACACAGCAGACATCACAACACTACTTGGAACAACAGGGCACCATGGAATGGTCATTCATTGTCACACAGGTGACCAAACATACAAGTTCAGCTAACTATTTTGTATATACACATCACTCTTCTGAATAATACTGCATATAGATGAAAACAGTTACATGAACCTGACATGATTACTAATGTTGTACTGTTGCTTTGCTTACTCAGCTGTAACCATGGTTTTATATGATATCTACAGGGAATTAAATGTCAATTATTAAGTTTATTGAAATTAATGAACAGACATGTACATTTAGTGTTACCAGTGTGTGGTGAGAACTTTTATTAAACAGTCTTGTTTCTGCTTAGCAGACATATAATTGAGTGTAATTACTTGTTTCAGATTCACAAGATAATGATACTACTTCTGACTCTCACTTCAGTAACATGCTGAAGCAGAGGCTACAAGAAATGAAACAGAAAAAATAACAGAAGATTCAAAGCATAACATGAACACACATATTGAAAATAATGACATGCATTTATGTGTCGTCAGTGGGAGTTATCTTTGTTTCTTTATTTTATTTAAAATGGTGTTCTCATAACTACCAAAACAAAAATTTCAACACTTTGTTCTGCTCAACCAATGGTTTTATCAGCCCTTTTGAAATTATTATTATTTTTTTCTGCTTGCTTTTTCAAGTCTTTGTATAAATTTCAGAACAAACAATTTATCCCTGCTTCACTGTATATATAAATTCCTATTAGACATGCAGATGGCTTTATATTATTAGACATACAGATGATTTTATGATTCCCTTGTATATTTAATTATTAATTTTACAAAGTTGTAACTCCAAGTTTCTGTATGTAAATATATAAAAAATTATTTTTATGATGAAATACTGAAATACATTTTATTCCCTTTTTTCTACTTAGTACATGTTTGAAAATGGTTTTAAATTTGTGATCATCAGTTATAGTTTTAAGCCCATAAATGTATTTTCCTTTCATTTCAAATTATAAGATTTAATTTTTATGTCAGTTACAAAGAGAAAGGAATAAGAGTGTAAAAAGCACATACTTCCATAAGAGATAGTTTCATCATTTTATTCTCTTGTTCTGTATCATGTTCTCTACGTAGTAAAATGTTGTATCTTAAACTAGCAAAGATTCTTGTTGCTGTTTTATGAATACAATATAAATAAAAAAGTGTATTTTTACAGAATGGCCCACACTCCATTATAGTAATCACTAGTAGTTTAATAAGATTAAACAAGATGAACATTAAGAAACCACCAAACTGGAGGGACAGATTCCTGACTGAAAATGGAGGGAAAAAGTTCCTATGAACATGTGTCCAGAAATGGACAGTGTGCATACAACGACAACAAATCTTCCAGGAACACAATACAGAGCTGCATCACATTCATGTCATAACAGATGTTCGAAGTGGCTTCCACAGGATTGTAGGTAATAGGGATAGTAACAGTTGTCATGCAGGATACACATTATCATATTTTGGCTTACACCACACTGTCGTGCCACTTGCCTGAGGATTGTACTAGGGTTTGCCTCAATATCCTGTAGAACCCAGGCCAACAAATCTGGTGTACATGCAGCCTGGTGCCTCTCTGCATGTTCGTCTGTCTGAAAGGACCCATGATCACACAAACACCCAAAAGGGACGTGAAATGTTATATGATGTGGTTGATGTGTGTGAGAGTACTTGCTTTGGTGTAGCTGTGCTGCCTCTCAACTGTTTCCATCTGCTTGGCCGTACAAAAACACTCTCTCGGCTTGTTTCCAACATGAATACCAGACCATTCTGCTGCTTACGGTATGTTATGTGAATCACACAGTGTGCTACACAGGAGAAACACATGGCATGTGGTCAAAGGAACATTATTTGTCAGCACCATTTACTGTGGCAATAATGCATTTCCAAGCGCATGTTCATAGGACCCTTTTTCCTACATTTCCAGTCGGTAATCCATCTCTGCAGTTTGTCAAGTTCATAAATGTTCATGCTGTTTATATCTATACAGTTGTTTTCTTAATGCTTATTACACTAATTTCAGGATCATAAAATCCTGTCAAAACTGTCACCCAGACATCAAGAGAGTACAGAGGGTTCTTAGAGCTTTGTGACATATACTTTGTATGCAATAGATATTTGTATAAAGCAAAATAACAAATGTGTAAATATTTTAAAATAATATTGCATATTGACTTCTGGATTAAATGATTTATTTTACGTACAGGGTGGTCCATCTGAAGTTTTGGATGAGATTATCTCGAAAACTATACATCAGGTAAAAATAGTGGGTAAAACAAGTTTGTAAGCTCAGAGGGGGACATCAAATGATATTACATGTGACCTCCAGCCCCCACCCCCTTGTGTGGGGTGGGGGGCAACTTTTAAATCTTAAATAGAAATGCCCATTTTTTTATTGCAGATTTGGATTCTACATAAAAAAGTAATCAAGTTTTGTGTGAAACATTTCTTTTAAACCATTGACAGATGGTGCTGAAATTGAGAAAAAAGTAAAATTTGGTAAGAACTCCGATTTATTTAGAATTATCCAAGAAAGACATGTCAAATCAATAAAAAATGTGTACCAATTCTTTCGTTATGCCAAATTAAGCTACTTTTGTACAAAATGTACTGTATCCTACTTTTAGCATTACCCAGGAACAATGACATGGGCATAGTAGAACGATGTTCCCATGGGTTGCTCATTAGTGTGAGTCCCCTTGCCTCTCACACGTGGGGGTGCTTCTTTAGTGTGAGTCCCCTTGCCTCTCACATGTTGGGGTGCTTCATTAGTGTGAGTCCCCTTGCCTCTCACAATTTGATGTGCTTAATTAATGAAATTAGCCATGAAGAAATTGTTAAAAATTATCCCCATTTGCTTCAATGCATAAAGTCAATCATCTGCGAAAGTTGCCCGCAGTTTTGAGCAGGACATCCCGTGGTATGGCTGCACATGCTCTTCAAATGCATTGCTACGTATCATTTTGGGTTTGGGCTGTCTTTCATAAACAATATGTTTTAAATAACCCCGCAAGAAAAAATTGGGAGATGTTAGGTCAGCTGAATGTAGAGGCCACTGTATTGGTCTGCTGCGCCCTATCCGCTGACCAGGGTACTGTAAATTTAAAACATTCTGCACATTTTTAGCATAATGGGGAGCTGCTCCATCCTGTTGGAACCACATTCGTTGCCTAGTTTATAAATCAACATCTTCCATTAGCTCCAACAAATCATCGTGGAGAAGTTGTAAATAAGATACCGCAGTAACATTTCAGTCAAAAAAATATGGTCGTATCAAGTAACCATTTAAAATTCGACACCAGACCATTAACGACCATTTTTGTTGATTGTCAAGGGTCTGTGCCAGTGTGGATTGACAGGGGACCAATAATGACAATCATGACGATTTAATTCGTCACAGTTTTTGAAAGTGGCTTCATCGGTGAACATAACATATCTAAAAAAAAATCATTGTCACCTCTTATCATTTCCAAGACCCATTGCCAGAAATGCATGTGTATTTGCATATCTTTCAGTGTTAATGCCTGTGTCAGTGTGATATGATACGCATGATATTTATGTGCCTTCAAAATGCTCAAAACAGTTGATTTAGGAATTCCAATTTGTCTCTGAATTGCATGACTACTCATTTCTGGATCCAGTTGAACACAGGTGAGAACAGTAGGGGCATGGGCATCATTTTCATTGTATATGCGATGACAAGGTGGACGGTGCATGTATCCATTTTGAGCTCATGGAGTGCAATTTTGAATAATGTTTTCACTTGGATTTCATCTGTTTGGGAAACAAACCGCATACAACTGTGCAGCTGCAATGTAATTGATATGGCATTCACCTAAAATTAACAGCATATCAACAATCTCTGTAGGAGGATAGTGAGCCATGTTTCGCTAAAGAATAATTTAGTTTAGTCAGTTGATGTTTATGGTTCACAATCTGAAAGTGAAGTGACATCTGATAGCATTGCACTGACCTTTATACTGAGCCATAGTTTGCAGTTTGACCATGGTAGCACCATAGTCAGGTGAGTAACGCAATTGTGAAGAGTTCCCTAATGAGATTTTAATACCATTCTGCCTCCCTCCATCAAAAACTGTGGCGGGTAGGATACATTTTGTAAAAAATTGCTTAATTTGGCATAATGAAAGAATTGGTGCACATTTTGTATCGATTTGATGCGTCCTTCTTGGATCTCTCTAAATAAATCGGAGTTCTTCCCGAATTTTAATTTTTCTTGATTTCAGCGCCATCTGTGAATGCTTTAAAAAAACGTTTCAGACAAAACTTGATTACTTTTTTATGGAGAATCCGAATCTGCAATAAAAATTGGGGTTTCCATTTAAGATTTAAAAGTTACCCCCTGCCCCACCCAAAGTGGGGGTTGGGGGTGACATGTAGTATCATTTGATGTCTCCCCTTTGAGCTTATGAGCTTGTCTTACCCACTATTTTTAATTGATGTATAGTTTTTGAGATAATCTCATCCAAAACTTCAGATGGACCAACCTGTATAGTGATTCATAAAAAAAATTTCACATTGGATTGCGAATTCACGTTGTCATTTGGGTGTCAGACCACACTCATTATAGAATTCACGAGGGGCACAATGAAACTGCTGGATAGGGCATATGACATTTACCCCTAATGTTTCAGTGGACTATCCAGCCGCACTGATGTGGGCAAGGGAAATTCACTAGTACAAGAGATGTGATAGAGAAAACACGTAACAGCTCTTGCAAGGACTTGTAAAATGTGGTGATATAAACCTTGCCAACATACGGGGTGGTTATAATTAAACTTTCGCTACTTGAGCCAGTGTAGACAGAAAAAAATTTACCGTGTGGGTGCCCAGGAGGAGTTTACATATTCATAAGGAATTCTCATATGTATAAGAACGTAAACATAAATACTACCTGACAGATTATAACTATGAGCTCGACCAGGACTCAAACCTGGGGTCTTTGCCTTTGATGACCATGTACAGGTATCCAAGCAAGACTCATGACCCACCCTCACAGCTTTACTTCTGCCAGTACCTCTCAGCAACTTTCCAGATTTCACAGAAACCTTGCACGTGTGCAGGAGACAGAAGTATAACTATGAGGACAGGTCATTATTTGAGCTTAGATAACTGAGTAAATAGAGCATTTGCTAACAGAACATAAAGGACATAGGTTCGAGTCCAAGTTTGGCACATAGTTTTAATGTTGCAGAAAGTTTCAAATCAGCACACACTCCACTGCAGAGTGAAAATTCATTCCGATAAACATAAATACATTTTGCTTAGAGCAGCAGATGTAGGCATGTATGACAAAAGTAAAATTTCATAACAAATTCATTACAATAGTAAGTGTATACCGAGCATATGTAGGAAATTTCGATACTTTCAAAAAGTGTCTTGAGGCCCTATTTTCCTATTTGACAGCAAAAAACAATAGTGGTTGCTGGTGATTTTAATATAGATTCTCTTAAGAATTCTAGAAGTATTGATTTACAGCTATTTTTAGCCTCACCATTCAACATTTTACTACAGTGAACTTTCCAGTCAGGCAAACAGTTGCTGATTCAGTCATTTTATTCATTCACACATCATGTTCTCTAAATCTCATTATGGAAGAGATCTTTCAGGAATGCAGAATGAGTCAAGTTATACATTAAGAATCAGAAACAACCACCACTGGCTGCTTCTGTAAAGCATACTAAAACCAAATTGTGACTAGCACTAATATACTCAAACTATAATTATGATGATCACTTCTAGATTACTTTTTATAGCTGTGTATGTTAAGAGAAAAAAAGCTATTTTCTTAAAAAAGAAAACCACTGCTGCTCCTCCTGTGCTACTCAGCTGCTGTTTTTATCCAATATTTAAAAACAAAGCATTTATGAAGCTTTACACAGACCTATATCAGTTGTCTGGACAGGGTGGTCACAACAACCTGAAAAGTTAGTAAAGGTATTTTAGGGTTAATTGGGCTGAGAAATAATTGTTGAGAAAAAATTAAGTATCTTGTGCCATTTCTAAGTTAATTAGCATTGAAGTTAGCCAATCTAGCCATTGCACGTGCAAATTCAAGCAGCCCGCCAGAGATGACCTCACCAAACATGTTCTTTGTTCGGTTTTCTAAAAACCAAACAAGAGAGTGATACAAAATCTGGGCATTGGACAGAAGTAATATGAGTTTTTGCAAGATTAAGTGTTAAGCCATTGGCTGTGAGCTTGTTGTGATTGTATTCCAATATTTCCTTGGCTTTCTCTGGTATGATTGTCTTTGGTCTTTTTATCAGTATAGCCATACCATCATCAAACTTTACAGTTTTAGAAGAGACCTACAATGTCCCAGGTAGATAGTTAATATAGGCAAAGAACAGGAGCAGACCAAGCACTGAACTTTTTAGCACACCATATTTAGTGTTATCCCACTCTGAATGTAATCTTATCCCTGTTGTATCATTTACTAATGTGACACTTCATTTTCTATTGTAAGGATCCACCAATGCAAAGGGGAGAGCTTTAATGCCATACCATTTTAGTTTCCAAAGCAGAATTTTATGATTTACTCATTTAAATGCCTTGAGAAAATCACAGGAAATGTCAACTGGGTAATTTTTGTTGTTTAATTCTACTACAATTAAGTTTGCAAGATCATATATTGCATTCTCAATAGAGAAGCCTTGTGGAATTCTAAGAGCTGTGGTTAAAAGGTTATTCTCAGATAGATGGTTCAGTATTCTGCTGCATTCTACTTTCTCAAAAACTTTGGGCATATGAGAAGAAGGGACAATAGTCTATAATTAGAGCTCAGTAGCTTATTTCCACTTTCTTTAATGTTGGTGTTACTATCACATACCTTAGACTTTCAGAAAATACTCTTGACTTAATATAAAGGCAACTCAAGTTTGGTGCTACCAATCCAGCACAAGATTTTAGCATCTACATCTACATCTACACCCATACTCCGCAAGCCACCTGACGGTGTGTGGCGAAGGGTACCTTAAGTACCTCTATCAGTTCTCCCTTCTATTCCAGTCTCATATTGTTCCTGGAAAGAAGGATTGTCAGTATGCTTCTGTGTGGGCTCTAATCTCTCTGATTTTATCCTCATGGTCTCTTTGCGAGATATACGTAGGAGGGAGCAATATACTGCTTGACTCTTCGGTGAAGGTATGTTCTCGAAACTTTAACAAAAGCCCGTACCGAGCTACTGAGCGTCTCTCCTGCAGAGTCCTCCACTGAAGTTTATCTATCATCTCCGTAACGCTCTCGCTATTACTAAATGATCCTGTAACGAAGCGTGCTGCTCTCCGTTGGATCTTCTCTATCTCTTCTATCAACCCTATCTGGTATGGATCCCACGCTGCTGAGCAGTATTCAAGCAGTGGGCAAACAAGCGTACTGTAACCTACTGCCTTTGTTTTCAGATTGCATTTCCTTAGGATTCTTCCAATGAATCTCAGTCTGTCATCTGCTTTACTGATGATCAACTTTATATGATCATTCCATTTTAAATCACTCCTAATGCGTACTCCCAGATAATTTATGGAATTAACTGCTTCCAGTTGTTGACCTGCTATTTTGTAGCTAAATGATAAGGGATCTATCTTTCTATGTATTTGCAGCACATTACACTTGTCTACATTGAGATTCAATTGCCATTCCCTGCACCATGCGTCAATTCGCTGCAGATCCTCCTTCATTTCAGTACAATTTTCCATTGTTACAACCTCTCGATGAACCACAGCATCATCTGCAAAAAGCCTCAGTGAACTTCCGATGTCATTCACAAGGACGTTTATGTATATTGTGAATAGCAACGCTCCTATGACACTCCCCTGCGGCACACCTGAAATCACTCTTACTTCGGAAGACTTCTCTCCATTGAGAATGACCTGCTGCGTTCTATTATCTAGGGACTCTTCAATCCAATCACAAAATTGGTCTGATAGTCCATATGCTCTTACTTTGTTCATTAAATGACTGTGGGGAACTGTATCGAACACGTTACGGAAGTCAAGAAACACGGCATCTACCTGTGAACCTGTGTTTATGGCCCTCTGAGTCTCATGGACGAATAGTGCGAGCTGGGTTTCACACGACCGTCTTTTTCGAAACCCATGCTGATTCCTACAGAGTAGATTTCTAGTCTCCAGAAAAGTCATTATACTCGAACATAATACGTGTTCCAAAATTCTACAACTGATCGACGTTAGAGATATAGGTCTATAGTTCTGCACATCTGTTCGACGTCCCTTCTTAAAAATGGGGATGACCTGTGCACTTTTCCAATCCTTTGGAACGCTACGCTCTTATAGAGACCTACGGTACACCGCTGCAAGAAGGGGGGCAAGTTCCTTCGCGTACTCTGTGTAAAATCGAACTGGTATCCCATCAGGTCCAGCGGCCTTTCCTCTTTTGAGCGATTTTAATTGTTTCGCTATCCCTCTGTCGTCTATTTCGATATCTACCATTTTGTCATCTGTGCGACAATCTAGAGAAGGAACTACAGTGCAGTCTTCCTCTGTGAAACAGCTTTGGAAAAAGACAATTAGTATTTCGTCCTTTAGTCTGTCATCCTCTGTTTCAGTACCATTTTGGTCACAGAGTGTCTGGACATTTTGTTTTGATCCACCTACCGCTTTGACATAAGACCAAAATTTCTTAGGATTTTCTGCCAAGTCAGTACGTAGAACTTTACTTTCGAATTCATTGAACGCCTCTCGCATAGCCCCCCTCACACTACATTTTGCTTCGCGTAATTTTTGTTTGTCTGCAAGGCTTTGGTTATGTTTATGTTTGCTGTGAAGTTCCCTTTTTCTTCCTCAGCAGTTTTCTAACTCGGTTGTTGTACCACGGTGGCTCTTTTCCATCTCTTACGATCTTGCTTGGCACATATTCATGTAACACATATTGTACGATGGTTTTGAACTTCGTCTACTGATCCTCAACACTATCTGTACTTGAGACAAAACTTTTGTGTTGAGCCATCAGGTACTCTGAAATCTGATTTTTGTCACTTTTGCTAAATAGAAAAATCTTCCTAACTTTTTTAATATTTCTATTTACGGCTGAAATCATTGATGCAGTAACCACTTTATGATCGCTGATTCTCTGTTCTGCGTTAACTGTTTCAAATAGTTCGGGTCTGTTTGTCACCAGAAGGTCTAATATGTTATCGCCACGAGTCAGTTCTCTGTTTAAATGCTCAAGGTAGTTTTCAGATAAAGCACTTTAAAAAATGTCACTGGATTCTTTGTCCCTGCCACCTGTTATGAACGTTTGAGTCTCCCAGTCTATATCTGGCAAATTAAAATCTCCACCCAGAACTATAACATGGTTGGGAAATCTACTCGAAATATTTTCCAAATATTTTCAGGTGCTCAGCCACAACAGCTGCTGAGCCAGACATCCAATTACCATGTCTGAGCCTGCTTTAACCATGACCTTCACCCAAATTATTTCACATTTCGGATCCCCGTCAATTTCCTTCGATACTATTGCACTTCTTATCGCTATAAACACGCCTCCCCCTTCACTGTACAGCCTGTCTCTGCAGTATACATTCCAATCTGAGTTTAGGATTTCATTACTGTTTACGTCTGGTTTGAGCCAACTTGTGACCGTTTATTAATGATAGCAGTTCTGGGACCTTTCTATAGACGCTCCTGCAGTTTACTATTAGCAGTTTACTGTTGCATCAGTTATTACTTTGTACTGATCTAATGATTTTTTTGTCCTGGCAGGACTGATGTCTGGTGGTGATATGTACATTGCCTGCCCAAGTAAGTTTATTGGATGTGTTTTCAATGGAAGATTATTTGTTGCTGTGTTTGCAGCTACTATTAGAAAGAATTCCTTGCATTTAGTAACCAATGATTTGAATTTCGTATAATCTCCCTTGCTGCTGCTGTCATCTGGGAGTCCAATGTCATTTGCCTTCTCAAGTGTGCTCATTTTGTGCTTAATAATGCTCCAAATTGTCCTTGCTTTGTTCTTGAAATTTTGAATTTTTTGTGCATATTACATGGTTTTTGCTTTTTTTTTTATGACATACTGAAGAATTTTGCAGTACTGCATAGAGTTCATTTTAAGGCTTAATTAGAGACAGTCCTCTGCATTAAGTAAAGCTCTCTCTTTGTAGACAAGATGTTTTGTTCCCAGATGTTAGCCACTGCTGTATCCTGTTACTAGTGCATGTGAGAGTGAGTCAGTGCTGCTCTGCACATATATAGGTGCGAGTCACTGGTAGGTGGAGTGAAGAGACTGTGCCATGTGCATGCTTCCTACAGGTGACCTCTAGTGGGCAGCACATACTGATACCATTGGCATTTGATTTAAGTACAAACGTGCGGTGACACTACACTCAGCACACTCACACTCACACTCACATGCACCCTTTGTCTCAGCTCTCACTATAAATGTGCACAACCCATTGTAAAGGAAAAATGGATTAATAATGTTGTAAGACTATTTTTAGAAAGGGATGAAATTTCTCATCTACTATTTGGCAAACTTTTTCCCATTTCCGTTCCTGTAAATTTACCCTGAATGGTGTAACTGAGTCAGCAATTACAATTATGTGAAAATTTACTTTTCTTTTATTGGCTAAACCTAATTGAGGGGGATGCTTTATTACTGTCATTTGACCATTGTGGTGAGATAGATCATTTATTATTGGGCTCATATCTGTTTTATTAAAGATGGAGGAATTTAGAAATTAATTATCAATTGCTGTTGCACTATATCCTTCTACCCCTGTTGGAGATGTTACTGTGTGAATGAAAGCAAAGCTGGGCATCAGCAAATGCAGGTGTTCTCAATCAGTATTGTTTGAGGTGAAATCTATATAATATCTTCACATACACTGTCAGCCAGAACTTTGTGACCATCTACCTAATAGTCAGTATGCCTTTGGCACAGATAACACCAGCAACACCTCATGGCATGGAAGCAATGAGGCCTTGATAGGTCGCTGGAGGGGGATGGCACCTCATCTACACACACACACACACAATTCATCTAATTCCCATAAATTCTGGGGGGGGGGGGGGGTGATGAGCTCTGATGCCATGTTCAATCACGTCCCAAATGTATTGGACCGGGTTCAGATCTGGTGAGTTAGGGGGGTGGGGGTGGGGGCAGCACATCAATTGGAACTCACCACTTTGTTCCTTGAACCAATGCATCACACTTCTGGCCTTGTGACATACCTCATTATCCTGTTGAAAAATGCCAGTTCCATCAGGAAACTTGATAGTCATGAAGGGGTGTACATAGCCTCCAACCAGTGTATGATATGCCTTGGATATCACAGTGCCTTGCACGAGCTCCACTTGACCCATGGATGTCCACATGAATTTCCCCAGAGCATAATGAAGCCACTACCAGCTTGTCTCCATCCCACATTACAGGTGTCAAGGAGCTATCCCCTGGAAGATGACAGATTCATTCCAGCCAATCAATGTGATGATGAAGGTATCAAGCTTCATCAGACTGTGCAATGCTCTGCCACTGGCCCAATTTCTAGTGCAAATAATCATGTGCTCATTTCAGTCATAGTTGCTGATGTTGTGGTGCTATCATTGGCAAACGCATGGGTCATCGGCTGCAGAGGCCCATTGTTAGGAGTCTTCGGTGCACTGTGTCTTCAGACACACATGCTCTCTGCCCGGCATTAAAGTCTGATGTTAGTACTGCCACAGTTCACCACCTGTCCTGTTTTACCAGTCTGTCCAGTATACGATGTCTGACATTTGTAATGAGGGGTGGCCACTCAACCCCATGATGTCTGGACATGGTTTCACCTTCGTTTCGCCATGTATTGATGCTTATGCCAAGCCTCTGGGCCATCACAATCTGCCCTTGGGCAAACTTCCCCATTCTCCATATGTACAGCATGCTCACTGATACTACATGCACCATGAGTGTGTCTGACTAACAGACATTCCTCACCAGCTGATGCTGCTATTGCCTGGATGGGTTTATATCGATAGTAGGGTGGTGGTTATAATGTTCTAGAGGATCAGTGTAGAATCATTAGTAAATCTGCCAGAGATGAAATCAGTATTGAAATCTCCACATAGAATCATTTTCCGTTTATTTCTACAGAGTTTGACTGTGAGGGTGAATCAAATATAAACTGGAATTAGTTTGTGAGCTTATTTAAGCTTCAGAAAAATTCATACAAACTTATTTATATATATATTTTTTTTGTATAGGGTCCTGAATGGGAAACACATTTTTCCTAGTTGATTGTCAATTTCTTGATCCCATTTTCATAAAATGAATGTGGTTGTGACAGCACCCAATTGCACATGAACACTTTGACAGTACCATCATCACCAAATATGTGTTCTCCACCTGCTTCCTTTGGCAGTCCAAAGAAATGAAAATCACAGGGTAATAAGTCTGAATTGTAGGGAGAATGTTCTAGTGTGGTCCAGAACAATTCCCGATTTTTTTGTGCTCTGTGGTGAGAAGACGAGGCACTCACTTTGCGGACACTTTTCAAAATTCAATGTTGTCTTTAATGATCACCTGAGCACTGCTGTAGCTTATGTCAACCTCAGTAACAATTTCAGAAACTGTTATTTGGTGACTGTCTTCAATAAATTGGCTAAAAGTACAAATATTATCCTCGGTCATGCTGGTTCTTCAACGATGTTGATGAGTTGTATTCTCAGCTGTTTCTTGGCCCTGTAAAAACTGCTTGTGCCATGTATACACTTGAGTCTTTTTCAGGGTGTTGTACCTAAACTGTACTGCAAGTCTTTCAGGATGCTTTTATGTCTGCCTTTGTGAGAAACTTGATTATAACATTTTGCGCAACAGATGATGGTACCTCTTGTTCTGACATTGTGATTCCTACTAAAGAAACAGTATGACAATTTTATTGCAGTGGAGGAAGCTTGCTGGAAATGAAAGTAATAATGAGCAGAGATAACATCACCCTTGTGAACTGAAAGGTATGCTATACAAAAATTCCGGTTTATATGATGTTATTTACTGAGTTCTGTGGCATGGGACTTCCACTTTTTGTGTATGTAGCCACACTGTCCTTTCCTCATATTAGACATACACCATTGTAAACTAACTTCTATTCATCTAGATGCATTTATTCAATTGCTGTGACTTCCAGATGATGATCTGTTATGCAGAGTACATCTATAAAAATAGTGTTAGATGTTTTGCTGTTTTGTTTGATGTGAGAAGTTCATTTCTGTTTCTGAAAAAACTTCTGATGTTTTGATGGAAACGTCCAAATATTTTATGGGTGTTAATCTTTGTAATGTCCAAGCTGCCAGTTTTTATTCCTCCAGTGATTATTGGAACTGTGTAATATATTAAGTTATTTGTGTAACCATTGCTTTATCATTGGAGCAATTTCAGATTGTTTGAAATATGATTAAGTTAAGCCTCTGTATAGGAAAGTAGATATTGAAATACCATAATACTTATGTCCAAATTCATTTTTGCCAGTGTTCAAGAATATTTTAGGAAAGATAACATACAAGTTGTTTCTTAACCATCTGATTTTGAATAATATATTGTCAAATAAACAGTTTGGATTTCTAAGGGGTTTCAGTATTGAGAGGCTATTTACATATAGCGTGAAAATTTAGTTAATTCATTAGACAATAAATTACAAGTATCCTCTGTGATGTATTAAAGCCTTTTGACTGTGTAAATTACAATATTCTTTTAAGTAAACTTGAATATTATGGTGTAACAGGAAACGCCACAAAATTTTTAAGATCAAATTTCTCTGACAAGAACCAAAGGATGTCAATAGGAAAGAGTGCTCTGTTGAACTGTCAGCCATCATCTAACTGGGATGTAATTACATGTTGTGTCCCACAATGTTCCATCATACAGAACTTTTTCTTGTATTTATTAACAACTTTCATCAGTAACACTACCAAAAGCCAAGTTTGTTTCATTTGCACATGAAAAAAACAATACAATAAGTAGCAAATCAAATATATTTTTAGAATGGTTGTTTAAATATGTTTTCATACACAGCAATAAATGGTTCCTAGCCAATTCTTTGTCACTAAACTTTAAAAAGATGCAAATATATGCACTTCAGAACTATTAAGTGGTTTTCTCCCAGTGTATGTCTAAAATATGATGAAAGTCATATAGAAGAGGTCAAAGTTTTAGAAAATTACAGTTTGATAGTAAATCCAATTGGGATGTGCATAACACAGAACTGATGTAGCACCTAAACATATATTTCTTTGCAATTTGGACACTGTCAGACATAGATGACATAAAAATAAACAAGGTATCATAATTTGCTTACTTCCATTTCATAATGTCATAAAAGGTCATTTTTTTTAGCATGACTCAACAAGCCAGTCTAAAGTTTTCCAAGTTAAAAAGCATGCAAAAAAAATAATTATTTGCAGTGTGAATTCAGAGGTCTGTCAAAGGAAATGGCGAAGCTAACCATTGTTTCCCAATATGCAATTTGCAATTCGTCATAAATAACATTGCTTTTTCAAACTAACAACTGAGCTGAGAGAATTAATATTAGAAATATGAATAATCTATGTAAATATTTAAAGTCACTAACTTAGATACAGAAAGGTACCCATTATTCAGGAACACACATCTAGTACAGACATCTAACAGTAATGTTGTTCCAACAATGTACAAGTCTCCAGACAATGGATGCAGTTTACTATTATATTACTGACACTTTGATCCTTACAAACAATTTTTAAAATCTTTGTAGTGAGTTTTGTTATGCAGTTTTGTGCCTGTTAATGATTAACAGCAATAAAAATTTGTAGTAATAATAAAGATTTTCATAGATGCTGATGGTGATGCATGATTTTTGAGAAATATCTACAAGCTGAGGGCCAACAACTACTGAAAGCTTATTTAGCATTTACAAGAAAACAGCAGATACCACTACTGCACTTACTGAAAGTTCCCAGCACTCACCAACTCAAAAAATGTCAACCTTTCCACTTCATGATGGCTCATATCTTTTAAACTATATGAAACAGATTTTCAAATAAATTTATGGAGAATCGACACTTTGCTTTCAGCAGTGTCTACAGCTCTGACCTTATTCATAACATCCTGCACAAAAAGGAAAGGCATAAAGTAATACCTCTTCTTTATACTGGCCAATGTGGACCAGTCAGTTGTGAAAAAAATTGTACACCATTTTCTATGGGAACAAAATTTAAGAGATTCTTGCAAAAATACTGAAATCCTGCAATTGCTTGCTTGCTTTTTATAAACTATAACAAAATAGCTAAGTCTGATATAGCCATGAAGCTGGAAAAAAAGAACTTACACCTAAAAGTACTGTCAAAAATTATTCATTGATCAACCAGACAAAGCTGTGGGAATTGCTGTCTTAACATGATATCTACTGACTGCATAAAACTGTATTAGCTTTTGTTGAGTGCATTTTCAATCAAGAGAAAATGTGCTTAAGTCATACAAATTAATGTTTTCCATAAAAGTAAGGAATTAGAAAAGTGATACAATTGGAAACATAGCAACATATTCCTTTTTGTATAAAATTTGAATATATCAACTTTACATTTCTAAATGTTGCAACTTGTATAATATTAAATATTTATATCTGCCCTATAATTATTTTATCTGCAGTTTGATGTTCAGTTGTCATTTGAGGATAACCTAAGAAACTGAAAACCTGTAGGTGAAAAATAAAAATTGTTGGAAAGTATGTAGAAAGAGAGATTTTCTGTGCATTTACTATCATATTCTGCCAAGAACTGACAGTAAACTCAATTAATGTTCATTTAATGCAGTCTTAGATAAGAAAAGGCATAAAATTATACCTCTTCTATATACTGGCCAACATGGACCAGTCAGCAGTGCTTAAGTCATACAAATTAATGTTTTCCATAAAAGTAAGGAACAAGAAAAATGATACAATTGGAAACATAACAGTTTATTCCTTTTTGTATAAAAATGGAATATATGAACTTTCCAGCTGGCATAAAAAATCAAAGGAAGTGTCAATATCATGTAATAGAAAATAATTTAGGGGCAACAAGAAGTTGCACATGTTGACAAAAGCATAATGTAATATAGGTAGGACAGGTGGCACCTAACAAAACACTGATTCTACTTCTACAAGATTTTACAAAAAATATTTCAGCATTCATTTTCAGCTATTGCTTCATCTCTAAGAAACACAGTACCCTCTTTCACTTGCTCTTGTCTTTATATTTTTAGTTACATATAATGGACCATCCCCTATATGGACCAATTAGACAGTCACCTGAAATTCCAGCCCTCACATTAATTTTAAATTGCTGCTTGTCTCCAGCCGGAATCACATGATTTTTATTCACCCAAGAAATGTTGTTTGTGAACATTTGCTATTTTATCTCTTCCATATGTTGTCTCATCTGCAAACAAAAGTAAAAATATGAACAATGGATCAGCAGAATGTGGGTGGAAAAATTGGAAAAAGTTCTCCTGTAGTTGATGATCAGTAGGTGAACCCTGCAAATGCTAGTAGTGATGATATGTGTACAATTGCTTTTTGGAGTACCATTGGTATGGTATTGTGAGGTGTACCACATGCAACAGCAATGTGTTGTGTGCTGATTCATGTGTCTTCTGTGACTACCTGCAGAATGTGTTCTTAGTGATCAGAAATATGAGAAATTCTCAGCTTACCTCTTTCTCACCAACAGAATGATAAACAACTACAAAAACTGGAGAACTCAGCTGTCTTCTCTCTGGAAACATTTTCTGATTCAACCATTACCATTTGGGCAGCTATACATCAAACTCATAGCTGCTTGATGACAAAATGAATATCTTACCATGGTTAACTGAACACTTTCAAGTATTTCACTACTATCACACTCATGAAATGTTCTGCACAGACTAAGTTCAAATGCATAGAAGTCTTCTGTGATCATGTTCCAACAGCAACAACTTGTCATTGAGGATGCTGAGGCCCCCTCCCCCCCCTCCCCCCACCCCCTCTTGCCCCTCAGTCCTCAAAGTTTGCAGAAAATATTTCTGATACACATTATATAGCACATATTTTTTATCTACCATGATCTTACTTTTAAAAGATGCAACCATATGTGATCAATTGTATTTCAACAGTTGTAAGACAAGTCTCCAGAAATTTATGTGCAATGATATAGTGTGTTAGCTCATGAGACAGGTAGATGAGCCAAACACTGGTCAAGTCTAAGCCCAGGTTAATAACTGTTTGTCAGGCACACTGACAAGCCTGAGTGTGGATTTTAAATTGTTTTTCACACTTTTCATGGAAGATGGTGGGTTGGTCCTCTGTAAATGATTTTTTTCTCATCTCAGCATACATGAGGATGTGATGACATCAATCAGCTCACTACAGAACTAAACTACGAAATGCGGGAAGGGCAGTCAAATGCACAGACCCTGAAATTCAGAACACCCGAAAAGAGGACTGTAGTGAGCATAATGTAGTTTCAAGTTAAGCAGGATATGCTAAATGCTGCAAGATAGTTAAAAGATATTTTTAAACAAGCCTAATAGGTATTATGATGTGACTGAATTAACAAGTTAAGCATGAAGAGCTGCTCAAGATTTGCTGTGAAGGATGTAGAATCAGGACTAGAGTTCACTTATTTTCTTACTTAGGCAAAGTTTGGGTATGAAATTTATTTATCATGGATTCCCCATTCAGAAATATTCTAATACATTACGTTATCAAGATCTACTTCATGGATCACATATTTTTCCTTTGTATTAAATAATTTTATTCATCCCTTAAGTTAAATAATAGTTATATATATCCTGTGGTTCATTTTTTTGTTTAAAACATCTCGTACCACAAATTTAGACATGGTGTCATGAATCAGTGCACATATACACACACAACTAATTTATACCGATTTGCAACATGTGTTTTATTTTCTCCTTGAAAACAATTTTTCCTGATATGCTGTGCAACCTACTTTATAATGCCTAAAGATACCTATGAGTCCTATTCTGATTTGAATTCAGCAGCCAACTCAAAGCAAGCTAGTTGTATGTTCACTTGTTCATGAGTGTATTGGTAGCACAGTGCCTGCTATTGTTGCATTGTTTCCATAAATATAGTTGAACTGTTCTGAGGAAAAGGAACTGGTGCAGGCTGCTGTCAAAACAGTAGTAACTAATTCTATTGAAATGTTTCCTTACATATAGCTGGAGAGCTTACAGGGAAAAATTAAATTGAATACTTAATTTACAGAAAGAAGCAAGCTATCTTTTGATCTATATCCAGATGTGTATATTATACCAGCAAAAGAGCATGAAGTCAATAAAACTGTACAAAAAGCCTAAAAAAGTTAACAGGGCCAAATAAAGTACCAATCTGTGTACTGAAACAATACATATAGAGCTCCTTTAACAATCATAATAAATGGATCATTCACATCAGGGATATTTCCAGCATATTTAATATTAGCAAGAGTTGTGTCTCTGCAGATGACATAGAAAACTACTGATCCATTTCACTACAGTCTCAAGCAATAATAGAACCAATTACAAATGAAAGCTTAGTTACTTACTTCAACAAATACAGCCTTGTAAGTCTGGGTTTTGAAGAGATAAAGGTACAGATTCACCCATAGTAGCAGAATTATTTTCAAAAAAATGGTGCTTGTTGCTTTTGTGTGTCACAGACGTTGTGTTAGATTTCTCTAAGGGTTTTCATATTATTGGCCATAATAATCTACTCTAAGGAGCTAGAGTAATTAGAAATAAGAAGTCTAGCTAATGACTTATTCTGTTTTTATCTAGCAAAGAGGGTACAAAGAGTGGAGGTAACACAAACATCAAATAATGCTAAACTCTTAGTAAATCACTTATCAGAATCAAAATACATTAATACATGTATCATATTTGTGCCAATACTATTTGTGACCTACATCAACGACTTTCCCAATAATATTAAGCAAGGGAAAAAATTATCATTGCTGCTGACAACAACATTATAGTTACTGAGAAAAAAAAAAGAGACTCCTTGCAGAGCAAGGAAGGTTACACTTCATCAATATGCACTAAAGTTACATTGAACATAATGAAAATAAGTTCCGTGATTTTCAATGTGAAGAGGGAAAATGATACTGTCAAATTAAATGTAGATGATACCCTTATAGATTATAAAACAAACAATATTTCTAAAAGTGAATACTAGTTGTCTGGTTTAGTGCTGTGAACATACAAATATACTTATAAACTGAGTGCCATGAGTACATTATGCCCTTAGAGCCCTTTCACGTAGTGTAACAGTCTGTGACTTTTACTATTTGTATGCACAATCAGTTCTTAGCTGTGGAAGTTGTTTCTTTGTTGCAAATACACAAAATAGGATTGCAGTGTTCGACTACAGGAAAGGGCCATAACAATATTAACCAGAACTAATAATCAGGCTTACTGTAACAATCTGTTCAAAATATTGGGGATTTTAAGTACATCATGTCCATGTGAGTACATTTACCAGTCAATTTTACACATAACAAAGCCCTCTTAATTACTGCAGGAATACTTCTGTACATCACTCTGGAATAAGATCTAGACTAAAATCACATTTGCTAAGAAAAAATAGACATAAAACTCTAAAGAGTATTTCCTATCAATGAATAAAATTGTACTATCAAATGCCTAAGAAGATTATAAAACAAAATTGTTTAAAAATGGAATTTTTGTACTAGAATGTTTTTGTTATCCTGGTAAACCTTATACCATACCTCTTCAATGGATAATATGAACATCTCATCCTCTTTCTGACTCAACATCTCACTTATTATGGAGAGATGCAGATTCAGTTTTTTAGACAAGCAAATGAGATGTTATAGTACACGAAGTAGGAACCAAATATCATTGTAATGGTCCTGATGTCAGGTTATTATTTGGATGTATAGTGCATGTGTGCAAAATGAGCAGTGATTAATGTTGAGAAATGAATGAAGAGTGTAACAGTAGCTTTTTGCATTGTGAAATTATTTGTGTAGTGGATGCAGTGACTGATTTTGAGAAATGAATAATTGATGTAGGATGTAGGATGTAGGAAAGTCAATATTTAGGGATAGGACAAGAATGATTATTCGGGGAAAAAAAATTGTAGTGAACATCAGCCATAAAGTACATACCTTAAGAGATATGAGCATTTCTTCATCTTCAATACTGTGAAACAAACCTCTTCTACTGCAAGATCTTTGCTTTCCATATTTGTGGAGGAGGCATAACAGACCAAAAAAAGAAAATAATCTCTAGTAAATATGGGCTTTAAAATGTATACCTTAAGAGCTATAAACACATGTTGGTAGAAGAGTTGTGTTTCACAATAGTGAAGATGAACAAGTGCTCATAGCTCTTAAGGTATGTGTTTTAGAGCCCATGTTTACTGAACATGTTTTTCTTGATTTTTTCTATACTAATACCTCTCAAAATCTGTAAAGCAATAGACAAGATTTGTTTCACAGTATCAAAGATGAAGAAGTGCTCAAAGTTCTTAAGGTATGCATGTTAGAGCTCATGTTTACTAGACTTTTTACTTTGAATGATCATTTCTGTAATGTCCATGAATACAGACCATTTCTCCTGAGACGTAATATGTTATTAAATAACTTATTTGGAAGAATTATAAACAATACATAACTGAACACTATGGATAAAATGAATCAAGCTGCACAGTTTTTAACAGGTTGGCCGTACATTCATGAGGTTGGAGTCTGTCTTTAATCTTCATCTGACCATCCTGATTTATGTTTTCTGTTGCCTCCTTAAATAGCTTCAGACAAATGATGTGACATTTCCTACTATGATGCCATGGCTGACCATATGTCCCACACTTGTCAAAGTAGGCCAGTAAGTATGTGAATCTCTGCACATAAGACTAATATTTATGTTTTTTAACTGTAGTGGCATGACAATCTCAGCATCTTTGTAAATGTGATCCATGGATGAATGTAACTACTAGTACTACTAGTACCATAACTTAATATCTACTACTCGTCATAAAGAAATGCCCTTTCAATGTACTTTTCTGCTTATCAAAACTTAAAACATTTAAATGATGACATTCTCAAATAAATATTTTTATTTCCAACATAATATAAACACAGTAATAATGAAACATTAGTCCTTCTCAGAACTTGTACTTATAAGTAGCTCACATCATAATGTGAAAATATGTAACATTTTGTTATTGTGTTGCTGCTGAACTGACTCATTTATACAATGAATATTTACTGTAGTTCTTTCCTCTCTTCAATCCAAAACAGTTTACAGATAATAAGATCTGTACACATTGATAATACACAGTACATGAGAGCAATCACACAAATATTTCATGATCTGAAGTGTGAATCCCAGAGTCATAAGAATCTTGGCAGCCATGTTGGGGTGTTGTGGCTTTCATGCGATTAGATCGGTTGCGTTTTATAGGTGGGTAGGACACATGCTGTCGTACGAAGCTAGCTGATCTCTGAAATGATGACAACAATTAGTACTATGCATGTGTACACATGGGTGCTTGTGCACACAAACACACACACACACACACACACACACACACACACACACAAATGAATTTACACCTTAAAACAAAAGAATTATGTTAAAATTTATAGAGTAAATAAATACAGCTAAACACTATAACACTATTATTCACAAGTCGCAGATTTCATTTGATGAATACAAAATAATGTTTTAATTTGGAATAAAAATACAAAATGGTATTTAATTTTGAATGAACTCAGGTACAAGTCAACAGTAGTTTTATAACCACCCTGTATGAAGAACTATGGTGTAAAATGCTGTAACTGTGAGGATAATATCCATAATCTCCTTTAAAAGCTGCCAATGAATCTCCTATGAAGCATGAATTGTGCCCTTTCTCATGAGGATACAGTTACATAACAGTGAAGATCACATTTTTTGTGTGTACAGAAGCTCCAAGATGCTTCATTGTTGGCCCATATATTGTTAGTGCTAATAGCATCCCATGAGTTAGAATGAATTTAGATTTCTATGACAGATGAAATTTGTAAAAGTGCAAAAGATACACAAATTGACCAAATCCTGACTCACTTTTTCAGCTGCTAGAAAAAGAAGGTATCTGGACTGAATATGCTTTGGAAAGCACAATCCTTAGTTATCCCATGGCTTAGTGCATGGTACATGAGCAAAATGATTGTACACACATAAACTAATCCTCCTCCCCCCCACCTCCCCCCCCCCCCCCCACCCTCCCACTCCCACAAAAAAGAAAAAGTTTAGCATCACGTGTAAACATGTTTGAATTTAGGTTTAAGGAGAACAAGGAATGAAAGAATAAGCCTTATGAAACTAAAACTAAAATATAAGATAAATAATAAGCAATAAGCAAAATAAAGACAGCCTTTTAGATAGTGTACCTCTGAAATCAAAATCTGCTTTTGAGTAGCGTTCAGTATGATGTTGCTCCAACCAGTTCACTGTAAAATATTTCAATCCCCCTTGGCTTCCTGTCCAAAATGTGCTCAGTACATTGCTGCTCACACCTGACCCACTTCTTTACAATGATCCTCCTGAGATCATCCAATGTGTGAGGCGGGCTCCTGAGACATCACAATACTCAATTCAATTTCTCCCATTCATGGTGTGACATTTTTTTGATTCCTGTCTCCTGGAGGAAAATGTTTGCAAGGTGGTCATGGCATTCTCATGTGTCATTGTCTTCAAAGATGAACCCATCACTGAAATGATGACTGTAGGGCCAGATAATAGGCTTGAGGATCCTTTCATGATATTGCACCGTCGTCATATTTCCATTGATAGTCGTGAGAGGCAGCTGACATCTATTAATGATAATGAGCCAAAATGTGACTTACCCACATCTCTGCTGAACCTGTGGGAGTTCATTTTTAAGCTGTACAGTGGTAACTAGACACCTCCACACTCTTCTACAACAATCATCAGCTAACACACAAGTCATGAACTTGTCAGTGAAGATAACCTGAAGCGTTTAATCCATGTCCCAAACTAAGTGTTCCCTCAACCACCTTTTTTACACACAACAGTGCTGGGTGTTTGTGTTGTTGCTTGTTACGGATACCTAGAGGTCAATTTTACAATGTGGAGATGGCTGTGCACTGTATGAGTTTACGAGTTGACACAGCCCTCCCGTTGCCTCCAGAAGACAACACACAGTTCTGTTGCATTCTTCTTGGGAGACATACAAACAATAATCTGTTAGGAGCAGATCAGTTCATGTTGACCACAGGTGATCACTGTGAGGCAGATCTTCAATGTTTCGTGTCTCATAATAGTAAGTTAATGTCTTAATGATGTTGTGGTGTACTGTGATTTGGTGACATCCCATGCTGACAATTCTCATTGCAGTAAAGCAACTACTCAAGCACTGTCTGACCTTGAAATGACAGTTAAAGGCATATTGACAGACTGAACAGTAAGCATGAGCTGCATCATTCCATTCATGATTCAGGAGACAGTGTTGAGAAAAAGCATGTTTACTTTTATCTCTGTTATACAGGTGACAGTATGTAACTGGTTTACTGTGGTGAAAACATTGTTGAGGAACAGGTTTCCTATAAACAAACACAAACTATGCAAGATAAGAGTGGTGAAAAATAAATAGCCTTAATAAGATAGTAGTCTGTCCAGAATTATGATTTTCTTGTAAGGATGTTACAGAGCACTGAAGAATGTTCTTGTTTTCCTGTTACTAACATCATTTTTTGGATCATATTCTGTTTCAGAGTGTTTAACAACAGTTTGTAAAATATACTCAGCTGCATAGCAAATTTTGCAGAGTTACAGTCTATATTTATATTTTGCACACAGAGAAATAGACACTTGAACAGAAGAATATTATATTATAGAGTAAATCCACAAATTTTCACTGTAAGTGCAAGTGTATAGTTAATACATTTATTCAGATCCATAAATTATTACAAAACAGTTGAACTGCTAATTGCACTACTAAAATGTTCTACTTCACCTTAGTTCTAACATTTCGGTCAGCTTCACTGCTAGAATTTGATCGAGTTGAGGATGGTGACTGGTATGGTGATGCTGATTCATTTGAACTTGAATAGTCCACTTGGTCTTTCAGATCCAAGACAGCTTCTTGAAGAGCAAAAAGTTGCTCAAATATTTCCGTATCTTTTGCCACTAAACTTGCCTGAAACAAACACAATATTTTATTTATTTCTTTGCTCATTTTTATTCAAAAAGATCTCTTTATCTGTACCACATAAACACAGGATACCTCACTATGTAACCAGAATTTTAAAAAAAATCAAGAACTTATGACTGGTGAATTACAAAATGTTGAAACCAGAACAACAGGGATAATAACTATGATTACTAAAATTATGAAATTTAATAATGTTTGAGGAATAGGGCAAGTTTTGGCTATTGTGTATCAATAGGAATCATCCCAGCATTGGCTTAGAATGATATGGGAAGACAATGGAAAACCAAAATCAGCATGACTGAACCATTTGAACAAGCCTGCATAGTTTTTATGTACAAAGCTTCATCTTCAGGTGCCACCAACTTCACACAAGAGCAGAAGCTACTAGCATACAAGAACTGTGGAGCTGACATACCTAAATTAAAGGTAAAACTGTGAAAAGTAGTGTGCTCATATAATTATGACAGTTGGGCCAATCATTAATTGGGGGGGGGGGGGGGGGGGGGTTTCACACCCATGTAAAACAAATGCAGGGGGATGGATCAAAGATGCTAACATAGAGGGAGGGATCTGGACAAAAATGAATTCAGTAATAACTAAATAAGTAGCTGCACTCACATGTAAGACCAACAACCGTGACAACTGCGTCAACAGTACAACATGGCAGTGACTAGTGTAGCCGGCCAGGAAGCTAGCTGACAGTGGCAGTGGAAGCGGCTTATGTAGGAGCCAATGAGGCAGGGAACTGAAGTAGATAACCAAAAATGTGTGAGAAATGGCCTGACTAGTGTGTCCACTTATGTAAGTGAGATTTGCAAGATCAATACAAAACAGAATTAGAAAAATAAGCATAAATATAATAACATAAAACATGAGTGTGGAGAAAAAATGCCTAAAAGTCAAATTGACTGAGTACATTAGAGTAAAAAGATAAAAAAAGATAAAATTGAAACCAAAACATGGAGTATGGATTGTAGAAAAAAGTATATCTAAAAATTGAGCAATTAGACAATGACAGGTGAAGTGTGGTAGGAGAATGATGCTAACTGTTAAGACCAGTAATTATGCATAGACTCACCTTAAAGAGCAAAAAAGAAGTCTTAGCATAAAAATCTTAGTCAGGGTTAGAATAATATACACAGTATATTCTGACACTTCCTGGCAGATTAAGTTTCATATCAGCCCACACTCTAAAACAGAGTGAAAATTTCATTCTGGGGAGTATATTCTGTCAGCCCCTTTCCTGCACTTCCTTGGCTCTCTACTTCAGCTGGTCCCTATGTCAGTCACTTCCACCACTGCAATCAGCTGGCTTCCTGGCCAGCTGTACTACTCACTTCCTTGTTGTGCTATTGAGGCGGGTGCCATGCTTGCTGGTCCAGTGCCTGGGTCTGGTTTATAGAGTTAATTTTTGTACAAATCACTCCCTCTATGTTAGCGTCTTTGTTCCAGTGCCATGTGTTTGTCTGATGTGGGTGTGCCCCCCATGACTGACTGTCCTGACTGCCACATGTTTATGTTTCCATGATTATGTGAGTACACCCCTTTTCATGGCTTTACCTATCATTTTGGTATTTCAGCCCCATAGTTCTTGTATGGCAGTAGCTCTTCCTCTTTTTTGCAGCTGTTGGCACCTGAAGATGACACTTTAGGCTTTGAAACTATTTGTGCAATAAATAAGAAATTATTGAAACTGAAGCGAATTTTTTATTGTATTAATTATTTTCTTGGTTTCTGGTACATTTCCATGAGATGCAGTTACTATAACATAACTGAGTGAATCAAAAGTACATGCACATGAACATTTCCATTCATTTAAGGGAATAGCAGATCCCACAAAACAATTATGTGGATATTTAACACTCCTGCACTAAATAGATTGCATGTGATGGGAAAAAGGAGTTCATCTAGTGTTTGAAAGTCTACAATGTTTTAAGTTGTTGTGAAAGCCTGTTGCAAATGTGTTTGTCTTGTGGAGTGCTGCATGCTTTATTGAACAGTATTTCTTTTTTCAAACAGTATTACTTCCTCAAAAACTTTAGTTATTATAGGATGTATGGCTGCATTTGTACTTTATTCTACTGTAACTTAAGTTTGCTTTGTAAGTTATGCATGAAAAAAATCTACCCTAATTATTGTGAATTTTAGTTTTATTATAATGCCAAACTCAGTTTGTGATCCTACCCGCATCATGTGAACTACACAGTTTTAAAATTATGGGGTTTCCATGATCTGTCTATCTCTGTCATACCTATTATTTTTGCTCAGTAGGCAGTAAAATTCTCAGTGAGTTAAAACTGTAAGTTACTTTATTTATGTAATGTGATATTTGTATAGATGCAGTTCTTGCCCATTTTTAAAGGCAAGAAGTGTGTATATATGCACATCACATTATGGATGACAATACCAAGCTTAACTGCAGCCTGCAAACTGGTCCTTGAAATCAGTAGCTGATGAAGGTTTCCCAACTGTTATTTTCCTCTTATTGTGTATGAGGTATGAAGATGGTCAGTTACTGACCAAAACTGGTAACAACAAAAATAAAGGTTTCTTGTGGCAAAGGCTGTTTATGTTCATTTTAAAGCTGTTGTTCTCCATGAGAAATGTTCTCAAAAATTACTATTTTTTGCGCTGAGATTGTGGAAAATGAAAGTTATACAAACAATCATAAGATAACACTGAACTTGCTGTCTTTCCAAGACAGCATAATATATATGACTGCTTAGGAACATCATTTCTCTAATATAAAATTACATTGAATACAATTAACAGTGAATGGCTCTTACAGGCAAGCTGCAGTAACATGGAATGATGTTCTGATTCTGTGTTTCGAATTAGGCAAGAATGAGAGGTTCTGCATAGAGCCACAGATATTTAAAAACTTGTTTTCTCTTTATGAATGTATAACTGCTTGTGACTATGATTATGCTGAGAAGAACACTTCTGCATAAATCTATAGAAATCAAACATTCACATGGCATTAGTGCCTGGGATGTCTCAAATGGTTGTTCAAGCACTCTTAATGGAAGGCCTTTTTAGCTAGGGTTGTGTCCTGGTATTTTAGTACTGAAGCTGACTTTATACGTTATGGAATACAGAACTTGTGCAAAGTGATGATGGCTACCATTTAAAAATTGATTTTCACCTATGCTGATGTTCAGCAAGATCCATTTAATTTTTGACTTGTGCCCATGTACAGTGAGGAAAGACACACAGTAATGACTGGAGGCTGTGGAGGCTGGAGAGGATGATGACCATGACAACAATGACAACAATGATGACAGTGACAACAGTGTCAATAATGTTTATCATATCCTTTGTCAGGCCACTTGTCCACAGGCTAATAATATATCTAGGAAAAAGGTTAGCAATGGAAATGCTTACTACCATGATTATCTTCAGGGCTTGTATCATTATATCGTGGCCATATAGCATCCTTAGATGATTAGTCCAGTCAATGATCAAATATTAAGGGAAAAGATTTCCCTGTACGAAATTAAACTATATCAAATTTCATACAAAAAAGATCTAATTAATTCTTAAGACTAATTGTTACCACATTGCAGGGAATGGAAAAATCACAAATTATTAAAAATAGTGTTTTAATGATAAAAGATTAATGTGTATTGTTCAGTGAAGTGGTTTAAGAACAAATATTAAATGTATGTACAACATCCATCCGGAGCCATATTAAGGGCTAAATTGTGTTCTGGTGGTATAGCAAGGTGGAGGAAGGGGAATGGAGTGCAGGAGTATGAGGGAAAGTCAATCGATGAATTGTGGTCATGCATGCACTTCCCTCCTTTGTAGGTTTGGAGATTGAAAAGTAGGCAGGTGAATCCCCACTCTGTTGATCTCAACATATCACAAGAAGCTACTGCAGAGTGTTTCACAAAGTTATATGACCCTTCATCAACATTCCTAATGAATCACTGGCAATGCAGTGCACAGACATGCCAAGGAGCATTTATTTTCCGCAAAGTGCGTTAACACTACATTGAATACAGATGTTACTGTTAATACTAACACAAGAAATGCAAATGGACAGATTCTACATAAATCTCTGCATACTTTTATACTCTACTGGAGGGGAAACTGATTCTTAGTCATCATGAGCATTGCTCACTTTTCAGATTACAAACAGATTACAACTACCGAGCATTCCTTTTCCTCTTCTCTCAAGTGAGTAGACAAAATAATTTTACCAAAATCATGTTTATGTAGTGGAGTTATTTTCAGTTTATTAAGTGAGTACTTATTTGCAGTTGTTAGATGAGCTATTATAGGCATAAGCTGAATAGTCAGAGCTGCCAACTTTCTACAACACTGAAGAGCCTGCCCCAAGTGTAACATGCTGTCAATATGTATTTGACAATGTTAATTTCATTGTCTCCATTATCAATGGCTGGAATACTTCTCACAACATGAGGCATATGAAATATTCAACCTCAGCTGTCCCAACATCTGAAGAGGCCCATAAGCTTAAATTGGCTCCCTTTGCAGCAGAAGCAGGTTACCTACTTATTATGGTGTTTCAGATATTTTAACATAAGCCAAGCAATGTATTACAGCACGTTAGTGCTCTAGACTTGAACATGATCAGTCTAATTCCATCACATATGTTCACACCCACCTTGTAAGATATACTGTAGATTTGTGGTAAGTGGTTGCAATCAGCGCAGCCTACCCTACAAGTGCCAGCAATTCCTGAACCGAATGAAGTCTACCAGTAATACAATTACTGGCAAAAGAAGTGCAATGACTTTCTGGCAATTCATTAATTCAGTACCAAGTGACTAAACATGGTTACATGTCAATGATATCCATCAGCCAGGTGGCACATTTACCTATCCAGTCCTATTCCCACTAACACTATAACGGTCACTGACAAAATCGCACAAGTTAAACACTTCTCACCCACTGTTTACAAGAATGTACTTTACATAAAACCTCGTTTAACAACTGCAAATATGTACTCAATAAACTGAAAAAAGCTCCACTATATAAATACGAGCTCACTGAAGCTATTTTTCCTGCTCACATAAGAGTGCTAGAAAAGAAATATATGTAAACTGACAAGCAAGGAGTGGTCATGATGGAGGAGGCTGCTTTCCCCAGAATAACACTACAGCTATTGTGCAAGTTGAATAGGAAACAATTTCCCCTCTAGCTGTGTAGAACAATCTGAAGAGATTTACATGGAATCTGTCCATATGTGTTTCTTGTGTTGGTAATATTACTATCTCATATCTGTATCTGATGCAGCACTAATGCATTTTGTGGAAAATAAACAACCCTTGGTGTGCTGTGCATGTTGTCACCATTGATTTATAAGGAGTGTTGCAGAAGGGTCAGTATAACTTTTTGAAACACTGTCCAGTTGCTTGCTGTGACACAGTAGGTTCAAGAGAGTAAGGAATTGCCTGCTTACTTTTCAGTTTGCATATGTACAGAGGAGGGAAGTGCACAACCACAACTCAGTGACCTTTACATACCGTTCAACATTGAAACTATCACAAAAAAAGGAGTAAGACCTTTCTTGTAGGAAATGTAATGTAGTTTAATTTTGTACAGAGAAACATTTTCACTAGAAGCCATGGTTCTTGAGTGATTCAAGAAAAATGTAAAAAGCGATTTTTAAACATCCATCCACCCCCACATGTCTACACGGATGTTTTCAGTCTTCATTGACTGGGATAAAGGTGATTATCTCCAACTACAGACAGTTTCATCAATTCTCCAAACTGTTCACTGTTAATTGTATTTAACATAATTTTGTATTAGAAAAATGATGTTCCTAAGCAGTCATAAATCTTATGTTGTCTTGGAAAAGACAGCAAGTTCAATGTTTTACATCTCATCTTATGAGTGTTACTTTCTCGAACAGAATATTAATCACCACCTTAAGAGAGCACACAGGTTGCTTTGGACTGCTGTAGATGGTGTAGAGCTGCTACCATGCAGTCGTGTGACCCTTCATCACTGACTTATATCATAGCAGTGAAGTGGTATGCACCGGGTGGTTATAATTACATGGACAGTGTTCCAAGTGCTGCAATACAGACTGTATTAATTGCAGGATGCTGAAACATTAACTGGTGCATTGGGTCAGGGGGTGGATATGCTGAAAAATCAATAGTTCCACTTTTTGTCTCCAGGTGAAAATATGGTGCTGTTAGCAGTCAGAATATGAAATGTTTCCTCTTTCAGTGTCATTGTGCTGTGTTGCTTGGCGACGCATGTAGGTTCCTTTCGTGCAGTGTCTGTCGGTGTAAAGGGTTAAGAAAGTTGAAGTTTTCCATGCGAAACACAATGGATATTGAGAAGAAAGACTGTGTAATGCTGGTAAAGTTATTTTATCAGAATGGCAGAAACAGCAGCACTACATTGTGGGAATATCACTGACAGAAACAGCTGCAAAGAGGCCCTTTGTCGATAAATGGGCTAAAGAATATGATCAAGAAATTTGAAGAAACATGTGAATTAGGTTGTGCAGCAGGAAGAGGGAGGCAGCCCATCCCCATGACAGTTGTTGATGAAGCTAGTGTAGCTATAGCTGACTGTGCAGCACATGCTTCAAATTATGCAGCCAGTGCTCAAGGTATGTCATGATAATTGTCTCTCCCCAGGTCAACAGTTCAAAAGCAAAGTGTTTGCAGTGCTTTTTAAACTGGTATCCCCACAAGATTCAGGATGTGCACCAAATGAAGCTGCAGACAGGCTACAATGCCTTGACCTTGCCGTTCAACTTTGGCACACGTGGAAATGGATGACATGTGGCCAGAGAATATCTTTGGATGGACGAGGCACATTTTACTCTGCACAGCGCCATGAATGCACAGAATGGTCACATAAGGGATTCTACTCCACCATACATTGTGCAGGAACATCTGCTGCACTCAGCTTATGTGACTCTGTGGTGTGATTTCAAAAGCTGCTTCCTTCTCGGTCCATTTTTCTTTGAGCAGATGACATCTCGTGGGCTTTTTAGGTGTACAGGGACATCTGTATGTTATAAGAACCTCCTTTTGCAACACGTGATCCCAGCTTTGCAACAATGCAACTGTGCCCACACCACTATTTTCATGCAAGATGGAGTTAACCACATAGAACTTGCGAGGTGAAAAATTTGCTTTGAGAAACTTCTGGTAATGAATGGAATATCTCTAGGCAATTTCAAGATGTGTGGCCTTCCGGATGCATCGACCTAAATCTATGTGACTTCTGATTGTGGGGATATCTGAAAGATTGTGTTTATCAGGGATCTATCCAAACCCTTCCTGATCTGAATAATAGCATAAGATGACATATCACTCTGATTATGTTGAATATGCTGCAAGCATCAGTAAAATATGGTGTATTATGGATTCAGCATGTTGCTGAATCTGGAGACCATACTGAACACATGTAGCTTGTGACAATTTCCCAATAAACTCGCCAGAACTAGCATTATCATGTGATGGATCGTTCCTTCCCTTTTCCTGCACCCAAAACACATTCTGACTGTTTACAGCGCCATACTTTCACATGATGGCAGAAAGTGGAACTATTATTTTTTTCAGTATACTCTATGAGCACATTGATTAATGAATATACCTACCATGTTTCAGCATCCTGCAATGTATACAGCCCACACAGCAGAATTCAGAACACCATCAGTTTAATGATAACCACCTGGTATGTGCCAGTCGATTGTATGGTATCAGCAGAGTGAGACGGGTCAGCACGAAGGTGTGACGCAATGGCAGGAAAGTGTTTTGGACGTGTCAATGACCACACCTTGAATTAGTTTGCGCAATTTGTTGATGTATCACCTGGTAAACGCATCAACAAGAAAATATGTATCACCTTCAGTTAAGCAATGCAGTGTAGGAACAGTGGTTGTATAAACACTTTAATTGACAGGGACCGAAGACGACTGTCACACTTTGTCAATGACAAACTATTTCAAACCCGACAGGAAATGCTGCTGTGAGTGAATGTGGGTCAATCTTAACCAGTTTCCGAGGGAAAATTTGGTAGGGAATTGCATGCAGTGGACATTTGGAGACGGATAGCTAAAAGAAGTCATTGCTCATCAAGGCACATGAAGCTGCACGTCTTCAGTGGGCCAGACAATTCACAAACTAAAGAGTGGCTTATTGGAGGCATCTAGTGTGGTCTGATGATTAGTGATTCTTTCTCTTTTCACATAATAATACGGCATCTAGTTCACTGACTGAACAAGGTACACAGTGGTTAATACACTAGACTCGCATTCTGGAGGATGAGGTTCAAATCCATGTCCTACCACTCAGATTTAGTTTCACCTTGATTTCCCTCCAGGCAAATGCTGGGATGGTTGTTTTGAAAGGGCACAGACGATTTCTTCCCCATTCTTGAGACAATCTGAGTTTAAGCTCCGCATCTAATGACATCCATGTCGATGGGACGTTAAACGCTAATCTTCCTTCCTCCCTGCCAGTGCACCGATTGCCCAATGAGGCATTTAACCCATACCATGTGGAGGGTTGGGCTTCTGGCTGGAGGTGATACTTTGATGATTTGGGTGTGTTTTTTCGTGCCGTGATTTGGGCTCACTGACTCAGGTTACCGTAAACGTGAATCAAAATGTTTGTTTCAACATTGTCGATGACCAAGTGTGGTCTTTTCTTCAATATCTTCGTTACGAATACGCTGTGGGCACTCCTGTCTTCCAAGATGACAACAGCTGTGTTCACACGCATACGTTCCTAATTTGACAAACTCTCAGACACCCTATGGTCCCCAACTGGCCCGTTAAATCACGCAGTCTAAATGCCATAGAAAATGTCAGACACTATTCGGAACAGAGCTTAAAACGTAGCAATCAACATCCGGGCAATTCGGTAGTGCTACGGTATCTAATCATCAGTGAGCGACTTCTGCTGGATATGGAATCCCAGTAGAAACTTGAGGACTCACACCTGTCTACAAGAAGGCTTGCAGAAGTGATCCACAAAACTACCGTGCAATATACCTGACATTCATTTGTTGCAGAATCTTAGAAGATAATGAAGTATATCGCACAGAACGACCTCCTCCTGATCATACAAGAAGGATTTCGCAAACACAGATTGTGTGAAACCCAACTCGCACTTTTCTCACATGACATGGTGAAAGACGTGGATCAAGATATCTACATCTACATACATACTTCGCAAGCAGCCGTATGGTGGTTGATGAAGGGTACCCTGTACCACTACTTGTCATTTCCTTTCCTCTTCCACTCGCAAATGGAGCCAGGGAAAAACGACTGTTTGTATGCCTCCGTATGAGCTCTCTGGTATCTTATCCTCTGGGTCCTTACGCGCAATGTATGTTGGCTGCAGCAGAATCGTGCAGCAGTCAGCTTCAGATGCCATTTCTCTAAATTTTCTCAATAGTGAAACTTCCAGGCAGATTAAAACGGTGTGCCGGACCGAGACTCGAAGTTCGCAGGAGAGCTTCTGTAAAGTTTGGAAGGTAGGAGACGAGATACTGGCAGAAGTAAAGCTGTGAGGACGGGGCGTGAGTCGTGCTTGGGTAGCTCAGTTGGTAGAGCACTTGTCCGCGAAAGGCAAATGTCCCGACTTCGAGTCTCGGTCCGGCACACCGTTTTAATCTGCTAGGAAGTTTCATATCAGCGCACACTCCGCTGCAAAATGAAAATCTCATTCTGGTTTCTCAACAGTGTTTCTCGAAAAGAACGTCACCTTCCCTCCAAGGATTCCCATTTGAGTTCCCGAAGCATCTCCGTAACACTACATGTCGTTCAAACTTATCGGTAACAAATCTAGCAGCCCGCCTCTGAATTGCTTTGATGTCTTCCTTCCGTCCGATCTGGTGCGGATCCCAAACATTCGAGCAGTACTCAAGAATAGGTCGCGCCAGCGTCCTCTATACGGTCTCCTTTATAGGTGAACCACTCTTTCCTAAAATTCTCCCAATAAACCGAAGTCGACCATTCGCGTTCCCTAAGACAATTCTCACAGGACCGTTCCACCTCATATCGCTTTGCAACGTTATGCCCAGTTATTTAAACGACTAAACCGTGTGAAACAGGACACTAGCGATTCTGTATCCGAACATTACAGGTTTGATCTTCCTACTCGTCCGCACTAACTTAAATTTTTCCGCATTTAGGGCTAACTGTCATTCATCACACCAACTGGAAATTTTGTCAAAGTCGTCTTGTATCTTCCTACAGTCACTCAACTTCGACACCTTACCGTACACCACGGAATCATCAACAAACAACCGCAGTTTGCTGCTCACCCTTTCAGCCAAATCATTTATGTATTTAGAGAACAAAAGCAGTCCTATCACACTTCCCTGGGGCGTGTGTGTGTGTGTGTGTGTGTGTGTGTGTGTGTGTGTGTGTGTGCGTGTGTGTGTTTGCCGTCCGGAGTGGCCGTGCGGTTCTAGGCGCTACAGTCTGGAACCGAGCGACCGCTACGGTCGCAGGTTCGAATCCTGCCTCGGGCATGGATGTGTGTGATGTCCTTAGGTTAGTTAGGTTTAATTAGTTCTAAATTCTAGGCGACTGATGACCTCAGAAGTTAAGTCGCATAGTGCTCAGAGCCATTTGAACCATTTTTTTGTGTGCGTGTTGTCCTTAGCGTAAGTTAGCTTAAGTTCATTTAAGTAATGTGTAAGTCTAGGGACCGATGACCTCAGCAGTTTGGTCCCTTAGAAATTCACACACATTTGAACATTTGAAGGAAACTGCGGATTATTAACTCGGATGAGTGACATTGTGAAACCATTTACCGGATGAGTTGCTACGGAAGACCACTGGTAGATTAGAGACAGGTAAAATTCTGATAGAGGTGGCCAGTTAAATGTTTGTCCATACGTTTCTTATAGAACGTGGCGGGTGTTTCGGGACGCAGAGGATTCTGCAAGAGAGAGCGAAAGGTTACGATACATGACGACGATCAATATTTGTTGCTATACACAGATGTGCCAAACTATCATGATCACTAGCCACTGCTATGCTAATTGCCGCTTGATGGGATGGCGTTGCGCACACGTGACGCGGCAAAGTAAGTACATAAGCGGAGCAGAAACGAATGGGCATCGTTCTAGTGACGGTGCGGGCCGCAAATGGTGAAATCCGCGGACATAAGCGACTTTGACAAGGGGCAGATTCTTATAGCCGGATCTGGGGACGAGCATCTCGGAAACGGCGAAGATGCTTGGATGTTCGCGTACTACCATCTCGTGACCATCTGTGCTAAGTGAAGGACGCTGACTCAAGCCTGTAGGCGCCAGCGATGTTGGACGTCCACGCTTCATTTTAAAACTTGGGGGGCGGAGGCTTGCTCACTCTGTAAAGCAAAATAGGCGGCAATCTGTGTCATATCTGTTAACAGAGAATAAAACAAAAGTGTTTCGGAGCACTCTGCTCAACACACATCGTTGAACGTGTCGATCAGCAGCAGACGACCTCTACGTGTTCCCATGTTGACCCAACGATAGCGTTGCTTTACGGTTGCAGTAGGCACGGGATCACTGAGATTAGACGGTGCATCAGTGGAAACATATAGACTTGTCGGATGAATAACGTTTTTTGATACAGCAGGTCGATGGTCGTCTCTCGATGTACAATCAGTCAGGCAAATGGCAGCTCGACACACCCTTTTAATAAGTCTATGCACCCACCACGCCACGGACGCAGGCTGGTGGGGGCAGTGTTTTGCGGTGGGGGTCATTCACCTGGGCTTCCATGTGATCTGTGATAGTAGTCGAAGGCACCATTACAGCTGTGGTCTACGTGAACATTATTGCGAACCATCTGCAGCTTTTCACGCTTCATTTATTCCCCTATGGCGACCTCATCTTCCAGCACGATATCTGTCCGTGTCACGAGGCCAGAATCATGTTGCAGTGGTTTGAGGGGCATGACAGTGATTCAAGTTGATGACTTGACCACAAATTTGTATGATATGAATCCGATGCAAGACATCTAGGACAATATCAAGCTCCAGCTCTGCCCTCGCAAACTACCAGTCCCTAGTTTGTGTAAACTATGCATAGTCACCTGTTTCCACATTCCTCCGGAAACCTATCAACGACTTGTTGAATCCATGCCACCCAAAACTGCTGCTGTACTGCCTTCCAAAGGTGGACCAACACGCTGTTAAAGTGGTTATAATGTTTTGGATCATTAGGGAAGGTTTCGAGACCCGGACCGCGACCCCATCCTAATTATATTCTGTTCATGGAAGGATGTCGCTATGTATTTTGTATTAAAAGCTTCGTGTATGTGAGACAGTAACAACATGTGTACTCTCACTGCTCATCATAGAGGTGAACGTTGGTACTAGCCAACACGTACACTCTCTTGCAGAACAGCGCGGGACCACCATATTCACTGACGATTTATCTCGGATGGAGTGTCATCGTCAGATGTAGAAGTAGCTTCGTGTGTACCCAAGGGGAGTGTGTTGGGACCTTTGCTGATCGTGTTATATATTGTATATTAATGACCTTGCTCACAATATTAATAATAACCTTAGACTTCTTGCAGGTGACGCAGTTATCTATAATGAAGTACTGTGTGAAAGAAGCTGTATAAATATTTAGTCAGATACTGATAAGAATTCAAAGTGGTGCTTCATATCATCAGAAATGTAAAATGGTGCACTTTACAAAATGAAAAAACCTAGTATCCTATGACTATAATATCAGTGAGTCACAGATGGAATCGGCCAACTCATATAAATACGTGGGTGTAACATTTTGTAGGGATATGAAATGGGATGATCCCATGGACTCTGTCGTGGCAAAAACAAGTAGTCGACTTCAGTTTATTGGGGAAACGGAATCAGTCTACAAAGGAGGTTTCTTACAAATAATTCGTGTGGTCCATTACAGAATATTGCTGAAGTGTGTGGGAGTAACAGGGAATATTGAACGTACAGCATACAGGGAAGGGCAGCACGAATGGTCACAAGTTTGTCTGACCCGTGGGTGAGTGTCGCAGAGATGCTGAAGAAACTGAACTGGCAGACTCTTGAAGATAGACGTAAACTATCCCGAGAAAACCTACTTACAAAGTTTCAAGAACCGCCTTTAAATGATGACTCAAGGATTATACTACAACCCCTACGTTTGGCTCCCGTAGTTATCGCGTGGAGAACATTAAATTAATCTCAGTACGCACAGAGGCATTTAAACAGTCGTTCTTTCCGTGCTCCATGTGGGAATGAAAGGGGAAGAAACCCTAATAACTGGTACAATGGGACGTACCCTCGGCCGTGCGCTTCACTGTGGTGTGTAGAATATAGACCTCTTATTTAGCTTAAAATGCTTGGTGAGATGCGAAACCAGAATCAGTTATCGCCTATCCGACATCCACGAAAGCTATGTTGTAGGACTAGATAGTAACCGCATGACCAGTTGCACACCTTTATACCAAGTTTCATGTGCGCGTAGGCCTATAAAGATAACTTCCTCGCTACTTGTATTATCACACTCTGTATCGACATTAGTTGTGTTATATCGGTCTGATATATCGAATTTGTACATTTCAAGCATATTCCAAGTTCGAATATAAACAGTTTTTCTGGAACTATGTATTCACGTTTTATTTATGAGTTGTGAAATGTTCAATACTTCGCCTAAGTTTCGTCAGATTTTACGAGTAAGTTCGTAAGCCACATTTAATTCTATGAATTTTGCTTGATTTATGTCATTAAGTGTGACGTGAATAGACTAAACGAAGTCCGCTGGTGTGCAACGAGTACATATATGTGCATTTATCTGGAAAAAAATTGGTCGACATATTAACTTAAATCGAGTTCTCAAGATCTTCTCATGCAGATTAGAAAATACACGCAAGATGGGGAAAGGAAAATCAGCGTTTAAGGTTTCATAGCCGGTGAAGTCATTACAGACGGAGCACTACCACCGACTTTGCAAAGAAGGGCGAGAAATCGGACATGATTTATTTAGACGAACTAAGTCAACATTCGTCTCGAGGGATTTAGTGTTGCTAACTGGACGGCGATTTGAACCCCAGTCTTCCCGACTGGAACAGGAAGTTATCAGTGACAGCACATGCTGCTTACAGGGACAAGGTGGAGTTTTCTGACCTGACAGTCGGTTGTATGGAATTAGGCAGTAACGCAGTTCGGCGTGGAGACGTGACAATAAGGCAGAAGGTAGGCATTATGTCTGGACGGACCCACAACCACACCCTGAATGACTTTGCCCGATTTGTTGGTGTTTCAACGCAGATTGTCCAACGTGTCTACAATTATTGGTACACCTCTCGCAGCTATGTAAAACGGAATAAGAACGGAGGTCGTAAAAAGATCCCAGCCGACAAGGACGGGAGACGAATGTCATGCCCTGTCAATGACAAACTGTTTCAAATCTGATAGGAATTGCTGCTGTCAGTGACTGTAACTAACATATGCTACAACTGACAGTCAAATCTTTAGCTAAAATAACGGGGAAATGTGTTCGAAACGAGGCATGTGGTCTTAGGGTTTTGGTCTGAGTGACTGTTAGGTCATCTAGATCCATAGTGCCTTGTGTGGGAAAGAGAGATAATGCGATTGAAGATGAGCTACCAGACTTTACTAAAACAAGGAGCAGCATCGCGGAAGCGTTCAACACGAATACTGTTGAGCTTGTGTAAACTAGAAAAATAGGATCATGAGAAATATTCATTTCAAAGCAGTCTAACAAGGGAACCTCCCCATCGCACCCCCTCAGATTTAGTTATAAGTTCGCACAGTGGATAGGCCTTGAAAAACCGAACACAGATCAATTGAGCAAACAGGAAGAAGTTGTGTGGAACTATAAAAAAATAAACAAAATATACAAACTGAGTAGTCCACGCGAAGATAGGCAATATCAAGGACTGACGGAACGCAGGAGCGCCGTGGTCCCGTGGTTAGCGTGAGCAGCTGCGGAACGAGAGGTCCATGGTTCAAGTCTCCCCTCAATCGAAAAATTTTTCTTTATTTTAGCAAAGTTATGATCTATCCATTCGTTCATTGACGTCTCTGTTCACTATAATAAGTTTAGTGTCTGTGTTTTGCGGCCGCACCGCAAAACCGTGCGATTAGTAGACGAAAAGACGTGCCTCTCCAATGGGAACCGAAAACATTTGATCGCTATGTCATAGGTCAACCGATTCCTCCACAGGAAAACACGTCTGATATATTCTGTACGACACTGGTGACGGCATGAGCGTCACATGACAGGAATATGTTGTCGACCCACCTAACTTGTACACTTGGCGAATGGGTAAAAAGATTCTTCTACGTTGCCCAATTTAGGTTTTCTTGTGGATATGATAATTACTCCCAAAAAGTGATGAAAACATAAGAGTTTGTCACATAAACTGCAACAAATGAACCCAAAAGTCTCACACTCGCACACTTTTCCCTGTGCTCTGTCAAAACATATGTTTTTACGTTTTCAAATTTTCGTGTGTAGACCGTCAAATCCTGCATATGTTCAAGCAAATCTGAACATGTCCTGGAATTTTGGAGAGCGAAGTTGATTATGTGTGAGTGCCTGAACTTAGATAATTGTCTGAAAATAAAAAATTAAAAAGAAGATTTGAACCAAGGACCTCTAGTTCTGCAGCTGCTCACGCTAACCACGGGACCACGGCGCTCCTTTGTTCAATTTGTCCTTGATGTTGCTTATCTTGCGCATGAACTACTCAGTTTGTATATTTTACTTATTTTTTCATAGTTCCACACAACTTCTTCCTGTTTTCTCGGTTGACCTGTGTTCAGTTTTTCAAGGTCTATCCACTGCGCCAACTTATAACTAAATCTGAGGGGGGTGCGATGGGGAGGTTCCCTTGTAAGTGTCGGCTCACGATTTTTCTTATGGGGCAATGAAGTAAACCGACACATGTCACAGCCAGATTCAGTCAAATATATGATACTGCTTATGAACTCTTAGGAACTGGAGAACACTCCGAGTGTCTGATATGCTTAACTGTTTCAGAAGACTGGACAGTTTCTGGAATAGGGGTCACAAAATAAAATACGACAAATTCATTGTAGAAAAAGTTCAAAAGACAAATGTGCGGGGTGGTTATAATTAAAGTGCAGCTACTCTCAGTGGTGGCAACGGCCTTACCGCAGTAGATACACCGGTTCCCGTCAGATCACAGAAGTTAAACGCTGTCGGGAGTGGCCGGCATGCGCTGTTGCCATTTTTCGGGGTGCACTCAGCCTCGTGATGCCAACTGAGGAGCTACTCGACCGAATAGCAGCGGCTCAGGTCAAAGAAAACCATCATAACGACCGGGAGAGCGGTGTGCTGACCACACGCACCTCCTATCCACATTCTCGTCTGAGGATGACGCGGAGGTCGTATGGTCCCGATGGGCCACTTGTGCTCTGAAGACGGAGTGCTACTCACAGAGGTCCAGTGTAGGCTGTAATTATCATATGGTAGCGAAACTTGGTAGATAGTCTAATGCATTAATGTGGAACCGATTTATGCCAGAAAAAAATTGTTCCAGTTTTGGCCACCAGGTTCAAATCTGGTGCTGTGAATACAAGAGAGATGTACAGAAATGCTTTCATATGTAATGGATCAGGAACAGGACATGGGCAGAAAAGGTAAAACAAGTAAGAAAGGCATAATGCTGATTTTGTTATTAATCGCCACGTAACACACTTTGTTCAATATGAACACCGGAGACGTCGACGAGATGCTGTACACCGCCGGATTTGCACCTAATGGTCAAAATTGGAATAAATTTTTTCCAGCATAAACCGGCTCCGCATTAACACATTACAATATCTACCAAGTTTCGCTGTCATACCATAATTACAGCCCACGCAGGACCTCAGAGAGTAGCTGCACTTTATTTATAACCACCCGGTGTTAAGGAATTTTTTTTTGCGCACTCAGGTACGTTTGTAATGTTTAGTAGGATTATGTTTATGTACCACAAGCATATGCATTTTAGGTATATCAGTATACACAGCATCAAAATCCTAACTAAAAGTATGCTCGGCGCAAAATTTAATAAATTCTTCAATATCCAGAAAGATTGAAGAACAATTGATTGATATAAGCCGGCCGCGGTGGTCTAGCGGTTCTAGGCGCGCAGTCCGGAACCGCGCGGCTGCTACGGTCGCAGGTTCGAATCCTGCCTCGGGCATGGATGTGTGTGATGTCCTTAGGTTAGTTAGGTTTAAGTAGTTCTAAGTTCTAGGGGACTGATGACCACGGATGTTAAGTCCCATAGTGCTCAGAACCATTTGAACCATTTGATTGATATAAATTTCGCAAACAAATATCTGTTTAAGAAACCCTCGTTTTGTAGGTTTGTGTCTTTCTACGATCGAAACAAATCGTAAACTGAATGAGGAAGGAGAAGGTATGTGTACTAACTCTAAATAATCATATTCTAAGTGGTAGCACACACGGCATGCACTGATAAAAGACAGTACAATTCGTATCTTTTGTCAATGTTAGAAGTGAGATTTTGAAGAAGTTTTTTGATGTTATGTCGCTTAATGTTACTGCAAGTGGAGAAGAAAATTTTCGGAGTGATGGACAACTCGTGTATGTAATAAATTTGCAATGGATTCGTCTTACACACGGTGGTACTAACGTAGTACCTGAGAGCAGTAGTGAAAAATTAACTTCTGCCTTCTTCACATGCAGTGCATCCTCATGCATCTACTATTTGGCTCTTGCTTTTATGTGGCTGTTTTATTTGCACTACTCTGTTCATTCGATTTTTTAACTGGCAATAATATGCAAATGTATCTTTATATACTGACTGGGAAGAATACTTGGTTAAAAGGCCACACTATAATGCTTCTGGTATTGACTCATGTGAACACACATACGTGTGCAATGTGTTTATTTACATTCCGAGTTGCATATGACAAGACAATGTGAAATGCCAGTATGAGAACGAAACACGATGATTAATGCTATGGAAGTAGGACACGTCGTTTCTGGAACTATGTGCACATTCAGTATTCGTTCATTCACAGAGTCAAATATACAGCGCGAACACTGGCACGATGGCATGAACAGCCACACTAGACAGTGTGGTGTTTGATCTCAGCTATTTCTTCAACGTGAGTAATAGCAGACCATGAAAATTGTTCAAAACATTCGGTAAATTCCACTGCATAACGTACTGGCAAACAGCACAAATAAGTATTAGTTAGCTTTCTTTTTGAATTTGAAAGCAGTAGATCCATCAGGATGCCCTTAATAGGAGTACAAAGAAACCTAATTTTTAAGTTTAATTGTAGAAGTAGTACTGAAAAATAATATGTGCACTAATGTTAAAACTAATCTTGTATACATATTCTGAAAAAAAAACTTTTCAAATAATCTTTGCAACATGTAACTAACTAACACTGAATGGGCTCTTGAAGTAATTGTAAAGAGGATTAGAATACGACGTTTTGACGACAAAACGGTGGTATGAGTTGGTTATAAGCTTAGAGGAGAAATGGTTCAAATGGCTCTGAGCACTATGGGACTCAACTGCTGAGGTTATTAGTCCCCTAGAACTTAGAACTAGTTAAACCTAACTAACCTAAGGACATCACAAATATCCATGCCCGAGGCAGGATTCGAACCTGCGACCGTAGCGGTCTTGCGGTTCCAGACTGCAGCGCCTTTAACCGCACGGCCACTTCGGCCGGCGCTTAGAGGAGAATGGCGCAGTTTATCGCCATGATCTTTTTAACACGTTTTTCTTAGGTCGTTTCTTGTTTGTCTGTCTGTTGAGTACACATTTTGAAGTTGATTTTAAACTAACCTATCGACGAGTTAGAGAGTTGAAATTTTGAACGTAACTGAGAACTGGATGACAATGCAATATTAACTCGCTTTCTTGTCTGTGATCCACTTAGCTCCCATGGCAGGGGAGAGGGGGTGGAAAGGATTGGCAACACCCAACATTCTGGCTGCCCTATAGGACTGGCGTGTAGTGTGGGTAGTATTGGAAGACATTCCAGGTGGTACACCTGATGACCACTAGGCGGCATTGTTACATCAACAAACGTTGTTCCTGCCTTTGCACCGCAGGTCGCTTGGCACTGCATGGCCACACCTACTTTGCCAGCCAATTAGTGTTTACAGCTACACTATAAAACTAGCCACACAGGGGCTCTGCTTTCAGTTGTGTATTTACTACTCTCTTGTATCATTCTCATTACACATAATTGTTTTGGTCTCAGATTTCGCTACATATTAGGTTTTCGCTTTTGGACTACCTCATTTAAACTTTGTTATGCTGCCATGCCGTCTCCGTTCTTCACTTTCCTCATGTTGTTGTTCTCCTGTTCACACTCAACTAACCACTGTTGACTGTCCCTGGCTGGTCTGCAGTCTCTGCTGGTTCTTTGAGTCACTCCTGACCTTTGTCAGATTCCAGTCACACAGCTTCCAGTCACATAGCTTGCAACAAGAAATTAATAATATTAACAGCGAACAGGGGGCGTTTGTGACATTTTCTTCGATGGTTAAGGAGACAGCCGTCCTACGCAAGCAACACCCAGAGAACGCGAAGTTAAAACGACAGGAGAGGCTTCAACAGGAATTGGAAGCATGTAAGTCTGCAAAATTAGCAGTGCAAGCAAGCTAAAGAAGTTTTCGAGAAGCAGTGCAAACCGTACATGCAAATGGCAAAGAAGAATGGCTCAAGCGCAATCGATCGAGACAGTGGGTGTACTTTCTCTCAACTTGCCGCTGACATGCAATTACGTGCACAAGCAAGCGCAAATGAAACGGCCGCAGAGTGTATCGCATTATTGCTAGAGACACAGTTCGTCATGCTCAAACAAGAGAGACTGAGACAACTGAAGCACATACATTGATGGGAAAAATCGCAGTACCAAAAAACAATTAATATAAAATAATGAAATTTCGGGAATGCATTTGTCAAGGTAACGTATTTAAGTGCTGAACATTGCAAAATCACAGGTCAATATATGCGCGAGATAAGACATAGCAAATGTGAGCTGCTGGTACATTAATAACCGGCGTTACGGCCATAATGCTGAATGTAATCACGCAAACGTGCATGCATTGTGTTGTACAGGTGCCAGATGTCAGTTTGTGGGATGGAGTTCCATGACAATTGAACTTGGTTGGTCAACACATGGACGGTTAATGCTGTTTGTGGATGAGACTGGAGTTGTCGTCCAATGACGCCCCATATGTGCTCAATTGAAGATAGATCTGGTGATCGGCCGGCCGAGGTGGCCGAGCCTGGAACCGCGAGACCGCTACGGTCGCAGGTTCGAATCCTGCCTCGGACATGGATGTGTGTGATGTTCTTAGGTTAGTTAGGTTTAAGTAGTTCTAAGTTCTAGGGGACTGATGACCTCAGCAGTTAAGTCCCATAGTGCTCAGAGCCATTTGAACCATTTTAGATCTGGTGGTCGAGGAGGCCAAGGCGGCATGTGGACCTCTGTAGAGCATGTTGGGTTACATCAGCGGTATGTGGGCGGTCGTTATCCTGTTGGACAATACCTTGCTGGAATGCTGCTCATGAATGGCAGCACAACAGATCCACTCACCAGACTGACGTACAATTTTACAGCGAGGGTGCTTGGGATAGCTACGAGAGTGCTGCTGATGCCATACAAAAACTCGCCCCAGGTGATAATTATAGCTGTAGATGCAGTGTGTCTAGCACGTAGAAAGGTTGGTTGCAGGCCCTCAACTGGCCTCCTAACCAACACACAGCCATCACTGACACCGAAGCGGAACCAGAAAACACGACAGACGTCCACCCAGCGCTCCAGTGAGCTCTCGCTGGACACCGCTGAAGCACCAAATGGCGGGGATTTGGGGTCAGTGGAATGCACGCTACAGGGCGTTTGGCTCGGAGCTGTTTTTGACGTAACCGATTTATAATAGTTCATTGTGTCACTGTGGTGCCAACTGCTGTTCAGGTTGCTACTGCAGGTGCAGTACGATGTACCAGAGCCATACGCCGAACACGATGGTCTTTCCTCAACTACTCGTAGCCCCATTACATGACCTCCTTCAAACTCAGTGAGATGTTAACAACGGCGTCTTTGTCGCCTTAAAAGCATTCTTGACTAAAATCAACTCACAACGTCCAATCTCAAAGGTAACTATCACTCACGACCGATACAGCATATATTTAAAGCAAGTATCATTTGCCTTCTCAAAGTGACGTTACTAGCGCCCCTCTTATGCGACTGGCGCGAAATCTGAATAGACATCTTTCACTTATAGAAACATGCCTACCAATTTTCGTCGCACAACCCTTTCTTGGTGTTGCGATTGTTTTACCGCCAGTGTATATCTCGATTGGAAACAGATGTATTCAGACACTCTTAATTAACTCCTAGAGAGACAAGTCAGAAACGCGAAGCAAGACTACAAAGTCAACGTGAGGCCATACTCAAAGGGCAGCTGATGAGGCAGACTTTCATTCAACCACAAAAACGTTTCTTTGACAAGTGCTGTGATACCTGTCAGAAACAAGATGAAAAATCATGAGATGATTACTTAAATAAAAATAAATCTTTAGTATAAAACGTTTTTAAATTCGATTAAAAAGGATACAATAATTTTTTCTAACTCCATTTAGATTCTTAACCCCATAGAGATAGTTCTGATAATCTGTGATCGTGAAATATTAATAGCTATGAAAGTAATTTCAAGGTATATAACGAAAAACATGGGCATATATATAAATAGTTCGCCTTCTATCATCTACTTCATGCTTCCACATTTTCCGTTATATATCTTACAAGCGCACGGTCCGGTCACATTAACGTGACCACGGCATATTTTCGGCCTCACAGACGGCAGGTGATAAATCACTCCTCTGGCCTCATGCAAACAGTTGTTCGACTTGGCATTGATTGATAGAATTATTGGACGTCCTCCTGGGGGATAGCGTGCCAAATTCTGTCCAATTAGCGCGTTAGGTCGTCAGAATCCCGACATCGCTGGATGGCCCTGCCCTTAATGCTGCAAATGTTCTCAATTGGGAGGAAACCTGACGAACTCGCTGGCCAAGGTAGGCTTTGACTTGCACGAAGAGAAGTGATAGAAACTCTCGCCATGTGCAGGCAGACATTATCTTGTTGGAATGTAAGCCCAAGGTGGTTTGCCTTGAAGGGCAACAAAACGGGGCGTAGGTTATCGTCGACGTATGGCTGTGCCGTAAAATGGTGCAGCGGATGGCAACATAAGGTGTCCTGCTATAAAATGAAATGGCACCCAGATAATCACTTCTGGTTGCCAGGCCATATGATGGATGACAATCAGTTTGGTATTTCACTGCTGTCGAGCACATCTCCAGTCACATATTTGGCCTGGAATTTCACTGACTGGAGTAAAATTGTCTTCAGTGATGACCGAAATAACCAGCGAAGAGGTATCTGGAGATGCCGCGGAGAGTGGCAAAGTACCAGCTTGACTGTCGTTCGCCATACGGCCCGATAAAGAAGAGTGATGGTCTGGGGTGCCAATTCGTTTCATAGCAGGACCCCTTTGGTTGTCACCCGCGGAACACATACAGCACAGCAGTACGTTGACAATATTTCTATTTTGTCTAAAACTGACATAGTGAGGCCGTGGCTGTGTACAATTCATATAGGTTGATTCTTACAAAGAAGAAGACTGCAACCAGCCACTATTAATATTGCTATTTATTTAAGTAAATAGCGCCGTAACCGGTTTCGAACTGACAAGTTCATCATCAGACGGCTGTTCACATGATTTGCAAGATACACTTTACATAATCGTCAGTTTTCGATTTTACCAAGAATATTTCACCACAGTGGAAGAACAAAAATTGAAAACTGACGATTATGTAAAGTGTATCTTGCAAATCATGTAAACAGCCGTCTGATGATGAACTTGTCAGTTCGAAACCGGTTACGGTGCTATTTAAGTAAATAAATAGCAGTATTAATAGTGACTGGTTGCTGTCTTCTTCTGTGTAAGAATCAACCTACATTAGTTGACAATATTCTTGTTGCCTTCATGGCAAGCCATCCTGGGCTTACGTTTCGGCAAGATAATGCCCGCACACGTACGGATAGAATTTTTACTGTTTGTCTTCCAGCTTGCCAAACTCTTTCTTGGCCTGCAAGTCCGCCAGACCTCTCCCCAATTGAGAACGTCTGGGGCATTATAGGTCATCTCGGTATTCTGACAATCTAACGTTCCAGTTGGACAGAATCTGGCACGATATGACTCAGAACGACATTCAACAATTCTGTCAGTCAATGCCAAGCCGAATAACTACTTGTATAAGGGTCAGAGGTGGATCAACGCGTTATACATTTGCTCAATTTGTAAAGCTCTTTCCCTCGAATAAATCATCCAACTTTTCTGAAATTGTAATCATTCGTTTGCCTGTACGTGTACATCACATCTACCGACTTCCCTGCCATTCGGACAATCCCTTCGTGGTGAGTCTTTTTTCATTTGAACCTGCTTACTATATTCATGCCTAGGTCTCCCTGTACAAATTTTACCCATTACACTTCTCTCCAGTACCAAATTGACTATTCGCTGATGTCCCACGGTGTGTCCTATCAACCGATCCGTTCTTTTAGTCAAGTTGTGCCATAAATTTCTTTTCTCCCCAATTCAATTCTTTATTTCTTTCACAGTTATTCGATCTACCTGTCTCATCTTCCGTATTCACAGGACCACATCGCGAAAGACTCTATTCTCTTCTTGTCTGACTGCTTATCGTCCACGTTTCATTTCCCTCAAGTATACACTTCAGACAAGTACGTCCAGAGAAGACTTCGTAACATTGAACATTTTATTCGGTGTTAACAGATTCCTCTTTCCCAGAAATGCGTTCCTTGCTATTGTCAGACCGTATTTTGTATTGCCTCTACTTTGGCCATGATCAGTTATTTTGATGCGTGAATAGCTAAACTCATCTACTACTTTTAGTATCTAATTCCCTCAGCACTGCCTGGTTTAATTCGACTACATTCTATTACCCCTATCTTACTTTTGTTGATGTTCATCTTATAACCTCTTTACAATACATTGTCCACTCCATTAAACTGCTCTTGCTGTCTCTGACAGAATTACTGTGTCATCAGCACACCTCATAGCTTTCGTTTCTTCTCTCTGATCTTTAATTTCTTTTTCAATTTCTCCTTGGTCATATTTTCCGTTTGCTGTGTGTACAGATTGAACAACAGCGATAAGCTACAATCCTGTCTCCTCGCTTCTCAGCTACTGCTTCCTTTTCAGATCCTTTGACTATTGCAGTTGCAGTTTGGTTCCTGTATAAATTGTAAATAACCTTGCTCTCTCTGCATTTTATCCCAATTACCTTCAAAATTACAAAGAGTTTAGTCCTGTCAATATTGCCAAAATTTTTCTCTAAATCTATAAATGTTATAAATGTACGTTTTCCTCTCTTTATCCTGTCTTC